>NC_139605.1:6388450-7135950 GCF_964270895.1 Podarcis filfolensis | reverse complement strand
GAGGAGAACGAAAACAAGAACCATTCTGTGTCTGCCTGAAACAGACCCCTCCCTTGCGACTGCTCCTCTCAGTGAGAAAATCATTAGACGAAGCCAAACCCTTTTTGCAAAGTCCAGTGGCTTTCCTTACGTTGGGTGGAGCCCAACCAAGACTCCACATCTGAAGGGGATGGAAGTCAACCTCACTGTCTCATAATAAAACTCACCTGCCCTAAAACTGAAGCCAAGCTCTCAGGGGTACAGAAAGCATTTATGGGCTGGTCCTTTCCAGCTCAGATGAAAGAGATTGCGTCATGTCGTTCTCAATAATGATGTTTATTTTAGTGGATTCAGAGGTGAGCTTTGGACAAAGCTCTGGAGCTTTCTTGAGAAGCAGGTGCCGAAGGGAAGGGAATCACTATTATCTTGATAATTATACGAAGCATTGCCTCTGCAACATTGTGAACTCTTTCCATGGCTCATGTGCAGGTGCAGGACTGGAGAAAAACATATACACAAAAACTCCCATATCTGGCTGTAGACTCTGAGATGGAGGCAGCTGACCATGTCTAACCTCGCTGTGGGGTGGTGTTCACAGGTGTCTGGAACAAGATTTGCTTTTAAGACAAGCAGTAGGGACCTTTGGCCCACAAGCCAATTTAGGCCAATTTGAGCCAGTGTGGTGTAGTGGTTAAGAGCGGTAGACTCGTAATCTGGTGAACTGGGTTCGCGTCTCCGCTCCTCCACATACAGCTGCTGGGTGACCTTGGGCCAGTCACACTTCTCTGAAGTCTCTCAGCCCCACTCACCTCAAAGAGTGTTTGTTGTGGGGGAGGAAGGGAAAGGAGAATGTTAGCCGCTTTGAGACTCCTTCGGGTAGTGATAAAGCGGGATATCAAATCCAAACTCTTCTTCTTCTTTGGACTGCCAGACCATCCCCATTTGACCCAAAAGGCTACTTTGGCTACCTTCCCAACACAGAATGTATCTTTTTCCTGGGGTTCCCCTGCAGAGCAGAGGTGGAGATGAGGGTCATTTCTATTCAGTATATCTCCTGCGTAGACATACCTAGGCTCAGATAACCTCATTTCCATACTCTCCCTCGTGTAGAGCAACTCTCTGTTGGAATACGCCGGAGGGGTCCACGCAGCCCGTGAGATGAAACAAACCTCTCCGGGTGTCTTCCTGAAGTTGTGCAGCTCCAGGACGTCCATAAATCATCACTCCCGGCACGCTCCAGCAACACATGGCAGATACCTATGTGCACGCACACTCAGCAGAGATCAGCAGAAACAAAGTGGAGATTGGTGTGCTCATTCTAAGTTTTTATTAAGCAGTATATACAGGGACGCGAGCAGCGCTGTGGGTTAAACCACAGAGCCTAGGGCCTGCCGATCAGAAGGTTGGCAATTCGAATCCCCATGACGAGGTGAGCTCCCGTTGCTCGGTCCCTGCTCCTGCCAACCTAGCAGTTCAAAAGCACATCAAATGCAAGTAGATACATAGGTACCGCTCTGGCGGGAAGGTAAACGGCGTTTCTGTGCGCTGCTCTGGTTCGCCAGAAGCGGCTTAGTCATGCTGGCCACATGACCCAGAAGCTGTACTCCAGCTCCCTCGGCCAATAAAGGGAGATGAGCGCCACAACCCCAGAGTCGTCCGCGACTGGACCTAATGGTCAGGAGTCCCTTTACCTTTATATACAGGACAAAGTGGTCATGGAGTTCTCTCACTTCAGCTCCGAGAAAGAACAAAAAGTAAAAAGTACAAAAACACAACAGAGCGGAAGAGATAAGGCTAGCTTCCGTTCTCAGGCTTTCCGAGACTAGAAAGTAAACACAGACATGTGATGTAACAATCACACATCCAGCAACAGAGGAGTGGAATGCTAACTCTCTCCTCTGTCAATTACGCAAGGCACTATCTTTTTGAAGTTTAAATAACAAATAACTTTTACTCAGCATACTTGCACTTGTTAGATTAAGTGTACAAGGCAGACTTATGCTGCTAATACATATTACGTAGATTTGAATCTAGGAAAAAGCTGTTACAGCCTGACTAACTCTGAGGCAGAACACAGCACAACAGAACAGGCCTAGTGCTCAGATGCTCTAACATGGAGGCTTTCAACCTTTTTGGGTCCACAGTTCCCTTGACCAACTACATTCTTTCTGTGGCACCCCTGTTGGGGCTCAGGGGCCCAGTTGGATCACCCTTTACCTGCAGAGTTGGCAGGCTCTCACCCTTTTTTGAACACTGTCCCTTGTAAGGTGTTCCCTCAGCCTACTCTCCTTGAGAGTTCTCCGGGCGGCCGCTGCTGCCGCCCCTGGTCTCTGAGCTGCCCCCTGCTGCCCCAAAGACAGGTACCTCCTCACACTGCTCCACAGGGGCCTGGAACTTGTCTGTCCATTCCCAAGAGCAGGGGCTGGCGGACTGGCTGGCTGGACTCCCTCACCCCCTTGCTTGCTTACTCCAAGGCCACCTCAGCTCCTGGCACCCAGCACCCCCTGGCCAGCCCCAGAGGCACCATTCGCCAGCGGAGCTTGTAGCCACGGCTGCTGCAACGAACAGTTGTGCAAGCCTGTGGGGAGGCAGAGACACAAGAGGGCATCAGAGGAGGGAGAGAAGGAAAGAGGGACAGAGGGGGACTTCCGGGTTGGCGCCTCCAGTAATGGCGGAATTCCTCTGATCGGGAGGAATTTGCCTCGTGGAAATTCGGGTCTGGCCGCCACGGCGAAGGCGGAGACCCACTAAAAATCACAGGCGGGTGAAGCCTGTGAACGTGGGATTCGGCTGGTACCTTTTGCGCCTCCCCTACTCGCGGGGAAACCCGGTTTCGGGGATCCGGAGCGATGTGGGGTGAGTGGCGCGGTGCTTCGAATTGATTGCTTCTTCCACGGAGCGAAGCCGCATAGCTGTTGCCGGAGAGCGCTGACTTTTTCCTGTGGACAATTTGATCTTAAAGCAACTACCCGTGAGTAGAGTGGAGAATTGGATTTTTAAACGTCTTAATTTGGTGTCGAAACGGGGAGGTCCAAAACAGGAAGTCCACCTTCCCCTTTTGTAAATAGATTGAAGCAAAGAGGATGCAAGTTGAAGTCGCGGAAAGTCTACTGTAAAGGACTAAACTTCCATCGGTAAAAAATACTAAACCCCCCTTGGTGGCAGGAGAAGAGGGGGGCAAGTTTTGGACTGAATATACCTGCAGGAGAGAGCGAACAGAGTTAAAATACCGCCGCTCCGATCCTGGAAACGGGCTGCCAGCAGGATTGACGTGCTTTAGAATGCTCATTGACTGTGATTAGAACGTTCACTGACAGCTAGTTAAATAAGAGAAAGACATTGTTTCCATTGTCTCCATCTGCGTTTAAAAAGGAGTAAAAGTAACTGAAAATTGAAACTAATTTTATTGTTTGAACTGTGTCTAAAAGGACCAATACAAATAGAAACTGTTTCCTTCTAGAGGAAGCCTTTGAAACTGTTATAAGAGCTGAGCTGGGGGAATTTCCAGCTGCAAGATAAAAAGCTGTGAGATTCTGGGACTGACCTTGAATCGGTTAAGAATGTCGACAGAAGAGGCCTTAGCGGTTGCATTAAGTAAGATAAACGACTCACTGGAACAGCTTAACAAGAAGGTGGATGTGGTAACTACCAAAATCAATAATTTGGGACAAAAAGTGAACATTAATACAGAAACCATTCAGAAATTGATACAGGAATCTACTTTGACATGGCAAACTGCGGAGAAGGCTAGGGAGAAAGTTGTTGTTGTTGAACCTAAAGTAACACAACTGAAGAGAGAGAGAGTCCCAGCCTTATGGATGCAACTTGATGATCATAAGTTGATGCCTTCTATGATTGAATTTAAAGAAAATCAGATTTCGAGGATCAGAGCTCTACCTGAACTGGAGAAGGAAAGTTTGATAGATCCCCTCACACAGGAACTTGCTGATTTTTGGGACCTGGACTTGGGTCAAGAAGAGATTAAGATTGTGAGGGCCTTCAGACCTGGAAAAATTTTGAAAGACGTTCTGAAATATCTTTTGGATCTTAGTTTTAACTGCGGAGATTTGGTTGTCCTGTCGAGAAGGAATAAAATCATCTCTAGGTGGGAGTTCCCCTGAGATCTACTCTTCAGTCTCAAAGGAAGGAAAATAAAAATAAGATCAGTAGAAGACAAAGTAAAGTGCATGTATAAATACGAAGAAGACTTGCAGAAGGGACTTGGAAAAGACTTAAGAGCTTTGGACAGAAGATTACCAGGTTGATGGACTATATGGAATTGGCGGAAATGACTGGCAGAATCCGAGACCAGGGAGAAGAGACGGTGGAAGAAGATTGGAAAAAGTTTAAAGACTATTTATGGAAATATTGTAAAATTAATGAGTGTTAGAAAAATGTTGGAATGAAGCTATATGGCTTTAGTAGAAATGTTAGAAGGAATTAAGTACAAGTAGATTATTGGAGTATTAAAGGGAAAATGAGGTTAAAATATGTTAAGACAACTATATGACAGAAAATAGAGGAAGATGGAAAGGAATTGCTGAAACTATTAATAGAAGTGGAATACAAAAAGGGAGGTGTGAGGAGGTCGTTGAAACAAGTGAATGTAAGATATGATATTGAAATGGTATGATGTGTGTTCTAAATTGTTTTTGCTTTGTCTTGCTTAGCTTATTGTGTTAGTGTTGTGTATTGTTTATACATTGTATTGTATTGTTCTTTCTTTTTTTTCCCCCTTCCTTTTTTCCTTTTTGTAATCTTCAAAAGTAATAAATATTATTATTATTCTTTTTTAAAAAAGGAAAGAGGGACAGAGGCCAGGGTTGCCTGCGGCACCCATGACCATCATTCAAGGCACCACAGGGTTCCACAGCACACTGGTTGAAAACCACTGCTCTAACACAGAAGAAGAAGAAGAAGAAGAAGAAGAAGAAGAAGAAGAGGAGGAGGAGGAGGAGGAGGAGGAGGAGGAGTTTGGATTTGATATCCCGCTTTATCAATACCCTAAGGAGTCTCAAAGCGGCTAACATTCTCCTTTCCCTTCCTCCCCCACAACAAACACTCTGTGAGGTGAGTGGGGCTGAGAGACTTCAAAGAAGTGTGACTAGCCCAAGGTCACCCAGCAGCTGCATGTGGAGGAGCGGAGACGCAAACCCGGTTCCCCAGATTACGAGTCCACCGCTCTTAACCACTACACTACACTGGCTGTGCAGTTCATAACTTCCATAACTGTACCAACTGACATAACTGCCTCTGGCAGAAGGTGTATGGCATCACAGAATTATATATTGGAATTCTATAGCCCATAGAAACCAACACCTAGGGGCTGAGGTCTCTTCAGCCCCCAATAAAATATTTGGGGGGGGCCTGGGCTCCCCAAAATTAATGGGCATTGCCATTCAAATGGTGTGTGTGTGTGATATAATATGATCAGTTATGTGGGGTGGGGCTTACCTGGGCCTCTCCAATATTTTATTCAAGTTTGCATCCCTGCTATAGCCCTTGAGAGTATTAACCCTTTACTTAGCATTTAGCATTTTGGATGAGATAGATGATAGATAGATGGATAGATAGATAGATAGATGATAGATAGATGATAGAATTAAATTTTCTGTTTCACATTTTAAAGTACTCATTTTTACATCCTTAAGATATCAATGACTTCCCTTCTTCTCTTTCCATGGTTTATTTTACATATCATAAATCCCTGCATATTTTACAGAAACTATACCAATCTCTGCCAAGAAAACTCCATGGACAAAGACAACAGGCATATAAAAGTTATAACGCTGGAAGCTCAAATACTTTGGCCACCTCATGAGAAGAGAAGACTCCCTGGAAAAGACCCTGATGTTGGGAAAGATGGAGGGCACAAGGAGAAGGGGATGACAGAGGACGAGATGGTTGGATAGTGTTCTCGAAGCTACCAGCATGAGTTTGACCAAACTGCGGGAGGCAGTGGAAGACAGAAGTGCCTGGTGTGCTCTGGTCCATGGGGTCACGAAGAGTCGGACACGACTAAACGACTAAACAACAACATACCAATCGGTTTTTCATTATTGCATCCATCATAACTTGTTTACACTGTTGAATTTATCTTAATGCTGCCAGTGTTTTCAGCTGTACAGTTATTTCCCATATATTCAATAAACGTTTCCCCATCTTCTCTAAACGTACGTTCTTCTTGTTCTCTTATACTATATGTTAAGCCTGCAAGCTGCGCATATTCTGTCAGCTTAAGTTGCCATTCTTCTTTGGTTGGACATTTTGGATGCTTTCATCCCACGTATAAGGTTGGCATGACCTTTAATAACATTAGCTTGGGCCTGCTCCCCATGCTGTTCTTAAATGGTATAGTGATGCATTGCATCAGCAGGTTGGCTCTTCTAGCCAGGTAGGGCATAACTTATGTTATGTTAAGTGCTGGGCAGGAATTAAAAGAGACATGGAGATGTGGAGCAAATTAAAAATATCATTTTGGGGCCGTATATCGGCGGTTAAATTAAACATTTTGCCAAAGATGCTTTTCTTGTTTCAGACTATACCGGTTATTGGGAAAACAGGCTGCATTGACAGCTGGCAGAAAGAAATATCTAAATTCATTTGGTCAGGGAGAAGACCAAGAATAAAACATAAGGTCTTAATAGATATTAAGGAAAGGGGAGGCTTTGGTCTCCCCGATTTAAAATTATACTGTGAGGCTGCCTGCTTCTCGTGGATGAGGGACTGGTACCTTCTAAGCAATACAGATGTACTAGATACAGAATATACAATGGGATAGACAGGAAGTCCAAAGTGTTGGTACATATATGATCTTGGAATAGTTTTTTGTCCTTGTTTTTTCTTTCTTTAGGTATATAAACTTTCTATATAAACTTTGTATACATGCTGAAAATTATATTATAATAAGCCTTGTGATGTAATATGATAATGTTTACCGATGTAACATAAGAACGTTAATAAATAAATAAAACTCAAAAAAAAAGAAGCAATGGTTGAGCGACCCGGCATGGACAATAATAGAAGCGTAATAACTCCTCACTCCTCAAATCTTCGTAAAGAGTGCAACCCAGAAGCACATGAGCCACTGACTCAATACTGCCATCTCCACATGGACATAACCGTTTTTCCAGTGGAATTGATTGGCTTTCCATAGGTATCGGAATGAGCACTGTGGGCAGCCATTGGACTGCATTGGCCTTTGGACTAAGCCAGTCATAGGATATTTCTTAAGTTCATGTCAAGCAAAGTTCAGGCAATACTAACTGCCCCTCCCGACTGAAGAACTTTGGAGCTGCCTCTGTGATTTCTCACAAACATGTTTTTCTCCAGCTTTTCACTTGCCCCTCGAGTCATGCAAAGACTACAGGAAGCTGCAGAGGTGACTCTTAATCCCTTTATAATTATCAAAACCAGGGTGAATTATCAAAATCCCTCACCAAAGCTCAAAAGGTATTTTTTGGCAATTACCTAAACATCAGAATCAAGGTCAGCATGAGATTATTGGTTACACTTGTGCACAGAATATATCCCATATCAGAAACAGATTTATACCAAGAGTTCGGGCAGGTAAAAGATTGGGGGGGGGATACCTGCTTGGCGTTTAATGCCTCTGAAATCATGGCTGAACACCACCCACGTTGATAAAGTCACTGCAGCTTTGATCATACAAGAGTTTTTCATTTCTTCTGATAAACTGGCACTGAAGAAGAGAGGAGATCAGGAGGCCAAACCAGAATGACCTCCCTGCTACTTCTGTTGCTGCTTCTGCTGCTAATACCCCATCGAGTCTGTGGACAAAGTGCCCTGAAGACAAAATGCCCCTTGAATATGATCAGGGAAGAAAATGAAGCCCTCAATTACTACCGGCCTGGACACTTCCTCATTAGTGGGATCGTATCACCTCAAAACTTTATCAAGCAACAGCCATACATCTTTTCCCAGTCCCCCTTATCCAAGTTTGATGGGTAAGTAATTCTTGGGCAATCACTCATAGCCAAGTAAGATTGTCTTCCATGAACAAGGTCTTAACGGTGTGTCCGTAAGTGACTGTGGAGGCCAATTCTGAAGCCACACGTCCTTCCACACTGGGGACATAGGTTTCTGACTGGGGGTTGATCACGGTGAGGGTTTGCCAAACGTGCCTTCCTCTTAGCACGTTTCTCCCTTTCGTCCTGAGTTTAAAAGGCTTCAAAGTCCATGACACCTTTGGTAAAGCCTGTTCTCCAATAAGCAGGTGGCTGTTATACTTCTTCACCTGCACTCCTAAATACTCAAGAAATAACTGGTTTCACTTGCAAAGGGAAGACTCAAAGAAAGGGCACAAGAGGTCCTTCTGATCTCCTTTGGTTTCTTTCACTGAAGGTCTGTACTGCCCATAACTAGATTTTGATTTACAGCAAAATACTAAATTTGTCTACTGAAAAGTAAGTCCCATTCATTCAATAGTGTTTCCTGTTAGCTAAATGGGGTTGCAGCCTTTTCACCCTTCCAGCGTGAAGACTGAGCTCTGCTTTTCCACAAAGTGACATTTCTACAGCCCTGACAACTGAAGTAACTGCAGTATTTCATATTCAAATTTTGTACTTTGAACTGCAGTGGAACAGACATCTCCCCATTGTTATTCTATAACGGACACCCAGATTATTATTTGGGGTTCAAACAATGTTTGTTTTTAATAAATGGTGCAAAACATTTTGACGCTTCTTAATTGTTTGCTATTTTGCAGCTTGTCATCTATGTACTACTGGCACATTTTGTCCTTCTTGTTCACAGTCCAGGAAATCAACCAGGATCCCAGGCTCTTACCCAACATCACCTTGGGCTATAACCTCTACGAAAACTATTTCGACGCACGGAGGACTTCCCATGCCATGCTCAAACTGCTTGCAGGCGGAGAAAGCAATATTCCAAACTACAAATGTGGGAAACAGAATAAACTCCTGGCAATTCTTGAAGGAAGCAATTCTATAATCTCGATAGAGATTTCAACCATGTCAGGCATCTACAAAATCCCACAGGTATGAAGGTGGGGTATGGGTGGACAGAGGAGAACTTCAGCTGCATAAAATTCCAGTTTTTCTCCCAAGGAGTGAAGGGCATCAGAAAGTATGAAAATCCTGAGGCTTTCTTCAATTCCCAGCCTCCATCAACCTAGTACCCTCCAGATGGTTCAAATTAAAACTCCTAGCATCACCAGCCAACACAGTTAATTAGTAATCATTTTGGTTAATAAATATTATTATAGACTGGGGGGGGTGCATAAACTCTATAAATTAATAAAATCCAAGGATTTTGATTATTTGGGATGTGAAGGGAGAAATACAAGCTACAGAGGATTTTCTGGACTAGCCTATGCAAAACGGCCTGACTAAGCTAGGGATGCTGGTGGTGCTGTGGTCTAAGCCACTGAGCCTAGGGCTTGCTGATCGGAAGGTTGGCAGTTCGAATCCCCGTGACGGGGTGAGCTCCCGTTGTTGGGTCCCAGCTCCTGCCCACCTAGCAGTTCAAAAGCACATCAAAATGCAAGTATATCCATCTGGGATCCATCTTATATTTCTCTTCTTTATTCATTTTATGTACAATCTTTACAACAGAAGACTTCACATCCAAGATAAAACAATATATAACAAAACCTTGAGTCTCATATTTTCATTTGTACTGATTCTTCTCAGATTCCCTTATCTTACTATTCCTTAATATTTGTCTTCTTCTTTTGGTTCCTTATCCTTAATCTCTTAATCTCCCATATATATCTTTAACAATTTTTCAATTAATGCCCTCACCTCCCTCCCCCTAAACCCGTTGCTTCCCTTCACCCATGTGCGATCTTCTTTACATACTGTTGTTGTTTTTTGTTGTGTTAACAGCTGTTTATATTTGTTGTTCCATATTTGTTTTAATATCATCCTATAACCTTGCGCCCTTTAAGCTGTTGCATATTAATTTTAGGCTCCGAAGCCAACTCTTTTCATGTAATCCTTTACGCATTCCCACTCTTTATAAAAAAATTATTAGAACAGCCTCTGATTGATGCTGTTAACTTTGCCATCTCCACAAATTCACAAATTTTAGCTCGCCATTCTAGTAATTCTGGAATTTTGGTCTGGGATCCATCTTTGGGCAGGCTGACCGCAGAGGTGTGGACCGCAGAGCTGCCTGGGAGAGATGCCTTGGGCCCTCTTGAAATGTAATGCTGTAAGATCTGGACTCGCTCCATGCAGACTGAAGGTGTAAATAGGTGAATGAACCATATTTCTTAAAGCTATGACAGTCTCTGCCATGTCTTAATTGTCCGAAGGAACTCAGACCCGGGGTGAGTGCCTGGAACCCCATGGGCTCTTGCTACTGGTCAGCAGAGACAGGGGGAGGCACCCAACTTTTGTAACAATTTTATTGATTGATTGATTGATTGATTGATTGAATTTATATACCGCCCTATACCTGGAGTCTCAGGGCGGTTCACAGAATAAAATCAAGATGTATAACCACAAAATACCTAATAAAAATAAAAACAACAGTCCAATAGCCCGCCCCGCTGACAAAAAAACCCACACATTTTTAAAAGGGCATAGGATGTAACTAGGATCAACCAAAGGCCTAGTTAAAAATGAACATTTTTGCCTGGCGCCTAAAGGTGTACAATGAAGGTGCCAGGCAAACTTCCCTGGGGAGAGCATTCCACAGATGGGGAGCCACTGCAGAGAAGGTCCTGTTCTCGTGTTGCCACCCTCTGAACCTCTTGAAGGGCCTCAGAAGATGGGCCTCAGAAGATGATCTCATGGTCTGGGTAGGTTCAGATGGACAGAGGCAGTCCTTGAGGTATTGCGGTCTATTCCTTATCCTGAAAACAAAGCAAAACATTAATTCTTACTTTCCTCACCAGATCAGTTATGGCTCTGTTGCTCATCTTCTTGATGATAAAACCCAGTTCCCTTTTGTATATCGGATCGTCCCCAAAGAAGAAAATCAGTATCTTGGGGTTGTGAAGTTGCTCCTGCATTTTGGATGGACGTGGATTGGTCTCATTGCTCCAGACAATGAGAATGGTGAAAGGTTCTTGAGAGCCTTCACAGCTCTTACGACCAGTAACGGAATTTGCATTGCCTTATCAAAAAGAGTGCATGAAAATAATCCACTTCAAATCCTCGGCCCGAGTGAACCATTTGCCATTTGGAGACAATTCACTGTAATCGTTTACTACGAAACCACCCAAATGGGATGGATGCCAGTTAAGGCACTACAAGGAACACTTGAGAAAGAAATTGGGGCAAAAGTCTGGATCACTGCAGGTTCTCAGGACATCAACTTCAATTTGTCTTTCGATCTTGATTTCTTCCAGTACATCCATGGTTCTTTGTCCTTTTTAATGAAACCCCCACAAAGGACCAAACATCACTGCTATAAGCCACGTTCCTATCTCCTTGGGCTGTTTTGGCAGAATGCATACCATTGCTCATATTCAAAGCACGCGCTGGCCAAAAAAGGTCAGACAAGATGCACAGAGAAGGATAAACTGGAGACCTTGCCTAAAGAGGAGCGGGAGAGAGCCCTGTCTCAAGACAGCTACAGCACTTACCTCAATGTCCAAGTTGTGGCACACGCCTTAAATTCTATGTACTTATCTAGATCAAAGTGGATGTTGACGGTGGGTGGAGGAGAAAGGTTGGAACATCGAAGGCTGAAGCCATGGCAGGTATTCACTTGTGCATTTGCAAACTGTAATCCATTCTCCCAGCTATGGAATAATTGTCAGATAAAAAGTGTGCCCATTGTGGAGGAAATCCAATTAGTGAGTCTCGTGGTGGAGGTCAGCCCATTCTCCTTCTCCTTCTCCTTCTCCTTCTCCTTCTCCTTCTCCTTCTCCTTCTCCTTCTCCTTCTCCTCCTCCTCCTCCTCCTCCTCCTCCTCCTCCTCCTCCTCCTCCTCCTTCTCCTTCTTCTTCTTCTTCTTCTGCTGTGATCCCTCGTAGCCGAGTAAGATTGTCTTCTATAAACCCAGTATTAAAAGTGTAAGTGACTGTGGAGGCCAATTGTGAATGCACACATCCTTCCACAGTGAAGCTATAGGTTTCCGGGCGGGAGTTGATCATGGTGAGGGTTTGCCAAGTGTGCCTTCCTCTTAGCATGTTTCTCCCTTTTCTCCTGAGTTCAAGCGTCTTCAAAGCCCATGACACCTTTGGTAAAGGCTGTTCTCAAGTTGGAGCACTCGTGGGCCAGTGTTTCCCAGTTGTCTGTCTTTATACTACATTTTTTAATATTTGCCTTGAGAGAGTCTTTGAACCTCTTTTGTTGACCACCAGCATTACGCTTTCCATTTTTAAGTTAGAAATAGAGTAGTTGCTTTGGAAGACAATACACTGGTACCTCGGGTTAAGAACTTAATTCGTTCTGGAGGTCTGTTCTTAACCTGAAACTGTTCTTAACCTGAAGCACCACTTTAGCTTATGGGGCATCATTGCCTCCGCACCACCGCCGCATGATTTCTGTTCTCATTCTGAAGCAAAGTTCTTAACCCGAGGTACTATTTCTGGGTTAGCGGAGTCTGTAACCTGAAGCGTCTGTAAGCCGAGGTACCACTGTAATCAGGCATCCGCACAACATGACCAGTCGAACGAAGTTGATGTTGAAGAATCATTGCTTCAACACGGGTCTATGCTTCTTCCAGTACACTGGCATTAGTTCACCTGTCTTCCCAGGTGATGTGTAAAATTTTTCGGAGACACCGTTGATGGAATCTTTCGAGGAGTTGGCAATGGCGTTTATATCAGAAGGCTCCCCCATATCTAGTGGTTCCTCCCTGGTTCCCTTAGAGAGATCCAGCTTTCCTAACCAAAGCTGGATGCTCCTCATCCCCTCGCATCTCTGCTGGACATTGAAGTTGCCCACCAATAATTAAACACCTGGAACACAGGTTGAGCAGCCACAAACGTCTCCTGGTCAGAGTCTTCCCCACTATGGTGAGATGCAATGTGTTTTTATTCATTTACCTATATGGATTTATATTTAAGTATTCATATACAGCTCCTTTAGAGACATCACCTTGCCAACAAAGGTCAGTATAGTTAAAGCCATGGTTTTCCCAGTAGTGATGTATAGAAGTGAGAGCTGGACCATAAAGAAGGCTGATCGCCAAAGAATTGATGCTTTTGAATTATGGTGCTGGAGGAGACTCTTGAGAGTCCCATGGACTGCAAGAAGATCAAACCTCTCCATTCTTAAGGAAATCAGTGCTCACTGGAAGGGCAGATCCTGAAGCTGAGGCTCCAATTCTTTGGCCACCTCATGAGAAGAGAAGACTCCCTGGAAAAGACCCTGATGCTGGGAAAGATGGAGGGCACAAGGAGAAGGGGATGACAGAGGACGAGATGGTTGGACAGTGTTCTCGAAGCTACCAGCATGAGTTTGACCAAACTGTGGGAGGCAGTGGAAGACCGGAGTGCCTGGCATCCTCTGGTCCATGGGGTCACAAAGAGTCACACACGACTAAACGACAACAACATACAGCTCCTTGTGAAAAGACCACAGGGATGTTTATAATGTAAGGAAACAACAAGATAGCACACAAAAAAAAGCTCTTTTAAACTGCCACTCTTCCTTGATGGGCACCATATTCGTTCTCTACTTTTGTGCCAATAAGATTCTAGCCGCAGTAGTAGCATATAATAATTTTTTGTTTGTTTGTGTTTTAGGGACTTTCATTGTTACCATTCGCAAAAGGAATGCCTTGGGTTTTGCGGGGAAGGTTTTTTCAAATATCTTTTTTAATTCATTGTCAATTACTTCCCAGAATTCCCTGATTGCTTTACAAGACCACCTCATGTAGTTTCATGCTTTCTCTGTCATTCCAGCTCCACCCTTTCTTAAGGGCCATCCAGTTTCCAAATACTTCCATGGGCAGTCTGCGTTTGGATGAGAACAGGCAGCTGCCAGCCAACTATGATATTGAGAACTGGGTAATGCTTCCCAATAAATCTCGTGTTAGAGTGAAAATTGGGAGTATAGAGAGAAAGGCATTCACCATTAACCCGGAAGACATTGTGTGGCCCCAAAGCTTTAACAAGGTACAGAACACTTTATTCTACGTGTCATCAGTTATGGGCTAATAACGTGCTTAATAACTCACATAGTATTTCCGTTGCAATCCTTTGCACGTTTAAGGTAAAGGTAAAGGGACCCCTGACCATTAGGTCCAGTCGCGACCGACTCTGGGGTTGCGGCGCTCATCTCGCTTTACTGGCCGAGGGAGCTTCTGGGTCATGTGGCCAGCATGACTAAGCCGCTTCTGGAGAACCAGAGCAGCACACGGAAACGCCGTTTACCTTCCCGCTGGAGCGGTACCTATGTATCTTCTTGCACTTTGACGTGCTTTCGAACTGCTAGGTTGGCAGGAGCAGGGACCGAGCAACAGGAGTTCACCCCGTCACGGGGATTCGAACCGCCAACCTTCTGATCGGCATGTCCTAGGCTCTGTGGTTTAACCCACAGCGCCACCCGCGTCCCTCTTTGCACGTTTACCAGGGAGTAAATCCCCTTCAATACAATGCAGGAGTTGGAACATTAATAATAATAATAATAATAATAATAATAATAATAATAATAATGTGTTCTCAAAGCTACCAGCATGAGTTTGACCAAACTGCGGGAGGCAGTGGAAGACAGAAGTGCCTGGCATGCTCTGGTCCAGGGGGTCACGAAGAGTCGGACACGACTAAATGACTAAACAACAACAAAAACAACAACAACAACAATAATAATTCAGGAGACATTTTTTAAGTTAGCGTCTCCAGTTGTTGTTATGGTTGGCCGCGGGTGGTGCTGTGGTCTAAACCACTGAGCCTCTTGAGCTTGCCAATGGGAAAGTTGGCCGTTCGAATCCCCGTGACAGAGTGATCTCCCATTGCACTGTCCCAGATCCTGCCAACCTATCAGTTTGAAAGCACACCAGTGCAAGTAGATAAATAGGTACTGCAGTGGTGGGAAGGTAAACAGTGTTTCTGTGTGCTGCTCTGGTTTCGCCAGAAGCGGCTTAGTCATGCTGGCCACGTGACCTGGAAAAACTGTCTGCGGACAAACGCCAGCTCCCTTGGCCTGTAAAGCGAGATGAGCACCACTCCCCGTAGTCAAATTTGACTGGACTTAACCATCCAGGGGTCCTTTGCCATTTTTTTAAGTTCTGGTTGGTTGTTGCAATAAACAACTATTTTACTTTTAAAAGGCAACTGAAAGCAGCCCTGTTTAGGGAAGTTTTTAATGTCTGGTGCTGTATTGTTTTTAATATTTGGTTGGAAGCCGCCCAGAGTGGCTGGGGAAACCCAGCCAGATGGGCAGGGTAAAAATAATAAAGTATTATTATTATTATTATTATCATTATTATTATTATTACTCTTCAGCAGTGTGTTTTGTTGTTGTTTGTAATTACTTTCCTTCTAGGACTGTTATTATGCTATTGTATTTTTTGCAGTGCATTTTGAGTTTTCTAATGTATATAAAAGAGGAATATAAATGTCAAACAAACAAGAAAACACACCAAAGAGGTTTTCTCATCACGATTTCCTTCCTGCATCAAATTTGCTTCTCGGGCAGGTGGGGGTGTTCCCAGTCAGTGGAACTAGAGATTCTGTTGGGTCCTATAAACGGATTCCATTGTCACAAATACTCCTAACAATTTACATTTGGTGCTCCTTCTTCTCCTTATGGCTAGACCGTGCCAGGTGTACAGAAAGCTGCCGTCCCGGCTATGCCAAGGTGCTTCAAGAAGGAGAACCATTTTGCTGCTATGCTTGCGCTCTGTGTGTGGAAGGGACCATCTCGGCTCAGGAAGGTGGGTGGTTCAAACAGAGAGCACATTCCTCGGGAGAGGATAAGTAGGCCGACGATTCACTCAGACACACTTTCTGTGAAGATTCCAAAGACATATTTTCCAGGGAGTTGAAAGAAATGGCATTATCTAGGGGATAAGGGTTCATCAATAAAGACCTGGTTATGTTTAGAATGATACCGCATAGGGAAATGTTCCCTGATACCAAGAAGAGGGATTCTATGAAATGCAGATAGAGAGAATTGATAAGAATAATGATCTGTTAAGAACTGGATGGAAGCGTACAACAGACGAGCCTTCTTGTGTTTTGGCTCATTTTCCTCTCTCTTTTTTCTTTTTTCTTTTTTCCCCCTTCCTCCTCCTTCTTCTTTCCTTTTTCTTTTTTCATTTTTCTTTCCCATAATGGCTTATGTTCTGTGCCATGTATTTTGATATTTTTGTAGTTTTTTCCATTATTATTATTATTAAGGATTTTTCTTTTGTAATTCTGGTTGTTTATATTTATCTGTATTTGTTTAAAGCAAAATAAAAAGTATAAAAAAGAAAGAAAGAAAGGGCACTGAAGATGCGATCTCTGTGCTACAGAAAGAGGGAGAGGCAGAGGGCTGATCCTGCACTGCCCACAATGCCTTATTTTAGCTATTTTAAACTGATTCATGAACCCCACCAAAAAGCAAGCAAGCAAATGAATTCATATATATTAACAAAAAGTAACTGACAAACGGGAAGTAGTAAATATTTAAAACAGCGAAAGCATTATAAGGGAGAAAATAAATTCTGTGAAAGTGATTATAATGTAACAGATGAAAAATTACAACAGGGCTACCATGAGCACTACATGGAAGAAACATAAAATGATTTTGTCTTAAGAAATCATACATTAGAAGTATTGGTGGAGAAAGGAAAAATATAGGTAAATAAAAAGAATTTACTAGATGCCAAAATCCAGGTTTGGGGAAAGTATTCTTTGGTGAGAGAATCCCAGTGGAGACTTAAAATATGCAGCAAAGTAAAACGTGGTAATAGAGGACCTTTAAAATATGCCCTTCTGGGTTCCTTCCAAAATTTCCCACTTCCCCCAGCACAGCTAAGACCATGCGTTTGGTAAGTTAAAAATTATTTACTTACAAATGCTTCAAAGGTCAGATTCATGAGCTTTTACATACAGCATTCAGACAGCACAGGCAGCAAAACTTAGGCTTGCTCCAAAGTGGTGGATGTTCCTAAATTATTTGTATAGGAACACAAGGATGGCTTTTAAAAAAACAACACCATGCAGTGAGCTTGGAGCAACAAGCTCAGATCTCTTTACATGCTGGAGTTCACATAGTAGACTGAAGGAAACAATAGACTTGCCTTCCTCCCAATGTGAGGGAGAGCGACGTAGCAAAGCCTAGCAGGACAGCTTAATCTATGGCATTAACCCCTTCATGCATCAATTGGACTTAAGCATTTTGGTTAAATCCAAACTGGTTATCCTACCAAAAAAAAAAGTTCAAAATTAGATAGCAATTCTTCTTCTAACCAATTCCCTCCAATCCAGCTAACAGAAACATTGCTGGAGTTATAGAATAAATACATAAATGTAAAGAGGCACACCTTCAGCATCTGGCATAAGCTGTACAACAAAGAGGCCAGACATATCTCTTAGGGGAGGTCACTGCCTCTCAGCTTTACCTATAGTGTTCTTCGCAGTTCTGAAGTGAGAAAAACCTTGTGCACCACCTTTGTCTCCACAAAGGAAAGGCAAGATTCAAGGGTAAACATTAAAAGAGAAAATAACAGATCAACTGTTGCCCCTCCCTACCACACCTTCTTGTTTCCTGACCACTCCTGCATCAATGTTATTTTTCCAAGTCTATTGGAATACAGATGGTTACGGATGCCTATCTTTCTCTCTTCCTCAGATGCAAACCATTGTACCCTGTGTCCAGAGGATCAATATCCAAACAAAGGCCAAGATCAATGTGTCCCAAAGATCATCACCTTTCTGGCTTATGAAGAACATTTGGGGATTATCTTGGCTTCCATCTCCCTTCTCTTGTCTTTAGCCACAGGCGTTGTGTTAGGAATCTTCATTAAATACCAAGAAACTCCCATAGTCAAGGCCAACAACCGGGCCCTCTCCAACATCCTCCTCATCTGCCTCCTGCTTTCCTTTTTGTCCTCCTTCCTCTTCATCGGCCAGCCAAGGAAGGTGACCTGCCTTCTCCGACAAATGGTCTTCAGCATCATCTTCTCAACTGCCATTTCTTCTCTTTTGGCAAAAACTATCACTGTGGTTCTGGCCTTCCTGGCCACAAAGCCAGGGAACAGAGTGGGGAAATTGCTGGGGAAGAATCTGGCCAACTCCACTGTCATTTCCTGCTCCAGTGTCCAAGTTGTCATCTGCACCATCTGGCTGGGAATCTCTCCCCCATTCCCAGACTCTGACAAGCATTCCCAGGCTGGAGAGATCACCCTGCAATGCAATGAAGGGTCTGTTGCCATGTTTTATGCTGCCCTGGGTTACATGGGCTTCCTGGCTGCCCTCTGCTTCACGGTGACTTTCCTAGCCAGGAAGCTGCCTGGGGCCTTCAATGAAGCCAAGCTGATCACCTTCAGCATGCTGGTCTTCTGCAGCGTTTGGTTGTCCTTTGTGCCCACCTACCTGAGCACGAAGGGGAAATACATGGTGGCCGTGCAGGTCTTCTCTATCTTGGCCTCCAGTGCTGGGCTTCTGGGCTGCATCTTCATTCCCAAGTGCTACATTATTGTACTGAGGCCTGATCTGAACACAAAGGAACATCTAAAGACAAAAACTGAAGATGGCATCTGATTCTTAAATATCCTTTTAAATTTTGAAAATGGATCTCCAGCAAAATAGTTATGTGGAGATGGGTGCTTAAATGTGAATCTCTCTTCCATCCCTATAAATCATGAATGGTGAAAATGTATTCATAGTGAATTTGTGTCAGGGACTGGATGCAGAGGAATGGTGGAGGAACAAGCTGGAGAACCCCCAAGGGAAGAAGGCTCAGAACCTGGGGATTGATGGTGGGACAACAATGAACGATTGAGGGGAGAAGACTGGGAGGAGGAGGTGTAAGAACCTGAAGAAGTAACAAGGCTTAGTGAACTGAGAGAGTTGGTAGCAGAGAGAAATCTAGAAGCATAAGCTGAAACAGGAGAGAAGTGAGGCCAAGAGGCGGAGATGAGTCAGGCTGGTGAAGAGTCACGGATGTCTCTCCATCCTGCTGCGACAAGCTCCCCTTCCTTCTGGTCTCCCAGAACCAGAAGAGGGATGAAGTGGGAGGAGCAAAGGCAGACACGCAGACACAGTCTCCGATTGCTTGGGGAAAACCCTGTGGAGGAGTAGACTGAAACAGCTATTGGAAGGCAGGGACCTTTAGTCTCTGCAACTGTACAAGATGTACAGAAAAAGAGTCGCTGTGCTCATTAGATGTGACACCCCTGTGAAGATCCTGTTGCATTTAATAAAGAGTTAACTCCACTTACTTCATGTGATGTACTGCTGGCTCGCTCCTGACACTCTGCTGTGGCCACTCGTCCCTTGTGCATAATGACTTCTTTCATCACAGGCAGGTTGCGATAAAATACCTATGCAACCACACTATTCTTACTAGTCTTTATGCAAGTACAGTGTTATCTCGGGTTAAGAACTTAATTCGTTCTGGAGGTCCATTCTTAACCTGAACCTGTTCTTAACCTGAGGTACCACTTTAGCTAATGGGGCCTTCCGCGGCCGCTGCACTGCCACCGTGCAATTTCTGTTCTCATACTGAAGCAAAGTTCTTAACCTGAAGTACTATTTCTGGGTTAGTGGAGTCTGCAACCTGAAGCATCTGTAACCTGAAGCGCCTGTAATCCGAGGTACCACTGTAATGCTCTTCCAGAGAGCACATGTGCAATTCAGGGATGATTCTGTCGAGAATCTTTAAAGCCATGTCAGAGGTATTTGGCACTCTCCAGGTGCCCGGCTTTGATTCCTTCTTGACCTCCCCCGTCAGCGACTCCCGGCAAGACAAGGCGAGGTCTCTATCGGCCGATCCTCCTCACGAACGTGAGAAGAACACAACCACTCCTCCCCTCTTCCCTGCCATCCCCAGGGAGGGGAAAGAGACAGACAGAAATGTCTTTACATGCCTTTATTTCTGTCTTTCCAGCAGTGCAGAAAAGAACATGTCTGCACTCCTCAGCAGCAACAGCAGAGAGAGAATAACTCCACCCATGTACTTCTGGTACAGGGTCATGTGACACTCTGAGCTAACATCCGGTGCTCAGTGCACAGAATAGACTGTTCCTTGTTCCCACGGTACAGTCCCATAACATCAACATCCTGTTTGGCTTTCCAGCCACCTGGAGCACTCAGCAGCATTGCTCCTTTTTCGTAACAGATTCTGCCATCATAGCATTCAACTGAGCCATGGTCCAGCTCTGAGGGCCTTCTGGTGGTTCCCTCACTGCAAGAAGTGAAGTTGCAGGGAACCAGGCAGAGGGCCTTCTCAGTAGTGGTGCCCGCCCTGTGGAATGCCCTGGAAGGGAACCTGGGCTTGGGTATAGGGGATATATATTTTATTTTGAGGGTCTCAGACCCACTTCTAATAGGGCAGCCGTCCAGGGACACCCTGCACCTCCCCACCCTGAATGCAGAACAAGACACATTGAGCTGCAATCATCAATATGGAATCTTTGCTGCACGCATTGGCAGCCGGTACGCTTGTTCGCTTTGCTGTGGGTTTGTGAGGAGGAAACTCTGAGTGCCCCTGGCCCCAAGCCTTGAGGAGCTGCATCTTGGGGGTGGTCTACATGCAGGAGAGCTTCTCAGCGTGACTGAGAGCAAGGAAGGGAAGTCATGTGAGCCTAGGCTTGTCCACTCTGAAGACATACAGAGCAGAAATGGCCTTCATTTCCAGCTCTTATTGAGGCATGGCTTGGCCAAAGCAGCCTCACTTATCTAATGCCCGCGGACTATCTCACCAGAGTGGTGCATGCTCTAGCTATCTCTCGCTTGGACTACTGCAATGTGCTCTACCTGGGGCTACCTTTGAAGGTGACGCAGAAACTACAACTAATCCAGAATGCGGACTGGTGACTGGGAGCGGTTGCCGAGACCACATTGTTGAATCAAGCCTTGTCGTATCAGTCAGAGGAATTTGGCACTCTCCAGGTGCCCGGCTTTGATTCCATGTTGACCTCCCCGTCAGCGACTCCCGGCAAGACAAGGCGAGGTCTCTATCGGCCGATTCTCCTCAACGTGAGAAGAACACAACCATCCCTCCTCCCTCACTCCCAGGGAGGGGAGAGAGACAGACAGAAATGTATTTACATGCCTTTATTTCTGTCTTTCCAGTAGTGCAGAGAAACGTGTCTGCACCCTCTCACATCAGCAGCCAGAGAGAGAATAACTCCACCCATGTACTTCCAGTACAGGGTCATGTGACACTCTGAGCTAACATCCGGTGCTCAGTGCACATAATAGACTGTCCCTTGTTCCCACGGTACAGTCCCATAACATCAACATCCTGTTTGGCTTTCCAGCCATCTGGAGCACTCAGCAGCATTGCTCCTTTTTCGTAACAACCTCCCCCAAAAGAATCAATGCGTGTTGCGGCAAGCAAAGCGTGATCCAGAGAAGAAAACAAACAGTTGTTATACACATAACACTCCCCTGTTGTTTCAGTTCCACCCTTGGAACTACCCGCCACTGGTTTCCCCAGTGTACCTCTCTGGTTGTCTGGCTTCCAAGGAATGAGTGCATCTGCATTACCTTGGCTAGCAACTCTCTGTTGTGTCTTTGTCTCTGACTTAGACACAGCTCCAACCTGTCCTCGGTTGTGTACAACAGCAACACATGCAACAGCTAAATTAGCATACTCTTCTGAGTACCTTTTGGGTGGTTCACCCTTTGTGACTCTCTCAGACCTGCGTATGAGGTGCTGATCCTCTCTGCTCACTGGTTCTGTCTCAGGACTCTTAGGAGAACCAGTTCCAACAGTAAACAGTGGTTCAACCTTCACCTGTGAAGGTCTATCCATTGTGTGAGATTTCCTCTCAATGACTGTGACAACTGAGCTCTCTGAGCTATCACTGTCACTCTCAGTACCACTGTAGTCTGTGAAATCATCATCATCATCTGAATCGTCCTCTGTGGGAAATGTGTGTACAATCACTCTCTCCTGTTTGGGAGCATTCTCTAGAAATTTTGTGAGAATCACCTGACCAGATTCAGACAAAATTACTCTGTAGAGACCCTTTTCATATCCCACAAAAATGCCTCTGGCATTCTTTACTCCACCTGGAGCTTCTGTCCTCACATGAGACCCAAAAACCTTGAAATGGGCAACAGAAGGTTTTCTCTGGAACAGTTTCTCAAAAGGAGAACTTCCCAACTCTTTTGAAACCTTTCTCACCCACGCATGACAAAACGACATGAGTGACTCCGCCCAGAACTCATGTGGCAGATGTGAACTAAGCAATTGCGCATTCATCCCCTTTTGCAATTCTTTGTTCACCCGTCCACAGACACCCCTGTTCCACGCTTCCGCTGAAACAGCAACCTTGTGTCTTATCCCTTTCTTGTGCAGGAACCTCTGGAAATCCTGTAAAAGAAAAATCTGCTTCTCATCTGTCAAAAGACAATCAATGTTAGCATCATGCATATCTTTAACCTTGTCACAAAACTCCTGAAACCTTTCCAAGGCTTCCTGTGGTCTCTTTAACACATAAACCCAGACAAAGTTAGAGAAATGATCCACACACACAAGATAAAATCTTGCATTGCCTCTAGATGGTTCTAGAGGACCAATCACATCAGCATACACCCGCTGAAATGCTCTGTCGACCCTGGCCACCTTCTTGGCGCTCGTTTTGGTCACACCTGCAAGAGAAATCAAGTTAGACTCAGAATTACATTCCATGTAATCACTTTGGTCAAAAGTCAACAAATACAGTCCATCTTTCTGTCTGGCAGAAAGATATAACTCTCCATCTTTGAAGATCTCGCAGCTCTTATCATCATAGGACAGTTTCAGTCCTTTCTTTGCAATCTGCGAAACACTCAGCAGATTGAACTTCAATTCAGGAACCAAGTAAACATTGTGTATAGTCAGGTTCAGACTCCTGAGATACACAGTTCCAATCCCGGTCGCTTCCAGCTTCTGACCGTTGGCTTGTTCCACAGCGAAGCTTTGCTTCTTAAACGTCGAAAAGAGTCCTCTGTGCGGGGACATATGAAAATTACAGCCCGTATCGATTACAAAAGAGTGTCCAACATCTGGCGTGGTTCCTTTCGCCATCAGGGCCTTTGCAGGTTTCACCGAAGACTTGGTACGACCTTTGCCTGCTGCCTCAGGCTTTGCTGAGCGGCCCTTCGCTCCTTTCGGCTGGCGTGGCTTCTTGCAGTTCCGCTGAAGATGCCCAGCCTGTCCGCAATTGTAGCATCGGACAACGTTCAAAGCTACAGCATCCTCTCCAGTAGCAACATCAGTGGGGGAATTAGAACTCCGTTCTTCCCTCCCCCTGTCCTTGGCATCCATTTTGAATCTAAGTCTCAGCTCTCTCACTCGAGCTAGTTAAAATCCAAAAGCTCCTTTTTGAGCTGTCTTTCTGCCTCTCTCTCAGGCAGGCAATCTCCAAGCTGTCTCAAAGTCAAAACAAACTTTCGCTTTCCCGGCTCTGACTGAGCCAGCCCCAGGTGTCAGTAGTTTTCCACTTTCCTGACTGTCGTTGCTTAGCAACTGTGCATACCTCTTCGTTATCTCACCGCAAATATGCCTGGTATGCAGGCTAGGCTCTCAGAGCTGTTTTTCCAAACGCAGCTCTCGTGAACCAGAGAATAAATCAATCTGCATTCACACTTTTAGCCCGATATTCAGCATACCTTTTTGGGGCTCCGTTGCTTGGAAAACACCCCCTCTTGGTGTCCAGCCGTCTGTTCAGCCTCAGGCTGCAATAGCAGACGTTATCTTCTTTCCTTGGTGCAGAGGATGGCACACGATCCATCAACCTCTCACCTCTCATGCTGATTCCCATGGATCAGATAACCAGCAGCTTCTGCTACCATATGTTGAATCAAGCCTTGTCGTATCAGTCAGAGGAATTTGGCACTCTCCAGGTGCCCGGCTTTGATTCCATGTTGACCTCCCCGTCAGCGACTCCCGGCAAGACAAGGCGAGGTCTCTATCGGCCGATTCTCCTCAACGTGAGAAGAACACAACCATCCCTCCTCCCTCACTCCCAGGGAGGGGAGAGAGACAGACAGAAATGTATTTACATGCCTTTATTTCTGTCTTTCCAGTAGTGCAGAGAAACGTGTCTGCACCCTCTCACATCAGCAGCCAGAGAGAGAATAACTCCACCCATGTACTTCCAGTACAGGGTCATGTGACACTCTGAGCTAACATCCGGTGCTCAGTGCACATAATAGACTGTCCCTTGTTCCCACGGTACAGTCCCATAACATCAACATCCTGTTTGGCTTTCCAGCCATCTGGAGCACTCAGCAGCATTGCTCCTTTTTCGTAACACACATAACACCAGTCTTGAAAGACCTACACTGGCTCCCACTACGTTTCCGAGCACAATTGAAAGTGTTGGTGCTGACCTTGAAAGCCCTAAACGGCCTCTGTCCAGTATACCTGAAGGAGCATCTCCACCCCCATCGCTCTGCCCAGACACTGAGGTCCAGCGCTGAGGGCCTTCTGGCAGTTACCTCACTATGAGAAGCCAAGTTACAGGGAACCAGGCAGAGGGCCTTCTCGGTAGTGGCACCCGCCCTGTGGAACGCCCTCCCACCAGATGTCAAAGAGAAAAATAGCTACCAAACTTTTAGAAGACATCTGAAGGCAGCCCTGTTTAGGGAAGCTTTTAATGTTTAATAGGTTATTGTATTTTAGTGTTCTGTTGGGAGCCGCCCAGAGTGGCTGGGGAAACCCAGCCAGATGGGCAGGGTATGAATAAAAAGTTGTTGTTGTTGTTGTTGTTGTTAATGGGAAGAGTCTGCCAGGCCTAAATTGTCCTGTGCTCCATAGGATTCCCAGCACGGGCCTAAAAAGAAATCTTGCTCCTGACTCTTGTGAAGGCGTTTTCTCACCAAGGCTAAACATGCTCCTTCTTACAGTTTGGAAACAGATCTGGGAGTTTTCACAGACATGTTTTCCTCCAGCCTTTTGCACCTATGAATGGAGCTGCATGAAGAGTTAAAGATATTGCAAAGCTGATGCTTATTCCCTTCCCCCCCTTTTTTATTTTATTCATTCTTTTATTTGTATTTTATACATTTATACATTTTATGCATTCTTTTTTAAAAATATATATATTGACAAAGTCATTTTGACACCCTTCGTATCTCCTCAAAATAATTTCTCCAGCGTATTCCCCATCTTACCTTAATGGCACATGCTAATTTATCATTAATAGCTATATCCCACACCTCTTCATGCCATTCTTTCATTTTATATTCTGCTTGCCCCTTCCCCCTCCTAACTATCATAATTTGTGCAACTGTCAATAAATTTGTGAGCAAGTCCTTCATAGCCTGTGAACTTTCCACGCCCATCATAAATTGATAATAATGCTACCTCTGGACTTTTGGTCAGCTTTAACCCAGTGATTTCTGTTATCTCTTTAAACACCCTTTGCTTTAAAAAAATTCACATATTTACACCCCTACCAGATGTGAACATAATTCCCTGTTTCCTGGCATCCCCTCCAACATAACACCAGATATTCCTTGTTTATTTGATTCAATCTGACTGGTGTTAAATACTATATCCAAATTAATTTATAATAATTTTCTTTTATTCTTATGGACAACATTTTCAATGTACGATTTTCCCATATTTCCCCCCAGCTTTAACTATCAATCTGCCCTGTTGTCTCCTTTTCCCTTCTGAATGATCGAAATCATAGTGATTTTCCCCATCATCTTCTCAACAGAGCTCCAGAGATTTGTCCAATGAGCACTTACAAGTCCACTAAAATAAGCATCAGAATTGAGAACAGCATTGTTTCCTGCTTGGCAGGGGGTTGGACTTGATGGCCCTTGTGGTCTCTTCCAACTCTATGATTCTATGATTCTATGAGGCAATGTCTTGCGTCTGAGCTAGAAAGGACTGGTGCATCAGTGCCTTTGATGCCATTAAAAGCTTGGGCTGAGATTTGGGGCCGGGGAATTGGGCTATGCAGGTGCTGAGGTTGATGTCCATCCACTTCAGATGTCAAGTCTTGGTGTGACTCGGTCAATGCTCGGAAAGCCATTGCAAAAAGCGTTTGGCTTCATCTCATTGTTTCCTAATTGCAAGGAGCAATAACAACGGAGGGGGCTTTTCCAAGCAGACAAGGAATGCTGCGGCTGTTGCTTCTGTTGCTGCTACAACACCATTACGCAGAGTGCCGGATGAAGGCGAAATGCCACTTGACTTTGGAGAGAGATAGGATAGGTCCATTCAGTTATTACAGGCCGGGAGATCACATCATCAGTGGGGTCATCTCTCCCACAAGAGGATTCTTCCATCCACACACCTTCAAGGAGTCTCCCTCAGCCAGCCTTTCCCTGTAAGCCATTTTATGGGGATGAGTTTGCTGACGCCCCACAAGCTACCAATTTCACGAGCCCCCCAATGATCAGGCTTTCTCCTTCTCCCCCTAAATCCCTGTTCTGTTATGTAATTGGGGAGAGACTCTGGGAAACCAGCAAGGGACTCGAACCCATGGCTTCAGGTTGCAGGAAGGGAGATTCCGACAAGACATATGGGAAAATGTTCAGACAGTAAGAGCTGTTTGACAGTGGAACAGTCTCCCTTCGGAGGTTGAGGATGATCTCCTTCCTTGGATGTTTCTGAGCAGAGGTTGGAGGGCCACCTGTCAGGGATGCTTTCGCTGAGATTCCTGCATTTCAGGGGGTTGGACTAGATGACCCTGGGGGTCCCTTTGGGGTCCCTTCCAACTCTACAATTCTATGATTCTATGAACTGCCTAACCTGCCATTTGGACACTGTCACAGAAAGGTCCCTTTTCAGGTGTAGAGCAGAGCAGCCTGGAGAAACATAGCTTTGACCTACAGAACAAGCGCCCAATTTTCTCTTTGAGACTTTGAGAAAAAGGCTGCTGCCTAAAGAGGTTCTTGCTTGACTTTGCAAGTGGAGAAGGCCAGGGCACCCTCTCCTTTTCTGTCCCCTCCCCCCAACCCAGATGATCCCTGTCTATTAAATAAGTAAATGTTCCCCCAATTGCAGCTTTTCTGAAGTAAATTAGCACCAGATCCACAATATAAACTCCAGCAACTTATGAGCTGTTTGTAAATTTCCAAAGAAGCAAAGAGTTGTACAGTAGGTCACTATGAGATTACCTTGTAAAGATAAGTAACTCTGCAACATTTAATAGCTGTAATGAAGTCACATGTCTCAGACACAGACATGACTCCAGCTACTTTTGGCTTTTGTTTATTTAACCCAGAAATTCCAGGATGCAGTAGGGGTTTAGGTGAATGTGGTTTCTACAGCTGTGATGAATCCTAGCAGAGGGCCTTCTTGGTGGTGGTGCCCGCCCTGTGGAACGCCCTCCCATCAGATGTCAAGGAAATAAACAACTATTTGACTCTTAGAAGACATCTGAAGACATCAGGAAAGTTTTTCGTGTTTGATGTATTGTGTTTGAATTTGTTGGAAGCCGCCCAGATTTCAAATCAAGTGAAGAAGACCAAAATCTCAGAAGACATCCAGAGCACAAGTCACTGTAAGCTAGAGCAATAATCCGCCAACGAATTTGGGATGTGGAACTGCAATGCCACGTGAGCGAGAAGAAGAAACACCCAGCAATAAAAGATAATGGGAGAGAATTTACCACAGCAAATTGTTTGTCAAAATTACAGATACCTAAATATAGACGGTCATTTACCCTCGCTAGATTCAACGTGCTGCCATCTGCCTTATTGCAGGGCAGATTCGAGTGTAAACCTTACGCGGAACGAGTCTGCCCCTGCGGCTTGATGGAGGTAGAAACTGTCTCTCATGCCTCGTTATGCTGCCGTTTCTACGGGGATATACACTCAGTATTTATTACCCCTGCTATGCAAAAATCTCCAAATGAATCCGAACTTCAGTGTCTAAAAACCCTGGTAGAGGAGAAGGATCCTGAGATCACATTAAGGGTAGCCAAATTCTGTGTGATTGCCATAAAACTTAGGGAACAAGCTGTGTTATCATAATGATTAAGGCCTTAAATGATAATCTTAGGTTATATGTTAGTGACTAAGTTTTAATTTATATATTTTTTTAACTCTTGCTATATCTGTATTGTCCCTCTTATACCTAATTGCAAATTCAAATGTATCCCTATCATGTTTTATGACTTCCTTGATGTTGCATGTGGGCTGGAACTGGTCTGTGACCGAAATAATAAAATTCATTCATTCACAAGTCACTGTGACGCAAATGAAGTAATCCCAATTCTTCCCTGTAATCCACAAGACAGAGGGAGAGGGAGAGAGGTGACGCTGAATGTTGTTGTTGTTGTTGTTGTTTAGTCGTGTCCAACTCTTCGTGACCCCATGGACCAGAGCATGCCAGGCACTCCTGTCTTCCACTGCCTCCCGCAGTTGGGTCAAACTCATGTTCGTAGCTTCGAGAACACTGTCCAACCATCTCATCCTCTGTCGTCCCCTTCTCCTTGTGCCCTCCATCTTTCCCAACACCAGAGTCTTTTCCAGGGAGTCTTCTCTTTATGAGGTGGCCAAAGTCTTGGAGCCTCAGCTTCAGGATCTGTCCTTCCAGTGAGCACTCAGGGCTGATTTCCTTCAGAATGGATAGGTTTGATCTTATTGCAGTCCATGGGACTCTCAAGAGTCTCCTCCAGCACCATAAGTCAAAAGCATCCATTCTTCGGCGATCAGCCTTCTTTATGGTCCAGCTCTCACTTCCATACATCACTACTGGGAAAACCATAGCTTTAACTATAGGGACCTTTGTTGGCAAGGTGATGTCTCTGCTTGACGCTTAACGCTGAATGTTACCTGTCATTTAATGAAAGCTTAAAATGTTTTATCTGCTGTTATACTAATAAGTTTTGTTTTCCAAAGGGGAATGCCTGTGGATTGAACAAGGCTCTCCCACCTCCCACTCAGCGTTAAGTAAGGATCAGTGTTAGCAAAAGCTCTGCAAACTGAATCCAGAATGTATCCATAAAAACTTGGGGGGGGGGAGGCAAAGATGAATCTGATATACTCACTGATTGCAGGATCATAGAATTGTAGAGTTGCAAGGGATCAACCCCCAGCAATGCAGGAATCTTTTGCCCAACATTGGGCTCCATCTCACGACCCTGAGATTAAGTGTCTCATGTTCTACCAGATGAGCTTGGATGATGCTGTTATGTGTATATTTTTTTGCAGGAGAGGGGGGACAAGGTACTGGCAATACCTGTCCTTCTTGCTTGCCATTCAAGAGGTCAACCACAATCCCAGGCTCTTACCCAACATCACTCTGGGCTACAACATCCACCAGAACTTTTTTGATGGAAGGGTGACAATCGAAGCATTGGTAGACTTGCTCTCTACTGGGCAGGCAAATGTTCCGAACTATAACTGTGGAGGGCAGAATAATCTGCCCGCTGTTCTCGAAGGAGCCGATTCTCCAAACTCCATCCAGATTTCAAGAATGCTGAGCATCTATAACATCCCACAGGTAGGAATGGAGAGGGGTGTAGCAGCTAGACTGGTGACTGGGAGCGGCCGCCAAGACCGCATAACACTGGTCTTGAAAGACCTACATTGGCTCCCAGTACATTTCCAAGCACAATTCAAAGTTGGCCCACCTGAAGGAGCGTCTCCACCCCCATCCTTCTGCCTGGACACTGAGGTCCAGTGCCGAGGGCCTCTGGTGGTTCCCTCACTGCGAGAAGCCAAGTTACAGGGAACCAGGCAGAGGGCCTTCTCAGTAGTGGCACCCACCCTGTGGAATGCCCTCCCACCAGATGTCAAAGAGAAAAACAACTACCAGACTTTTAAAAAGACATCTGAAGGCAGCCCTGTTTAGGGAAGCTTTTAATGTTTAATAAACTATTGTATTTTAATATTCTGTTGGAAGCTGCCCAGAGTGGCTGGGGAAACCCAGCCAGATGGGCGGGGTATAAATAATAAATTATTATTATTATTATTATTATTATTATTATTATTATTATTATTATTATTATTATTATCTGACTGAGCCCAATTCCAGAGAACTCAAAAACTGGGCGGGGTGGAAGTTACGTGAGATTGGAGACAGACCTTTGATTTTATAAGGGCCAACACATGCCTTTCTTTTCTCACACGATCATTGCTACTCATATCGGCTTTTCAGAATTTCAAAATAAATCTTCCTTTTCTTGCCAGATCAATTACGCTTTTGTCTCTCATGTGATGAATGACAAGAGACAGTTCCCTTTTCTCTACCCGATGGTCCCCAAAGAAGAAGCCCTGTACCCAGGGATTGTCAAGCTGCTCCATCACTTCAGATGGACGTTCATTGGCCTTCTTACTCAAGACACCGACAATGGAGAGAGGTTCATGAAGAATTTGATGCCTTTGCTCACCCAGAATGGCATTTGTGTTGCCATCTCACAGAGCATTCCACAAGTCAAAACACATTATGTGTTGGATATTCTTCCATTTGAAAAGTGGAGAGAAGTCAATGTATTTTTTTACTATGTAGAAACATCTTATTTTGTAGCAGGAGTGGTACATGCAGAAAAAATATTCCACCGGTTGTTAAAACCCACTGCAGGGAAAGTCTTGATCACAACTATTACGTGGGACATTTCCTTCGAGTTAACATACAGAGGTTTCTCTTTCCAACACATCCATGGTATTTTTTCTTTCTTCCTTGGGACGAATAAATGGGCACAATATGATTACTCTCTTCCCTTTTTCTCCGCTATCAGTAAGTTTTGGAAATATGCCTTTAATTGTTCATATTTAAAGCATGCCTTGTCAGTGAAAGACTGGACAAGATGCAGAGAGAGAGAGAAACTGGAGATGTTGCCTCAAGACGATCTGGAAAGAATCCTCTCTCTAGACAGCTACAGGATTTACAACGCCGTCCAAGCTGTGGCATCTGCCTTAAATGCGGCATATTCCTCTAGGTCAAACAGGAGGGTGATGGCCAGTCTGGAAGTTCAAAAGCTACAGTCATGGCAGGTATTTCCTTTTCCCATCACAGACATCTCTGCCAAACCTGACAATAGAGTGTAACCATTCCAGAATTGACAAAGAACATGTGAAATAGTGTCAGAAGGGGGAATTTTGCAAACCCATTGTGGAAGCATCCTGAACTGGCCCCTCTCCATGCCCCCATACACTGACCTCAGGAATGGCCAGAGTAGGATAAGGTGGTAGGAGGAACCACCAAGGGCAGAAAACTCAGAGCCCGGGGATTGGTGGTGGGACAATGATGGGCGGTTACAGGGAGAAGATGTCACAGGGAGAAGACCGGGAGGAGGAGGTGTCAGAAGCTGAAGGGACAACAAGGCTTAGTGAGCACGGGGAGTCTGTGGCAGAGAAAAGCCCAGAATCAGAGGCAGAAGCGGAGGCTGGAGAAGAGGGAGAGATGAGTCTGTCTGGTGAGGAAGCCAGGGAGTCTCCCCCTCCTGCTGCGACAGGCTCCCCTGACTCCCAGAACCAGAAGAGGTATGAAACGGGAGGAGCAAAGGCAGGCTGCTTGCTGGCACAGTCTCTGATTGCTCGGAAGAAACCCTAGAGAAGAGGCTGTGGGGAGGTTGGGACTTTTAGTCTTGGCAACTGGTTACATGGAGTAAGAACTTACAGTGCATGAGCTGCTGTGCTCATTAGGCATGAAAATCAGAAAAGCCTGTGAAGACCATGTTTCGCTAATATAAAGAGTTAACTCCAGCTTTGAATTGTGTGATTCACTGACCAGCTTGCTCTGTGACACCAGGGTGCTACTTTGACACTTACTGAGCTCCAGTAAGTCCCAGTCTTTGTCCAAAGGACTGTGTTTGTGCTGTTGGACCTGTATTCAGTGTCTGGGCAGCTTCCTGTACTAAGTTGTGCCAGCCCCATTCCTGTATAAAAGGAATGAAAGGGGCATGTCCTTGCTGGATCAGCATCTTCCACTGGCTAACCACATTATGTCACATTATGTGTCTTTGTATAGCCATGCCTTGAGTAGAGATAAGTATTGTCTGCCGTGCCTTTGCTGAGTTGTATATGTACTATTCTTATTTGAGCATTGAAGCTTTTGGGATTGGAGGGGGTGACAGGAAACAGGGAATTATGTTCACATGTGGTGGGGGTGTAAATATGTACAATTTTTCTGGCGAAGGGTGTTTAAGGAGGTAACAGAAATCACTGAGTTAAAGCTGACCAAAAGTCCAGAGGTAGCATCATTATCAATTTACAATGGAGTGGAAGGTTCACAGGCCATGAAGGACTTGCTCACAAATTTATTGACAGCTGCACAAATTATGATAGCTAGGAAGTGGAAGGGGCAAGCGGAATATAAAATGGAAGAATGGTATAAAGAGGTGTGGGACATAGCTATTAATGATAAATTAACATGTGTCATTAAGTAAGATGGGGAATATGCAGGAGAAATTATTTTGAGGAGATACAGAAGGTGTTTGTAGAATTTGCACTGTCAAAACGGAAAGGGGTCGCAAGAGATGTTGAAATTTTGGGAGGTTGGATAGTTATAATGGAATGGTCTTGGTGGGGGGGGCGCACATTTTTATTCTTATTTATTTATGATTATTACTTTGTCAAAATGAAATTATAAAAAATAAAAAATAAAATAAACAGTGGCAGAGGATGACTGGGGGGGGAAACCTTTTGGAAAGAATCAGCATCTGAGTTATTGTGCTTCATTTAGGAGACAAACTGTTTAACACATACAACTGAGTCTTAACCAAGCCCCAAGTCAAAGGAGACCCAAGCATGAAGCGGGCAGAGCTGGATAGTCAGTGTTGTTTCAATAATAATAATAATAATAATAATAATAATAATAATAATAATAATAATTTATTTATACCCCGCCCATCTGGCTGAGTTTCCCCAGCCACTCTGGGCGGCTCCCAATCAAATGTTAAAAACAGTACAGCATTAAATATTAAAAACTTCCCTAAACAGGGCTGCCTTCAGATGTATTTTAAAGATAAGATAGCTGCTTATTTCCTTCACGTCTGAAGGGAGGGTGTTCAACAGGGTGGGCACCACCACCAAGAAGGCCCTCAGAGCTGGACCTCAGTGGCCGGGCAGAACGATGGGGGTAGAGACGCTCCTTCAGGTATACTGGACCGAGGCCTGTTAGGGCTTTAAACACTTTGAATTGTGCTCAGAAACGTACTGGGAGCCAATGCAGATCTCTCAGGACCGGTGTTATGTGGTCCAGTATCCATATCCTAAATGCTGCTGTTTTCTTTCCTTTCTAGCTCCACCCTTTCCTGGGAAACACTGAGTTTTACAATTCTTCCATGGACAGAGTGTATTTGGATGAGAACAGGGAACTGGCAGCCGACCTGGACATTGTAAACTGGGTGGTGTTTCCCAATAAGTCCATCCTCAGGGTCAAGTTTGGGAGTATCAAGAGACGAGGGTCCCCAGACGTACAGTTCACCATTGATCAGGATGCCATTGTGTGGCCCAAATGGCTCAACCAGGTGGGGAAAATAATCTTTCATTCTACTGCATTTCCCAAACACCTGCCGATAACAAAGCTCAGCATTTATTGAAACTCTCATGGTGGATCCCTGTAAAATTGTGTGTTGCACCAACACTTTGAATTGTGCTCAGAAATGTACCGGGAGCCAATGTAGGTCTTTCAGGACTGGTGTTATATAGTCTTGGTGGCCACTCCCAGTAACCAGTCTAGCTGCCAAATGAGTTGGCCAAAACTTCCCCCACCCTCTGCCATATTTAAACGATTAAAAACCCTCATAATCTTGACCGAATTGTGCTTTTAGCCCTTTTTCTGAAATGCTCATGAGAAGCCACATTGAACTGGCCATTTCCCAGCAACTTCCAGAAAGGCTGCAGTAGATTTGTGCGCTTGGATGAGAGATGACCTCCTCATCCAAACACTTCGAGGAAATTTAACCATCCCTGAAACTTTGGAAGTAATCTATAATTTCAAGAAAGCCTCTCTCCCAGCTCTGCTTCAGAGAAAGGCTGGTTGGGGGAAGGAACTTCCCCACCAAATTATTTATTTAAATTTATTTAAATTTTATGTGCCACCCAAGACTCCTATTTTTAAAAAATGTTTTTACTGAATGCTCCCAGGTGTCCACTGCTGTGATACAGTGATGGCAAAATACTAGTGAACCTGCCGGAACTGAAAGTAGATACTCCATGCTATTGAATCTATGTGGGCCTCTGGTACCTAGGTAGTTGCTACAGTTTTTTGGCCTTACACTTAGTCACAAGCTTTGAATGTAAAATGCCCTTCCCCAACCCCATGCCCCATTTCCATAGAAAACACATTTTCCTTGATTCCCCATCTTTGTGCTTAGACGCTGCCTCCCTCCAGGTGCGTGGAAAGTTGTCGCCCCGGATTTCTCAAGCTGGTTCCGGAAGGGAAGCCACTCTGCTGCTATGACTGCATGTCCTGCGCAGAAGGGACCATCTCCACTCAGGAAGGTGGGTGGCACCAGTGTCTTGGGCAAGGGGACAAAGACTCATAGAATCATAGAGTTGGACCCACATGACCATCTAGTCTAGGGTTGCCATATTCCCCATAGCAAAAACTCGAACTATATATATGTATAGCAATACAGTGGGGTACATGATTTAAAAAAGAAAATTCTTAAACAATTTCAACATAAAAATGTATCAATCCAAATATTCAATTACATTATTTTTCCCTCCCCGCCCATCCCTCCCTCTCCCCCCCCCACCCAGAACTCCCCTCAGCTCCCTTCTTCGGTTTCTTTGCACATATTGTTCTCTGCATATTATAAAATTGTACATATCCTTGCCTTGTCTATCATAAAGGTAAAAGGTAAAGGTACCCCTGCCCGTACAGGCCAGTAATGTCCGACTCTAGGGTTGTGTGCCCATCTCACTCAAGAGGCGGGGGCCAGCGCTGTCCGGAGACACTTCCGGGTCACGTGGCCAGCGTAACAAAGCTGCTCTGGCGAGCCAGCACCAGCGCAGCACACGGAAACGCCATTTACCTTCCCGCTATAAAGCGGTACCTATTTATCTACTTGCACTTAAGGGTGCTTTCGAACTGCTAGGTGGGCAGGAGCTGGGACCGAAAGACGGGAGCTCACCCCGCCGCGGGGATTCGAACCGCCGACCATGCGATCGGCAAGTCCTAGGCACTGAGGTTTTACCCACAGCGCCACCCGCATCCCACTTGTCTATCATATATTCAACTAATAAATTTGTGGATGTTTACTCAAAACCTGCCAAGGAGTCCAAGTCATATTGTTGTATTTTAAAGTACAGTGGTACCTCGGGTTACATACGCTTCAGGTTACAGACTCCGCTAACCCAGAAATATTACCTTGGGTTAAGAACTTTGCTTCAGGATGTGAACAGAAATCGTGTGGCGGTGGCACGGAGGCAACAGGATGCCTCATTAGCTAAAGTGGTGCTTCAGGTTAAGAACAGTTTCAGGTTAAGAACGGACCTCCGGAACGAATTAAGTACTTCACCCGAGGTACCACTGTAATTTGTAAAACGTTCCCATTCTTCCTTGAAGTCATGATTTTCCTTGTCACACAGTTTATATGTCAACTTGGCCAAGTCCGCATAGCTCATGAATTTTTCTTGCCACTGTTACAGTGGGGTACATACTCCTGATAATACTCCTGTTTTTCTGCAGATGCAGAGCATTGCACCAGCTGCCCAGAACATCAACAACCAAACAAGGCCAGAGATCAATGTGTCCACAAGATTATCACCTTCCTGGCTTATGAAGAACCTTTGGGGGTCGTCCTAGCTTCCTTTTCCCTCTTCTTATTCTTAACCACAGGCTTTGTGTTAGGAACATTCATTAAGTACAAAAAAACTCCCATAGTCAAAGCTAACAACCGAGACCTCTCCTATATTCTCCTCGTCTCCCTCCTGCTTTCCTTTTTGTCCTCCTTCCTCTTCATCGGACAGCCAAGGAAAGCAACCTGCCTTCTACAACAAATGGCCTTCAGTATCATCTTCTCAGTTGCCGTCTCTTCTTTGTTGGCAAAAACCATCACTGTGGTACTGGCCTTCCTGGCCACAAAGCCAGGGAACAGAGTGAAGAAATGGCTGGGGAAGAGTCTGGCCTACTCTATTGTCATTTCCTGCTCCATTGTCCAAGTTGTCATCTGTACCATCTGGCTTGGAATCTCTCCACCCTTCCCAGAGTCTGACACGAGCTCCCAGACTGGAGAGATCATCCTGCAATGCAATGAAGGGTCTATTGCCATGTTTTATGCTGCCCTGGGTTACATGGGCTTCCTGGCCTCCATCTGCTTCATGGTGGCTTTCCTAGCCAGGAAGCTGCCTGGAGCCTTCAATGAAGCCAAGCTGATCACCTTCAGCATGCTGGTCTTCTGCAGCGTTTGGGTCTCCTTCGTGCCCACCTACCAGAGCACCAAAGGGAAATACATGGTAGCCGTGCAGGTCTTCTCTATCTTGGCCTCCAGTGCTGGGCTTCTGGGCTGCATCTTCATTCCTAAATGCTACATTATTGTACTCAGGCCAGATATGAATACAAAGGCATATTTAAGCACAAAAACTAATTTGGAAACCTGATATTTCTGAAACTGTTTTCCAGAGGTGTCATTTATCATGTTCAAGGCCAAAACTACTTTTTGTTTCAGATTATGTGGGAGGATTCACATTTGGTTAGCCTCTGTGGGAACAGGATGTTGTATGGTGATGGGTCTTAGGACTGATTTAGCAGAAGGATTCTCCTTATCACAGGAGCCAACTGTGGTGAATCTATGTGCCATCTTCAACTCCTTGAATTATTCCATCAACGGTGCTCCCAAAAAATTGTACGTTATCACTTGGGAAGACAGGCGAACTAATGCCAGTGTACTGGAAGAACAAAGATCACCAGTGTCAAAGCAATGATTCTTCAACACCAACTTTATTGGACTGGTCATGTTGTGCGGATGCCTGATTATGTCTTCCAAAGCAGCTACTCTACTCCGAACTTAAAAATGGAAAGCGTAATGCTGGTGGTCAACAAAAAAAGGTTCAAAGACTCTCTTTAGCCAAATCTTTAAAAATGTAGTATAAACACCGACAACTGGGAAACAATGGCCTGCGAGCACTCCAATTGAAGAACAGCCTTTACCAAAGGTGTCGTGGGCTTTGAAGACACTCAAACTCAGGACGAAATGTTCTAAGAGGAAGGCACGCTTTGCAAACCCTCACAGTGATCAACTCCTGCCCAGAAACCTACGTCCCCACTGTGTGAAGGATGTGTGGAGCCTCTACAGTCACTTACGGACTCCTGGTTAAACCATATTCATGGAAGGCAATCTTACTCAGCTACAAGTGATCGCCAAAGAATCACCTTCTCATCCAACTATAAATCCTAGAGACACTTGCCCAACCCAGCCTTTTTTACTGTACGTGCAGAGCCCTCCTTGCACCTTACCCGGACTTGTTCTTTCACTCTAACGGTCATTGTTAGCTTCCTCCTAAACTGGTTCTCACCAGTTCTGTGGTCAGGCCTCACTCTTGCGTAGCGACTCTGGCCTCCGGTAATGTGTTTTACAGAATTTCTACTTCACCAACTGAAGCAGAGTTGATAGACCACTGACGGTCTGCGGGCCCCTTTGAGATCCCCAGTTTAAACTGTGTATATATATATATATATATATATATATATATATATACACACACACACATATGAATGATACATCAATATACATCACTCGAGAAGCTTTTCCAAAACAACTCCAAAAGCTTTATAAAATCTTTTTCCCCCCATTTGCAGCAAATGTAAACAATAAGCAATGATCCACAGTTCTGCATGAAAAACCTGGAAGAAACGTTTATTTCAATGTAGTTTGCATAATGTTGACAAAAAGAAATATCTATCTAGGAAAAACTGCCCCCCAAAATTACTATCCCGTTTACATTTTAACTGACTGATGGAGAAACAATGGAAGTTCCTCAATCCCCCCTCAATTTTGTCCACTGTCACTCGTATGGTTTTCCAGGACTTATAACTTGACCTCCAGACATCTAGACATTTATGCAACTTCTGTATGAATATCTAATAAGATGGTAGCCGGATTTCTTCATGTGTAGAAAGTTTAATTTCTATGGTTTTCCCTATAGGTATACATCGAGGGCTCTTCCTACACTCCAAGCATTAATGCAACAATTTACTTATGCAGTTTTCCCACTGTGTGAATTCTCTGATGTGAAATAAGATTTGTGTTTTTGCTATAGCTCTTCCCACATTCAGAACACTTATATGGTTTCTCCCCCGTGTGGATTCTCTTGTGTGCCGTGAGGCTAGAGCTCTGACTGAAGCTTTTTGCGCACACAAAGCATTTATAGGGCTTCTCCCCTGTGTGGATTCGCATGTGCTTAATAAGCGTCGAGTGATTGCAGAAGCTCTTGCTACAATCTGAGCATTTGAAAGGTTTCTCCCCGGTATGAATTCTCTGATGGGAGGTAAGGTTTGAATTCCAAGTGAAGCTCTTCCCACACTCTAGACATTTGTATGGTTTCTCCCCTGTGTGGATTCTCTGATGCAGAGTAAGGTTGGTGTTCTTGCTAAAGTTCTTCCCACACTCCAAGCATTTATAGGGCTTCTCCCCTGTGTGGATTCTTTGGTGCGAGGTTAGGTGCCCACCCTGGCTAAAGCTCTTCCCACACACAAAGCATTTGTACGGTTTCTCTCCTCTGTGAATTCTCTTATGCTTAATAAGATCTGACTGACTAGAAAACCTTTTGCTACAGTCTGGGCAGCCATAGGGCTTCTCCCCTGTGTGGATTCTTTGATGTGAAGTAAGGTTGGTACTCCGTGTGAAACACTTTCCACACACAAAGCACTTGTATGGTTTCTGCTCTTCACAGAGCATTTGAAATTCCGGAAGATTTCCGCCCTCAGTGAAGCTCTTCCCAAACACTAAGGTCTGTTCTGGTTTCTCTTCTGTGTGTATTCTCCAACAAATATCAAGGCCCTTGACCCTCCTGTTTTCGGCCTGTTCTTGTTGATCTGGGATGTCATAAAAGTTCCCATCCTGATAAGGAATGGATTGGTGTTTCTTTTTCCCTGTGTGGTTGCCTTCCTCCATCTGTGGTCCATCTCGATTCCAAAGGATCTCCTTCAACTGTTCATGCCCATCTCTTCCGGACAATATCCCAGGCAATTCCCGTTCTTCCTCGTTCTCCCCCACATCATCTGCAAGAATAAAGAGAGAAACCCAGTAAGATATCAAGGGGCGAAGAGGGAACAAAGCTCAGTATTAGCTTGGGAAAGGCTTCCATGAGGCACTACCACAACTCCCATCACCTGTGCAAAAGTCTGTGCGAGTCTTTTTGTCTGTGAACAAATGTTACTGTATGCAACCTTGGGGGTGGCTTGGACAGTGGGAAGGAAGGGTCCCCATTTCCCCCCATAGTAATAAATTGGTGGTGGACAGGGCATTTTGGGTAGTGGTGCCCTACACGGGAGGGCCTTCTCGGTGGTGGCACCCGCCCTGTGGAACGCCCTCCCACCAGATGTCAAAGAAAAGAACAACTACCAGACTTTTAGAAGACATCTGAAGGCAGCCCTCTTTAGGGAAGCTTTTAACATTTAACATTCTACTGTATTTTAATACTCTGTTGGAAGCCGCCCAGAGTGGCTGGGGAAGCCCATCCAGATGGGCGAGGTATAAATAATAAATTCTATTCTATTTTGGTTTTTCAAATTAAAGTTTTACTATCACATATCCAACATAGAACATAAAAACAGTATTCCATAGAATCTCCTGGATTTCCCTCCTCCCCTTTGTGGGTCCTATTGTTAGTCATTTCCTCCTGCATCTTTTATACTAATCCAAATCTTTTACATCTGCAGTATATCCAAAATGCACCATTAAACTACAAGCATTATTGCAATCCTACTAACAGTTTCAACTGTTTAGTCGTACCTTGGCTCCCAAACACCTTGGGAGTTGAACGATCAAAAACTGGAAGTGAGTGTTCCGGTTTTCAAACGTTCTTTTGGAAGCCGAACATCCGATGGGGCTTCTGTGGCTTCCGATCGGTTACAGGAGTTTCCTGCAGCCAATCGGAAGCCATGCTTTTGAAATCGAACTTTTCGGAAGTCAAATGGACTTCCAGAACGGGTTCTGATCGACTTTCAAGGTACGACTTTACAGTGGTACCTCAAGTTACAGACGCTTCAGGTTCAGACGCTTCAGGTTACAGACTCCGCTAGCCCAGAAATAGTACCTCAGGTTAAGAACTTTGCTTCAGGATGAGAACAGAAATTGCGCGGCGGCAGTGGGAGGTGGTAACTCAGGTTAAGAACAGTTTCAGGTTAAGAATGGACCTCCAGAACGAATTAAGTTCTTAACCTGAGTTACCACTGTACAGTGGGTTTTAAGATAAATTATAAATTTGCCCCATTCTTTATTTTAATTGTGTTCTTCCTGATTTCTGATTCTTCCGGTCATTTTTGCCATTTCAGCATAAATCCATCAACTCAAATCAGCCATTCTTCTCTGGTTGGGACTTTATCTTATTTCCATCACCCCCACACCCCTTTCTCAATAAATCATAAAGTTATGGTGGTTGCTTCCCCTCCCCCGCATTGTTTTTAATGTTTTGTTTGATTTTTATCATCTCCAGTTACCTGTTTATCACTGTGTGTGGTGTTGTTGCTTTTTAATCCATTTGATCATTTCATAGTGGCATTATTTATTTGTACGTTTCCAAGCACAATTCAAAGTGTTGGTGCTGACCTTTAAAGCCCTAAATGGCCTTGGCCCAGTATACCTGAAGGAGCGTCTCCACCCCCATCGTTCTGCCCGGATGCTGAGGTCCAGCGCCGAGGGCCTTCTGGCACCCACCCTGTGGAACGCCCTCCCACCAGATTTCAAAGAGAACAACTACTACCAGACTTTTAGAAGACATCTGAAGGCAGCCCTGTTTAATGCTTGGTGCATTATTGTATTTTGATATTTTGTTGGAAGCCGCCCAGAGTGGCTGGGGAAGCCCAGCCAGATGGGTGGGGTATAAATAATAAATTATTATTATTATTATTATTATTATTATTATTATTATTATTATTATTATTATAGCAAATCATGGAGAATAAATCTATCGATTGCTACTGGCCCTGATGGCTGCAATCTACCTCCACTGTCGGAATCAGTGTCCTCCCTGAATGCCAATTGCTTGCAATCGCAAGTGGGAAGACTGTTGATGCTGCACTCAGGTCCTGGCTTGGGGTCTTCCCACTGCGGCCTCCAGTGGGCCACTCTAGGAAGAGGGAATCAGTGAAGTTTTGTCTGCTTTTGCCACAAGCACTTCAAGGGTTCTGTATCTTACCAGCATCAAACTCTATTTGGATCGTGGGTTCACTGGGGACCTGGGAACCTTCCCCACAGGAAATGGACAGTTCTGCTTCCTGTGCTGGGCAGATTTCCTGACAGCACCTCGTTCTTTCCTGGCTTGCTGAGGAACTACTGAGCTCGTGACACGGGGAAAGACTCTCTTTCCATGCTGAAGTCCCACATGGCGCCACCGTGCCAGAATCTTCGGGCAAATATTTCTTCTCCTCATCTGCAGTCATCCATCCTTTTCCTGCTGAAGACAAAAAGTAGAAATCCCAAACAATTTCATACCTGTATTAGAGGAAATGGGGGTACAAAAGACAACCAAACTTCTTGGTTCAGAGAAAAGATAAACATGATCAAGTGCATAATTAAGCATGGTGTGGAGAAGGTGGACAGCGGAAAGCTTTCCCCCCCGCCCCATAACTCAAGAACTCAGGAATGTCGAATGAAGCTGGATTTTGGAAGATTCAGAAGAGTGGTGAAGATGGTTAAACTCTTCTCCCTCACTTCCTCTTTCAGCTCTATGTGCTTTTAAAGCTTCAGAGTTGTTCTGTCAGGTCGGACTTCGAACCATAATATTCGATAAATAAATAAATTGGCCGCTTTCTCCCCCAGGCAACTGATTTTCTGTGCATGCGTTTTCTCTTGGAGGAGAAAAGTGACCATGGCGCTCACTCAAAAATCCCAGTGTGCCCACACACCTAACAGAGAAGGAGCGAGTGTAAATGATATTCTCTTTGCTTCTCTTTTCAAAATAATTTTTATTAGTTTTTTCCAGATTTACAAGTAGTTCTCAGCTACCTCCTTTGGTAATCCTCACAGAACTCTAGCCCAATGGTTGCCATTAATTTGATTTTGAACTGATTTTGAAATGAATTGATTTTAGAATGCTGTGTTACTTTTATCGTTGTTAGCCGCTCTGAGCCCGGCTTCGGCTTGGGAACGCGGGATATATATTTTTAAAAAATTATTATTATTATTATTACAGTATATTGTCAAATGAAGAGTTCTTCTTATTCTTATACACTCCGTAGAGCATACAACAACCATTTCTTTAAACAAATAACACAAAAGAAGCCACAGGTATGTAAAAGCTTAGAAGGCTACACATAGGGCTGCAAGGTGACCGCTTAATCCAGATTCAACCATCATAACTGAACTCAAAAACAGAATTCTAAAACCCTACCATGTCAAGGGAATCTGATCAGAACATTAACATTTACGTCATGTTTCTTCCTAATGTCTCAACAGATGAAACTGATTTGTAAAAATGTTACATGGAAAAAATACGAGAGACATTACACATACTTCTGTAAATCAAAAAAATCTTTAATAAAAAAATTAATTAAAAAAAACCATTTACGTCATGTTTAACCAAATATGTTCATAAGCAAGAGGAAGTTCTTGACGTGTTCCTCCTTACCTAAAATCAAACCAAACTGTTACAAAATCATTCTCCTTACTTTGGCCCCGGTAACTCTTAATTTGCCTGACAATTTCTCCAAAAAGAGCAACACCCCAAACTTCCGTATTCTGTTTCCCGTCTGTCAGAAGCTTAGATAAACAGCATGCATGTCATAATCTTGAGGATTGAATGGAGCGAGAACATGTCCTTACAGAAGCACAAGCTGGTTTCAGGGCATTCCGGTCAACTTTAGACCAAGGCCTAGTACTCCAACATCTGGCAGAAAAATATCCCTCAAGAAAAGGAGGATCTCTCTGCGCAGCTTTCATAGCCCACTGCTTTTGACTGGCTGAGAGGAAAGCACGTCTCTCTCTTCCCCTTCTGACTTGGACTGCTCCTCTCGACTGTGGGAAGCTATGTCCACGACACTGTCTGATCTTGAGCCCAGCACAATGGCAGGCCATCCACCATGCTTACCCGATGGGCACAGATCCCCATCGTAGTGGCTGCCATCTTCCTGCTTGGTTTCCACGTTGGCCGGCCTCTGCACAGCATCAGGAGGAGTTTGGTCAACCTCAGACGAACCCTCTTCCTCCTCGTCCTCCTCAAATAATACCTGCAACAGCAGAGAGGGACCTGTTCACCTTTTTCAGCCAAAGGACCAAGGCAGCCAGATAGGCCTTTCACAGTATGAATTTTCTCTTTTTTAAACCAAGTAGCACAGGTGGTTGAAACTGCGCAAGTTAAATGCTAGCAAACTAGTGTTTATTCCGGGAGTGAGGAACCTTCCAGACATTGCTGAACAACAAGTCCCATCAGCACCAGTAAGCATGGTCAATGGTGATGAGAGTCATAGATTAACAACATCTGGAAAGCCAGAGGTTATATAATAATATAATAATTTATTATTTGTACCCCGCCCATGTGGCTGGGCCTCCCCAGCCACTCTGGGCAGCTTCCAACAAAGATTAAAAATACATTAAAATGTCGCACATAAAAAACTTCCCTAAACAGGGCTGCCTTCAGATGTCTTCTAAAAGTCTCGTAGTTGTTTATCTCTTTGACATCTGATGGGAGGGCGTTCCACAGGGCGGGTGCCACTACCGAGAAGGCCCTCTACCTGGTTTCCTGTAGTTTTGTTTCTCGCAATGAGGGAACCACCAGAAGGCCCTGGGCGCTGGACCTCAGTGTCCGGGCTGAACGATGCGGGTGGAGATGCTCCTTCAGGTATACTAGGCTGAGACCATTTAGGGCTTTAAAGGTCAACACCAACACTTTGAATTGTGCTCGGAAACGTACTGGGAGCCAATGCAGGTCTTTCAAGACCGGTATTATGTGGTCTTGGCGTCCGCCCCCAGTCACCAGTCTAGCTGCCGCATTCTAGATTAGTTGTAGTTTCCGGGTCACCTTCAAAGGTAGCCCCATGTAGAGCGCATTGCAGTAGTCCAAGATAACTAGAGCATGTACCACACTGGTGAGACAGGTAGGGTCTCAGTCTGCGTACCAGATGGAGCTGGTAGACAGCTGCCCTGGATACAGAATTGACCTGCACCTCCATGGACACCTGGTTTGGTGTAACCTGCCAACCACAGTTTTATAGCAGCTCTCACCTGGTTATCCAGTCTCTTGGCCTCTCGCTGCCTCAACAAGAACTCCTCGGCCAGGGCCACCGCCTGGGAGCAGGTTTCCGGGCTGTGCTCCCTCACCCAGCTCTGGATTTCCGGCGGGAGGACGGTCAGGAACTGCTCCAGGATCAGCAGCTCCAGGATCTGCTCCTTGGAGTGCCTCTCCACCTTCAGCCACTGGCGGCAGAGCTCTTGGAGCTGCCCGCAAACCCCTCGCGGCCCCTCGGCCTCCTGGTAGCGGAAGCAGCGGAAGTGCTGGCGGCACCTCTCCCTCGTGAGGGCATCCCATCGCAGGATGATGGCCTTCACTTTCCCATAATTCTCCTTGTCTCCGGCCTCCAGGCTGCTGAAGGCCAGCTCGGCTTCCCCGCTGAGGGCCGGCAGCAGACGGACCGTCCACTCGGCCTTGGGCCACCGGCAGGCTTCGGCCACTCGCTCGAAGGAGGCCAGGAAGGCCTTGGCGTCGTCCCAGGGGGTGGGCTCCTCCGGCAACTGGGGGACCCCCCATTCCGAGTGAGGGAACTCTACCGTCTTCAAAAACTCCTGCCACTGGGCTTCCCAGGACTGGGCCAAACCATCTTCCGGCTCCTCCTTCACCTGGCGCAGAGCCGTTCTCTGGTGCGCTCCCCCACAATGCACTGCTTCAGGGGATTCGCTTTCTCCCTCAAAGCCCATCCTGGGTTTGCGGCTTACATTGTTGCAAATGGATTTCACGGGGCTTTCCTTTTGCGTACTGCCGTCGGGAACATCCCTTTCCATTTTCAACCCGGGGCAAACTCCCGGAAAACTCCAGAATAAACTACCATGATCGAGGTGGGTGCGCTGAGCTCCTGTCTGGGGGAGAAAAAAAAAATATGCAGGTGAGATAAACCTTTCCAAACTCTCTCCCTGGTGGAATCTCTTTCCCCAGGCAAAGGGCCTTCTCGGTAGTGGCACCTGCCCTGTGGAACACCCTCCCACCAGATGTCAAGGAAATAAACAACTACCTGACTTTTAGAAGACATCTGCAGGCATCCCTGTTTAGGGAAGCTTTTAATGTTTGATGTTTTATTGTGCTTTTAATTCTATTGGGAGCCGCCCAGAGTGGCATTGGCCTGGGCGGAACTAACTGCCACGTAGCTCCTTCCCTCTCCTCTTATTCTATGAGGTTATTATGGAACCAGAATGTTTTAGGATCTTAATTTGCTCTCTTCCCCCCCTTCCTTCCACATTGCCAGGGATCAAACCTGTGACATTCTGTATACAAAGAAGATGCATTTCCACTCATCCACCTTAAGATTTGGGCCTCACACAAATTCACAGGGTCTCCCAGAAAGAGGAGCCGATTGCTAAACCGCTTTGGGAATTGTCAGTCAAGGGGAACAGGGGACCTCCTATTTTAAACTTCTTCAACAAAGGTTCCCATTATTCTTTTGGAGAAGCCACAACCATGGAAAGTTGTATTAAAGGCGCTTTGAGTGTAAGGTACACAGACATTTGCACACACTTCAGACCTTAAAAGTTTAAGAGAGCCTAGCCTTCTCCTGTTGACAGCCACCTCATGCTTCTCTCTCTTAGGCTACATTTGCACGACATATACAGTGGTACCTCAGGTTACATACGCTTCAGGTTACAGACTCTGGTGACCCAGAAATAGTACCTCAGGTTAAGAACTTTGCTTCAGGATGAGAACAGAAACCGTGCTCCGGCGGTGTGGCAGCAGCAGGAGGCCCCATTAGCTAAAGTGGTGCTTCAGGTTAAGAACCTCCGAAACGAATTAAGTACTTAACCCGAGGTAACACTGTATTTTGCTTTCCTGACATTTCCCTGTTAATTTCTACATTACAGTTGAACATTCACACAACATTAGAGCCACATCTGGGAATACAGTACAAGCTTTACACTAATTTCTCAGTTACAGTGGAACCTCGGTTTTCGAACGTAATCCGTTCCGGAAGACCATTCGACTTCCGAAACGTTAGAAAATCCAAGGGCTGTCGCCAATTTCAATTGCGGGGGGGGACGCACCTCAGAAGCCATTCGAGTTCCGAAAAACGTTTTAAAACCGAAACACTTACAGGTTTTTGGCATTTGGGAGCTGAAACGTTTTGCAATGGAGCCGTTTGAGAACCGAGGTTTGACTGTATTTGCTTCTGGGCGGGGGGTGGGGGAATCTGTTTGCAAATGATACAGAAATGAGCACTAAACTTACATACCCTTCAACATATCTCCGATGAAAATAGGGACGTCCTCTTCCATAATAAGAATAAGAATAAGAATAATGTCATTTTTTATACCCCGCCCATCTGCTGGTCACTCTGGGCAGTTTCCAACATACCGTATTTTTCGCTCTATAGGACGCACTTTTTCCCCTCCAAAAATGAAGGGGAAATGTGTGTGCGTCCTATGGGGCGAATACAGGCTTTCGCTGAAGCCTGGAGAGCGAGAGGGGTCAGTGCGCACTGACCCCTCTCGCTCTCCAGGCTTCGTGCAGATATCCGCAAGCCTGGGGAGCCCGGCGGATAGCAGCCTGCATCCCGAAGCCTGGGGCACATGTTCCCGCCGGGCTCCCAAGGCTTGCGGATAGCAGCCTGTTCTGGGGGCTGGGGTCGGGCGAAGCTCGGGCTTCCCCCGCCCCAGCACCGCACCTGGGGGGGAAATAATTTTTTTCCCCTTTATTTCCCCCCAAAAAAACTAGGTGCGCCCTATGGGCCGGTGCGCCCTATAGGGTGAAAAATACGGTATATAAAAACATAGTAAAACATTAAACATTTTTAAAAACCTCCACATGAACCCAAACCAATGGCTTTGAGTTACAAGAAAGGAGATTCTGGCTGTTAACAGAGAAATCTGAGTGCTCCCTTGGACAAAAAAACAAGGACACCAGCCAGGAATACCAGAGCAAAACAGCAGCCAGTAGGCTTGGTCTTGACTGAAGACTGTCGCGACAGGACTCCCACCTGCCACAAGGTAGAACAAGATGGAAGCCCCGAACAAAAGAGCCCCCAAACTTTTATTAGCTGCTAATCCCCATGTTACACTCCCCCAAACTACATCACTAATACATCATGGTTACATCATGAAAGGGGAGGTCTGGTGGCAGTAATCTGAGCATCCTGAACCCTGCCCTATGGTTCTCCTTGCCCTCCACCAAACACCCATCAAGTGTAACAAAAGAGATATTTACATTTCCCTCTTTCCCAGCCAAGTTAATGACACCATTTTGTCTTCATCTGGGTTTGTTATTTCTGGAATGGCTACCTGTCTGGCACTCAGGTATCAGGATGCCAGGAATTACCACTCAGGCAGAGGGGCTGCTGAGTAGCTGAGCTCACAAGTCTATATGAATTTCTGTAGTCTTCCCAGTGAGCCAGTACATAGATACATTTATCAGTGAATTCTTACGTTGGGTATCGTGCAGCAACGGCCCTTTGAATAGACAGGAAGAAACTGTGTTGAAGTGTTTTGTGGAGACAAATCGCAAAAGTCACAAAAGTGATTGTGTTGATTTTGGTAGTGGGCTGCATGCGCATGATATCTGCTGGAGGGGCAAACCCCCCCCAACCTATACATAAATTCCTGCAACATGGCTAAATATCAGGAATAACTTTCTGACAGGAAGAGCTGTTCGACTGTGGAATGGTCTCCCTTGGGAGTTTGCGGCCTCTTCTTCCTCAGAGGTTTTAAAGCAGAGGTTGGATGGCCATCTGTCATGGGTGCTTGAGTTGAGATTCCTGCATTGCAGGGGGTTGGACTAGATGACCACTAGAGTCCCTCCCAACCCTATGATTCTGTGATCTGTATACCTGGTAAGCATCCTAGACATGGAAGTGCTCTCTCTTACACACACACAGAGGAGTACCAACTTTGTCCCGCCACCTTGGGTGCCTGGGGCTGTGGGTGTCATGCAGCATGCATGGCCCTGGCACCGAAATTTGTGGGTGCATGCCCCCTTCATAGGGAATTTTGTGGGAGGGTCCCACGGAGCTGGCACCTGTTCACACACACACTCCTTTAAGAGGAAGTGCTCTCTGGAAGCCAGTTTTGGAAAATTGCATTAAATTGCATTCATTTGGCAATGACGTGCAATCATTTAGGGAAGCTTTTAATGTTTAATAGATTATTGTATTTTAATATTCTGTTGGAAGCTGCCCAGAGTGGCTGGGGAAACCCAGCCAGATGGGCGGGCTATAAATAACAAATTATTATTATTACAGTATTATAATTTAGAAAATAAATAAAAACAATTGGCCAAAAAAAGGAAGGAAGCGCTCTCACCTTCTGATCCGGCTTGGTGTTTGAAGGGAGGCGCGTCCCCAATCTTCCCCGTTCCTGCGTCCGTTCAGACGTGCATCTCCCCCGTGTCGCCACGTGCGCCCCAAGAGCACCCGCCGGCCCCAAGAAAACTGCATGCATTCAAAGGAATCGCGGAAGGAGCTCAGCTCTCCATGCGAAAATTTAGATCTGCTGGCTCTCTCCCTCTCCCAGCTTCTCTAGCAGGGATCTTGCTGGCCCAGATCCAATTCCACAAGGGGAGGTTTGGATCCACACATAAACATAAACACACACTTTTTTCTCTATCTCTCTCTCTGATCCCCGATTCTAGGTGGGTATATTATTTTCATTTATTTAGTGCAAAGGGCTCCCTCCTGCCTTCTTAGCATTGACTGGGGGGGCGGGGGGAGAAAGCTCCTCCTCTTTCTGCACAGAGGAGAGGGGAGTCAGGCTCACGCCCGGCTGGACTTGTCTGGGCAAAGGGGAATTCTGGGAGTTGTAGTCTTTCCCTGTTGGAGCGGCAATTCCCGGAGAGCTTTTCCGATCTCTCAAAGAGGAGGTGGGGGTCACTTAAGGGCGCTGCTGCGTTGATTTTCTCATTTGATCCCCCGGCTGTTTGCATCCCTGCACCGCTTCCCATTCAAACGAATCCCAAGATAGCTTGAAAAGCACCAGCGGTATTAAGCTCATTAGGATTTTAGCGGGTTGTAAACCACCTTAGTGGTTTTTCTTTTTTTCGTTTTTAATGAATGAGGGACAGTATAGAAACAGCGTTGTTAGATGGAGGCGGTGATGGGAAATCCTAGCGCGATCCTTATCGCCACTCAGGGTTGAATCCGGTGCTCAGAATGAACGCAATGCGCATTCGTCTGTTCCACAGTGATGGACTCTCCTTCCTTGGAGGTTTTTAGGCAGAGATTGGACGGCCACCTGTCTTGGATGCTTTACTTCCTGCATTGCAGGGGGCTGGACTAGATGACCCTCAGGGGTCCCTCATGGGGGCACAAGAACCAACTCCCCTTCCAAGTGGCTGAACAATCAACCCTTCTTCACAGAGAACTGGGAATTGTAGCTCTGGGAGGAGAGTAGCAGCATCTCCCAACCTTTTTTTGGCCATGCCCCACCTAAGAATCTTTAAAATCCTGGTGTTCCCCCCCCCCCCGTGACATATAACTCTTATTAGTAAAAATAAATAAAATTCCTTACAGTAGCACCTTAGGGACCAACTAAGTTTGTTATTGGTATGAGCTTTGGTGTGCATGCACACTTCTTCAGATACTTATTATTCAAAAAGTGAACTCCGGTTCACGTGAAGGAAGCCTAAAAGGCCATTAACTTGGTCTAACTTGGTCTTGAATTGTCCCCCTTAAAAATCAAATTGCCCCCCTGTGAGGGGGGTGTGCCCCACGTACCACATCCTAGAAAGGTCTCAGCACCCTTAACAAACTACATCTCCCAGAATACTTTAGGCAAAGCCATGAATGTTCAGGCTCCTGCGAGACATGGTGGACTCTCCTTCCATGGGGGATTTGAAGTAGAGGTTGAAAGGCCATCTGTCATGTTTGATGATGATGGTGATGATGATTTATGCCCCCGCCCTCCCCAGCCAAGACCAGGCTCAGGGAGGCTAACACCAGGTACAAAAACAATTGATTAAAATACAACATTAAAATGCAGCCTCATTTCAGTAGAAACTCAAATCAGAAACTTTTTGGGGAATAAAAACATCAAATCTTCACCAAGGCCAACTATCCAGACTGGTCCTACGTGGGCCAGAAAAAAAGCCAGGGAAGTCCCCAAATAGGAGTTCCATCACAGGAGAAAGGAAAAAGGAAAGAGGGGGAGGGGATCAAGTTGATTCCAAGCCAAAGGCCAGGCAGAACAACTCTGTCATACAGGCCCTGCGGAAATAAATCAGATGAAGTTTAGATTTCTGCATTGCGTGGGGGTTCAACTAGATGACCCTGGAGGGGGAGTCCCTTCCAACTCTACGGATCTATGAATCTACAATATGTTCCAAAACCACAAACTGGGCGAATGAAAAGTGGCAGGTAATTGCATGCACTCCTGTATGCTGCCTTGTGACCAAAGGCAAATTTACTTGTGATTCCGGTCTTTGCAGCGGGTTAGACTAGATGACCCTGAGGGTCCCTTCCACCTCTACAACTCTCCAATTCTAGGACAAATGCTAAGACCCTCACGGACTGAAGGTATTTAGAGACCATCCCACATTTGTGAATCCTGGAAGACTTGGTCTCTATCTGTCTGGCTTAGCAGCTGACAAATTTTGGCATGGATGCATATTTTCTGCCGCTGGTATTTTAGTGTTTTGGATTAATCAGCAAAAGCTTGGCTTGCTATACTAGAAGGTAAGAGCAGCTGAAAATGGATCAGACCACTGGCCTGTTCTCTAGCATCCTCTTCTCAGTAATTCTTCACACAGCACATGGTTAAACAATGGAACTCCCTGCCACTGGAGGCAGTGATGTTCACCAACTTGGATAGCTTTAAGAGGATTGGACAAATCCACAGAGGAGAAGGCTGGCAATAGCTACCATAGCTATGTTGTACTTCCTCTGTTGGAGGCAGTAAACCTCTGAATACCACTAGCTGGGAACCACAGAAGGGGGAAAATGTCTTCTTGTGGTCAAATCCTGCTTGTGGATTTCCCACAGGCACCTGGTCAGCCACTGCGAGATAAGGAAGCTGGACCAGATGGGCTGGATCTAGCATGGCTCTTATGAAGTTCTTATATACAAAAGCTACACACGCTGCCCCTTAAAAACATGGTAAGTGTTTGGGTATGGCTGAATTGCCTGAGAACTTTCCACACTGTATGATACCCCAACAAAACTTGGAACCGACCAGTTAACAGCAACAGTTTAAAAACCATTTAATCACTTTTTTGCAAAAGAAATGTATTTATTGAAATGCTTATGGGGAAATGCATGCAGTACACAGTATGTAATTCTTAGTTCTCTGCCCATATACGTTATTCTCTGCTGTTTTATCCTTTCTTTCCCTTTCCCTCCTCCCTGTCCCACAACCAATATCCACCTGAGTCTTTTTATGTGAAAATCTCTCGTGTGTGTGTGAGAGAGAGAGAGAGAGATAGCTGTCAACGTTTCCCTTTTTTAAAGGAAAATTCCCTTATTCCGAATAGGATTCCTCGCAAGAAAAGGGAAAAGTTGACAGCTATGGTGGGTGTGGGTGTGTTCTTGACTCTGGACACACCACCTATTTGTAAAGCTGATGCGAGCTAATAGTCCAGGATAATGAGTTTAGGTTTCCTCAGTGGAAGCTTAAAGGCTCCAGACCTGTCTCTTGATTGCTGGGCCTCTCCCTCTGGCTTTTGGAATGAGACACCCTTCAGAGCAAGGAGAATAGGAGGGGAACCAAGAAACAGCTGTAAGCTGCTTTGAATCTGAATACAGTCATACCTTGGATCTCAAACGCCTTGGCTCCTGAACAAATCGGCTCCGAAACAATCGAAACCCAGAAGTAAGTGTCCCGGTTTTCAAAGGATTTTTGGAAAACTGGTTCTCTTAACTCTTTCTGTTAATAATAATAATAATAATAATAATAATAATAATAATAATAATAATAATATCTTTATTGTCATTGCCCCCTCTCAGGGACAACGAAATTACTTGACTGCTCCATAAAAACACTAATTAAAACAATACAGTATAGTACAGCAAGGAAGATTAGATGACTTTCAAAGTCCAGGCTTCCCATTCAGGGCCGAGATCGCTCTGGAGAAGAAGCTGTTCTTAAGACGGCTCGTTCTTGTCTTCATCATCCTGTATCTCCGTCCCGACGGCAGGAGCTCGAAGAGACAGTGACCAGGATGCGATGGATCTTTTACTATGTCCAGTGCCTTCCTATGGCACCTTGTGGCATAAATCTGCTCTAAGGTGGAGAGTGGGCAGCCAACAATGCTCTCTGCTGCCTTAACAACTCTGCACAACCCCATCCTGTCCTGGGTAGTACAGCTTCCGTACCACACACATAAGCCATAAGTGAGAGAATTCTCAAAAAGTACAGTCTCTGCTGCGCCTTCTTCACAAGCCCCCTTGTGTTGACACTCCAGGACAGATCCTCTTGTAATTCAATGCCCAAAAATCTGAACGTTGTTACCCTCTCCACACAGACCCCATCAATCAAAAGTGGCTGGATATTGCTCTTCTGTCTCCTGAAGTCCACCACAAGCTCCTTTGTCTTCCTTGTATTTATGAGCAAGTTGTTAGCTCTGCACCACTCTGTCAGCCGCTCCACCTCATCTCTATAATCCGTTTCACCCTCCCTTTCAGGGATGAGCCCAATCACGGTTGTGTCATCTGCAAATTTGACAACCCTATTACTAGGGTGAGCAGCGACACAATCGTACGTGTTAAGGTCATGCTGATTATAAACACAGGCCAGAAGGATCCTGGGTTTTACCTTCTATCTCTCTGTTCTAGTGTTCTGTTTCTGTATGCTCTGGTGTTAAGGTTTAGTCTTATTATAAGTTTGCAAGTTTTACTGTAAGCGCTGCAACTGGATTCCCATGGACTGTGCCAATCCTAAATGTGACCATTATGCTCATTTGCCTTCAGCAGCAAGTAAAGCTCTGCTGGATGAAGTACAATTGCCTCTGTTTTTTGGAAACACTGTATCGTGTTTTAAGTTTTTTCCTTCCCAGAAGAGGCGACAAATTCTGCCCCCTTACCCACTACAGAGCAGTTCAAAAAAGGGAGTTTATTTTCGGCCCCAGACCCATTTAAAGGATGGCTGTTCCTAAGACAAAAACTGCAGAGCATCCCTCTGCCATGTTTCCTCATCTTCCAAACAGAAAGCCCCCGAAAGAAGACGTCGACTTTGGATTTGATATCCCACTTTATCACTACCCTAAAGGTAAAGGTAAAGGGACGCAAGACCATTAGGTCCAGTCATGGCCGACTCTGGGGTTGTGGTGCTCATCTCGCTTTACTGGCCGAGGGAGCCGGCGTACAGCTTCTGGGTCATGTGGCCAGCATGACTAAGCCGCTTCTGGCGAACCAGAGCAGCGCACAGAAACGCCGTTTACCTTCCCACTGGAGCGGTACCTATTTATCTACTTGCACTTTGACGTGCTTTCGAACTGCTAGGTTGGCAGGAGCAGGGACCGAGCAATGGGAGCTCACCCCGTTGCGGGGATTTGAACCGCCGACCTTCTGATCGACAAGTCCTAGGCTCTCAAAGCGGCTCACAATCTCCTTTCCCTTCCTCCCCACAACAAACACTCTGTGAGGTGAGTGAGGCTTCAGAGAAGTGTGACTAGCCCAAGGTCACCCTGCAGCTGCATGTGGAGGAGCGGGGAAGCGAACCCAGTTCACCAGATTACAAGTCCACTGCTCTCAACCACTACACCACACTGGCTTTCACTGGCTTGCCACCCGTCCCGGGGGGAAAGACAGGAGGGTCAGGTGCCCGCCTTGTCTTCGCTGTGTACGCTCTGGTGCCTGGCAAGGTGTGCTTTGCGGATGAAGTCCCTCCCGCACTCGGCGCACTTGTAGGGCTTCACACCGGCGTGGATCCTCTTGTGGTTGATGAGCCCCGATCCCGAGTGGAACCTACTCCCACACTGTGAGCACTTGTAGGGTTTCTCCCCCGTGTGGGTCCTCTCGTGGACGGTCAGCAGCGAGTTCCGGCTGAAGCACTTCCCGCAGGCAGGGCACTTGAAGGGCTTCTCCCCCGTGTGGCTCCTGCAGTGCACCAGCAGGTGGGAGCTCTGGCTGAAGGTCTTCCCGCAAAAGGAGCACTTGTAGGGCTTCTCGCCCGCATGGCTCCGCTGGTGGTAGATGAGGCCCTGGCGCGAGTGGAAGCTGCTTCCGCACTGGGTGCACTTGTACGGCTTCTCCACGTCGTGGGTCCTCTGGTGGAAGAGAAGGTGCGAGCTCTGGCCAAAGGTTTTCCCGCAGGTGGCGCACCGGTGGTAGGGCCTCTCCGGAGCGTTTTCACCTGAGTCCTGTCCAAAGTCCTCCCCGCTCATCTTCTGCGTCTGGGGCGGCGGGCCTTCGATGAGGATTTTTCCATTTGCCGCAGGGGAAACGGACACCACCAGTCTGTTCCAGATGTGGTTTCCCTGCGGGGTTTTGGGTCTGAGCTCCTTCGGGGAAGTTTGTCCCTGCTCAGGACCCCGGGGACTGCAATCAACGGACCTCCTTTGGGGTGCCCGATGCAACTCCACTGGCTTGGGCCTTGCCTGCAGATCGTTGTGCTCGTTCGTTTGCCTGTAATCTGTTGGAATCAAGAGAAAGATTATTAGCCTGAGGGATCAAGCCAGCAAACCTGTCAAAGAGCAAGTCGGCAGTAAATCACACCACTCAAAGTTGGAGTTAACTGTTTGTTTGTGTTTTTTGACAAAGTAATAATCATAAATATGTAAAAATAACAATGTGCACCCCACCCCAGAGACCATTCCACTGTAACTATCCAACCTCCCAAAATTTCAACTCCTCTTGCAACGGTTTGACCCCTTTCCGTTTTAACAGTACAAATTCTACAAACACCCTCCGTATCTCCTCGAAATCATTTCTCCTGCATATTCCCCTTCTTACCTTAATGGCACATGTTAATTTATCGTTAATAACTATATCCCACACCTCTTTATACCATTCTTCCATTTTGTATTCTGCTTGCCCCTTCCACTTCCTAGCTACAATAATTCGTGCAGCTGTCAAAAAAATTGTGAGCAAGTCCTTCATGGCCTGCGAACCTTCCACCCCCTCGTAAAATTGATAATAATGCCACCTCTGGACTTTGGGTCAGCTTTAACCCAGTGATTTCTGTTACCTCTGTTATTTCTGTTAACTTTATTAGTGTCATGTCGAATGAGCTCAGCAGCTCATCCCTGGTAGGTTCTTTAGATGTGATTCCTGTACTGCAGCAGGTTGGACTAGATGACCCCTTGAAATCCCTTCTGATGCTACAATTCTGTGATTTTGTGCTTACCCAGCAGGCTGTCACTACAGTCATTCTCCTCCTTTGCTTCTCTGCGTGGCTGTGTCTGGGCTGGAAGCACAGAGGTTCGCTCTGTTCCTAAGAAACCAACAGCACCCTCCTCACCTGGCAGAGGCTCCTGAAACAAGAAACATGAATCAATTTTAGCCTAATAATAATAATAATAATAATAATAATAATAATAATAATAATTTATTATTTGTACCCCACCCATTTGGCTGGGTTTCCCCCAGCCACTCTGGGCGGCTTCCAACAAAGATTAAAAATACATCAAAATGTCACACATTAAAAACTTCCCTGAACAGGGCTGCCTTCAGATGTTTTCTAAATGTCAGGTAGTTGTTTATCTCCTTGAAATCTTTTGGGAGGGCGTTCCACAGGGCAGGCACCACTACCGAGAAGGCCCTCTGCCTGGTTCCCTGTAACCTCACTTCTTGCAGTGAGGGAGCCACCAGAAGGGCCTCAGCACTGGGCCAAGGCCTGCAAATTCCTGGTTGGACCTAACTCGCAATGCTTTGGTGAAAATAAGGACACAGGAACAGCCCGCTGGATCAGGCCAATGCCCATCAAGTCCAGCATCCTATTTGGGCTGGATCTTCATCAGTATGCAGATGATAGCCAGCTCTACCTCTCCTTTGAATCAGAACTAGTGAAGGCGATGAAAGTCCTCTATGAGTGTCTGGAGGTGGTTGGAGGATGGACGGCGGCTAACAGATTGAGGTTGAATCCTGACAAGACAGGGGTACTGTTTTGGTAGGACAGGGGGCAGGCAGGTGTGGAGGACCCCCTGGACCTGAATGGGGTAACTATGCCCCGGAAGGACCAGGAGCACAGCCTAGGAGTCATTTTGGACACACAGCTGTCCATGGAGGTGCAGGTCAATTCTGTGTCCAGGGCAGCTGTCTACCAGCTCTATCTGGTACGCAGGCTGAGACCCTACCCGCCCGCAGACTGTCTCTCCAGAGCGGTGCATGTTCTGCTTATCTCCCGCTTGGACTATTGCAATGCGCTCTACGTGGGGCTACCTTTGAAGGTCCCAGAAACTACAACTAATCCAGAATGCGACAGCAAGACTGGTGACTGGGAGCAGCCGCCGGGACCATATAAGACCGGTCCTGAAAGACCTACATTGGTTCCCAGTACGTTTCCGGGCACAATCCAAAGTGTTGCTGCTGACTGTTAAAGCACTAAACGGCCTAGACCCAGTATTTAGTGATTTAGCGCTTCTGTGCATGTGTGAGCGCCAAAACCCGGAAGTAACCCGTTCCGGTACTTCCAGGTTCGGCACGGTCCGTAACCTGAAAATGCACAACCCGCAGTGTTCGCAACCCAAGGTATGACTATACCCGAAGGAGCATCTCCTCCCCCATCGTTCAGCCCGGACACTGAGGTCAAGCTCTGAGGGCCTTCTGGCGGTTCTGCGAGAAGTGAGGTTATAGGGAACCAGACAGAGGGCCTTCTCAGTAGTAGCCCCTGCCTTGTGGAACGCCCTCCCATCAGATATCAAGGAAATAAAAAACTACCTGACTTTTAGAAGACATCTGAAGGCAGCCCTGTTTAGGGAACTTTTTAATATTTAGCGTTTTATTGTGCTTTTAATATTCTGTTGGGAGCCGCCCAGAGAGGCTGGGGAGACCTGGCCAGATGGGCAGGGTATAAGTAATAAATTATTATACTATGATTATTTGTCACCCCAGCCAGACAATAAACACTCAAGGAAGGTCTGAAGCAGAGCTGGTTAGGGGTGTAGCCTGGGAAGTGTCCTGTGCGGGGCTGGGGGATGCATTTGGCCCACCGCACCTGAGGTTCCTCTACCTGGATTAGATCTCCTCACCTTCTGCTGTTCCCATCTCTCTGTCTCCTTCTGCCTCCGTAGAAAATCCTCCGCCAGGGCCACTGCCTGGGAACAGCTGTCCGGGCCACATTCCCTGACCCAGCTCTGGATCTCCGATGGCAGGATGGTCAGGAACTGCTCCAGGATTAGCAGCTCCAGGATCTGCTCCTTGGTGTGCCTCTCCACTTTCAGCCAGCGGTGGCAGAGCTCCTGGAGGTGGCTGTAGGCCCCTCTCGGACCATCAGCCTCCTGGTAGCAGAAGCGCCGGAAGTGCTGGCGCTGCTTCTCCCTGCTGATGGCATCCCCGCGCAAGATGGCCGCCTTCACTTTCCCATAATCCTCTCTGTCTCTGGCCTCCAAGTTGCCAAAAGCCCATTTGGCCTGTCCGCTGAGGGCCGGCAGGAGTCGAGCCACCCACTCCTCTTTGGGCCACTGGCAGGCTTTGGCCACTTGCTCAAAGGAGGCGAAGAAGGCCTTGGCGTCGTGCCAGGGGGTGGGCTCCTCTGGCCACTGTGGGACCCCCCACGCCGAGTGAGGAGACTCCACTTCCTTCAGGAACTGCTGCCACTGGGCTTCCCAGCACTGAAGGATCCCTTCCTTTGGCTCCTGTTTCACCTTTTGCTGCGAATGTGGCGTCCTTCTTGGGTATTTCTGGGTAACATGAGCATTTTCCCCAGATCCGTCTGACCCTTCCACCAGTCTGAGGCCTAGCGGGTCTTCCATCTGCAGGCTGGTGGCAATTCCTCCACAGGACACTGACAGTCTCCGAATATTTCCGTAGATGCCCAGGAAAGGGGATTTCTTCTTCAGAGGGTGGGGGAGAGGAAGAAAGGAACACAAATAAACATTTGTTTCAAGATCATCAGCAAACATTTTATGCCAGCTTATTTTCCTTCTTATTTATTTATTTATTTATTTATTTATTTATTTCATTTATATCCCATCTTTTTCCTCCAAAGAGATCAAGGTGGCACAGATGTTTTGCTTCTTCCTCATATAAGGTTAGGGAAGCGGGTGCCACTGTGGGTTAAACCACAGAACCTAGGACTTGCCGATCAGAAGGTCGGCGGTTCGAATCCCCGCAACGGGGTGAGCTCCCGTTGCTCGGTCCCTGCTCCTGCCAACCTAGCAGTTTGAAAGCACCTCAAAGTGCAAGTAGATAAACAGGTACCGCTCAGGTGGGAAGGTAAACGGCGTTTCCGTGCTCTGCTCTGGTTCGCCAGAAGCAGCTTAGTCATGCTGGCCACATGACCCAGAAGCTGTATGCCGGCTCCCTCAGCCAATAAAGCGAGATGAGCACCGCAACCCTAGAGTCAGCCACGACAGGACCTAATGGTCAGGGGTCCCTTTACCTTTTACATATAAAGTTGGTTAGGCCGAGAGGCAGGCGACTGGCCCTCAAAGTTACATAGTGAGCTTCACGGCCAATCGGGGATTTGAACCCATGTCCCAGCTCCTGGCCTAGCCCTCTAACCACAAACGCCACACTGTGGCACGGATTTATGCTCTCGTTGAGAATGAGACCTGCGGGGTGAGGGTAACATAACCAAATGCCCCCCACCAGCCATGAGAGGATGGGGAGTCCCTGCATCACACACAGAGCCTCATAGCTTAGAAATCCACACACCTCAATAACAAAGCAAACACACATCTCACATCCGCAACCTTTACAAAAAAAGAAGAAATGCCATTGCTACTGCTATTCTGGTTTATAACCTGAAGATGGAAACTCGGGTCACTGAACGTGCCCCCAACACCATATGGTGGCGACGGGAATATCTGCATGCGCAGGGCTGCCATATTTCAAAAAGTGAAAATCCGGGCACAAAAGTTGTTGAGCTTTTTCCATTTTCCTGGACAGTTCAGCAATTTTACGCCCGGAGGGCAGAATACTAGCAGCTATGCCTGAGAAATTCAAGACATATGGCAGTCCAATGCATGCAGGAATATCGGAAGAGGCTCCCTACTGTCAGACCCGCCCAGCCAAGTACTGCGTACAATAATGGGCAAAGTCATTTCAGGCAGGGGACATTCCCAACCCTACCTGGGGGTGCCAAAACATAGACAGACAGACAGACAGACAGACACAGGTAGGTAGGTAGATGATAGATGATAGATGATAGATAGATAGATAGATAGATAGATATCTGCATTGATATACTGCCCTCTCATAAAATAATCATTGCTGTGTACAGCAAGATTACAAACGTAGCAGGAGACTGAATCCGGGAACTTTTGCATGCAAAGCCCCCTTTTTGCTGCAAATCGCTCTGAGCTTATCCCCTTCACATCTTACCCTTCAGTGGGCAACCGGGATGGAGAATGAGCCTGGGGTCTTATGCAAAGCAAATAATAGATCAGGGAGGAGGTGGAGGCTAGAACCCTGAGCTACTAGCTTTCTAGGTGCAAGGCATTATCGACCACTAGGAAGCATTCCATCGTGCAAGACCCACGTCAGTCAGCAGGAGAGGGTGTCTCAGGAACGCTGCAGCCTTGCCTGGGCTTCACCACCTGTCACCTGCTTCACCTCCCTTTGCAGGTGCAATTCCTCCTCCCTCCCCACCCCCCTTTGATCTGGTCTCCTTCTCATCCCAGAATCGGGCTTCTCCTTCAGGAGCTCCAGCCCCAACAACAAAACGAAGAGATTGTGTAATGATAACCTCACCTAAAGGCATAGCCCCACACCAAAAAAAGAGAATCGGTTTCCGGGGGGAGGGGGAAAGAGGATGGAACAGGAAACGGGGCTTTCCAGTGTTTACATCCTGGGTTATGTTTTCACCACTTCCGTTTCCTCCTTTCTAGGAAGCTGGAGGGTCCTCCAAGGAACTCTCTCGTTTTAACTCCTCCATAGGCAGTGGGAAAATCCCCTTTTACACACAGGGACAGTGTTTCCTCTAGCACCTTAATTGTACAGTATAGCTTTCATCATAGGCTGAAGAAGCATCTTTTTATCCTGTACTCTGACACCTGAGATAAAAGGGTGTTCATTTCATTTTTTTTATTTTATTTTATTTTACCCACCGTTTTCTTTTAATTGCAAACCCTTTTTCACTTATAATTGTGTTTTCGCATTGCTCTGTTTCCTTCCTTTGTGGTGAAGCATGGGTAAGGGTTAGAATGTAACAATAAAAATTTTAAAAGATAATGATACTTTTTGTTAGGACCAATAAAAAGGTTTTTTCTGAGTAGTGAGCAAGTTTTCATATTCCACAAATCCTCCCTTGATCGAAGAAAGCGGATGGATGGAGAAAGGTCCTTCCCCCTTAACGTGAGAACCTGTGGACATCAAAGGAAACTGAACGCTGGAAGATTCGGGACAGGCAAAAGGAAAAGTCTTCTTTCCAGGACAGCAGAGCAAAACTGATTATGGAACTCTCTGCCACAGGAGGCGAAAGAAAATGCTTCTTCACACAGTGAATAATTACATGAGACAGGTTCCCAAACATGGCTTTAAAAGATTGGTCTTGGAGATGGAGGCTATCAATGGCTTCTAGCCATGGTCAAGAGGCCGTAATGCTTTTCAATTCTGGGAGCTGCAAGAGGGGAGAAAATGGTACTTTTCTCGGGTCCTACTTGCATGTTCCCCATGGGCACTGTTGTAAAATTTAAGTTGCACACAGAGGAAAATGCCTTGGGAGAAATGATACTTTATTTTAGCACACAGAACAATCCCAAAAAGCCACTTTGACTCTTCCAAAATGACCTCAAATATTCAAATGCAGTTGGGGGAAGGAGATGGGGAGAGCTTCCCCATTGTCTTTTCACTTGCAAATCCCACTAAGTTTTTGTTAAGCTGTCAATAGGTTTGTAAGTAAAGAATTTAGAAACTAAAGTATTTACCATCTTGCCCTATATTAAGGTCTTATATATATAATAAATGTTCGTAATTGTACCAAGCAAACACGTACATAAATATGTGAACCATATGTCTGAAGCAGTGTAGGGCAGTCCTGGAGCCATTTTGGCTCCCAAACTGACCAAATGTTTACTCTGCAAGGTCAAAGGAAAATGGAAACGCCTCCCCATTGTCTTTTCCTTCACAAATCCTGTCTTGAGGGTATATCTGTGTATGAATGGGGTGAGCCTGTGGCCTGGCTCAGGAACTGGGTATTTGCGTGGCGAGTTCCCGCCCCCCACCAGGATAAATAAAGACACGAGACACCATAATTTAAGGTTAAATGGGCGAATTAGGCCACAACTTTATTGAATTCAGGAATGAGAGGCATTGGCTTAGGCATTGGTCCTAACGACTATCCGGCTCCAGCCCGTTTGCTGGAGACACAGGGAAGGGTTAACACTATATCGGGGGAGTCTCCTGCCGAGGCACGTCGACTAGGAGCTCCCCCGGGTCACCGCTCGGGGGCGTGCCTTTGGCCCACACCTCCATAGGCTTCGGACAGGGCCACGCCCCCCGGAGTCCTTTATCGGACCACCCTTCGTTCACTGGGGGGAGGTGATGGCGTTCCTCCCCCCCCCACACACATCCTCTTAATCCCTTCTTACCAATGCCTAACCGCCACATGAGCAATCGCTCGCCGCCAATACTCTCATGCCTGAAACCAATCCCTTATCCCATTTGCTATATCCATCAGCCAATATCATTTCCAGCATCCGAGAGATGCACGCCATCAGCGAGATATCATTTCCCGCATCCGAAAGATGCACGCCATCAAGCCGGTAGAGGGCCTCACAGTTGAAACGTATGCCCGGGTGGTCAATGACCCTCCCACCCAGGGCTGCCACTCTACGCACCACCGCCCGATCCAAGGCTTTCCTAGCCCTATTTATGGCAATCGGGCACCTGCAATCTCTCCAAACCCGCCTCTCCATCAATGAGGCCCAAATAAAAATAATACTGACGTTTGGGTAAGAGGCCTTAAGTTCCTCAAAGTCGCTAAAGATATGCCACATCAAGTCGACTGCCTTTCTGTAAGCTAACTCATTTTCACCTAATTGGATAACTAAAGCATCTGGGGGGCCCTCTGCTGCCACTCTGGCCCTAATAGCGAGCAACATTTCGGTCCAGCGCATTTCCCTCCGAGAGATCCAAGATATATTGATGTAGTTAAGGTGCAGCCAGAGACCGGAATTGATGGCACAGACTCTGGCCCAATGCTGTGCCTGATTATCCAGATGCGTGCCCTCATAGCTCCTGCACCCTAGGTCCCCATTAACGGCATGGTTTCTATCCCAGTGGACGGTGCAGGGCCTATACTCCAAACAGGAACAGCTGATATGCGGGAAACAAACGTGGGGGCTAGCCGGCGAAAAGAGGGCGAGCCCCCTCTGCACTGGCCCTAAATAGGGCAGGCCATGCCCCCCAGCCAGCCGATTGGCTGGCTGTGGGGGAAGATGCGGCCGGGATTCCCCTGCTCTCGCGGGGGCTGAAACCAGCCCCCGTTCATGTGGGGGTGGGCGTGAAGCCCGCAACCCCACCTCCTGGGCAGGCCGGAAGTGGCTTTGTCACTACAAAAGACTGGCCAGGTTCCCCAGGGTAAGCATTAACAGGTAACCTGGCAGACAGGACATAAACAACGACAGGAGATAAACAACCCACTTAGATTTCTGCTGTAGACCGCCCTTTCTGTGATGTATGTATGATGTTTCTGGGGGTGGTCTTGGACTCCAGGGTGGGCAATTTAAAGTGTCTATATAAGGGCGGACACACCTGGGTTCTGGGTCCTCCTCCTTTCCTGCGGGTGAGGGGAGCACCCTGTTGCAATAGATCAATAAAGATCAGGCTTACAAGCTGCTTTGCTTCTCAGTATTCTCTGGTTGGCCTCTGTTATTATCTCTGACCGATGGAGAACCTACAAAGGACTCTATAAGGGCTCTTGTGTCCCCCATAAGGGAATAAGGGCAGATTTTCATTTATTACACTTCTCTGACCGATCATGGATTTAGGGGACTCAAGAGTCCCTTGGGAAGTTGGGCAGCAAAAGCCAAACCCCAATTTATTTACATCAGCACAGCCACCGTGAGAACAGGGTGGGCACTTCTTATGTTCTTAAAAACAGGGTATTAAAAGCTTTCTGAACAGGGCACAGTAGGAAAATGGGAAGATGTGTTAAACAGAGTCAGATCCATCTATCTCAGTATTGCTCAAGACATACTGCCGCCTGAGTTCCCCTCATTGTCTGTGAGTCCTGGAAAAGCTGCTCCCTGCCTTGCAGGTCTTTTCCCACCTGGTCTGGGAGGGCAGGCCCCGGACTGACTCCAGCTACAAAAGCGGAGGCTGCCAAACAGACTTGAACCGGGGTACTGTTTAGTGGGGTTTGTACTGTGGGGAGCGTGTTGCTGTTAATTTTTTGTATCTCTGTTTTGCACATACAGTCGTACCTTGGAAGTCGAACGGCTTGCAAGTCGAACGCTTTGGCTCCCGAACGCTGCAAATACGGGAGTAAGTTTTCCGGTTTGTGAATGTTCTTTTGGAACCCAAAAGTCCGATGCAGCTTCTATTTCTTCCGATTGAATTGGAAGCTGTGCCTTGGTTTCTGAACGTTTTGGAAGTGGAATGGACTTCCGGAACAGATTCTGTTCAACTTCCAAGGTATGACTGTATACCCAAGCAAATGATCTGGAGTGCTCCGATATCTTCTTTCAGAGAGACTTAAATTGTGTTTTCCGTGCATCTCCACGGCACGTAACGGAGCTTGTGCACCATTTTTTGAAACTGAAGTTTTCAGTGTTCCTAAATCATAGAATCGTAGAGTTGGCAGGGACTGCGATGTTCACCTAGTCCAACCTCCTGCAAGGCAGGAAACTTTTGCCCAACACGTAGCTCAAACCCTGAGATTAAGAGTCCCATGCTGAGATATCCCAGCTGATAAGGCTTAGCTTTGGGGCACACAGAACAACTCCTCCCTGGTGTCACCATCTCCAGGGTAGCCCTAAGAGGCAATTATGAAGGTGCACCTCTTTACCCTGTACCCCTCTGGTACCTAAGAGGCGTGTTTGCAGGGCATACCCTATTCCTGCGATTGTAATCCAGTTTTGTTTTTTCTAAAAATTATTTATTAAATTTATATAGCATCCTTCATCGGAGGATCACAGGTTTACAGTATAAAAACAAAAAAATACATAACGTAATAAGAAACAAAACAATAACCCCCGCCCCAAAACACACACACACAGTTTCAAAGATAGGTAATTAACCAAAGGCCAGGGAAAAGAGAAACGTTTGAATTTTTAATTGTTGTAACCCACACTTGGACCTGCTAGCAAAGGGTAGGTAATAAATTTAATGATTTATTGAATTTCAATTAAATTTAATGATGATCATGATAATGATAATAATCTGCCGTGCCTTTGTTTTCAAACAGCTTAGTTCTCGAATGTTTTGGCTCCCGGACACGGCAAACCCAGAAGTGACTGTTCCGGTTTGCAGACTATTTTTGGAAGTCGAACATCCGACGGGGCTTCCGAATCGGAAGCCACACTTTGGTTTCCAAATGTTTTGGAAGTCGAACGGACTTCTGGAACGGATTCCGTTCAACTTCCAAGGTACAACTGTACAGTGGTACCTCTGGATGCGAACAGGATCCGTTCCGGAGCCCTGTTCACATCCTGAGTAAAACGTAAGATGCGTCTGTGCGTGCACAGGTCGCATTTTGTTGCTTCCGCGCATGCGCGTGACGTCATTTTGAGCATCTGCGCATGTGGCAAAACCCGGAAGTAAGGTTCCTGTGGTGCTTTTCCTCCGTTCATTCCAGGGAGAGTTCCGATTAACCAGCAAACCCCTAAGAGCAACCGAGGCAAGGTTTCTCCTCTGAGCGACGGCAAACAGCCGGAGACCCCCGGAACGACGAGCAGGCCAGCACCAGTTTACACGGCTTCCTCTGTGTGGGTTTTTCTCGCAAGATGCGAGTTCGAAACAAAGCTCTCCCCGCAGTCAAGAGCGCTCATGAGGCTTCTCCCTGACATGGACTCTGCCGTGCGCGAGGAGGAACCGCTTGCGGCTGAAGCATTTCCCGCAGTCCGCGCATTTGTGGGGCTTCTCGCCCGTGTGGGTCCGCCGGTGCGAGGTGAGGCCCGCGCTCCAGCCAAAGGTCTTCCCGCACTCGAAGCAGCGGTACGGCTTCTCCCCCGTGTGGATCCTGCGGTGCGAGGAGAGCTCGGCGCTCCGGCGGAAGCTCTTCCCGCAGTCGGGGCACTTGTGGGGCTTGTCCCGCTGGTGGATCCTCGCATGCTGGATGAGGTAGGAGACGCAGCTGAAGCGCTTGGCGCAGATGGAGCATTTGTGGAGCTTCTCCCCCGTGTGGCTCCTCTTGTGCTGCGCCAGCTGGGCGTTGCGCCCGAAGCTCTTCCCGCAGGCGAGACACTGGAAGGGCTTCTCCTTAGTGTGGATCCTCTCGTGGAAGATCAGGTGAGACCTCTGGCGGAAAGTCTTGGGGCAGGAGGCGCACTCGTAGGGCCTCTCGCCCGTGTGGGTCCGCCTGTGAAGGATGAGGTTGGAGCTGCAGGCGAAGCGCTTCCCGCACGTGGCGCACTTGTAGGGCCGGTCGCCCGTGTGCATGCGCCGGTGGCGCAGGAGGTACGAGTTGCAGCTGAAGCTCTTGCCGCAGGCAGCGCAGGCGTACGGCTTCTCGCCCGTGTGGATCCTCTCGTGCACCACCAGGTAGGAGTTGCAGCTGAAGCTCTTGCCGCAGGCGGCACAGCGGAAGGGCTTCTCCCCCGTGTGGATCCTCTCGTGGCGGATCAGGTGAGACTTATCCCGGAAGGTCTTGGGGCAGGAGGAGCACTGGTGGGGCTTCTTCTTCCCCTCGTGCATCTGCTGGTGCCGGGTCAGGTTGTCCTTGCGGCTGAGGCTCTTCCCGCACTCACTGCACCGGTAGGGTGCTTTCTGAGCCGGGGGTCTTTTGTGCCCCGAGAGCGGGGGGTCGTTTCCCGGGCACACGGGAGGGATCGGGTACCATTCCGCTCGCTCCAGGCTCCCCAGGCAACCGTGCTTCCCTTCGAACGCTCTCGCCTGCCTGCCATCTAACAGAACATGGGGAAAAGAAGGAAAGGAAAGAGGCATGTATGAGGACAGCGAGAACCAACCATCTAGAGTTCCCAGCAGTTGGTATTACTAGTATTTTTGCTTATTAATTTGCATGAAGCAAACGTAACATGAGGTATGACTGTATTTTCTCACAAGCAGTGGGTAATATTCAATCGCATTTTACTCTGAGTAGACCCGCTGATGAATGAAGCTAAGTTGGGTCCGTTAATTTTAAGTCGAGTAGGGACGTGGGTGGAGCTGTGGGTTAAACCACAGAGCCTAGGACATGCCGATCAGAAGGTTGGCGGTTCAAATCCCCGCAACGGGGTGAGCTCCTGTTGCTCGGTCCCAGCTCCTGCCCACCTAGCAGTTCAAAAGCACGTCAAAGTGTAAGTAGATAAATAGGTACCGCTCCAGCGGGAAGGTAAACGGCATTTCCGTGCGCTGCTCTGGTTCACCAGAAGCGGCTTAGTCATGCTGGCCACGTGACCCGGAAGCTGTACGCTGGCTCCCTCGGCCAATAAAGCGAGATGAGCACCGCAACCAGAGTTGGCCACGACTGGACCTAACGGTCAGGGGTCCCTTTACCTTTACCTAAGTCGAGTAACACCCATCGAATATGTGTCCCGTCTCTTACCGCTGGAGATTCTTTGCTGGACCGTGACATCGCCAACTTCATTGAGATCTCCTCTAAAAGGAATGGATCCACATGTGGTCTTCTCCAGGTTGATTTCCTGATGGCTCTCTCTCATGTGCTGATTCTCCTGCTTATTCCATGGGGAAATGCTCTGCTCTGCCCTCTCTGGAGACAGACCGAGGAGCCCCAACTGCTCCAGACCGCCTGGGGTGTATTTTGCTTCTTCGCAAGCGTCAACACAGCCTTCAGCGGCTAGGGAAAAAGAGAGTCATCCCAATCAGAAACGTGCGGTCAGCCCAGTGAAGAGCAGGGGCCAGGGGCAATGAAACCAGAATTTGAAGTGAGAATATCAGAAAAGGACCTTCATACGATAATCTTTATTCTCATTGTCCCAATGTACGTAGATTTCATTGTTCTGTATGGGACAATGACAATAAAGATATCACATACCGTATATCAAAATTGAAAAAAATCTACATCAGACATTAAAAAACCAACAAGCCTGCTATCCCAGCTATCCCAGCCTGGTTAGCCCCCTAAAAACTCTGATACCCCATTATTAAATACAATATATTCCCACAGAGACTACCTTACACTGTGTTTAAAACCAAAATCGCATTTGGATAGAAACTGTTTCTCAGGCAGCTAGTCCTAGTCTTTATAACCCTGTACCTTCTTCCAGAAGGCAGAAGCTGAAAGAGATCATTTCCGGGGTGCGCACTGTCCTGCGCTATCTCTGCAGCTTTCTTATGGCACCTGGAAGCATAGATTTGATCCAAGGTGGGAAGAGTGCGCCCAATTATTCTCTCCGCAGTCTTTACAACCCTGGAGAGCATTGTTTTTCCCCGAACGTGCAGCTCCCAAACCACACACACAGACCATAAGTTAATACACTCTCCACAGTACAATGGGAAAATGATTTCTGTTCTCACCCTGAAGCAAAGTTCTTAACCCGAGGCACTATTTCTGGGTTAGCGGAGTCTGTAACCTGAAGCGTCTGTAACCCAAGGTACCACTCTACTGGGCCGAGCCCTATCTGTGATTCCCAGCAGTACAGAACCATAGAGTTGGAAGGGGTCCCGGGGATCATCTAGTCCAACCCCCTGCAATGAGGGAATCTTTCTCCCAACGTGGGGCTTGAACCCACGACCCTGAGATGAAGAGTCTCAGGCTCTACCGACTGAGCTGCCTCCAGCAGTGCAGGTAGAGCATAGCCACCGTAGATAGTAGACACTGTTGGCTCCATGAATTTGGAGCTCCCAGATGGGGCTGAGGGGAGCTGGGAGCCCGACAGCGGCTTTCGCTGTTGGAGCTGAGCCTACAGAGCCTTGAACCCGCAACCTCCCAAGTGCCACTGAGCTGAGCTGCCCGATCCAAGGATTTTGAGCTCTGCTGGGATTTTCTCCACTCCCACCAGGAAGTCAGGCAGGTAACAATGCTCACCTATCAGACCGGCCTCTCCGCTGCCACAGTCCTCCTGCTTGGCTGCCATGCTGAGCTGTTTCTGGTCGGCATCTACAGGATCCTGGCTTGGCCCCGTGAAACTGACGGCCGCCTCCGCGAGGAGAGTCAGCACCTGGAAACAGGCGAGAGCAACAATTTAAAGCAGGGTGGACCAACCCGTAGTGATGTATGGAAGTGATGTATGGAAGTAGTGATGTATGGAAGTGAGAGCTGGACCATAAAGAAGGCTGATCACCAAAGAATTGATGCTTTTGAATTATGGTGCTGGAGGAGACTCTTGAGAGTCCCATGGACTGCAAAAAGCTCAAACGTATCCATTCTGAAGGAAATCAGCCCTGAGTGCTCACTGGAAGGACAGATCCTGAAGCTGAGGCTCCAGTACTTTGGCCACCTCATGAGAAGGGAAGACTCCCTGGAAAAGACCCTGATGTTGGGAAAGACGGAGGGCACCGGGAGAAGGGGACGACAGAGGACGAGATGGTTGGACAGTGTTCTCGAAGCTACAAACATGAGTCTGACCAAACTGCGGGAGGCAGTGGAAGACAGGAGTGCCTGGTCCATGGGGTCACGTAGAGTCGGACACGACTAAATGACTAAACAACAACAACAAGGACCAACCCGTATCCCGCGAGGCCTCTTTCGGCAGCCCTTGGCAACGTTGGAAGAAAAAACATCTTAAAGCCTAAAAAAGTTCATGTATGCCACCACAGCAGCAAGAATTCTTGTGGCGAGGAAGTGGAAAAACGAAACAATACCGACAATCACAGATTGGCAGATGCTCATGTTAGAATATTTACAACTAGCAAAACTGACGGGAAGAGTTAGAGGAGAATTGAACCAGAAACTATTTGGAGAATGGAGAATATTTAAGAATTATATAAGATCATATTGTACCAACCACACCATATTAGCAGAACTTGAGTGATACTTGTAAACCCAACAAATACCATTTGTGGAGTAGACGGGAACAATAGTAAAGAATATAAAACTGTGCGGTGGAAAACGATGACAGTATAAACAGTACAATGAGAATGGTTGGAAGACTCGTTTTGTCAGAAGTCTTTTTTATTTAAGTGTTTATTTAGGTATTAATTAGGAAGATTAAGTTTTTTTATGCACGTAAATCTGCTTTTTCTTCTTTCTTTTTTCTGTACTTTCTTCTTTTCTTTTTTCTTAATTTTTTTTCTTTAATTTTCTTTTTGTAGTATGAGATTGTAAATTCTTTGTAAATTCTTTGCATATGTGTGTAATTTAAATTAATAAAGATTATTTTAAAAATAATAATAATAAAAGTTATTTTTGTGTCATAGGTTGTTAACACACACACACATCTTTTGTGTATTAAATTGGTTTAACAATTAAATATATTAAACCTGTTGTGCATTTAACACACACACAATCTCTCTATAAATGGCATATATTGTATGATATGAAATATATTTTAGTTTATATTTTAATTTACATTACGGAAATTTAATTCAGGGTGCGGCCCACGAGTACAGTGCATAGCTGTCAACTTACAGATTTGAAAATAAGGGACCAGCAGCCAAAATAAGGGATTTTCTGGGCACAGGTATGTTTAACTTCTGAGCCCCTCCGAGCCAAAGGCAGAAAGCCCAGCCAGCAGCCAAACGAAGCCTCAAGCGATGGTTCCCACAGCACAGCAACCCGGCAAAGGGGATGCAGCAAGGGAAACCACCGTCACCTCTCCGCTGGGAAGCGCTTAGCAAAGGCAAGTCCCCAGGCAACACAGCCGATTTGATGGGCACAAGGCATGCAAGCTCCACCCCCCAGTCGTTCTTAGACTCCTTATTGGGTGAGCAACACAGCCAAACAACACAGTTGGAGCCTCCCTCCTCCCTGGCCGGCAGGGAGGGAGGGAGAGGAGCTGCTTCCTTTGAAACCCAGGGAATTTAAGGGACATCATCAATAAGGGACAGCGGCGGGACACGGCACTGGGATAAGGGAGTTTCCCGCCAAATAAGGGACGGTTGACAGCTATGGTACAGTGGTACCTTGGTTCTCAAACTCACATCTGCTCTAGAAGTCCGTTCGACTTCCAAAACGTTCGCAAACCGAGGCATGGCTTCTGACTGGCTGATTGGCCCTGGAAAGCTGCCTTCAGGTGTCTTCCAAAAGTCAGATAGTTGTTTATTTCCTTGACATCTGATTCTTGCTGCACACTTGGTCTGAGACGTTGGACCGCCCTGCCAGTACACTGATCAAAAAGTCACATTTCCCTAACACAACAGGTGACTAGAACGTTAAGACGACAGCATAATAATAATAAGGAAAACTGATGCAACATACTCCCTGCCTGCCTGCAACCTGATTTAGATCATTGATCCATCTAGCTGGAGGTCTTTCAGATGGAGGTCTCCCCCAGCCTGGGGGTCTGAATCTGGGACCTTCTGAAGGAAATGCTGACATTTTACCCCTGAGCTACGGTCTTTCCCCTACGCAAGGTCTTCTGCGCTGAGGTATACATGACTTGCACCATGTCCCTCTGCCGAAATTGGCCCACTCAGCCGCCTGAAACCTTCTCACCTGCTTCTCTTTCTTTTTTATATATAATTTTCATTGAATTTTCTGTTTTACAATTTAAAATCCTCATTTAAACATCCTTAAAATTTCAGCGACTTCCCTTCTTCTCTGTCCATGGTTCATTTTGCATAACATAAGTCCCTGAATATTTTACAAAAACTAAACCATTCAGCATTCCATTATTACATCCATCAAAATTTATTTACAAAATTTATCTGAATTCTCAAGTGTACACAATTCCCCCCCCCAATATATTCAATAAATGTTTTCCAATCTTCTCTAAACCTATGTTCTTCTTGTTCTCTTATTCTATATGTTAAGTCTGCAAGCTGTGCATATTCCATCAGCTTAAGTTGCCAATCGCTGGTTTTCCATTTTTGGGCTAACAAAACATGGGCCACAGTAGTGGCATACATAAATAACATTTTTTAACACCTGGGAATTTCCATCTGAAATATCCCCAACAAAAAGAACTCTGAGTTTTTTTGGGAAAGTGCTTTAGAACACTTTTTTCAATTAATTATGGATTATTTCCCAATACTCTTTTACCCTTTTACATGTCCACCACATGTGGAAGAAAGTTCCCTCCACCTCTTTGCATCTCCAGCACTTATCTGATTCAGCCTTAAAGATCTTAGCAAGCCTACTTGTAATCATTTTTACAAATTTACAGAAGGAGCGTCTCCACCCCCATCATTCTGCCCGGACACTGAGGCCCAGCGCCGAGGGCCTTCTGGCGGTTCCCTCACTGCAAGAAGCCAAGTTACAGGGAACCAGGCAAGGGCCTTCTCAGTGGTGGCACCTGCCTTGTGGAACGCCCTCCCGCCAGATGTCAAACAGAAGAACAACTACCAGACTTTTAGAAGACATCTGAAGGCAGCCCTGTTTAGGGAAGCTTTTAATGTTTAACAGACCACTGTATTTTAATACTTTGTTGGAAGCCACCCAAGGTGGCTGGGGAGACCCAGCCAGATGGGCGGGGTATAAATAATAAATTATTATTATTATTATTATATTTTCCTCCTCACCTGCTTCTCCATCCTTTCGGCATCCTTCTGGAGGAAGTCCTCGGCCAGGGCCACCGCCTGGGCGCACGTCTCCGGCCCCCACTGCCTGACCCAGCTCTGGACATCGGCCGGAAGGATGGCCAGGAGCTGCTCCAGGACCAGCAGCTCCAGGATCTGCTCCTTGGAGTGCCTCTCGATCTTCAGCCACGCCTGGCACAGGTCCCGGAGCTGCCTATGGGCCCCCCTCGGCCCCTTGGCCTGCTGGTAGCAGAAGCCCCTGAAGCGCTGCCGCTGCTTCTCCCGCCTCAGGGCATCCCAGCGCAAGATGGCCGCCTTCACTTTCCCATAATCCTCTCTGTCTCGGGCTTCGAGTGCAAGGAAAGCCTGCTTGGCTCCACCGCCGAGGGCCGGCAGGAGCCGGGCTGCCCACTCCTCCCGGGGCCACTGGCAGGCTTCAGCCACTTGCTCAAAGGTGGCCAGGAAGGCCTTAGGGTCGCCCCATGGCTTGGGCTCCTCCGGCAACGGGCCAGTGGGGCTGAGGGGCTGAGGGGCCTCCACCATCTTCAGGAACTCCTGCCACTGGGCTTCCCAGTGTTGAAGCAAACCCTCACAGGGCTCTTGTTTAACTAAGGTTGCGTCGGGTGTTTTTTGGACGACTTCTCCAACGGTCTCATGGGGGTCTTTCCCGCTGCCGTCCAGCGCCTCCCCTTGCGGACAGCTTCCTGGGTCCATTTTCATGCCGGTTCCACCTTGGCTGGCAGCCCGAGGGACTCAAAGTAACCCAGAGAGTCGTGGCGGTTGATGCTGCCACATTCTAGGGGTAGCTCCCTGGGTATAGCAAAGAAAGATCACAGAATCGTAAAAAAAGGCAAGAATCTTTTGCCTGATGTGGGGCTCAAATCCGCAACCCTGAGATTAAGAGCTTCCTGGTCTGCTCCAGGTCTATTCAATTAAATGGATTTAGAAACCATTTAAGGTTTCAGAAATCCCTTAAGTGGTGTGTACCACGTACGATTAAATGAACAGGGTCTCTATTACAACAAAATTAGAACCTAAAAGCCAAGAATCTGGCAGAATTTAGAGCAAACCAATCAAAAGAAATGGGCCTAAGTTACTCATGGCCAGTGCTTTTTTTCCTAAAAAAAAAAGTTTAGGGGTGCTCTCATTTTGACTCAAGAAAATCACCATTTTATAGTTCAAATAAATACAGTAAATGGACAAAAGTACAAAGATTCACAAAATGTTTAGGGGTATGCGTACACCTGTGTATCCCCAGAAAAAAACACTGCTCATGGCCATAAACTGACATTTATTTTATGCATTGTACAAAATCATATCTTTTTTCGCTGCTGCATGATGAAATGCCAAGGCAGTGTTAAAACATAAAACACTGTGTTTTTTGTTTTTTTTAATAAAAAAGTAAAAGTGACCAGCTAATCCAGAACACAGTGGTACCTCTGGATACGAACGGCCCCCTTTGCGAATGGTTCGGGCTACGCACAAGGCAAACCTGGAAGTAAAGGTTTTCACCGCCCGCATCTGCGCAGAACAGTGCGCCTCTGGATACGAATGTTTCGGGGTAATAACAGACCCCCGGAATGAATTAAGTTCGTATTCAGAGGTACCACTGTAGAAATCAAACAGCTATAATGGCCTGTTAGCATAAAAAAACACAATGTCTTCAGGAAAAGTCAGGAAGTCAAAAGTGAGGATGTTTGCCAGACTCGCGCCCCTGTACACATATATATCAGGATCATGGACCACTTATGAACGCCATTTCCAACTCCTCGAAAGATTCCATCAATGGTGTCTCCGGAAAAAATTACACATCACTTGGGAAGTCAGGCGAAATAATGCCAGTGTACTGGAAGAAGCAAAGATCACCAGTGTTGAAGCAATTATTCTTCAACATCCATCAACTTCGTTGGATTGGTCATGTTGTGCGGATGCCTGATTATCGTCTCCCAAAGCAACTACCGTATTTTTCGCCCTATAGGACGCACTTTTTCCCCTCCAAAAATGAAGGGGAAATGTGTGTGCGTCCTATGGGGCGAATGCAGGCTTTCGCACCGACCCTTCTCGCTCTCCAGGCTTCAGGAAACTATCCCCCCAGCCCGGCAAGCTCCCGTTCTGGGGGCTGGGGTCGGGGGAAGCTCGGGCTTCCCCCGCCCCAGCCCTGCGCCTGGGGGGGAGGGAAAATAATTTTCCCCCCCCTTTATTCCCCCCCCCCCAAATCTAGGTGCATCCTATGGGCCGGTGCGTCCTATAGGGCGAAAAATACGGTACTCCCTTCCAAACTTAAAAATGGAAAGCGTAATGCTGGTGGTCAACAAAAGAGGTTCAAAGACTCTCTCAAGGCAAATCTAAAAAAATGTAGTATACACACTGACAACTGGGAAACACTGGCCTGCGAGCGCTCCAGTTGGAGAACAGCCTTTACCAAAGGTGCCATGGACTTTGAAGACACTCGAACTCAGGACGAAAGGGAGAAACTAGCTAAGAGGAAGGCACGTTTGGCAAATCCACACAGTGATCAACTCCTGCCCGGAAACCAATGTCCCCACTGTGGAAGGATGTGCGGATCCAGAATTAGCCTCCAGAGTCACTTATGGACTCACTGTTAAAACTGTGTTTATGGAAGAAAATCTTACTTGGCTACAAGTGATCGCCGAAGAAGATATATCAGGATCAGACCGCTACCCACAAAGTATCCTGGGAACTATAATTTGTTAACGGTGCTCAGAGTTTTAGGGCATCCCCTATTCTCTCCTTGTTGTGCTACAATTCCCAGAGTCGAAAGGGGCCCTGGGGGTTGTGAAGTAATTATAATTGCACCGTTGTTGCCTCCTAAATAAGGAGCCAAGGCATAGGGCAGAAGAGGCTCTGCTAACATCATGGCAAAGGCCCCAAAGATGCTGGCTAGTGGTCCCTCCATGCCACTTAAATGCCCAAACCTGTAAAACAACCTAAACAACATGTCACTAGATAAGGCAGGAGGCTGTTCTGTGCATTGTGTTGCTTCTTCCCTTTCAAGCTGACGCAGTTTGCAAAGTCAACACAAATCAATTCTTCGCCGTCTCCTTGACAACTCATCATTTGAGGCCAGGACAATAGGGACGATTATCATTCATAACAACAACAACGACAACAACGCAGCACCTTTTCAAGCAATAATACAGCTGCATGGTTGTCTCCATAAGAATAAATATGATTTGGACACAATGGAGGACTGTAAGTTGGATTGACCTAAAATATGCAGCTAAAAAGGTTACTTACAAGAACCCATGGAGTGTGTGGGGGGCAGTCCTAAGATTCGGAAGAATCTTGTGTAAAATTCTAGTATGTGCAAGAATATTATTTGTGTGAACGAATTTGTAAAATCAAATAATACGCAGGAATAAATATGATTATACAGCAGCACAGGCGTCAAATAAAACAACGGTAACACAGCATCAACATGACAATATAGCAGCATTGCCTATTCCAACCTTTTCAAGTGACTTCTTCTAATAGCAATAATAATACGGCAGCATAGTCGTCTGGCGCACCTTTTCAGCGGCGGTTTGCTGTGCAGAAATCTGCAAAGGAGCCTTTTCCCCAGCCCACCACTCTCCTCCCCAAACGGGAACACGCGACCCTCCCCTAGATGCTGGGAGCGGGGGAGGAACCCCCTGATTGTCTCTTTCGCTAATTAGCGCCCCCCCCCCAGTCCCGTTTCCTCCCCGGGAATCTCCGTGCACCAAACCAGGCGCGCAACGCGTGCACAAACACACACACACACACTTTTCCTGGCGAGGGGGGAGAGGGACAGCTGCGTTGAAAAGCACCCCGCGTTGCAGCGTCCTTGCTAGGAATCGCAGCCTCTTTCTGCTTTAACTCTTTGTGCATCTCTCTCTCTCTCCCTCCCTCTCTCTCTCTCACACACGCACCCCCCTATTTATGGCATTCATAGCCTCAAGGGTATTTTTCATTTCTTTTATATTTGTTTCATTTTTCATAACCCACAGCTATATTTTAGAACTCAGTCAGGAAAGCATGAAGCTCTTCATCTCAGGGTTGTGGGTTCGAGACCCAGCTTGGGCGAAACAATTCCTGCATTGTAGGGGGTCGGACTAGATGACCCTCATGGTCCCTTCCAACTCTACCATCCATATTTTTTTTTTAAAATAATTTTTATTAACTGGCCAATCACATCAAATTAAATCACATCACATAAATTCCAAATTACAAAGCCAAATTTTTAAATTTTGTTGGGGGAACCCATACTTCAAGATCCAAAGGGGGATTCAGATCATCTTCTTATTACTGCGTTAATGTCCAAATCAGTCCCAATCAGTCCAAACAAAATTCATAATTCTATCCAGTCTTATCTTGGTGTTTCCACATCATATCTTGTTCATATAATTTCTATTTTTCCTTTACGATCTCTTCTGTTAGTCTCCTTAAACCGATAAGCAAAATAATAATCCTGTGTGGATTTCCCGTTCCTCCACTAAGTCCAGATGGTTTCCATATATCTCCTTCGTAGATAACATCGCTGTTTCCATCATAAATTTGGCATTTGTCACTCTTAAGTCCCACCGAGGAGTTGATCCACGATATGTAAACAACTCTATTTCTCTCTTTCTCCTCCCAGACCCAAGAGCTCCAACAATGCCTCCCAAAATGGCGACGGCATTTTTAACTGCGTCATTCCAAAACTCTTAGCTTTCCAGCTTCATCTTGAAACATTGCTTTGGTTCGAAAGTTTATCTCCACACAGCCTTAAATCCACATCTTAAGTCCTTAGTTTCTGACTCATTAGGGGAGGGGATTCTTGTTAAATCACATAAGAAAAAGGAAGGCAGGTTTTTCCCCCCCTCCCCCCTCAGTCATACCGTATCTTGACGTATCTTCTCATATTTTATTCTTGTCTTGTTATCAGAGATCTCTTCTGTCAGCAGTCTTTACTCCCCCTTTTCCTTGAAGCATGTGCAATTTATCTCGTCCAAATTGTTTCTTTTGAAGATGCTTGCAACTAGCAGCGCGAATCAGGGACGGCGTCCAGGAGTGCCGGAATCCCACAGGAGGGCTTTGTGCCTAGTGCCCCCACCCCCACAAATTCGGGGGTGGTATAGGGCACAGCAGGCAAGGGCCGTCCCCCCCACAATCCTGGGGGGGTTAAGGAGGCTAATTACCCCCATCATAGCCTCCAAATTACCTCGTGTGGGTCGGAGAGATGTTATTATCAGCCATCTTCCGATGCGCCACCTAGTGGCCCCCCTCTACCATCCATTTTAATCAGTCATATTGTATTGTATTTTTTCATATTTCATACTATTTTGGGGGTTTTTATATTTTCCATTTTAATTACATATATTTTATTTTGCATGTTTTTTTCCATTTTTACTTTTTATATTCTACTAAATGTTTAGTATTTTGTTCGGTACAGTGGTACCTCGGGTTAAGTCCTTAATTCGTTCCAGAGGTCCGTACTTAACCTGAAACTGTTCTTAACCTGAAGCACCACTTTAGCTAATGGGGCCTCCCGCTGCTGCCGTGCCGCCGGAGCACGATTTCTGTTCTCATCCTCAGGTAAAGTTCTTAACCTGAAGCACTATTTCTGGGTTAACGGAGTCTGTAACCTGAAGCGTACTTATTTTTTAAAATATAATTTACTGCATTGTGTTGTATGTGTGCAACTATATAAGAGTATATATATGAAGAAGACAACTAAATGAGCAAATTAAGTTAATTTGGATATGCAGAAGATATTAAAAAATAAATTTAAGGAACCGCCAAAGAAAGGGGAAGGAAGCCTAACTTTGAAATGTTAAAATGATTGTAAAATTAATGAAATATTTATATTTATTATATTTATTATTTATATTTATATTTATTTATATATGAAATGTATACAGTCATAACTTGGTTTTCGAACAGAATGCATTCTGGAAGTCCATTCGACTTCTGAAATATTCGGAAACCAAGGCACAGCTTCCGATTGGCTGCAGGAATGTCCTGCAGCCAATCAGAAGCCGCAGAAGCCATGCCAGACATTCAGCTTCCGATGCAAAGTTCGCAAACCGGAGCACCTACTTCCGGGTTTGCAACGTTCGAGTTCCGAGTTGTTCGTGAACTAAGCTGTTTGAAAACCAAGGTAAAAAAAAACTTTTTTAAAAAAAAAGAATGGCTCAGTCGGTGAAGCATGAGACTCTGAAAGTGGATCTACACACAGGGGAAAAAACGCTATAAATAAGTCAGAAATTAAATTGTTATAACAAAATAAAAAAAACCCTATGTAATTGCAAAGAAATTTTTTTTGCTCTCCAACGCCACCTGGTGTTGCATGCTTATAACGCATTCAAAGCGCTGTTGTTTTTTACTAATGTTTCTGAGTCCTTAATCTTGCTGGTAAGAGCCTCACACTGGGCAAAACATTGCATTGCAGTGGGATTGGTCTAAATGACCCTCAGGATCCCTTTTGACCCTACCATTCTATGAATCCCTGGCAGAGGTATATAAAAATCTCTGTATAGAAACGTCCGACAAAGCAGATTCCGTCACTTTCCAAGGCAACTCTATCCTTCAGCCTTATCTGCCGGCTTCCTACTAGCTTAGTCACAACACAGCCCATGTTATTTATTAAGTAATTATTCCTTTTTTAAAAAATTAAACAAACACCACAATATGTTTCCTCGGATCCTGTTTGCAAACCCAGCCTTATGTCCGGCTCCTGCAGCAACAGGTCTCCCCTGTGCCCAAGGGGCTCAGTCCCAGGGAAGCGCAGTGCCATCACTTGCAATGCAGCCTTGAAGATTTCCCCAGGTACGGGGAGATATTTGTATTAATATTATTATTGCTGCCTGCTCTCTGAAGGGGTTAAATGCACTGAGAAGCTGTGGGATGCTAGAGAGGAAAGGGATTTGGGAAAGGGGAGAGGGAGGGGCTCCTCCAGAAAGAGGGAGCAAAGGTATCTTGCACACCCGCAACCCTGCTTTGCAAAATAAATGATCTTCGGAGAGGAGCTGGAGCTTTGGTGCAGAGAGCAAAGCCTGGGATTTTGCAAGCTTGGAGCCGGTTCTGGCTTCTGCCTGCAGCAACCTGCATCAGGACCAGAGATCTTTTGGCCTTTGCGGTGGTCTGGTGAGTCTTTCCATCTCTTGGTCGTGCAATTTGGGGGAAGGAGACCCACACAGAGCTGCAGGGGACCCTCAACCCCTCCCTGACCTAGTCAGTGTGGGGGATAAGGTGACCAGGGGCCGCTAGCCACAATGGCTACAGGTAAAACTCGGAAAATTAGAATATTGTGGAAAAGTTCATTTATTTCAGTAATTCAACTTAAAAGGGATGCAGGTGGTGCTGTGGGTTAAACCATAGAGCCTAGGACTTGCTGATCAGAAGGTCGGTGGTTCGAATTCCCGCAACGGAGTGAGCTCCAGTTGCTCGGTCCCTGCTCCTGCCAACCTAGCAGTTCGAAAGCATGTCAAAGTGCAAGTAGATAAATAGGTACCACTCTGGCGGGATGGTAAATGGCGTTTCCGTGCGTTGCTCTGGTTCGCCAGAAGCGGCTTAGTTATGCTGGCCACATGACCCAGAAGCTGTACGCCGGCTCCCTTGGCCAATAAAGCAAGATGAACGCCGCAACCCCAGAGTCGGCCATGACTGGACCTAATGGTCAGGGGTCCCTTTACCGTTAATATATGAGATAGACTCATGACATGCAAAGCGAGATATGTCAAGCCTTCCTTTGTTATAATTGTGATGATCATGGCATACAGCTGATGAAAACCCCAAATTAACAATCTCAGAAAATTAGAATATTAAATTAAATCAGCAAAACAAGGACTGCAAATAGAGCAGTATTGGACCTCTGAGAAGTAGAAGCATGCATATGTACTCAGTACTTGGTTTGGGCCTCTTTTGCATCAATTACTGCCTCAATGTGGTGTGGCATGGATGCTATCAGCCCGTGGCACTGCTGAGGTGTTATGGAAGACCAGGAAGCTTCAATAGCAGCCTTCAGCTCTTCTGCATTGCTTGGTCTCATGTATCTCATCTTTCTCTTGCAATGCCCCATAGATTCTCTATGGGGTTCAGGTCAGGTGAATTTGCTGGCCAATCAAGCACAGTAATCCCATGGGCATTGAACCAGGTTTTGGTACTTTTGGCAGTGTGGGCAGGTGCCAAAGTTCTGCTGGAAAATGAAGTCAGCATCCCCATAAAGCTCATCTGCGGAAGGAAGCATGAAGTGCTCCAAAATCTCCTGGTAGATGGCTGCGTTGACCCTGGACTTAATGAAGCACAGTGGACCAACACCAGCTGATGACCTGAACCCCATAGAGAATCTATGCGCCCCCTCGTATTTACAGGACCGCCTCTCCTGGTCTGCCCCGCAGAGGACTTTAAGGTCCATGAATAATCATAGTTTAGAGGTCCCGGGACCTAAGGAAGTCAGATTATCCTCCACCAGGGCCAGGGCCTTCTCAGTGATGGCTCCGACCTGGTGGAATGCTCCGTCCCATGAGCCCAGGGCCCTGCAGGATTTAACTTCCTTCCGCAGGGCCTGTAAGACAGAGCTATTCCGCCTGGCTTTCAATTTGAACTTAGCCTAATCTTTTATTCCCCTTCCTTCCCTCTCCCTCCCCTTTTTATGAAGATTACCCACTCTGGGATCCCACAGCTAATTTTCCCCTGGTCTCCTCGCTGGCCCAAATAGGACTAATTTAGCCAGCTAAATGTTTATTGGATGGATTCCCCCCCCCCAAATTGATTTCTGAATTCTGAATTTATTGTTATCCACATTTTATATTGTATTTCATGCTGTTTTTTGTTGCATCAATTAAGTGTTTTAAATTTGTTGTTAGCTGCCCTGAGCCCGGTAAGGGGGGGGGTATAAATAAAATTTTATTTATTTATTTATTTTAACATATGCAGCCGGTCTTTGCCTTGAGGCAGAACCTGGCTGGAGAGGAAGGAGATCCTTCAGCCATGATGGGGACAGCCTTGGAGCAAAAGCGGAAGATGGAAGATGAAGACTCAGCTGTCCCTTATCCAGGACGAAGGCATGGTGCCGTCGGAGGCAGAAGCAGTGGGGGATTCTGGGACGGAATCAGGCAGGACATCCCAGTCCAGGAGGAGACTCTCGCCTCCGAGATAGAACCTCACCTCTTCAAGTCGATCCACTACCCGGAAGCCAAGGGACCCCGAGGGTTTGCAGCCGACTCCACCATCTCTGCCATCAGTGGCTGAAGCTGGGGAGACACACCAAGGCTCAGATCCTGGATTTGGTGATCCTGGAGCAGTTCCTGGCTGTCCTCCCCCCAGAGATGGAGAACTGGGTCAGCGAATGTGGAGCAGAGACCAGTTCCCAGGCGGTGGCCCTGGCCGAAAGTTTCCTCCTGAGTCAGGCAGAGGAGAAGAAGCAGGAAGAGCTGCAGGTGAGAGCTGGGACTTTGTTGTTTAGTCATTAGTCATATCCAACTCTTCATGACCCCATGGACCAGAGCACGCCAGGCACTCCTGTCTTCCACTGCCTTCCGCAGTTTGGTCAAACTCATGCTGGTAGCTTCGAGAACACTGTCCAACCATCTCGTCCTCTGTCGTCCCCTTCTCCTTGTGCCCTCCATCGTTCCCAACATCAGGGTCTTTTCCAGGGAGTCTTCTCTTCTCATGAGGTGGCCAAAGTCTTGGAGCCTCAGCTTCACGATCTGTCCTTCCAGTGAGCACTTAGGGCTGATTTCCTTCAGAATGGATAGGTTTGATCTTCTTGCAGTCCATGGGACTCTCAAGAGTCTCCTCCAGCACCATAATTCAAAAGCACCAATTCTTCAGAGATCAGCCTTCTTTATGGTCCAGCTCTCACTTCCATACATCACTACTGGGAGAACCATGGCTTTAACTATACGGACCTTTGTTGGCAAGGTGATGTAAATACAATGTAAGCCTCTGCTCAAATGGTTAATGCCTGGGCTCATTTGAAACTAGAATTGGCTGTTTACAAATAGTCAGCCACCAAACTCTTCAGGGAAAACTCTTTCCTTGGGAAGTAACCATAAAGGGTGGTGCTTTTTTCTTGTCCTCACAGAGGGAAATAATAACAATTTGCAAAATGTTACATTGCAAGATAAATGCATACCACCCCAAACACAGATGTTATTTTCTTTCTGTCATAGGAAAGAAAGAAAGAGGTGAAGGAAGGCTGATTAGAATTTACTGTACACATCACTCTAAATAGTAACACCTAGTATTTTTGCTTGCCGATCTTCCTATTGTATAAATGTTAGAGACATTTTGTTTCGGCAAAATGATATTAATTATATATATTAATCTTATTCTATTCCTAATAAAGTGTGATCCCCCCGGGGGGGGGGAATAAATAAATACAAATACAAATACAATGCTTTAAGTGCACTATACAAAAGTGACACTAGATGATGATGGTGAGCTAATGGCAAATTCCATACAGTGGTACCTCTGGTTGCGAACGGGATCCGTTCCGGAGGCCCGTTCGCAACATGAAAAGAGCACAACCTGAAGCGCCGTATCTACGCAGCTGCGATTTGGCGTTTGTGCGCATGCGCGAGCAGTGAAACCTAGAAGTAACCCTTTCCGGTACTTCCAGGTCAACGCAGGACGTAACCTGAAAGAACGTAACATGAAGCAAATGTAACACGAGGTATGACTGTATATATTTTTTATAACTTTTTTTTCCTTTTTAAGGCATTTTTATATATGTCTAACCCAGTGATGGCCAAACTTGGCCCTCCAGCTGTTTTGGGACTATAATTCCCATCATCCCTGACCACTGGTTCTGTTAGCTAGGGATGATGGGTTTGGCCATCACTGGTCTAACCTATCTGGGAGGGCAAACCTCAGGTGACAGGGTCTCCCAAATTGCCAGCCATCAATACCAAAGCACCAGTCTGGTCTGATTCTCTCTGTTTCTTTTTAAAAATAAATAAATTTTATTAAGGTTTATAGAGGAAAAATACCAAACTTGATATTTTTTCCTTGTTAAAAAACAACAAACCAAGACTTTTATATACAGTGATACCTGAGGTTAAGTACTTAATTCGTTCTGGAGGTCCGTACTTAACCTGAAACTGTTCTTAACCTGAAGCACCACTTTAGCTAATGGGGCCTCCAGCTGCTGCCACACCGCCGGAGCATAATTTCTGTTCTCAACCTGAAGCAAAGTTCTTAACCTGAAGCACTATTTCTGGGTTAGCGGAGTCCGTAACCTGAAGCGTATGTAACCTGAGGTACCACTGTAGATACAATAAAAACACAAGAAAGGGCGGAGAGAGAAATAGAGAAGGAAAAAGAAAGAAATTTAGAAAATAAAAAATAGAAAAGAAGTTTAAAGAGCAAGATAGAAAAATAAGATTTAGAAAGTAAAGAACTTCCAGTATGTTTGGCTCCCAGTACGTTTCCGAGCACAATTCAAAGTGTTGGTGCTGACCTTTAAAGCCCTAAACGGCCTCGGCCCAGTATACCTGAAGGAGCGTCTCCACCCCCATCGTTCAGCCCAGACACTGAGGTCCAACGCTGAGGGCCTTCTGGTGGTTCCCTCACTGCGAGAAGCAAAGCTACAGGGAACCAGGCAGAGGGCCTTCTCAGTGGTGGCGCCCGCCCTGTGGAACGCCCTCCCACCAGATGTCAAAGAGAAAAACAACTACCAGACTTTTAGAAGACATCTGAAGGCAGCCCTGTTCAGGGAAGCTTTTAATGTTTAATAGACTATTGTATTTTAGTATTCTGTTGGAAGCCGCCCAGAGTGGCTGGGGAAACCCAGCCAAAAGGGGGCGGGGTATAAATAATAAATTATTATTATTATTATTATTATTATTATTATTATTATTATTCCGGCTCTTTGCATTGCAGGACCTGTTTACGGAAGAAGCCACTGACTTCTCTGAGGTGCAGAATGCAGCCCCGGTGGACTCCCGGCCAAGTTTTCTGTCCAAGAGCATGAAGGACGATGGAGACGCCACCTTGCAGGGTAAAGTCGGACAGGATAAGAGGATAAGGCTTGGCCTCCCTCTCGCCACGATGGCTCCACACTCTCCCTCCACTGTCAAAGGGGGTGCATTCCTCCGAATATTTTCTCTTGGGAATTGCAACTGGGGAAATTGCTGGGGGTTAGTTGCAGGCTTCCGCTGAGTATCTGGTGGTTGGCGGATGTGACAATATTATGCTGAACCCGATGGACCTTTGACCAGACCTTGCAAGGGCTCCCCTGAGGTTTAATAATGCTTCAGGCGGTTAGGCTGTTGGACCAGGACCTGGGAGACCTGAGTTCGAATCCCCGCTCAGCCACGATGGATCAGTCCCTGTGTCTCAGCCTGACCAAACCTGTCAGGGTTGTTGGGGAGAGAAAATGGGGGGGCAGGAGAGTTATTTACACAGCCTTGAGCTCCTTGGAGGAAAAAGTGGTATATAAATATAGGAAACAATAAATAAATAAATGAGTCTGTGGTCTGCTTTGATGTTCCCTTGAGCTGGGTGGTGGGCTGAGGGAATTCTGAGTTCAAGCAAATGTTTTCTCTCAACAATTTAAGAATTTATAGATCCAAACTTTTTTTTTTAAGGGGGGAGCTCATGTGGGAGGAAAATATTTGCTCCCAACTCTCTAAATAAGATACCCAGAAACGCTGAATAGGAAAAATGCAAAATGTCTTAAAAGGGTTAAAAAAATAAAATAAAAATCAAGGGGAGTTCTAATTCTGCAGATTGGAATATTGATCCTCAGCCAACCTCAAATTCCATTGGTCTGTAAGGCCTTCCTTATAACTTTTTGCCATTCACAGGAGAAATGCCAGCATCCCTTCATTCTGCTGTGGGGGAAGCAACTTCTGGGCAAGTGGATCAGGTAAGTGGAGGAATATCTGCAGAGACCAGCCAGTGATTTCCCTTGGTTTCTCTGCCTGGGCCTGAAAGAATCTATCTTTTTCACTTTACTTCCGTCGAAGTTGCTCACTAAGAAGGCTGTGGGTGCCTCTCCTTGGTTGTTGCTGTTGTTGTTGTTTATACCCTGCCCATCTCCCAACAAAATATTAAAAACACGATAAAACATCAAACATTAAAAGCTTCCCTAAACAGGGCTGCCTTCAGATGTCTTCTAAAAGTCAAATAGTTATTAATTTCCTTGACACCTGGTGGGAGGGCGTTCCACAGGGCGGGCGCCACTACCGAGAAGGCCCTCTGCCTGGTTCCCTGTAACTTGGCTTCTCGCAGTGAGGGAACCGCCAGAAGGCCCTCAGAGCTGGACTTCAGTGCCTGGGCTGAACAATGGGGGTGGAGATGCTCTTTCAGGTATACAGTCATACCTCGGGCTGCGAACGCTGCGGGTTGCGCATTTTCGGGTTACGGACCGCGCCGAACCTGGAAGTACCGGAACGGGTTACTTCCGGGTTTCAGCCCTCACACATGTGCAGAAGTGCTGAATCACATCACGCACGTGCACAGACGCTGCGCTGCAGGTTGCAAACGCTGCGGGTTGCGAACGTGCCTCCTGCACGGATCATGTTCGCTACCCGAGGTACGACTGTACTGGGCCGAGGCCCTTTAGGGCTTTAAAGGTCAGCACCAACACTTTGAATTGTGCTCGGAAACATACTGGGAGCCAATGTAGGTCTTTCAGGACCGGTGTTATATGGTCTCGGTGGCCGCTCCCAGTCACCAGTCTAGCTGCCGCATTCTGGATTAGTTGTAGTTTCCGGGTCACATTCAAAGGCAGCCCACGTAGAGCGTATTGCAGTAGTCCATTGCAGTAGTTGTTGTGTTCTGGTGCTGCCTGAGGGTTTACTCCCTGGGGCCTTGGATGCCTGAGCACCCACATGAAGGGGCTGGACACCCACAAATTTCGGTGCCAGCGCCATAAACGCTGCGTGGCACCAACAGGCCCCAGGCACCCACAGTCAAGGAGTCAAGCTGACACAAGATGACACATTGGCAGGCTCTTATTATGCCGGATTCCTAACCCTAACCCTCTGAGGACTCAGCGGAAGTGTGCTTTCGGCTCATGCCCAGCAGAGGCAGTGTAGCCTTTGCCTTGCTACCTTGGGATCCAAGGGCCCGCCAACCCCGGGTCGCGGAGAGTAACAAAGGTTCCAAGGAAACGTAAGTTCGAAGAAAAGAGGTTTATTTGATAATGCTGCACGCAGGCAACCAGCAGAATAACTTCTGAAAACTGGCTGCGTCACATAACTTCAGGCAACAACATTTATACTTACACCCCACCCTGGTTTCCCATACATTGTTGCATATGGCTCGTGATCAGCTTGTGTGTCTGTTCCTGATTGGTTTAAGGGGGGCATGGGTGCCTCGTGGCCTTCTGCCAGATTGGTGCAGAGGGGCATGGGTGCCTCGTGTTCAGAGGTGGTGTGATGTGGGGTGACAACAGGAGGGGGCCATGCAGGTGCTTCCTCCACAGTTTGACAGTTAGGCCATGGCCTCATTTCCTTATATGGGTAATTAGGGCAAGAGAAGCGTTTCTCGAAGCTTCTCCTCCTCAGTCTAGGGAGAGCAAAAACTTTTTCCCTCCAAACTGCTGCAACTCACTTAGCACTGCCAAAACAATATAAGTAAACATTCTATAAGTAAAAGCTCTATAAGCAATCAGCTCCCTACAATCCCTCCTCTTCTTCTGGATCGCCATTTGGCGCATCCATAGGCACACTGTGATACCCTCGCATGAAAGCAATCACCTTTGGACCTAGGAGCTGAGATGTAACACGGTGTACCATTTGTTGCAAACACTGTAGCAAGCAGGGGGTACAGAAGCAGAGAAGCAATAAGATTAAAACAGGTCCAGCAACTAAAACCATAACATGACGAAGCCAGCTGCCATCAGGCAGCCAGGAGTACAACCATCCCCAGGGATCCCCAGTATCAGAGGGCTCCAAGGGATTTCGAGCCACCATTTGTTCCATCTGGTCTATGGTTGCAGAAATGTTTACTGATTGGTCAGAAATGTACATACAGCAATGCGAATGAATTAGTGCACAAACCCCTCCTTTAGACGCAAGAATAATATCCAAAGCATATCGGTTCTGGAGAGATACTTCTCTCAGATTAGATAATTCCTCATTGATAAGTCTCAAGGATTTAATAGTGGAATTGAACAGGGCCTCAGTCCAATTTGCAAGCCTGTGCAAATCACGGTAGTTCATGGCAGAACCAAAAGAGGGTAAAATGCCTCTAGAGATGGCAGTGTTGGTATAGCGGGTAATAGGTGATTTTACTTCCCTTTTGTTGCGCAAACGGACCGCTGGGAGCTTGCTCATTTTATACACCAGGGGTATGACTACCCCCAAAGTGCAGGTCCCAGAGAAGGCAACAGGGATTTCTTTGTAGGCCCTTGTGCCACAAAATAACCACAAATCAGGTTGGAGCAGGGACGTGGATCTCCTGCGCCTTTTCATCCAAGTGAACCATCCGCTAAAATCCTCCCCCCTTCTGGCGGCCACAGAGTCATTACATAGGGCCTGCACCTCTTGAGGTGCTTTGGTGCAAGGGGCCGAATGGTTCCAGGCTGCTGTGGTATTAACATAGTTGTAGGTGCGGTTGCAAAATGGGTATTTTCCCAAAAAGGGGCCAGATTTAGAATTAAACACAAAGCAATGTGATGCTTGCTCTGCCAAAGAAAGGAATACAGGGGGCGAACTTGTTCGTTTGTCTTGTAAAGTATTATTAACATAATAGGAAGCGTTTATCGGGAGCCCATGTAGTAGCAAGCCAGGTCTTTTGGACTGTGGGGGAATGTGCATACATACCCAGCACTCAGAGAGATTGAGGGCAGATGCAAAACGGTTTATATCCCCAATGTATGTATTGTTTTTCCAAATTTGATGGTAGGGCTCTGACCGTCCGGTCTTCCGTATAGGTGTATCATCTCCCAGACCCAACCCAAGTAGGGCCAGTAACAGGAGGGTCAAGGGAATGGGGGCTGACCGCTTCCTCCCACAAAACCGGTGACGCTCATGCCAGCAGAAATAAACAAACATCCAAATAACCAGGGCAAGAAGAAACCCTCCTATCCACCACTCCCATTGCCTCCACAAGTCAAACATTGTGGAAAATATTCTAAGAATTGGGCCCCAAACTGTAACAGTATTGACCAGAAACTCCAGGAGGGTGTACGTGGCTCAAATGACCTGGCGGGAGAGATTCTCTAGGTTGGAGGAGTGGGGAGGGAAAATAGCAAGCCGCACACCCACAAGAAAAGACTGCCACCCGTATCTTACTTGAAAAGGGAGACAAAATCTCCACAGGGGAATCTCTGCTCCAAACTACAGCTATACAGCACCTTGCTCTTGCATGGGGCAGGATGTTCTCTGGGGGTTTTGTGTCCAACACAGGTGCGTTGGGGACGCTGCCCGCGGGCGCCCCTCCCATCCACTTCTTCAGCCGTGCGTGGAGATACCAGCGTCCGGAGTGGTATCAGCAGGGCGGTCGTCCAGTGCCTTCCTGGAGATGGTCAGCTTCAGAGGATCGTCAGGATTCGATGTAGCTGTCCAGTTAGGCAGAACCTTCTTAACACGGGTGTGGTGGACCCACGGGGTGATGCCGGCGACTTTAACAGCGGTGGGGGTGGATATCAGTACGGTATGCGGGCCTTTCCAGCACGGTTGCAGGGGTGCCTGGGCCCAGTCCTTGATCCACACCTCGTCGCCCGGCTCAAACTGATGCAGGGGCTCGGTTAAAACGCATGGTGTGCGAGCCTGGGTCCACCTATTAAGAGAAGAGAAAACTCGGGAGAGTGATTGTACATAGTTTTCTAACTGGACATCTCTGCTCGCGCTTGGCGATATCATCCTAACGTAAGGAACTGGCCTTCCAAACATTACCTCAAAAGGTGACAAATGGGTGCGTTTCTGAGGTAGGCTCCTGACCCTTAACAAGGCTAGGGGCAACATGGACACCCAATTAGAGCCAGTCTCCTGAGTGAGTTTGGACAACTGGTTTTTCAATGTCCTGTTCATTCTTTCTACTTTCCCAGAACTCTGAGGCCTATAGGCGGTATGTAGTCTCCAGTTGATTTGTAGGGCTTTAGCCAGTTCCTGCAACACTGAGTGAACAAATGCTGGTCCATTATCAGATCCAATGGACCTGGGTAGACCATAATGGGGTATAATTTCTTTCAAGAGGCATCGAGTCACTTCGCTGGACCGCTCGGATTTGGTGGGCCATGCCTCAACCCATCCAGTATAGGTGCACACTGCCACTAACATATAGCGGTAAAGTCCACATCGGGGTAGTTCTGTAAAGTCCACCACAAGATCTTCCATAGGGGCACTTCCAGTGTGTTGAGTTCCTGGGGGGACCAAAGGTCCTGTCCTTGGATTATTCTTCTGGCACAAAATGCACCCTCTGGATACTTGGGCAGCTAATTGATAGAGATTAGATATATAGAAACACTTCCCCAATTGTTGAGTGGTGGCATCCGGCCCTGTGTGGGTGGACTCATGATATCGCTGGACGATCTGACGAGACAGGGAAGTTGGTACCCATATTCGGTCATCAGGGGTGAGGTACCAGCCTTCTGTGGAGGTTTGCAATCCTTCCTCTTTAGCTGAAGCTTCCTCCGCATCGGAATAACGGGGCTTCGCTGCGGTGTCCAGAATTGCTTCAGGAACCAAGGCTCCAATAAACGGTGCTGGAGGTGATTCCCGGGCTGCCTCTTTCGCTACCTTGTCTGCCAACCGGTTGCCTCTGGCTTCTTCACCCGGTCCAGTCTTATGCCCATAACAATGTACTACTGCCACTGCTTCCGGTTCCCAGACGGCATCCAAAAGGTCCAAGAGCTCTTGGGGGTGTGCTACCGGACTTCCCTTAGAGGTGAGCAAACCTCGCTCTTTCCACAACGCCCCGTGGGCATGCAAAGTCAGAAAAGCGTATTTGGAGTCCATATATATGTTGATCTTCTTCCCCTTTGCTAGACACAAGGCCCTAGTGAGTGCTGTTATTTCTGCCAGTTGCGCTGAGGTGCCAGGAGGAAGGGGCTTCGCCTCAATAACCTGGTCTTCTAAGGCTACTACGGCATATCCTGCTTTTCGCTGGCCATTTTCCACAAAGCTACTTCCATCTACAAACCAGGTGGACCAGTGAGGGTTGGCCTTATCCTTCAAATCAGGTCTGCTAGAGTACACTTCATCCATGACTTCCACACAATCGTGGGTCGGCTCCTCACCTTCTCCAACCGGTAGTAAGGTTGCTGGGTTAAGAGCTGCAGTAACTTGGAACTTTAAGCGTGGATTCAATAGCAGCACCTGACACTTCCTCATCTTCGCTTGGGACAGAAAATAAGTGCCTTTCATATCAAGCAGAGCTGGGACTGCATGGGGTGTCACACAAATGGTGTCTTGTCCAAATGTAAACTTGTCTGCCTTCTCCAGCAGGGTAGCCACGGCCACTACTGCCCTCATGCAAGGGGGCAATCCCTGTTCCGTTGGGGTCAGTCGTTCTGATAAATATGCAACGGGCTGCTGCCAGCTTCCCAGTCTTTGGCATAACACTCCCTTGGCTATCCCCTGATCCTCGTCTGTATACAAGGTAAAAGGCTTCTCGGGGTTGGGGATGCCAAGTGCTGGGGCCTGTTGTAATGCAGCTTTGAGGTCCTGGAAGGCCTGCTGTTGTTCAGGTCCCCAAACAAATGGGTCTTTCTCCGTTCCTCTTGTGGATTCATGCAAGGGTCGAGCAATGCTACTATAGTTAGGTATCCATATTCTGCAAAACCCTGCAGATCCCAAAAATCCGCGAAGTTCCCGGCGGGTTTTAGGCTCTGGTATTTGGAGTATAGCTTGCTTCCTTTCATCCCTTAACTTGCGTTGCTGGTGGGATATATCGAACCCCAAATACTTGACGGTAGGCTGACAAATTTGAGCCTTTTTCTTTGAGACACGGTATCCGGCCTCTGCCAAGTGATTTAACAGCTCCTTTGTGGCTTTTAGACACGTGTTCTCGTCAGAACACGCCAATAAAAGGTCATCTACGTATTGCAACAAAACCCTGGTGGGGTTGGTGGGGAAGTTTGCTAGGTCTGATGCCAAGGCTACCCCAAAAAGGGTGGGTGAGTTCTTGAAACCTTGGGGAAGCCTGGTCCAAGTATACTGTACTTTGGTGCCAGTTCCCGGGTCAGTCCACTGAAAGGCAAACATGGGCTGGCTTTCTTCCGCTAGGCGGCAGCAAAAGAACGCATCCTTCAAGTCCAGTACAGTAAAATACTGTGCAGTGGGTGGTATAAGGCTGAGCAAAGTATATGGGTTTGGCACATTCGGGTGGAGGGTCTCCACAGCCTGGTTCACCAGCCTCAGATCCTGAACTGGTCTGTATCCCCCTCCTTCCTTCTTTACTGGTAATAAGGGTGTGTTCCACTGGGATTGGCAAGGTTTTAAAATTCCATACTGCAGTAGCCGGTCCAAATGGGTCCATACCCCTTCTGCAGCTGCTCGTGGGATGGGGTATTGGTTTACTGCCACAGGGTTTGCGAAGGGCTTGGGTTTCACAATAATGGGGGGAATATTTTTAGCCATGCCCGGTGGATTGTCTTCAGCCCATACGCGGGGGTTTGCTTCCTGCAAAATTATCTCTGGGATCTGGCCCTCCTCTTCTTTTACCATCATCAACCTCCAGTGTTCCCTCAAAGGGACTTCTAGAGAAAGTTCTCCCACAGGACCGGTGTTCATAACAACCTTTCCATTGGGGGAAAAGGCAATCTGGGCTTGTAGTTTGGTTAACATGTCCCGACCCAACAGTGGAATGGGGCACTCGGGGATGTAGAGAAACTTATGCTGGACTGTGTGTCCTCCCAGTTTGCATATGACAGGTTGCAGAAATGGTGCCTTTTGTGTTTCGCCCGTGGCCCCTACAATGGTGATTGCTTGTTGGGTTGGTTTGGATATAGCTGTGGGCAACACCGAGTGGGCAGCTCCCGTGTCAATCAGGAAAGAAAAAGTCCGGTTCCCTGTTTTCATTTTGACCGTGGGCTCACGGGAACCTAAGTCAGTTGGGCCCGGTCTGTCCTAATACTGGTCCTCTTGGAGACTCATGGCTCCTGCAGGTCCTCCTGGGGTAGGTGGCTGCCAAGGACGTCCCTGCCCACGACCTCTTCCCCTCCCGGGTGCCCAAGACTCAGCTGTGGGGTTCATTGGGTTTCCTCTTCCTTGGCCCCTTCCTTTAGAATTTGCTTGGGGGCATTCTCGCTTCCAGTGCCCATCCTGCTTGCAAATGGCGCACTGGTTTCGACCTAGTCGGGCTCGCCCTCCTCCCCGGGTGCCTCCTCCTGTTGGGGTTCCTGCCTGGAGCGCCATCAATTTCTTTGCTTGGTATTTTTCCTTCTTCTTCTGAGCTTCCTCCTCTCTCTGGTTATAAGTGGTCTGCGCTATTTCCAACATCCATTCTAGGGTGTGACCCATGAACCCCTCGTTTTTCTGGATTTTTCGGCAAATATCAGGTGCCGCCTGAGCCACAAAGGCTGCCTTTACGATAGGGGCATTTGCACCATCATCTGGGTCTAAGGGAGTGTACTGCCTGTATGCCTCCTTCAATCGCTCCAAAAATGCCCCAGGAGGTTCCTCAGGCTTCTGGACCACCTCCCTAACCTTCATCAAGTTGGTGGGTTTTCGGGAGGCTCTCCTCATCCCAGTCAGAACATGTTGGCGATAGGTATTCAGGGCATTCTGACCTCCCACCTCCTGGTAGTTCCAATTTGGGGTGGTGGATGGATATGTCTGGTCTATGTTGTCATCCCCTGCCCCATTAGCCCTTAAATGTTTCCTCGCCTCCGCATGGACCCTCCTGGTTTCTTCTGTAGTTAGCAGTGAGTCCAGGAGGTACTGGACGTCATCATAAGTGGGATTATATGTCTTAAAAATCCCCTCAAATAACTTTATAATCTTTGCTGGATTCTCCTCAAAAGAGGGATTTTGGTTGCGCCAGTTGCACACATCAGAACTAGTAAAAGGGACATGTTGGATGGTATATGTCCGCGGTGCTAGCTCCCCGTTTGGCCCCGGGGGTCCCGGTGGGTCATAAACTCGGCGTAGAGGGGCTAGCTTTTCTACTTTTTCCTTTAATTCCTTCCTTGCCTCATGCGCCTTTGCCCTTTCCCATGCATTTAACAGGGCTCTTTGCTCCTTCTTCATCTGTCCTGAAGTACACGTTGCCGCCGTCAGTAAGTGTGGCGACACATCCACCTCATTCTGCCATGGTTCAACATCTCTCCTCACCTTCTCATCATCCTGCTTCGACCATCTATTCCCTTTCCTGATACGTTCCTCAAGCCTTTCTCTAAATTGTTCATCACTCTCTTCCTCGTCCTCATCCTTCGGACCTTCCTGCTCCTCTGGGCTTCCCCCTCCTGGCGCCCCTCCCGCTGCTTGTGGTGTAGGTCCCTGCGGGGCCAGGGCTGGTTGCGCTGGGGGTGCTATCGGCGGGGCATACGGGGGAGGAGGCCTCAGTATCCCTCCTTCCTCTTCTTCAGGATCCTGGAGGACAGGGGGCTTTGGTTTTTCTTTTACTGCACATACTCGGGCACTTCGCCCAATAGATGTCCGGCAATTTCTCAGCCAGGGTGGGTTGTTCTCTGTATTTCTCTTCCAGGTAGAAATGTAAGGGATTTGGTCTGGATGGATCTTAATTATGTTCCGCCACAGGGGGTCTATCAGTTGCAGGTCAAATGTCCCCTCTGATGGCCATCCTGTTCCCTGGGTGGGCCAGTCTACCTCACATAGGGTCCTGAGCCGCTCCTTTTTCAGCTTAAAGCCCCAATCATCATCCTTCGTGGCTGCTTTCCAATTGTCCAGGAAACACTGCAAGGGGGTACCTTTGCTGCCTGCAGACCCCATTTCTAACAGGATACTCCGCTCCTATACAGGGTTTTTTCCTCAAACACACGGGATTCGCTACAGACCGTGGCTTGGACGAGCTCGCGCTGCCAAGAACCGCACGGACCTACACACACTTGACCAAGGGGACGCTAAGCCCCGGCCACTCACACATTCATCCGTTCACTGGAGTATCCTGCACTCTCCACACTTCACAATACAAAATCCCCTTCTCCCTTTTTCCCTTACCCTACTGGCGGCACCTTACTGCCACGGCCAGTTGAGGTTGATCAGACCTCTTGCCCTATTTTAATTCCCTCAGGGCTCACCTGTTCCGCTGCGGACCACTCCCTCGCCAGCTGTCCTCTTTTCTTCCCCAACCGGGTGTCTCCACGCAGGTACGGTGTAGCGATCTCCCCCCACGAACTGGCAGGGTGCGCGCTGGAGGTTGCAGACGCCGGTCCTGGCTGTTCACCACGGTCGGGCCTGGCCCTCCGGACCCCTGTGGGGTGGGGGCCTTATCCCGGACGAGCCCCCAAGCTGTAGCCTTTGCCTTGCTACCTTGGGATCCAAGGGCCCGCCAACCCCGGGTCGCGGAGAGTAACAAAGGTTCCAAGGAAACGTAAGTTCGAAGAAAAGAGGTTTATTTGATAATGCTGCACGCAGGCAACCAGCAGAATAACTTCTGAAAACTGGCTGCGTCACATAACTTCAGGCAACAACATTTATACTTACACCCCACCCTGGTTTCCCATACATTGTTGCATATGGCTCGTGATCAGCTTGTGTGTCTGTTCCTGATTGGTTTAAGGGGGGCATGGGTGCCTCGTGGCCTTCTGCCAGATTGGTGCAGAGGGGCATGGGTGCCTCGTGTTCAGAGGTGGTGTGATGTGGGGTGACAACAGGAGGGGGCCATGCAGGTGCTTCCTCCACAGTTTGACAGTTAGGCCATGGCCTCATTTCCTTATATGGGTAATTAGGGCAAGAGAAGCGTTTCTCGAAGCTTCTCCTCCTCAGTCTAGGGAGAGCAAAAACTTTTTCCCTCCAAACTGCTGCAACTCACTTAGCACTGCCAAAACAATATAAGTAAACATTCTATAAGTAAAAGCTCTATAAGCAATCAGCTCCCTACAGCAGGACTGTTAATAATATTTTTTTTTACAATAATATTTTTTTTTTATACCCCACCCTCCCGGGCCAGAGCCAGGCTCAGGGCGGCTAACAACAGTAAAAATTACAGTAAAAACATAATGGGGGGGGGGAACCAATTTAAAATACAGGTTTAAATGCCATTTAAAATGCAGCCTCATTTTAAAAGTGGCACATAAATCAAAACCATAAGGGTTGGCTGAACCCTTCAGTTCAGTTCTGTCCTGGCCTGTGAATAAACAAGAGCTGTCTGAAGAATCGCTGTGTCGTCTGATATGTTCACCCACAACTTAACAGGGAGGGAAACATAAGGGTCAGACTGAGTCCAAACCAAAGGCCAGGCGGAGCAGCTCTGTCTTGCAGGTCCTGTGGAAAGACATCAAGTCCCGCAGGGCCCTAGTCTCTTGTGACAGAGCGTTCCACCAAGTGCATGAAAGCATGAGGGGACATTTTTGTTTTCCCCCTTCTTCCGTGGATGCATAGCTGTCAGCTTTTCCCTTTTCTTGCGAGGAATCCTATTCGGAATAAGGGAATTTCCCTTTTAAAAAGGAACAGTGTGTATGCCTCATGCTTCGTTAGATCTTGAGATGACCCTGAGGCTGCTTAGCCAGGGGGCAGGATTACGTGCATTAACCGCAAGAGGTTTTGTTTTATTTTTGCGTTCCAGGTGTCCTTCGAGGAGGTGGCCGTGCATTTCACTGAGGACGAGTGGGCCCTACTGGATCTGGGTCAAAGAGCCCTGCACAGCGAAGTCATGGCTGAGAATTGCGGGATCGTGGCCTCTCTGGGTAAGGCTGTGAAATAAAAAATTTAAGGTCTTATATATATGTATGTTGTTGTTTAGTCGTTTAGTCGTGTCCGACTCTTCGTGACCACATGGACCAGAGCATGCCAGGCACTCCTGTCTTCCACTGCCTCCCGCAGTTTGGTCAGTCTGAAACCTTGCTGTATTAGTGACTTCCATCTCTTTGTGGCTTTGACACTTTAAGTTACAAATAATCTGTTTTCATTTATTAAATCAGTTTTTCCATGATGTCTATGAAATTAATCGAAGCACAACCAAACATTGTTTGTGGAATGGTATTTGTTTACCTTTTTACCTGAGTATTATTATTTTTGGTTCCTCATAGGTCAGTGTGTGTGTGTGTGTGTTTTACTTTGGGGACATGTCCATCACATATTGAAAGTCATTTTAAGCCCTTTTCCATTGTTTTCCCATTTTTTCAGTCCAGTAGTAATCTGTGTGGTTTTGATAATATCTTTGTATTATTTAATAATAATTCTTTTCTAAATCTGATGTCTTTGTGTCAAGTCTGTTTTCATCTGACTGGTAATCTAATTTTTTGCTTTCTTTTTTATTTTTTAACCTTTGTTGTATTTTTTACAGTTCTCTTTCTATACATGTGGAGTAATTTTTTATTTAATAATATGAAAAAAACAACAAAAACTAAGTGAAGGAAAGCAAACAAACTTAGCAGATAATAACAGTAATTATATGGAAATGTGATAATAATATTAAAATGAGTAAAATGCTTAACTTGCTAAGATAACTCAAGGAGATTGGGGGGGGGGCTTTTGCCCCTTCCTTTTCTAACTATGTCTTTTAAGTCCCTAAAAAACCCTGCCCCCTTACAGGATGTCACTTCTACAGATGTGTTACTACAGACCTATGATGAAAAAGCTTCGCCACCACCTGCAGCAACAACAGACACCAAAGTTTTCAAAGTGCCCACAGCTATCTCTTTCAAAGGATATAGACTGACAGAGGAGTGGGGCTGACAAAGGGGGGAGGAGTTGAATTGCAAGGACATTTTATCACTTTTGAACCTTAAGACTGTGCTCCAGGATTGAGAAGATCACAATTGTCTCAAGATATGCAACTGATATTTAATTAGGTTCTTTTGTATTATGTGTTATTATGTAGGAATGTTGAAATGTGTCTGACAGTGTGTTATTTCCACAAAGGGGGGAGGGCTATTTTTGTGTGTAATTGTTTTTAAGTTTAATGTCTTATTCCTTACACCCCAGTGGAGGATTCTCATACATTTTATGCGTTCTAATAGACCAGGCTATTGTGTAGTCCAATGTTTAGATTGTCCCACCTGGCACTATGCCAACCTTCCCTACCCATTTTTAAAATGTGCTAAAACTCGCTTTACCAAGGAGAAGCTTCTAAGATACATGAAGGTGGATATGCTTTGGTTTAGCAGGAATGATCCCTTATAGAGTTAAATTGACTTATTTGGACAAGTGCCCTTTTTAAGAATGGTTTTCTTTTAACAGTTTGTTTTGATAAGTTGAGAACCATGAGCATATATAAATTATAATTGGACTCAGTTTGAATTGGGCAAGTGTATCCAGGCTGCAATTAGCTTTTTGGTCCTTTAAGTGCAAGTGAGCAACTTCCCATGAGTGCAAGACCACAGCCTATAATAAAATCCCACAGAAAGGCCAAGGCAAAGACATCTCTCTCATGAGATGTCCAAACCTGTGCCAGCTATGGTGAATGCCAGGCGACATGGTTAAATGAAAGCCCCGAGGGGATTCAACAGGATGTGTTGCTGTAGCACTATGCCGGTGTGAGACCACAGAAGAGCTAGCTTGACACCTGAGAAACACACAAAAATGGCGAAGGACAAAACACCAACTGCATTTTTCAGTCAGTAGTGGACCTTCCTGCTAAATGTAAAGCATAGCCACTATTGAGAAAATGTTTCTCCCAAGAGCTAGAATGCCACAAGTAATTTAGTAACAAAATGCAACATATGTTATTTTTAGATGATATATTTATACAAAGGCATCCATTTACAACATACGATGTTATTATTTGTGGGGCAAAAATTTTTAAGAAAAATTCTAGCCCCAAAGGGGGGATAATGTGATAGGAATTTTATGGTCTTAGATATATGGCAACGTTCATAACCACACGTACATAGATCAGCACAGGAAAGCCAACCTGGAACCATTTTGATTCCTAAACTGAGTAAATGTTTCTCTGCATGGTCAAAATGGAAAAGCCTCCCCATTGTCTCTTCCTTCACAAATCCTGTCTTAATCTGTGTTTGAATAAGGGTGTGAGCCTTATCATTACAAAAGACTATTACAAAAGACTGCCCAGGCTCCCCAAGAAATCTAATCAAGTAACCTGCCAGACAGGAAATAAACAAAGCGACAGGAGAAAACAATATGCAAATGTTCTGTTTTAGACCGCCTTATCTGAGGGGTGGTCTTAGGTTACACCCCTTCTGTGATGAATGCATAATGTTTCTGGGGGTGGTCTTGATCTAGAGGAGGGGAATTTCAAAAGTCTTTATAAGCCCTTGCACAGCATTTTTGGGGGGTCCTCTTCCTCTCCTGCGTGTGAGGGGAGTACCCTGTTGCAACAGATCAATAAAGATCAAGCTTACTAGCTGCTTTGCTTCTCAAATATTCTCTGGTTGACCTCTGTTATTTTCTCCTACCAATAGGGAACCTATGTAAGGACTCTATATGGGCTCTTGGATACCCCATAAGGGAAAAGGGCATATTTTTATTTACCACAGTAGCTTCGAGAACACTGTCCCACCATCTCGTCCTCTGTCGTCCCCTTCTCCTTGTGCCCTCCATCTTTCCCAACATCAGGGTCTTTTCCAGGGAGTCTTCTCTTCTCAGGAGGTGGCCAAAGTCTTGGAGCCTCAGCTTCAGGATCTGTCCTTCCAGTGAGCACTCAGGGCTGATTTCCTTAAGAAGGGATAGGTTTGATTTCCTTAAAATGGATAGCTTATATATGTATATAAAAGATAAATGTTCATAACTGCATATATAAACCACATGTCTGAAACCCCACAGAAAAAGTCCTGAAACCATGTGGTGGGGATGTAAATTTGTACAATTTTTGGTCCCAAGGGTGTATAAAGAGATCACAGAAACCACTGGGTTAAAGCTGACCAAAAGTCCAGAGGTAGCATCATTATCAATTTACGATGGGGTGGAAGGTTCACAGGCCATGAAGGACTTGCTCACAAATTTATTGACAGCTGCACGAATTATTGTAGCTAGGAAGTGGAAGGGGCAAGCGGAATATAAAATGGAAGAATGGTATAAAGAGGTGTGGGACATAGCTATTAATGATAAATTAACATGTGCCATTAAGGTAAGACGGGGAATATGCAGGAGAAATGATTTGGAGGAGATATTGAGGGTGCTTGTAGAATTTGTACTGTTAAAACGGAAAGGGGTGAAACCATCGCAAGAGGAGTTGAAATTTTGGGAGGTTGGATGGTTACAATGGAATGGTCTCGGTGATGGGGTGCACATTTTAATTCTTATCTATTTATGATGATTATTTTGTCAAAATATAATAATAATAATAACAACAACAACCACCACCACCACCAATCTGATCATGGGCAGGAATTCCCTTTGTGGAAGTCAGTATGCCAAATTCCCTGTAAGGATCATAGATTTGTAAAGTTGGAAGGGACCCTAAGGGTCATCTAGTCCAACCCCCTTGTAATGCAGGAATCTTTTGCCCAACATGGGGCTCGAACCCATGACTCTGAAATTAAGAGTCTCCTGCTCTTCCAAGGGTGTAGTAATGCGTTACAGAAAGAAATCCAAAGATTCTTTGAGAGCTTTCCCTCTGTATAGGAAAAAATGTACAGTGGTACCTCGGGTTAAGTACTTAATTCATTCCGGAGGTCTGTTCTTAACCTAAAACTGTTCTTAACCTGAGGTAGCACTTTAGTTAATGGGGCCTCCCGCTGCCGCCGCACGATTTCTGTTCTCATCCTGAAGCAAAGTTCTTAACCCAAGGTAATATCTCTGGGTTAGCGGAGTCTGTAACCTGAAGCGTATGTAACCCGAGGTACCACTATACTGTCGAATTAACCAATGCGGTGGGGGAAACTGTCTAAATGCTTTGGGTGTGGAAAAAGCTTTCGTGTGAAAATAACACCTTGTTCTCATCTAACAGCCCACACCGGGGAGAAACCATATAAATGCCTGGAGTGCGGAAAAACCTTCAACCACCAAAGAAAGCTCACTTCCCATCATCGAATGCACACAGGGGAGAAACCCTACAAATGCTTGGAGTGTGGGAAGAGCTTTTGTGACAAGAGAACCTTAATAGACCATCAAGGAAACCACACAGGGGAGAAACCCTATACATGCTTGGAGTGCGGGAAAAGATTTAACTGGAAGAGGAGCTTCACTGTCCATCAGAGAAATCACGTGGGGGGGAAACCCTACGCATGCCCGGAGTGTGGAAAAATCTTCACGTGGAAGAAAAGCCTCACTATCCATCAGAGATCTCACACGGGGGAGAAGCCCTATAAATGCCTGCTGTGCGGGAAAGGCTTCACGCAGAAGGGGCACTTCACTGCACATCAGAGATCTCACACCGGGAAGAAGCCCTATAAATGCCTGCAGTGCAGGAAAAGCTTCACGCAGACAGCACACCTCACCACACATCAGAGATCCCACACGGGGATAAAGCCATATAGCTGCCCGGAGTGCGGGAAAAGCTTCAGTGCAAAGGCAACTCTCCGTTCCCATCAGAGATCCCACACGGGAGAGAAGCCCTATAAGTGCCCAGAGTGCGGGAAAAGCTTCAGCGTCCTCTCGAACCTTCGAAGGCATGAAAGGATGCACTGTGGGGAGGAGCCGTACAAATGTTTTGAGTGCGGGAAGAGCTTCAGCGACGGGGCGAGTCTTGCTGACCACCAGGGACGTCACGTGGGGCAGAAACCATATCCGTGCCCAGAGTGTGGGAAAAGCTTCACGCAGAAGAAAAGTCTCGCTGTGCATCAAATGGGTCATGCAGGAGAAAAGCCGTACAAATGCGTGCAATGTGAGAAAAGCTACAATTACAGGAAAAACCTCACCGACCACCAGCGACATCATACGAGAGAATAACGGGAACACATGGAACTTATGGGGGAAATGTTGTCATCCAAAGGCAAGCCTCACTGCACACCAGAGAACCCACACAGGGTGGCTTAGGAGTCAACTCCTAATAATACATAATAAACTTTTATTTATACCCCGCCCTTCCCGGTTCAGAAAACTGGGCTCAGGGCGGCTAACAACAAATTTAAAACACTTAATTGATGCAACCAAAAACAGCATAAAATACAGTATAAAATGTGAATAACAATAAATTCATGTCATGAGTCTATCTCATATATTAGTTTCACCTTTTAAGTTGAATTACTGAAATAAATGAACTTTTCCACAATGTTCTAATTTTCTGAGTTTCACCTGTATTCTTTCAGCTTAAGTTGCCACTCTTCTTTGGTTGGGACTTTGCTCGTTTTCAAGATGAGTTACCAGAAGGTCAAGCTGAATAGTGTGAGTAATCTCGCACCTTTAAGCTTGAAAGGGGGGAATGTGGCAGTGACTCAAAGGGCCACAGTAAATGTGATAATGTGTACCCCTGTAAATCCTTGAGTGTGCTTCTAATAGAGAAGTTATGGTGGCCTGTTACTTTATGAAACTTATGATTTTGCAACTTGCCACACCCCATTGGGGCAGAAATGCCCCTAATATGTGAATCACAAAGATACAGCTCAAAGCTAGAACGTAAGTTGCTACATGGTGCAAATGGCTACACAGGTTCTCAACATGCACACTAACACAATGTAACAAAACACGGTGGGAATCAGAACTTAATCATCAGAAACTGCCAGTGCTTATTGCGCATGTGTATTGAACATGAAATGAGGTGATGATGTATAGGATTGGTGAAAATTGAAATGCTTTGTTTGAAATTTTATCAATACCACTGGATGGGGTTGCAGTTTTGCGGAATGATCCGACTGCAACCTATTGCTTTGCAATAAGCAACATTGGACTCCTAACTCCTCACGTTTCTGAGTTTTATTGGCGTAAACTCAGGAGATAAACCATTTTCTGGCTTACAACAATCCAATCTGTCACCTTAGCTTCATAGTACCTTGGTTTTCGAACAGAATCCTTTCAACTTCCGAAACGTTCGGAAACTAAGGCGCGGCTTCTGATTGGCTTCCGATTGCACAGGCATGCCGGAAACAATAGCGGAAGCCACATCGGACGTTCGGCTTCCCAAAAAAGTTCAAAAACCGGAACACTCACTTCCGGGTTTCAGTCGTTCAGGAGCCAAAACATATGAGTACCAAGGTGTCCAACAAACAAGGTACGACTGTACCTATGACCCCCTGAGCCATGGAACAACAGCTTGGTCTAGAGAGGTAGGGAGTTAGAAACAGATTTATGTTTTTTTTTTAAATTAATCGGATCCAAACTATGGAACTCCCTGCTTATTGATATCAGACAGGACCTGTCACTGCACTTTCTTTATGGGGCCTGCTATAAACAATTTCACTTAGCCGAATCTACTCAGATATGTAGAATGTTGGCATGTGTGTAAATCCTTTTTTAGATTTTTAAAAAACTAAACACTTGTGTTTTACTGATAATTTTAATTATTATTATTGTTGTTGTTGTTGTTGTTGTTGTTGTAATCAAGCAAGCAAACAGTATATAACTTTTAGGATTTATATTTTTTTTAAAAAACATCCCACTTCTTTGGCTATGAAGTCTTTAGTGTGTGATGTTGTATTGTGGTTTTTACTGTGTGTGTTTTTTTGTTGGGAGCCACCCAGAGTGGTGCATAAATAAATGATAATAATCCATGCATTGCAATAATAACCATAACAACATGACACCCATCTGACAGGGGTGGATTTTCAAGACTTGAGAGAGGGCAAGGAAGGAGGGGTTATTTATATATACAGTTTGGTTATATATACAGTATGGTATTTAACTCATATGCTGAATTCATCATGCGAAAGGCTGGATTGGATGAATCCCAAACCGGAATTAAGATTGCTGGAAGAAATATCAACAACCTCAGATATGCAGATGACACAACCTTGATGGCAGAAAGTGAGGAGGAATTAAAGAACCTTTTAATGAGGGTGAAAGAGGAGAGTGCAAAATATGGTCTGAAGCTCAACATCAAAAAAACTAAGATCATGGCCACTGGGCCCATCACCTCCTGGCAAATAGAAGGGGAAGAAATGGAGGCAGTGAGAGATTTTACTTTCTTGGGCTCCATGATCACTGCAGATGGTGAGAGCAGCCACGAAAATTAAAAGACTCCTGCTTCTTGGGAGAAAAGCAATGACAAACCTAGACAGCATCTTAAAAAGCAGAGACATCCCCTTGCCAACAAAGGTCCGTATAGTTAAAGCCATGGTTTTCCCAGTAGTGATGTATGGAAGTGAGAGCTGGACCATAAAGAAGGCTGATCGCCGAAGAATTGATGCTTTTGAATTCTGGTGCTGGAGGAGACTCTTGAGAGTCCCATGGACTGCAAGAAGATCAAACCGATCCATTCTGAAGGAAATGAGCCCTGAGTGCTCACTGGAAGGACAGATCCTGAAGCTGAGGCTCCAATACTTTGGCCACCTCATGAGAAGAGAAGACTCCCTGGAAAAGACCCTGATGTTGGGAAAGATGGAGGGCGCAAGGAGAAGGGGACGGCAGAGGACGAGATGGTGGGACAGTGTTCTTGAAGCTACCAGCATGAGTTTGACCAAACTGCGGGAGGCAGTGGAAGACAGGAGTGCCTGGCGTGCTCTGGTCCAGGGGGTCACGACGAGTCGGACACGACTAAACGACAATTCTGTTGCTGCTTGGACAACAAAGGGTTAAATGCTCCGATGCTTGGAGGCAGCTTCCTAGAGAGGAAGGAAGTTGGCGGGAGGAGGCTCTTGGTCCTCCGAGAGTGAAGCCCCCGCCCCCCCCCCTTTGGCTGCTCGCTCCTTGGAGACTGGTGCGCACGGAAGATGCAAAGGAGTTGTTTGCTGCTGCTCCTTGCTTCGAGCCGGGATAAAGTTTTCCCAGCGCAGTGGAAAGAGTTTCCCTTGGTGTTTCCAGCTTCAGGAGGGGGTCTGGTGAGCCCCCTCCCCATTTTTCCCCATGCAGAGGCGCAGTGGAGACTAGAAAGTGCGGAGGGGCGGGTGGGAAGACCCCTCAGAAGGTTGACTTGGGGAGAAAGGGCTTAAAAGCTGCCTTGCGCTGAGACAGAACAATGGGGCCACCTAATATTGTCGACACTGGCTGGCAGCAGCACTCCAGGGTTTCAGGCGGGACGGGGAGGGCATAGATTCATAGAATTGCAGAGTTGGGAGGAAGGAAATGCGTTCTCCCCATATTTAGTTCCCTGCTTGATTTATCCAGCTGCCCCATAGCAGAAGTACTGTTGGAAGGCAGTGCGGTGTAGTGGTGAGAGCAGAGCTTTCCAAATTGTGCCACTTGGCTGCAGTGTGTAGGTGTGTCTTTTGAACGCTTCTCACATTCCTCCTGGGGCTGGAAAGGGTTTCGTTTAACCTCTGGTTTGCTAGTAAAACTGAATCAACGTGTCGGGAAATGATACATGTCTTAAAAAGTGTGTCTGACGTGAAAAGTTTGGAATGCTCTGGGTTAGCGTGTCAGACCAGGATAAGGGTTCAAACCCCCCACTCCATCACTGGGTGACCTTTGGCAGTCTCATAGGGTCATTGCAGGGATTAACTGAGGAGGGGGGCAAGCCATATGCCCATTGGAGAAAAAGTCGGGATATAAATGCAGTAAATGAGATCTTCTGCTGACCTGCATAAGAAAGATGGAGGAGCCAGCCAGATGGAGATGTCAGTTGCCAACCATGGCATCCAGAGATCTCCACGTGGCCGAAACGTGCCCAGGGGGTTTCTAGCACTGAGGTGGGGGTAGGAAGACATTCCCACAAGGAGAGCGAAGGCACCCTTGGCTAAGAGCACAGCCAGGGATGTGGGGGGGAAAAGGCAGGGGAGTGCCTGTGAGGAGGGGCTGGGGAAAACAAACGAGATCTATCCAATAATAGCCATTGAAGACTGGTAAGGCAGAAAGCAGGCCTGCCAGACAGTAAGTGGATCCACAACCAATTACAGGCAGATAATTCTAGTTGCGTCCCCATTTGATACCATTTTAAACGGCCACAGCTTCCCCCAGAGGATTCTGGGAGCTGACGTCCGTTAAGGGCTCTGGGAGCTGTTGGGAGATCCCCTATTTCCTCACAGAGCTGCAATTCCCAGAATTCACTGGGAAGGGGGGTTGATTCCTGCATTTGCAGGGGGTTGGGCTAGATGACCCTCAGGGTCCCTTACAGCCCTACACCCATGAATTTTAAGCCCCTCTGGGAACTAGCTTTGTATATAATATAGCAAGAGTTTTCCCCTCACAGACCATCTCTTTCACTTTGCAGGGCTTGGCTTCCTCCCCCCCACCACCACATGCGTGGCTAATCTTTGCTGTGAGACAGACTTTAGCAGAAGCAACCCTTCAGCCATGTTGGAGCAGGAGCTGAAGTTGCGGGAGCAGGGAGAAACAAGTCCTGAAGCAGGAAGGAGCACCGATACCGTCGGATGTGGGCGCAGCGGGGAATTCTGGGACGGAAATGTGCGGAAGGTCATAATCAAGGAGGAGACCCTGTGCTCAGATGTGCCGTGCCAGCACTTCAGGGGGTTCTGCTACCAGGAGGCCGAGGGACCCCGGGAAGCCTGCAGCCAACTCCACCATCTTTGCCGCCAGTGGCTGAAGCCAGAGCGACACACCAAGGCTCAGATGCTGGACTTGGTGGTCCTGGAGCAGTTCCTGGCTGTCCTCCCCCCGGAGATGGAGAACTGGGTGAGGAGATGCAGAGCGGAGACCAGTTCCCAGGCGGTGGCCCTGGCCGAAGGTTTCCTCCTCAGCCACCAAGAGGATGTGAAGCAGGAACGGCAGCAGGTGAGTAGTGTTCATACCTCAGGGTCCCAATTCAGGTTTGACAGGCTCCAGACCACCAGCCTTGGAATCTGGAACCCGGCCTTGGTCTAATTCTGCAGCTCTTGTTCCTCTGGGATAAACCATAATCTCCAGATTCTCAGGTGTCATTTTTCTTTTTTTAAAAAAAGTAAAATTCCTAGTGTTTTAAGAAACTGAGGCAAAAACATAAACACAATTCTTCCATTTTTTGGTGAGAAATTAGCCCACTTCAGCCGTAACGGTGTTTTCTTTGACTGCCCCACACTGGAAAAAATCTGCCCCAGAAAAATATTCGTGGACTCACGTGTGTGTGTGTGTGTGTGTGTGTGTGTGTGTGAGAGAGAGAGAGAGAGAGAGAGAGAGAGAGAGAGAGAGAGAACAGAAAGAATAGAGCAGGGGAGATGGATTTGGGGTGGGAGGGATGAATGTGTGAATTGTGAGAGGTTTGTGTGTGAGAGACCATGAGTATGGTGTGGTCACCTTGTAAAAAGGTAAAAGGTAAAGGACCCCTGGACAGTTAAATCCAGTCAAAGGTAAGTGGTCTAAACCACTGAGCCTCTTGGGCTTGCCAATCAGAAGCTCGGCAGTTCAAATCCCTGCGACGGGGTGAGTTCCCGTTGTTCTATCCCAGCTCCTGCCAACCTAGTAGTTCAAAAGCATGCCAGTACAAGTAGATAAATAGGTGCTACTGCGTCAAGAAGGATAGTGGTGTTTCTGTGCACTCTGTCTTCTGTCATGGTGTTTCATTGTGCCAGAAGTGTTTTAGTGGGGCAACCTTTGAAGGTGACCCGGAAACCACAACTAATCCAGAATGCGGCTGCTAGACTGGTGACTGGGAGTGGCTGCCAAGACCACATAACACCGGTCTTGAAAGACCTACACTGGCTCCCAGTACGTTTCCGAGCACAATTCAAAGTGTTGGTGCTGACCTTTAAAGCCCTAAACGGCCTCGGTCCTGTATACCTGAAGGAGCGTCTCCACCCCCATCGTTCAGCCCAGACACTGAGGTCTAGTGCCGAGGGCCTTCTGGCGGTTTCCCCACTGTGAGAAGCTAAGTTACAGGGAAGCAGGCAGAGGGCCTTCTCAGTAGTGGCTCCTGACCTGTGGAACGCCCTCCCACCAGATGTCAAAAAGAAAAGCAACTACCAGACTTTTAGAAGACATCTGAAGGCAGCCCTGTTTAGGGAAGCTTTTAATGTTTAATAGGTTATTTTTTTTAATATTCTGTTGAAGGCCGCCCAGAGTGGCTGGGGAAATCCAGACAGGTGGACAGGGTATGAATAATAAGTTGTTGTTGTTGTTAGTCATGCTGGCTGCATGACCCAGAAAGCTGTCTGTGGACAATCGCCGTGACACTGGAAAAACCAACCACCGCTTTTAAACAGAATGGCCCTCAGAAGCCTTTTCTAATCCACACTCACGCATCCGTATTGTAAGCCTACCCGGTCTTTGTATTTCAGGACCTGTTTGCAGAAGAAGCCACTGACTTCTCCAAGGTACAGAACGCGGCCCCGGTGGACTCTCGGCAGAGGCTTCTGTCCAAGTTGATTAAGCAGGAGGAGGACGAAGACGCCGCTTTGCGGAGTAAGGGCTAACAGGATAAAATATCAGCTTGGTCTCCCTCTCACCACGACGGCTCCATGCTCTCGTTCCACAATCTGAGGCAGTACATTCCACTGAATAACAATTGCTGGGGACTGCAAGCAGAGAGGGTGCTGTTGTGCTTAGTTTCTGCTTGCGGGGGCGCTTCCTGTAGGTATCTGGTTAGCCACCTTGAGAACAGGATTTTGGGCCAGAGCAGACCAACACATTTCACTAGGCACGTGTTAGTAATTTGTTGTTGTTGTTTAAATAGTTTTTATTTGATTTTACAAGTTAAGCAAATAATAACAATACAACCATACACATCCACATTTACAGGTTCCTCCAAATCTCCAGACTTTCCTCCTCCCCTTCATTGGTCCTTTTCTACTGCATCTTCACCAATAATCTATATTTTATATAACTCTACTGTCTCCCTAGTACTTGCTACATTACAAGTGTTATTAAAATCCTGCTAATATTTTCATCTGCTTACAGTGGTCTCCAAGATAACTTAATCAATGTTCCCCATTCTTTTTTAAAGTTTGGTCTTCTTGAGCTTTCCAGTCAGTTTTGCCATTTTGGCACAGTCCAGCAGTTTAATTTGCCATTCTTCTCTGCTAGGGACTTTATCTTCTTTCCATCTCTGGGCTAATAGCATCTGTGCGGCTGTCGTCACATGCATAAAAAAGTCTTTTCTGCTCCCTTAGAATATCAGCACCTATAATTCCTAATTAAAAAAACTTCTGGGTTAAAAAAAAATTTAATTTGAATATTTATTTCATCTCATTATATATCATTTCCCAGAATGCTTTTATTACATTTACAACAGATATTTGATAGTAATTCCTTGACCATCCTTCTATCTTTGTACCCCTCATAGGAGATGTGCCAAGTATGCCAGTTATATGTTCTACCTCATCTCTTCCTTCCGGTCCGATGGAAATGGTTTCTGGGCAACCAGATCAGGTAAGAGGCGGGATCTCTGGAGTGACAGCCCTGGGATTCTCTGGCTTCCTCTGCCTGCTGCCCGTCTCCCTCTTCCTGAAAGAATCTGCGTCTTTCCCTTTCCATCAGTCAGAATTGCCCACTGCAATGCCACTCCCTAAAGACCCAATTCCCCCATTATTCCCTGGAGGAATCAGCTGTTGGACCACTCTTAGCAGCGGCAGAACTGTCAAGGGACACATACAAAGAGTTAATGCTTTGCTTATTGTTTTATTTATTAAATTTCTATCCTGCCCTGCATCCAAAGTTCTCTGGGCGGTTCACAAGAGAAAACTTTCTTGTCTGTTTAGAGCTGCCCTGTATCTTTGTACTTTTGTTCTTCCAGGCTGCGACACCTTATCGTTTAAAACTTTTGATTATTTCCCCCCTGTTCTTACGTTTGCCCTTTTGTTGTTGTTGTTAATAAAATAAATGTTATTACTAATCATTTGAAAAAAGAAATTGGAAAAACCTCGCACTAAACCATGGTTCGTTCTAACCATAGTGTAATGGCTTTAGGGGTTGCTTGTGCGTAAGTTACCGCCGCTCTGGGCTAGGTTGCCTGGTTAAACCATTTCTGTCTGGACAGCCATCCACTCCGTGGCTGTTCAGTCGCTGGCAGAATCCGTCAGTGGGCGTTTCTTGAACCTCTTCCAGCAAAGAAGTTCTTTGACGCCAAGTCTACGCCTACTTTCCCTGCGCAGAAGTCTTCTGCGCAGGGTGGGTGTGGGCAGCGGAGGACCTGTGCTCTCCTCGCTGGTCTCCTGCGAAGAGTCCTGGAGCCTCCTCTCTGCTTCCCCCATCGGCCCCCCTCTATCCCTGGTGTTGCGCTGATTTTCTTCCCCAGCCGGAGACCTGCCTCTCTCCCTGCTTGGCCCCTCTCCAGCATCGCTGTGGAGCCTCGCCTCCTCCTCTAGTTCCGATGGCAGTTCCCTGACACATAGTTTAGAAACCAAGCTATGATTCAATACAGGCTAACCGTGGTCTAGAGCAGTGGTTCCCAACCTTTTTTTTGGCCATGCCCCACCTAAGCATCTCTAAAATCCCCCCCTGTGACATATAATTCTTATTACAGTGGTACCTCGGGTTAAGAACTTAATTCGTTCTGGAGGTTCGTTCTTAACCTGAAACTGTTCTTAACCTGAAACACCACTTTAGCTAATGGGGCCTCCCGCTGCCACCACGGCGCCATTTCTGTTCTCATCCTGAAGCAAAGTTCTTAACCCAAGGTACTATTTCTGGGTTAGTGGAGTCTGTAACCTGAAGCGTCTGTAACCCGAGGTACCACTGTATTCAAAAGGTGAACTCCTATTCATGTGGAGGAAGGCTAAAAGGCCATTAACTGTTAATAACTCATTCTCAAATTGCCCCCCTTAAAAATCAAATTGCCCCCCTGTGGGAGCTGTGCCCCACATTGGGAACCACAGGTTTAGAGAGTTTCTGTTGCATTAACTGTTAAGAGAAATAAGAACTGTTACATTCTCTCTCTCTCTCTTTCTCTCTTTGCTTTCCTTCCTTCCTTCCTTCCTTCCAGGTTTCCTTTGAGGAAGTGCCTGTACATTTCACCGAAAAGGAGCGTGCCCTGCTGCATCCAGGCAAAATCACCTTGCACCGCAAAGAATCCATGGCTGAGAATTCTGGGGTTGTGGCCTCTCAGCATCAGTGCCCGAAAATCTCCAGCGGGAAAAGGACTTTAACCAACCACCACCAAGGAAATCACGCGGGGAAGAAACCGTACACCTGCCTGGAGTGCGGGAAAAGCTTCACGCGCAAGAGGAGCCTCACTATCCACCAGAGAAATCACACAGGGGAAAAGCTGTACAACTGCCTGGAGTGCGGAAAGGGCTTCACGCAGAAGGGGCACTTCATTACACACCAGAGATCTCACACGGGGGAGAAGCCCTTCCAGTGCCTGGAGTGCGGGAAAAGCTTCGCGCAGAAGGGGCACTTCACAGCCCATCGAAGATCCCACACAGGGGAAAAGCCATACACGTGCCCCGAGTGCGGGAAGAGCTTCACGCAGACGACGCACCTCTCCACACACCTGAGATCTCACACGGGGGTAAAACCGTACACTTGCTTGGAGTGCGGGAAAAGCTTCAGCGTCAAGGCGACGCTTCGATCCCACCAGAGATCTCACACAGGGGAGAAACCCTACAAATGCCCGGCGTGCGGGAAAAGCTTCAGCATGCTTGCGAACCTTAGGAGACATGAGAGAATCCACGCCGGGGTGAAGCCGTACAAATGCTTTGAGTGCGGGAGGAGCTTCTGTAAGAAGGCCAGCCTAACTGACCATCAAGTAAGTCACACAAAGGAAGAACAAGCGGTGTACAAATTCTTTTAAATAAAACGAAACCTCCATGCCCAGAGGGGAGAGCTTTGCGCAGAAGAAAACCCTTGCCGTACATCAGATGAGTCACACAAGGGGGATAGCCACATAAATGCCGGCTGTTTGGGGAAATAATTACAGGAAGTGCATCGCTCCTCATTGATGAATCAACACAATGTAGAAAGCGCACAAATGCACAGAGTGTGGAAAAAGCTTTCCTTGGAAGACGAGCCTCACTGCACATCAGAGAATCCACCTTAGAAAGTCAAGAGGGTAGAATGACCTTCAGGTCTAATAAGGCCCTTGAATCAGTTTCCAAACAGCTGATGGGGTGAATGAACTGACAGTATGGGGGATACTATTGGCAGGAATTAGGAACGTAAGAAGAGATTGCTGGATGAAGCCAATGGCCCCTCTAATCTGGCATCCCATTCTCACGGTGGCCGACTAGATGCCTTGGGGAAACCAGCAATCAGGATTCAAACGCAAGAGCACTCTCCCCTCCTGTGGTCTGTAGCAATTGGCATTCAGAGGCATTCTAGGCTCAGTTCAAAGTGTGGCCGTTGACCTTTTGAAAGGCCGAACAGCCTGGGAAACAGAGTATTGCCTCCATGCCCACAAATGTCGTGACACTTTGGGCACAAGCATGAAACATACAAGTCGATTCCTGTCACGGCGGGTGTTGGGACCGGGTCCTCAATAGCTCACTAGGTTTCAGTGAAGTTAAACAGAAACGAAACAGTCCAGGCCTAGTGAGCCACAGCTGCTCTTCCTGGTAGATCTTGACCCAAGAAGGGCATTGCAAGGACTGAAGGTTTCTTCCAAGCAATCGGAGACTGCGCCAGCAAGCAGCCCGCCTTTGCTCTTCCCATTTCATACCTCTTCTGGTTCCGGGAGTCAGGGGAGCCTGTCGCAGCAGGAGGGGGAGACTCCCTGGCTTCCTCACCAGCCACACTCATCTCTCCCTCTTCTCCAGCCTCCGCTTCTGCCTCTGATTCTGGGCTTCTCTCGGCCACAGACTCTCCCCCGCTCACTAAGCCCTGTTACCTCTTCAGCTTCTGACACTTCCACTTCCCCGTCTTCTCCCTGTGATCATTTACTGTCATCCCACCACCAATTCCCAGGCCTTCTTCCCTTGGGGGTTCCCCAGCTGGTTCCTCTCGCCGTTCCTCTGCGTCCAACCAGCCCATGACATTCCTCGACCGAGAGAACTTGTAGCTCATTATTGAATTACTAAATACTAACTCGTTTTTGCCTTATTTCCCCTTTGATATGTGAATAATAATTAGCGAATCCTGAAATGAACATTCCTCTCTCTCCCCCGATCTTTTTCTAAAATAATCTTTTTTATTGATTTTCAAAGATATAAACATACAACATAAAACAGTACAAAATCCAAATATCGAGATTGCTCTGAATCTCCTGACTTCCCCTCATCCCATGGGTCCTTTTAATTCTATTTTCAGCTGCATATCAGTACTTCTCCAATTTTTCACCTTCCTAAGTTATCTATACGTTCTGTTACATTACAAGTGTATTTAAAATCCTGCTAACGTTTTGACCAGTTTACAATGATTTTGCATATACATTATAAACATTTCGCATTCTTTTTTAAATTTCTTGTCTTTTTGATTCCTGAGCGTCCCAGTTAATTTTGCCATTTTGGCCTAGTCCATCAACTTGATTTGCCATTCTTCTCTGGTCAGGGCTGTCTCTTCCTTCTCTCCCTCTGATCTTTTCTTTCTGCTTTCTGTCCCGTAACTTTATATGCAAGGTGGTGGTTTTTAAAGTTTTTATGATGGTGTTTTAATGGTGGGTCTTTGGGGGTTGTTGTTGTTGTTTGGTAAGTTGTATCGCTGTATGTTTGTATAGTTCTTTTGAATATGCTTGTAAGCAACCCTGGAATTGGGAGCTGGGGGATAAATGTCCCGAATAAACAGAACTTCCATCCTTTGTTGATTCTCCAAACTGACACTCCCCGCCCCTGTTGTAAACAAAAAATTGCCCTTTTCCCTTATGGGGTATCCAAGAGCCCATATAGAGTCCTTACATAGGTTCCCTATTGGTAGGAGTGAATAACAGAGGCCAACCAGAGAATATTGAGAAGCAAAGCAGCTAGTAAGCTTGATCTGTTGCAACAGGGTGCTCCCCTCACCCGCAGGAGAGAGGAGGGACCCAGAAAAATGGCATGCAAGGCCTTATAAAGACTTTTGAAATTGCCACCCTGTAGATCAAGACCACCCCCAGAAACATCATACATACATCACAGAAGGGGTGTAACCTAAGACCACCCCTCAGATACATCACAAAAAAGGCGGTCTAAACAGAAATTTAAATGTTGTTTTTCTCCTGTCCTTGTTTATCTCCTGTCTGGCAGGTTACTTGACTGGATTGCTTGGGGAGCCTGGCCATTCTTTATAGTGATAAAATACTTAGTTCCTGGGCCAGGTCACAGGCTCACACCCTATTCATATCTTAAATGTGTCCTTAAGACAGGATTTGTCAAGGAAAAGACAATGGGGAGGCTTTTCCACTTTGACCTTGCAGAGAAAACATTTGCTCAGTTTAGGAATCAAAATGGCTTTTTTCGGTCTTCCTGTGCTTATCTATGTACGTGCGGTTATGAACATTACCATATATCTAAGACCTCAAAATTCCTATCACACCCCTAACCTAAGCATCTGAACTTGGAACATAAGAAGTTGTCAGATTGTTAGTTCATTGAGTTCGTCGAGTTCAGTGACTGGCAGCATCACTCCAGAGTTTCAGACAAGGGACTTCAAAACTCCTGATCGGCTGACGTCAGGTGATTGACCAGGCAGGCAACTCTTCTCCTCCTCTGAATTTTTGCCTGTGCTGGTGCTGGGCTCTGATAAGGATTTTGGACCCTCCGGCAAAAATGGGTTCCCAACCCATGGTTCAGAACCGTTTCTCTGTCTCTGTGAGCAAACACTTGCTTACCCATCTATACTTTCACAGGTGGCCTTGAGAAAACCTTTCCGCAAAACCTCCGGAGGACCCCCACTGAACAGAGGGCTGTCTTGGGTGCGAGAACAGCTTGCCTGAGTTTTCGAAGGAGGTGCACAGAGGCAGCTGACCAGATGCTCGTCTGGATTGGTAGAACCCACGTTCCAGTGGGGCACACGACTCAGAAGGCAGTGTGGTGCAGTAGTTAGAGCTGGGAGGGGAGTCCTCAAGCACAGAGCCCTCAAATCCCCACCCAGCTTCCTTGGTTCCTACAAAAGCTTCCTGCCCCTCTTAGCATTCTCTGTGAAAACATTTTATTATCAATTTTGAACATCCTCACAATACTGCCCGCCTGCCCCCCGGACATCCAGAAGACCAATGAAGAGAGTGGGGGGGGGGAGTTAGATATTGACCAAGTGAAAAAAGGAAATCTTCGTATAATACCAGAGCCCCCAAACATTGTGGGGCCACTGCCCCCTTGGTTTCTTAAATTCATCCCCAGTTCCCCATACCATATAAAAAGAATTATTCAGAATACTGGCAATAAGGAAGATGATACAGCTGTACCTTGGTTTTCAAACAGCTTAGTTCTTGAACGTTTTGGCTCCTGAACGCTGCAAACCTGGAAGAGAGTGTTCTGGTTTGCAAACTATTTTTGGAAGCCGAACAGCCAACGGGGCTTCCGATTGGCTGCAGGAGCTTCCTGCAGCCAATCAGAAGCCACGCTTTGGTTTCCGAACATTTTGGAAGTCGAACGGACTTCCAGAACGGATTCCGTTCAATTTCCATTTATTTATTTATTTATTTATTTATTTATTTATTTATTTATTTATTTATTTATTTTACCATATAAAACACATACATTTACATTTACATTTACACAATACATATATACAACACACTACCTTATTTTTAAAGCAATAAAACATACCTACATTACTCTATATAATACCTACCTATACTATACATATCAACATACCTACACACCTACCCCACACGGACACCCCACCAAGTGACTTGACTTCCAGCCGTTCTTGTTACGCTACTTTATTTTTCCAACTAGCTTAAACGCATTTCATTATTTCTTTGATCTCTTCTTCTATCTTGACTTTACTCTCCTTTCACTCTAATCATTTTCTGGATTCACTCAGTATCTGTCAAAAATTCTACTTTTCCCCACATAGATTTTGATGTGTTCCTTAAAGATAGCCCACTCCTTATTCGCTTTTTGTACCACGACTCCTCTTATCCTCCCTGTTAATTCGGCAGTATGGAAGTATTCCATCATTTTAGATAGCCAGATTATTTTGGTTGGGATGCTGCTGCTTTCCGTTCGATTTCCAAGGTACAACTAATGCAAAAATAATAAATAAATAAATTCAAATCAGTAACAATTCTTGGCATCATCTTGAGAGACTTGTTAGAAAGCATGCCACAAAATTATTTTAAACTAATAACAGGAAATGGAAGACTGACAGTTGTCCTAAAAAACCTAGAGAAGATTCTTATGTTTCTTGACTGCCTTGCAATCTGGTACAGAAGACTCCAGTGTAACAGAAAAATGAATTTAAGGCTCAGCTTTAAGGCTCATAAAGTGTCTAGAGCACCTAGGAGCGAACTGGAACAAACCTCTTCAATGCTAGGCCCCAGCACACAATAGCAGTTTTCATCTTACCCAGCGCATGTACCATTGAAAGGTCAGAGATGCTATAGAAGGTACCATATTGGCAAAGTCTAGCCAAAGCCATGTTCATGTTTGTTTTTTCCTGAAAACCTCTCTCATTGCCTATTCACATCCAGTGTATATCACAGGCATAGGCAAACTCGGCCCCCCAGATGCCCCAGGACCACAACTCGAGAGACAATGGAGCTTGCCTCCAGGGGTGAAGTCAAACCATAGCTGTCAACTTACAGATTTGAAAATAAGGGACCAGCAGCCTCGAAAATAAGGGATCAGCAGCCAAAATAACGGATTTTAGTCAACCAGCAGCCAAATGAAGCCTCAAGCGGTGGTTCCCACAGCGCAGCAACCCGGCAAAGGGGATGGAGCAAGGAAAACCACCATCACCTCTCCGCTGGGAAGCGCTGAGCAAAGGCAAGTCCCCAGGCAACGCGGCCGATTTGATCGGCGCAAGGCATGCAAGCTCCACCCCCCAGTCGTTTCTTAGACTCCTTATTGGGTGAGCAACGCAGCCAAGCAACACAGTTGGAGCCTCCCTCCTCCCTGGCCGGCAGGGAGGGAGGGAGAGGAGCTGCTTCCTTTGAAACCCAGGGAATTTAAGGGACATCCATCAATAAGGGACATGGCGCTGGGATAAGAGACTTTCCCACCAAATAAGGGACACTTGACAGCTATGAGTCAAACAGCTGCATTAAAAGCACCTCCCTGGGGCGCAAGCCTGGACAGTGTGTCTGGAGGTCCTGGGCTGCCCAGATGTCAAGACCCTCCTCTCAGACTCACTGATGTGGTCCAAAGGAAAGGAAAGCAAGACGTTTGGCACCAGCTTGGCTGCAGGGGTTGCTGGAAGGAGGCGTACAGTACGTCATCCAACCACCTTAGGGACTCCACTCCAGATTTGTGTAGGGTTTAGTCCTGAGCTTTTTCTTCTTACCGCCTTAGGGGGGAATATACATAATACATAATTACAATATACATAAAACCAAATAATAATAATAATTTATTATTTATACCCTGCCCATCTGGCTGGGCCTCCCCAGCCACTCTGGGCGCCTTCCATAGAAACCAAAAATACAGTAAAATATCACACGTTAAAAACTTCCCTGAACAGGGCTGCCTTAAGATGTCTACTGAATGTCAGGTAGTTGTTTATCGCTTTGACATCTGCTGGAAGGGCGTTCCACAGGGTGGGCGCCACTACCGAGAAGGCCCTCTGCCTGGTTCCCTGTAGCTTTGCTTCTCGCAATGAGGGAACCGCCAGAAGGCCCTCGGCGCTGGACCTCAGCGTCCGGGCAGAATGATGGGGGTGGAGACGCTCCTTCAGGTATACTGGACCAAGGCCGTTTAGGGCTTTAAAGGTCAGCACCAACACTTTGAATTGTGCTCGGAAACGTACTGGGAGCCAATGTAGGTCTTTCAAGACCGGTGTTATATGGTCTCGGCGGCCGGCGCCAGTCACCAGTCTAGCTGCCGCATTCTGGATTAGTTGTAGTTTCCGAGTCACCTTCAAAGGTAGCCCCACGTAGAGTGCATTGCAGTAGTCCAAGCGGGAGATAACCAGAGCATGCACCACTCTGGCGAGACAGTCCGCAGGCAGATAGGGTCTCAGCCTACGTACCAGATGGAGCTGGTAAACAGCTGCCCTGGACACAGATTTGACCTGTGCCTCCATGGACAGCTGTGAGTCCAAAATGACTCCCAGGCTGCGCACCTGGTCCTTCAGGGGCACAGTTACCCCATTCAGGACCAGGGAATCCTCCACACCTGCCCGCCTCCTGTCCCCCCAAAACAGTACTTCTGTCTTGTCAGGATTCAACCTCAATCTGTTAGCCGCCATCCATCCTCCAACCGCCTCCAGGCACTCACACAGGACCTTCACCGCCCTCACTGGTTCTGATTTAAAAGAGAGGTAGAGCTGGGTATCATCCGCATACTGATGAACACCCAGCCCAAACCTCCTGATGATCTCTCCCAGCGGCTGCATGTAAATGTTGAAAAGCATGGGGGAGAGGACAGAACCCTGAGGCACCCCACAAGTGAGAGCCCAGGGGTCTGAACACTCATCCCCCCCACCACTTTCTGAACACGGCCCAGGAGGAAGGAGCGGAACCACTGTATGACAGTGCCCCCAGCTCCCAGCCCCTCAAGACATAAAACCAAACAGGAATCAAAACACAAGCCAGACACCAATTAACTACGGTATATTTCTTCTTTGTGTGCCTCCTCTAGAGGTCCAGAGGGTAGCAACACAAGAACAGAGCCTTCTCTGCAGTGGCTCCCCATTGTGGAATTCTCCCCCCAGGGAAGTTCGCCTGGCACCTTCATTATACACTTCTAGGAGCCAGGCAAAAAATGTTCCTTTTTAACCAGGCCTTTGATTGATCTGATTTACATCCTATGCCCCTTTTAAAAAAATGGGGGGGGGGCCTATTGTGTTGTTTTTGTTTTTATTATGTATTTTGTGGTTTTATATCTTGGTTTTATTCTGTGAACCACCCTGAGACCCCCAGGTATAGGGCAGTATGTTAACAACAACAATATTGTTAATTCATGACGAGGTGGGGGGATTTGTACCCAGGTTTCCCCATCCCTGGTCACAGAACTGTAGAATTGTAAGGGACTCAAGGGTCATCAGAGCAGGAATCCTTTGCCTGAGGAGGGACTCGAACCCACAACCCTGAGATTAAAAGCCTCCTGCTCTACCAGCTGAGCTATCCCAGACCAATGGGTCTGAGTTGGTACAAGGCGGCTTCCTAAACTCCTAACACCAGGTGCCCCTAATCCATTTTTTGTAAGGGAAGGAACTGGCTGAGAGAGATGGCACTGTGTCATTCAGTCCCGCTCCGCAGGGTTTCCAATAGGGGACAGTTCTACCTCGATCCGAAGATGCCACCTAGGTCTTTCTGCAGGCAACGCAGCTGCTCTGCCTCCGAGATGTGGTCCCTGCCCTTAGAGATGAAGTAAGATTTCGGTCACAGAGGTTGAATGGCCACCTGTCATGGATGCTTTAGCTGAGATTCCTGCATTGAAGTGGGTTGGACTAGACCCTGGGACCCCTTCCCACTCTTAAGATTCTATGAAGTGCTGCTTAAATAGGGAGAAAGGAAGCCATTTTCTGCCATTGCTCCACCCACCTCACTATTGCCTGCACTACACTTCGGCTGCCAAGCAGATGTTCCGCCACTGAGCTGCGTGGCCCCTTGTAGATAACGTAAGGTGCCAGTCCTCATTGAGGAAGAGCTGCTTAAGCAGGAACAAAGGCTCAGGTTAGTGAGAGCCGTGGTGCTGATAATGCCAAGGTCGTGGGTTCAATCCCCAATATGGGCCACCTGCACACTCCTGTATCACAGGGGGTTGGACTAGATGACTCTGGGGAACCCTTCCCACAAACAGCTTCTACAATCCCTTTTTGCATGCAAAGCAGCCCTTCCCTGCTGACCCACACATAGGAGCCAACGCCTAGGGGCTGAGGGAACTCCCCCCCCCCATTAAATATATGACGGGGCTGTCCCCCTAAGTTGATGGGCACTGCCAGTGCTTTTTTGTTCTAAAAAAATGTTTAGGGGTACTCTCAATTTGACTCAAGAAAATCACCATGTTATAATTCAAATCGGGGAAAATAAATACAGTAAATGGACCAAAGTCGTCTTCTTCTTCTTCTTTGGCAATCGCTCATAGCCAAGTAAGATTGTCTTCCATAAACACAGTTTTGATAATGAGTCCGTAAGTGACTGTGGAGGCCAATTATGGATCCACATGTCCTTCCACAGTGGGGACGTTGGTTTCCAGGTGAGAGCTGACCACGGTGTGGATTTGCCAAGCGTGCCTTCCTCCTAGCACGTTTCTCCCTTGCGTCCTGAGTTCGAGTGTCTTCAGAGTCCATGACACCGTTGGTAAAGGCTGTTCTCCAACTGCAGCGCTCGCAGGCCAGTGTTTCCCAGTTGTCAGTGTTTATACTACATTTTAAAAGATTTGCCTTGAGGCAGTCTTTAAACCTCTTTTGTTGACCACCAGCCTTACGCTTTCCATTTTTAAATTCGGAATAGAGTAGTTGCTTTGGAAGACGATCATCAGGCATCCGCAAAACATGACCAGTCCAACGAAGTTATGTTGAAGAATCATTGTTTCAGCACTGGGGATCTTTGCTTCTTCCAGTACACTGATAAAAGATTCACAAAATGTTCAGGGGTGTGCGTCCCCCCAGGGAAAAAAAGCACTGGGCATTGCCATTCAAATAATGTGCGTGCACAGTGTCATGTGAACGATTATGTGGGGCAGGGCTTACCTCCCCCCCCAAAAAATATTTCATTCAAGTTGAAATCCCTGGACCAACAGCAAGGGTTAAATGGCAGAGGTGGATTCCTAGACAGGAAGGTAATTTTTTTGGGGGGGGTCTCCTCTAGAGCAACAAGGCTCCTCCCCATCCTTCTTTGGAGAGGTGCTGGAGGTTGCAGAGAGCGGGGACAAAGGAGGTTTGCAAGGCTGCTGCTTCTAAGCAGAGCTGAACCAGCCTCCCTTGGGCTTTGCAGGATTTTGCAGCAGCGGGGAGGCAATTGCTCTCTTTCTGGCCATGTCGGGGGATGTCTTGAAGGATGATGTCACACTGCAAGATCCAGTCACGGCTGCCCCCCGTGCAGCGCGGGCCAGGGGCGGAGAGGGATCCTGGGGAGGGACCCTGCAGCGGATCTTGGGTGAGGGGGGCACCCTCAGCTCAGAGGCGCAGCGCCAGCGTTTCAGGCAATCCCGCTACCGAGACCCCGAGGGACCCCGAGAGGTTTGCAGCCGACTCCACCACCTTTGCCGTCTGTGGCTGGAGCCAGAGAGACACACCAAGACTCAGGTCCTGGATTTAGTGGTCCTGGAGCAGCTCCTGGCTGTCCTCCCTGCGGAGACAGAGAGCTGGGTCAGGGAATGCGGAGCGGAGACCAGTTCCCAGGCGGTGGCCCTGGCAGAAGGCTTTCCCTGGAGTCAGGCAGAGGAGAAGCAGCAGGTAAGAAGCATAGCATCCTAGAATTGTAGAGTTGGAAGGGACCACAAGAGGCATCTAGTCCAACCCCACCCAACATGGTAAAAGGTAAAGGGACCCCTGACCATTAGGTCCAGTCGTGACCGACTCTGGGGTTGCGGCGCTCATCTCGCTTTATTAGCCGGGGGAGCCGGTGTACAGCTTCCGGGTCATGTGGCCAGCATGACTAAGCCGCTTCTGGCGAACCAGAGCAGCGCACGGAAACACCGTTTACCTTCCCACTGGAGTGGTACCTATTTATCTACTTGCACTTTGACGTGCTTTCAAACTGCTAGGTTGGCAGGAGCAGGGACCGAGCAACGGGAGCTCACCCCGTCGCAGGGATTTGAACCGCTGACCTTCTCATCGGCCAGCCCTAGGCTCTGTGGTTTAACCCACAGCGCCACCCGCGTCCCTTTTGCCCAACATAGCACTTGAACCCATAACCCTGAAATTAAGAGTCTTTTGCTCTACTTACTGAGCTATCAATGAGGAATTGTTGTTCTTGTCCTTTTTGTTCTTCTTGTTGTTATCTATATCATTAAAACTTATTAGTCGCTTGCCACATTGTTATTATTATTATCATTGAAACTTATTAGTTGCTTGTCACATTTTTAGTAGTAGAAGTGGTAGTTTCTTGTCATCAAAGGTCTCCAAACGACTAACAGCAAAGAAAAATAGACAGTACATAATACCATGGGAGGGGGGGAGAATGGGGGAACATATAATACATTAATATTTCCTATAGTATTACATTTAATGATCGCCATAATGAATTGAAAAAAACGTTTAAAAGTACTTTCCAAAAAAACAGAGTCCTTTCCATTGCGGATAATTCAGACTGAAATTCCCAGGTGTCAAAAAAAGTTATTCATGTATGCTACTACTGTGTCCCATGTTTCGCTAGCCCAAAAATGGAAAATGAGTGAGGTCCCAACTAAAGAAGAATGACAACTTAAATCAATGGAATACACACAGCTTGCAGACTTTAAATATAGAATAAGAGAACAAGAAGAACATACGTTTAGAGAAGATTGGAAAACGTTTATTGAATATAAACACTTGAAAATGTTGGCAGCAGTAAGATAAATTCAACAGTGTAAATAAGTTTTGATGGATGTAATAATGGAATACTAAATAGTAAAGTTTCTGTAAAATACACAGGGATTTATGATACAGTGGTACTTCGGGTTACATACGCTTCAGGTTACAGACTCCACTAACCCAGAAATATTACCTCGGGTTAAACTTTGCTTCAGGATGAGAACAGAAATTGTGCTCCGGCGGCACGGCAGCAGCAGGAGGCCCCATTAGCTAAAGTGGTGCTTCAGGTTAAGAACAGTTTCAGGTTAAGAAAAGACCTCCGGAACGAATTAAGTACTTAACCTGAGGTACCACTGTATGCAAAATGAACCATGGAAAGAGAAGAAGGAAAGTCATTGATATTTTAACGATGTTTAAATGTGTGTTTTAAATTGTAAAACAGAAAATTTCCCGTTGGGCTCTCTGCTTTTTTTCTACAGGGGAAGGACTCTGTCACGATCTGGAATCTGATCGCTAAACACTGCCTGGCCTCCAGACAGAATCTCGTGGAACGGTCAGGGGATACTTCGGCCATCTTGGGAGTTGCCTCAGATCACAAGTCCAAGATGGCCGAGCAAGACTCGGTTGGCTCTCAGGCAGGAGGAGAACCTAGTGCAACCCAGGCTGGGAGCAGTGGCGGATCCTGGGAAAGAACCGCGCAGGAGATCCTGGATGAGGAATATGCCCTCAGCATCGATGCACAGAGACAGCATTTCAGGGAGTTCCAGTGCCAGGAAGCTGAGGGACCTCAGGAGGTTTGCAGCCAACTCCACCATCTTTGCCATCAGTGGCTGAAGCCAGAGCAACACACCAAGGCTCAGATGCTGGATTTAGTGATCTTGGAGCAGTTCCTGGCTGTCCTCCCCCCGGAGATGGAGAGCTGGGTGAGGGAATGTGGAGTGGAGACCAGTTCCCAGGCAGTGGCCCTGGCCGAAGGTTTCCTCCTAAGCCAGGCAGAGGACAGGAAGCAGAAAGGGCAGCAGGTGAGAGAGACGGTTTTCATCCTGATAGTTTTCAGGGGCTCAGAATATTCCCCATGTTCATTTTCTGGAAATCCTCAAAGGAGGGGACAGCACACCAAGGCCTGATTCTGCCCCATTCCTTTCCCAGTCCCTCTCTGTTTCTGATCTCTGCTGTTCACCTACAGGACCTATTTTTGGAAGAGGCCATGGACTTTGCTGAGGCAGAGAAGGATCCGTCAGACTCCAGGCAGATCAAACAGGAGGAAGGCGGAGGTGCCACATCACTGGGTAAGGCTTAGCGTGGCATTATTGCCCGTCTTGGTCTTCCTCTCTCAGGTACGCCTAAAATAAGCAGGCCTCGGTCCAGTATACCTGAAGGAGCGTCTCCACCCCCATCGTTCTGCCCGGACACTGAGGTCCAGTGCTGAGGGCCTTCTGGCAGTTCCCTCGCCGCGAGAAGCCAAGTTACAGGGAACCAGGCAGAGGGCCTTCTCGGTAGTGGCACCTGCCCTCCCACCAGATGTCAAAGAGAAAAACAACTACCACACTTTTAGAAGACATCCGAAGGCAGCCCTGTTTAGGGAAGCTTTTAATGTTTAATAAGTAAAGGTAAAGGTACCCCTGCCCGTACGGGCCAGTCTTGACATACTCTGGGGTTGTGCGCCCATCTCACTTAAGAGGCCAGGGGCCAGCGCTGTCCGGAGACACTTCCGGGTCACGTGGCCAGCGTGACATCGCTGCTCTGGCGAGCCAGAGCCGCACACGGAAACACCGTTTACCTTCCCGCTAGAAAGCGGTCCCTATTTATCTACTTGCACCCGGAGGTGCTTTCGAACTGCTAGGTTGGCAGGCGCTGGGACCGAGCAACGGGAGCGCACCCCGCTGCGGGGATTCGAACCTTCTTCTTCTTCTTCTTCTTATTATTATTATTATTATTATTAATGTTTAATTGGTTATTGTATTTTAATATTCTGTTGGAAGCCGCCCAGAGTGGCTGGGGAAACCCAGCCAGATGGGCGGAGTATAAATAATGAATTATTATTATTATTATTATTATTATTATTATTATTATTATTATTATTTCTCTCAATCCCATGTTGAGGGATTTACAAGAACAATCCCATGTTCTTGTAAATCGTTCTGGGACTGTTATGGGAGGCAAGTAATAAATTCAATATACAGTGGTACCTTGGTTGTCGAACGTAATCCGTTCCGGAACACTGTTTGACTTCCAAAACGTTTGACAACCACGGCGCAAAGGGCAGTCTGCAAAGTCAATGGAGAAAATTGGAAAAAACCGCAGCAGATGTCGTTCGACTTCCGATGTGCATTAAAAAACGGAAGCATTTACTCCGGGTTTTTGGCGTTCGAAAACTGAAACGTTTGGCTTCAGAAACGCTCAAAAATCGAGGTACCACTGCACTAGCTACCTAACCTGGGGGGGGGGGAAAGGAGGGGAGAGGAAGGAAGGAAGGAAGGAAGGAAGGAAGGAAGGAAGGAAGGAAGGAGAAAGAGAAAGAGAGGGAGAGAGAGAGAGAAAAGAAGAAGAAAGAAATAGAAATTGAATTGAATTGAAATTGAAATACTTTATTGCCACTTGTACAACTTGTATACAGTGAGGCAACGTTCCCTCCTGGTAGAAGGAGATCATCAAATGTTGATTGACATTGTTCTTCTGCAATGCTCTGAGGAGATGGAGTCTCTGTTGGGCTTTCTTAACCACCTGGGTTGTATTGATTTTCCAAGTAAGGTCTTCACTGAGATAAACTCCTAGGAATTTAAAGGAAGAGACTCTCTCCACATAGCCTTTCCCAATGTACAGCAGAAAGAAAGAAAGAAAGAAAGAAAGAAAGAAAGAAAGAAAGAAAGAAATGAACCCTTGGGTATTTTTGCCCTCTTGCATGAAACTGAAATGTTTCAAGAGTGAATCACTGCAATGCTAACTATGTGACGCTTCCCTTACACTTGATTTGGAAACTTCAGTTAGTGCAGAATGCTGCAGCATGGCTGCTAACAGGAATAAGACCCTGTCAGCACATAACAGCTGTGCTCAAGGATCTGCGCCGCTTGCTCATTTGCTACCCAGCCAGGTTCAAGGTGGTACTATTAGCATATAAAGTTTTTTTAACAGCTTGGGATCAGTTTGCTTGAAGATACCAGTGGTGCAGTTCGATTAAACGGTTTTGGCCGTCCGAATGGGTGGTACTGTTTTGGCTGCACTTGTAATGAGCCCAGGAGGACTTTGATTTGGAAATGCAAGGAATGGTAAGTAAATCTCCCCCCTTTTTCGTGTCCCTCTCAGGAGATGGACGCGGCAGGATGCGGGCCATATGTTGCAGCTCGTCTCTTCCTTGCGGTGGAGTGGAAATTGCATCTGTGCTGCTGGATCAGGTAAATATAGGGATCGACGGAAAACCCGAAATGGAAACCCAGGGTGCCTCTGGACCCGGAAGAATCTGTACCTTCCCTCTCTGCTTTCATCAAAGTTGTGTGCTCAGAAACTAGTGTGAATGCCCATTCAGACAGCTTAAACCCTGAAGTGCAACACCCAGCTAAATAATTTTAAGTTTAGTCTTACCAGCGTACCCCTTCTCGGGCAAATATAATTTAGGAGTAGTTTGCATGAAACAAGGGACGCGGGTGGCACTGTGGGTTAAACCACAGAGCCTAGGACTTGCTGATCAGAAGGTTGGCGGTTCGAACCCCCGCGACGGGGTGAGCTCCCGTTGCTCGGTCCCTGCTCCTGCCAGCCTAGCAGTTTGAAAGCATGTCAAAGTGCAAGTAGATAAATAGGTACCGATCCGGCAGGAAGGTAAACAGCATTTCCGTGTGCTGCTCTGGTTCGCCAGAAGCAGCTTGGTCATGCTGGCCACATGACCCGGAAGCTGTCTGTGGACAAACGCCGACTCCCTCGGCCTATAGAGCGAGATGAGCGCTGTAACCGCAGAGTCGTCAGCAACTGGACCCAGTGGTCAGGGGTCCCTTTACCTTTACCTTTACCTTTACCTTGCATAAAACAATTTTATTTATTTAAATTTGGGTACTGCCCTATACCTGTAGATCTTAGGGCAGTTCACAACATAAATCATATATATATATATATATATATATATATATATATATATATATATATACACACACATACACACACACACAAATGCCCAATTAAAAATAAGAACAAAACCAAACCAATAATCCCCATCTTCCATAACACATTTAAAAAGAGCATTGAATGTCAATCATCCAAAGGCCTGGTTGAAGAGGAATGTTTTCACCTGGTGCTTAAAGGTCAAACCTCGGTTCCCAAACAGCTTTGTTTTGGGACATTTCAGCTCCCAAACGCCGAAAACCCGGAAGTAAATGCTCCGGTTTTTGAATTTTTTTGGGAAACCGAATGTCCAACACGGCTTCTGCTTGAGTGCAGGAAGCTCTTGCAACCAATCGGAAGCCGTGCCTTGGTTGTCGAACGTTTCAGAACCAAATGGACTTCCAGAAAGGATTACGTTCGACAACCGAGGTTTGACTGTATAAATGAAGGTGCCAGGCGAGCCTTCCTGGGGAGAGCATTCCACAAATGGGAGCTAAAAAAAAAAAGTTTCTGCCATGTGCCCTTTGAAACCCTTTCACATATCCCTGGTGGGTACGTGAGAGAAGAGAATGTATATTAGATCAATTTGTAAAGGGAATAGAATTTTGCCAAACAGCAGGCTCCTAAATAAAGTTTATTTCCCACCCCAGGTGACTTTTGAGGATGTGGCTGTATACTTCACAGAGGAGGAGTGGAAATTGCTAGATCCAGACCAAAGGGTCCTGCACAAGGAAGTCATGGAGGAGAATTGGGAGGTTGTTGCATCTCTGGAGCAACAAGACCCTGGTGACCCTCAAGCTTCAGGAGACCTTCATGCAACCCAGGCTGGGAGCAGTGAGGAATTCTGGGAAAGAACCGTGCAGAAGTTCCTAGGTGAGGATCTCACTTTTTAATTGGCTAAGACTCCCTTGTCTTTGTGGCTGATAAAATTAGTTGGCAGGTGCTAAATACACTGAATTTGGCATGCAGGGTACGTCAACCGCGCACCTGTAGCAAATCGTACACAGAGAAATATTGGTAGAGAATAAGAATAAGAATATTTTATTATTTATACCCCCCCCCCCCAAAATCTGGCTGGGTTTCCCCAGCTACTCTGGGCGGCTTTCAACAGAATATTAAAATACAATAATCTATCAAACATTAAAAGCTTCCCTAAACAGGGCTGCCTTCAGATGTCTTCTAAAAGTCTGGTAGTTGTTTTTCTCTTTGACATCTAGTGGGGGTGTTCCACAGGGCGGGTGCCACTACTGAGAAGGCCCTCTGCCTGGTTCCCTGTAACTTGGCTTCTCGCAGCGAGGGAACCGACAGAAGGCCCTCAGAGTTGGACCTCAGTGTCCGGGCAGAACGATGGGGGTGGAGACGCTCCTTCAGGAAGTTTCTCTTCCATAGCAAGAGCCCCAGGTTGACCTAAGCTAGTGGCCAAAATTGTGGAAACCTTTTGGGAAAAGAGTATTTTCGAGGTTTGATGGCTCATAACACTTGATTGGCTCTCTAAACACTCCTGCTCGTTGGCTACGTTCAGATGAAGGAAAGCTACTGCATATCAACCTAAGCAAGTTGTGCTTCCTTTTTTCTGGTTATTTGGCTATAACTTTTTATAGAATACAGACGATTGAACAAACTTTGTTGCATTGCATTCTTCATTAAATTATATTTCCATTGATACATAATTTTATGGTATTACTCAAAAAAAAAAAGTGGTGTTGTGAGCCATCAAACCTCATAAAAACACTTTTCCCAAAAGGTTTCCCCAATTTTGTCCACTAGTGTGCAGCGTACATTGGTCATCTGTCATAGATGCTTTAGGTGAGGTTCCTGCATTGAAAGAGGGCTGGACTAGATGGCCCTCAGGGTCCCTTCCAACTGAAGGAGCGTCTCCACCCCCATCGTTCTGCCACTGAGGTCCAGCACCGAGGGCCTTCTGGCAGTTCCCTTGCTGCGAGAAGCCAAGTTACAGGGAACCAGGCAGAGGGCCTTCTCGGTGGTGGCACCTGCCCTGTGGAACGCCCTCCCAGCAGATGTCAAAGAGAAAAACAACTACCAGACTTTTAGCAGACATCTGAAAGGCAACCCTGTTTAGGGAAGCTTTTAATGTTTAATAGACTATTTTATTTTAATATTCTGTTGGAAGCTGCCCAGAGTGGCTGGGGAAATATTTTTAATATTTATTTATTTATTTATTTATTTATTTATTTATTTATTTTTATTACAGTTCTGTGATTCTATGAAATATCATGTTAGGAATCATTAAAAAAAGATGCCAACAGTTTAAAGCTCTTCTTTCCTTCTCACAAAGTATCCCTCTTGTTTCTGAAGGTGAAAAGCAGGATGAAGAAGAATCAAACATGGCGCTGTTGGAAAGATATGGATGCAAAGAGGAGGAAGAACAGAGAGCAAGACCTGAGCTAAAACAGGAGAGCAGGAACGAATTCTCTGCTTCTCAGGAAGGTGACATCTGTGAGATCCCAGCTGAAGAGAACCTTAGCAACAGAAAAGAAAGCAGTCAGTGCCCTGTGTGTGGCAAAATGTTCAAATGGAAATCGAGCCTTTATACCCACTCTAAGCTCCACACAGGGGAGAAGCCATTCAAGTGTTCTGAGTGCGGAAAGAGCTTCAGTCAGAAGTCAACCCTCACTACTCATCAAAGAATCCACACCGGGGTGAAACCATTTCAATGTTCCGAATGTGGAAAGAGCTACAGTAGAAATTCGAGCCTTACCGCTCACCAGAGAATCCACACAGGGGAGAAACCGTATGTGTGCCCGGAGTGTGGAGAAAGCTTCAGTGAGAAGAGAAATCTCACTGTTCATCAAGGAACTCACACAGGGGGGAAGCCATTTCAGTGCTTGGATTGTGGAAAGAGCTTCAGTCAGATATCAAGTGTAAGCAGACATCAAAGAATACACACTGGTGAGAAACCATATATATGCTCAGAGTGTGGGAAAAGCTTCAATCAGAAAAGAAATTTGACTGTTCATCAAGGAACTCATACAGGGGAGAAACTATTTAAATGCTCGGAGTGTGGAAAGAGCTTTAATAGGAGAGACCGGCTTATTTTACATAATAAAATCCACAGAGGGGAGAAACCATTTAAATGCTTGGAGTGCGGAAAGAGCTTCAATCAAAGCTCAAGCTTTACTTCACACCAAAGAATTCACACCGGGGAAAAACCTTTTAAATGCTTGGAGTGCGGAAAAAGCTTCCGTTGGTCCAGCGTCTTGACTTTACACCAACGAATTCACACAGATAAGAAACCGTATAGCTGCTTGGAGTGCGGGAAAAGCTTCAGGCAGAAGAGCAATCTCACAGCTCACGAAGGAATCCATACTGGGCAGAAACCATTTAAATGTTTGGAGTGCGGAAAGAGCTTCAGTCAAAAGATTCACCTCACTTGCCATCAGGGAACGCACACAGGAGAGAAACCATTTAAATGCTTGAAATGTGGAAAGAGCTTTCGTTGGGCTACCTCACTTACTTTACATCAGAGAACCCACACAAGGGAGAGACCGTACACATGCTTAGAGTGCGGAAAGAGCTTCAGTCAAAAAACCCATCTCACTTATCATCAAGGGACTCACACAGGGGAGAAACTATTTAAATGTCTGGAATGTGGAAAAAGCTTTTGCTGGGCTATTTCTCTTACTTTACACCAACAAATGCACACTGGGAAGAAAGCGTATACTTGCCTGAAGTGCGGAAAGAGCTTCAGGAAGAACTCCAACCTTAGATCACACCAAATAACTCACACAGCAGAGAAACCATTCAAATGCTTGGAGTGTGGAAAAAGCTTCCGTTGGAACAACTCTCTTACATTACACCAACGTGTTCACACCGGGGAGAAGCCATATGAATGCTTGGAGTGTGGAAGGAGCTTCAATAGGAAATCCACCTTTATATTACATCAGAGAATCCACACAGGGGAGAAGCCCTTTAAATGCCCGGACTGTGGAAAGAGCTTTATTCGGAGAGACTCCCTCATTTTACATCAACACATCCACACAGGACAGAAGCCCTTTAAATGCTTGGAGTGCGGAAAGAGTTTCAATCACAGCTCAAGCTTCACTTTACACCAAAGAATTCACACAGGTGAGAGACCACATAAATGCTTGGAGTGTGGAAGGAGTTTTAACAGGAGAGGAACACTTAAATTACATCAAAGAATCCACACAGGGGAGAAACCTTTTAAATGTCTGGAGTGTGGAAAGAGCTATATTAGGAAAGACTCCCTTATTTTACATCAGAGAATCCACTCAGGGGAAAAGCCCTTTAGATGCCTGGAGTGTGGAAAAAGCTTTATTAGAAAGGACTGCCTTATTTCACATCAACACGTCCACACGGGGGAGAAGGCTTTTAAATGTTTAGAGTGTGGAAAGAGCTTCAATCACAGCTCAAGCTTCACCTTACACCAAAGAAGTCACACTGGAGAGAGACCACATAAATGCTTGGAATGTGGAAAGAGCTTTAACAGGAAAGGGATCCTTAAATTACACCTGAGAATCCACACAGGGGAGAAACCCTTCAAATGCCTGAAGTGCAGGAAAAGCTATATTAGGAAAGGGTCCCTTATTTTACATCAAGGCATTCACATGGAGGAGAAACCATTTAAATGTCTGGAGTGTGGAAAGAGCTTTGCTAGGAAAGACTGCTTTATTTCTCATCAAAACATTCACACAGGTGAGAAGCCATATAAATGTCTGCTGTGTGGCAAGAGCTTCAATCACAGCTCAAGTTTTACATCACACCAACGAACTCACACAGAAGAGAGACCACATAAATGCTCGGAGTGCGGAAAGAGCTTTAACAGGAAAGGGATCCTTAAATTACATCAGAGAATCCACACAGGGGAGAAACCTTTTAAATGCTTGGAGTGTGGAAAGAGCTATATTAGGAAAAGCTCCCTTGCTTCACATCAAAGCATTCACACAGTGGAGAAGCCATTTAAGTGCCTCGAGTGTGGAAAGAGCTTTAGTCGGAGAGATGCTTTTATTTCACATCAAAACATTCACACAGGTGAGAAACCCTTTAAATGCCTGGCGTGTGGAAGGAGCTATATTAGGGAAAGCTCCCTTATTTCACATCAGAGAATCCACACAGAGGAGAAACTTTGAATGTTTGGAGCGCAGAAAGAGCTTCAATCCCGGGTCAAGCTTTTTATCACACCAAAGAATTCAAACGTGTGGAATACATAAAGAGCTGCAGGAAGAGCAGGGACCTCAGTAGATGTATGCTCAGACTGTGGCATGATTTGTCACCACAGAGACAGCCTTAGAAATCATCAGAGACTGTGCATAGAGGAGCAACTATATGCGTACAGGCTTGGAATGTAGGAGTGTCATCTATGAGCAAGCAGAATAAAAGGGTCAAATCACATCAAAGAGTCCACCCAATGGTGAAACCACAAAACTGAAGTGTGGAAAGAAAATGTAAATAAATCTTCACACAGGGAGGAAGTGTCTAAAGAAAGAAGACTACAGCTTTTCTGACCAATCACACTTTTATAGCACACACAAAGAAGAGATTGACAGTATAAATGTTCAGATATCTACGATTCCAAACATGGTATGTGGGTTACAGATAGGTAGCCGTGTTGGTCTGCCATAGTCAAAACAAAAAAATTTTTTCCTTCCAGTAGCACCTTAAAGACCAACTAAGTTAGTTCTTGGTATGAGCTTTCGTGTGCATGCACACTTCTTCAGATTATCTGTTATCTGAAGAATTATCTTCAGATTATCTGTTATCTGAAGAAGTGTGCATGCACACGAAAGCTCATACCAAGAACTAACTTAGTTGGTCTTTAAGGTGCTAATGGTATGTGGGGAAAGTGATTAGGGCCATCATCGTAACTAGTACAATGTTGTGATTAGGCATTTTCCTTGCCACATTTTGTGAATGAATCATGATGCAGTAGTCATAAGGGTCTTCACCACCTTGGGGATAAATCACTCATAAGGAACTGTGGGATACTCGGGGGGGGTTGACTAAATGGGGCTTTGATAGAAGCTTATGAAGGTATGAATACTGGTGAGAGGGATAGAGGAAAAGTATCCTTCCTTTCAAGGGACACGGGTGGCGCTGTGGATTAAAACCACAGAGCCTAGGGCTTGCCAATCAGAAGGTCGGCGGTTCGAATCCACATGATGCTCGGTCCCAGCTCCTGCTAACCTAGCAGTTCGAAAGCACATCAAAGTGCAAGTAGATAAATAGGTACCACTCTGGTGGGAAGGTAAACATTTCCGTGCGCTGCTCTGGTTTGCCAGAAGCGTCTTAGTCATGCTGGACACATGACCCTGAAGCTGTACGCCAGCTCTCTCGGCCAGTAAAGCGAGATGAGCGCTGCAACCCCAGAGTCGTCCGTGACTCAACTTAAAGGTCAGGGGTTCCTTCACCTTTACCCTTCCTTTCTCATCATGTTAGAACTCAAGGTTAACCTAAATAGTTCCATAGTTGTGTTGTGTACAAAAAGCAAGTTTCACTTGATATTGAAATGATTATATAGATTGCTGCTCAGAATGGCATATAGGGAAATGTTACCTTTCTGTTAAGAAATGGGTTTTAAGAATATGAGGTTTGATATATATGATTAAATTCTCAAAGATAAAGTAAGATAAGGGAAGAGAACTAACACTTATTGGGGGGTTTTAAACAAAGTTTTGAGGGACGCGGGTGGCGCTGTGGGTAAAACCTCAGCGCCTAGGACTTGCCGATCGCATGGTCGGCAGTTCGAATCCCCGCGGCGGGGTGCACTCCCGTCGTTCGGTCCCAGCGCCTGCCAACCTAGCAGTTTGAAAGCACCCCTGGGTGCAAGTAGATAAATAGGGACCGCTTACCAGCGGGAAGGTAAACGGCGTTCCGTGTGCTGCGCTGGCTCGCCAGATGCAGCTTGTCACGCTGGCCACGTGACCTGGAAGTGTCTGCGGACAGCGCTGGCTCCCGGCCTCTAGAGTGAGATGAGCGCACAACCCTAGAGTCTGGCAAGACTGGCCCGTACGGGCAGGGGTACCTTTACCTTTAAACAAAGTTTGGATGATTCTATTCAATCTCTGTGTTGAAACGTGGAGTTTATTATGTATTGGATGGAGTTCAAGATGCAGCACAACAGTATTCAGTTTTAAGAATATTACAGGGCAACTGTTGTAAATATTAATTGTTTGATATACATTCCATTTTTTACTATTTTTTAAATTGAATTTACCGTATTTTTCGCTTTATAGGACGCACTTTTTCCCCTCCAAAAATGAAGGGGAAATGTGTGTGCGTCCTATGGGGCGAATGCAGGCTTTTGCTGAAGCCTGGAGAGCGAAAGGGGTCGGTGCGCACCGACCCCTCTCGCTTTCCAGGCTTCAGGAAGCTATCCGCAAGCCTGGGGAGCCCAGCGGGAGTTCCCCCCGCCAGCCCCAAAGAGCAGGTCGAAAGGAACCCAAAGCCTCCAGAGCCCACCGGGAACTCCGGAGGCTTCGGATGAACGCACCTTGAACGCACAGAACGCACCTTGACTTAGAGGTGGAGAACAAGAAAAACTTTTTTTCCTGTTCTCCCCCTCCTATGGTCCAGTGCGTCCAATAGAGCAAAAAATATGGTATATACTGCCCTGTACCTGCAGGTCTCAGGGTGATTCACAGAAAAGATCACAATGTATAAAATAAAAATACAGACAATAACCCAATAACACCCCACCCCCAAGAGAGCCACATTTTAAAAGTGCATAGGATGTCCATCAAATGAACCAAAGGCTTGGTTAAAAAGTAACGTTTTTGCCTGGCGCCTAATGGTGTATAAGGAAGGTGCCAGGTGAACTTTCCTGGGGAGAGCATTCCACAGATGGGGAGCCACTGCAGAGAAGGCCCTGTTCTTGTGTTGCCACCCTCCAGACCTCTTGAGGCGGCACATGAAGGAGGCCTCAGAAGATGATCTCAGGGTCCAGGTAGGTTCATATGGAAAGTGGTGGACCTTGAGGTATTGTGGTCCTGAGCCGTTTAAGCCTTTATAGGTCAGAAAAAGCACTTTGAATCGGGCCTGGAAACTAATCAGTAGCCAGTGCATTTGGACCAGGATTGGTGTAACGTGGTCAAACTGTCTTGCTCTGGTGAGTAACCTGGCCACTGAAATCTGCACTAGCTGAAGTTTCCAAACTGTCTTCAGAGGCAGCCCTACGTATAACACATTGCAGTAATCTAACCTTGAAGTTACCAGAGCATAGACAATGGTAGTTAGGCTATCCTTGTCCAGATAGGGGTGTAGCTGGGGCACCAACTGAAGCTGATAGAAGGCACTCCGGGCCACTGAGGCCATCTGAGCCTCGAGCAACAGCAAAGGATCCAGGAGTACCCCTAAGCTATGAACCTGCTCCTTCAGAGGAAGTGTAATCCCATCAAGACATAGCTGTCAACTTACAGATTTGAAAATAAGGGACCAGCAGCCTTGAAAATAAGGGACCAGCGGCCAAAATAAGGGACCTGCAGCCTCACCTGTTCCAGGCACTCCAGTCTTCCTGTCCTCTTGCAGGCTGGTCAAACTCATGCTGCGTAGCTTCGAGAACACTGTCCAACCAACTTTGTAACCAGAGGTTCAACTGAATAGAATCTGAATCACATGCACCACAAGGCCTATGCAGCCTCAACTTAAGATGGCTCCCCGGCCTGGCTTTGCACTGCAAAGTTTGCAGCAGCACGTGCAACAAAATGGTGTCCAGCATTCAAAAGCCCCCTCAGCTTGCATTAACTAGCCACACACAAGGCATGCAAGCTCCACCCCCCAGTCGTTCTTAGACTTCTTATTGGGTGAGCAACACAGCAACAGCCAAGCAACACAGTTGGAGCCTCCCTCCTCCCTGGCCGGCAGGGAGGGAGGGAGAGGAGCTGCTTCCTTTGAAATTTAAGGGACATAATTTAAGGGACATCCATCAATAAGGGACAGCAGCGGGACATGGCGCTGGAATAAGGGACTGTCCCTTCAAATAAGGGACACTTGACAGCTATGCATCAAGAGCAGGCAATCTCCCACGCATCTGGTCTAGGGAACCACCCACTAACTGAGCCTCACTCTTATCTAGATTGAGCTTCAGTTTGTTGGCTCTCATCCAGTCCATTACAAAGGCAAGACACTGGTCCAGCACTTCCACTGCCTCACCTGCAGATAGAAAGGAGAAATAGAGCTGTGTTATCAGCACACTGCTGACAACGTACTCCGAAACTCCAAGCTTTTGCATACTTGTTGATTGTGGGTATCGTGTTGATATTCTCAGTTTCTGACATACGATAGCCGTCTTCAAATATCTAAAAGTCTGTCACATGGAAGATGGAACAAGCTTGTTTTCTGCTCCAGAGAGTAGGACCAGAACCAGTTATTTCATGTTACAAGAAAGGAAGAAGAGTTTGGATTTAATATCCTGCTTTATCACTACCCGAAGGAGTCTCAAAGCGGCCAACATTCTCCTTTCCCTCCCTCCCCCACAACAAACACTCTGTGAGGTGAGTGGGGCTGAGAGACTTCAGAGAAGTGTGACTGGCCCAAGGTCACCCAGCAGCTGCATGTGGAGGAGCGGAGACGCGAACCCGGTTCACCAGATTACGAGTCCACCGCTCTTAACCACTACACCAACTAAACATCAGGAAGAACTTTAGTTGAGGTTCCTGCATTGCAGGGGGTGAGACTAGATGACCCTCGGGTCCCTTCCAACTCTACAATTCTGTGGTTCCCAGGAAATGCATAAAAAACATAATATTCAATAAAATTAAGGATTAGACGAATTCATGGTCTCCCAGTGGCTCTTATCCATGATAATTACATGGAATCAAATAGATTATAATCAAAAGGGAGGCAACAGCACAATACAGTACAGTTATTGAAAATTATATATTATTTATCATGGCTAGGAGGAATAGCTTGGCTTCTGTTGTTCATGCTCTCCTCCTTTCTGGCCTACTGTAATGAGCTCCCCTTGAAGATGATGAGAAATCTGAAGCTAGTGCAGAATTATTATTTATTGTATTTGTTTATTTATTACATATTTATTCTGCCCTTCATCTGAAGATCTCGGGGCAGTTCACAGCATAAAAGTACAAAACGAAAACACAAAATACAGAATAAAAACAAGAACAAAACAAACCCATAAGCCACACCTCCCAAAAACACATTTAAAAGGACATAGAATGTCAATCAGCCAAAGGTCTGGTTGAAGAACGGCATTTTCTGCCTGGCCCCTAAAAGTATATAATGAAGGTGCCAGTTGAGCTTCCCGGGGGAGAGCATTCCTCAAGCGGGGAGCCACCACAGAAAAGGCCTGTTCTTATGTTGCCACTCTCTGGGCGTCTCATGGAGGCGGCACGTGAAGAAAGGCCTGAGAGGATGGTCTCGGGGTTTGGGTCAGTTCATTTGAGGAGGTTGTCCTTGAGGTACTGAGGTCTCAAGCCACAAAGCCGTGATATTGCCAACTTGCTGCTTCCATTGTAAAGAAGAGTAGCTCTGCTGCTCCTGAGCCACTGGAGGAGCTTATAGGCCTGTGTTTTTCAGCCTGGGGTCCCCAGATGTTGCTGGACTACAACTCCCATCACCCCCAAGTCTCTGGGAACCAAGCCATATGAGGAATGGTTGAAGGAGCTGGGTATGTTTACCCTGGAGGAGACAGAGATCATCTTCAAATAACTAAAAGGCTTTGTACAAATAATAAATTGTTGTTGTGCAGATGGAGCCTAAGTTTCATGAATTCTTTGTTTGCATTGTTTTTGTATGTGAACTGCCTTGAGTTTTAAACAGAAACGCAAAGTGGACATCCTTTATTTTCCATTTCATTTCATTTCTCTTCCCAACCCTCACATCTGCTTAAGTGCTTAAAGGCCACTTATATCCACGAAAGTTTTAAACTTGAATTAAAAGGAAACCAGGAGAAACATACACACATGCCAGAAGAAGCCAAGAATTTAATATAATGGTTTATTGTAACAAATGGCGACTTAGAAGATTAGAGCTTTTAAACAAAACTGAAAGGCTATGTTAATACTGTCTGTAAAGCAGCCTTCATCAACCTGGTGCAAAACATGGGTTTTGCAGTATAGTTGCCATCGGCACAACTAGTGGTCAAGGATGATGGGTTTTGTAGTCCAAGAAACATGGAATTTCTACATGAAATTCCAGTGCGGATTCTCCGATGTGGTGTTAGGCCTGTTCCGGCCAAAGCTCTTTCCACACCTTGAGCATCCGTGCCGTTTCTCCTGTGTGGCTCCTCTCGTGGGCATGGAGGCTCGAGTTCTGACTGAACCTTTTCCCACATATCAAGCACTTGTAGGGCTTCTCTCCTGTGTGGACCCTCTGGTGCCTAGCGAGGTCCCCGTTCCTCCGGAAGCAGTTCCCGCACTCCAAGCACTGAAATGGCTTCTCCCCCGTGTGGCTTCTCTGATGTGAAATGAGGTTCGTGCTGTTGACGTAGTTCTTCCCGCACTCGGCGCATTTAAAGGGCTGCTCCCCTGTGTGCAGCCTCTGATGGTTCCTAAGGTTCCACTTGTGGCGGAATTTTATGCTGCACTCGGAGCAGGCGTAGGGTTTCTCCCCGGTGTGGATCCTTTGGTGCCGTGTGAGGTCTGTGTTCTTGATGAAGCTCTTTCCACACTCGGAGCATTTGAACGGTTTTTCTCCCGTGTGGATTTTCTGATGGGAATGGAGGTTGATTTTCTGAGTGAAGCTCTTTCCGCACTCGGAGCACTGAAATGGCTTCTCCCCTATGTGGATTCTCTGGTGGGTCCTGAGGCTCGAATGCCCACTGAAGTTCTTCCCACACTCCAAGCAGTGAAACGCTTTGTCCTCTAGGAGGACCCTCTTACGGGTCTTGAGTTCTGAACGGTGGCTTAAGCCCTTTCCGTACTCGGAGCACTGAAGTGGTTTCTCCAGTGTCTGCGTTCTCCGTTGAACATTAAAACTTGGTTTCAAACCGAAGGTCTTCTTGCACACGGGATGCCTATTCCTTTCTTTTCCTTCTGCCATTTTGTCTTGGGTTGGGATTTCCTGGATGTCACAGGGTTGATAAACCACAGAACTTTTCCTTCCCTTCTGTTTTGCTTCCGTTTTCTGCCTCCACTCTTTCCTCTCTCTGCTTCTGTCTCTTTTCAGTGATGCGCCACATGGTTCTTGCTCAGTCTCACTCTTCCACGTGAGTCTATCACATGCTGGAAAAGAGAGGTGGGGAAATGTAGTAAGGCCACAAGAGAGTAAGGGAATTAGTTTGGAGCTGTAAGACAACAGACACTCCTTTTTATAATCCACTATATTGTGGTGAGGATAATAATAATAATAATAATAATAATAATAATAATAATAATATACTTTATTTATACCCCACCCATATGGCTGGGTTTCCCCAGCCACTCTGGGAAGCTCCCAACAGAATATTAAAAACACAATAAAACATTGAACATTAAAAATTTCCCTGAACAGGGCTGCCATCAATTGTCTTCTAAAAGTCAGATAGTTGTTTATTTCCTTGACATTTGGTGGGAGGGCGTTCTACATGGAGGGCACCACTACCGAGAATGCCCTCTGCCTGGTTCCCTGTAACCTCACTTCTCGCAAGGAGGGAACCGCCAGAAGGCCCTCGGCACTGAACCTCAGTGTCCGGGTTGAACAGTGGGGGTGGAGAAGCTCCTTCAGGTATACTGGGCTGAGGCCATTTAGGGCTTTAAAGGTCAGCACCAACACTTTGAATTGTGCTCAGAAATGTACTGGGAGCCAATGTAGGTCTTTCAGGACTGGTGCTATATTAGGTCCAGTCGTGGCCGACTCTGGGGTGCGGGGCTCATCTCGCTTTATTGGCCGAGGGAGCCTGCATATGGCTTCTGGGTCATGTGGCCACCATGACTAAGCCGCTTCTGGCGAACCAGAGCAGTGCACGGAAACGCCGTTTACCTTCCCGCCAGAGCAGTACCTATTTATCTACTTGCACTTTGACGTGCTTTCGAACTGCTAGGTGGGCAGGAGCAGGGACCGAGCAATGGGAGCTCACCCCTCGGCGCTGGATCTCAGTTTCTGGGCTGAGCAATGGGGGTGGAGACGCTCCTTCAGGTTTACTGGGCTGAGGCCGTTTAGGGCTTTAAAGGTCAGCACCAGCACTTTGAATTGTGCTCGGAAACATATTATTTGTTTCCTAATGTTTACAGTCTGCTTCTGACCCCGGAGGTGAAAAAGGAGGAAAGCTTACACAGAGAGGACACGTTCCAGAAGTTCTCCTCCATGACTTCCCTGTGCAGGTCTCTCTGATGCGGATCCAGCACTGCCAGCTCCTCCTCATTGAAGTACACAGCCACGTCCTCAAAGGTCACCAGGCCCTAGAAGACATAGGGTTCAAACAGGCAACAAGTCATGCTTCTTCCCCTTCTACTTACTGCAAGTAAGGCAGTAAAAGTGGGGCAGCAAAGCAGGCGTTTCTCCGCAGGAGGATTTAAGCCGCCAGACCCCAACTTCCATCAGCTCCAGCTAGCATGGCCAATAGTCAGGGATGATGGGAGTTGGGAGTCCAGCTGGAGGGCCGCCACATCACCCCCTCAGATCGATCCGATTTCTTAAATTTATATCCCAGACTTCTTCCCCAAACAGCCCAGGGCAGCAAGCAGCAAATGATAAAGCAGTAAAAACATCTTAGAAACTGGGAAAGCTTTCGGATTGGTGGAGATGACTGGCAGAATCCGTGACCAAGGGAGAGAGACGGTGGAAGAAGATTGGAAGAAATTTAAAGTTTATCTCAAGAACTGTTGCAAAATTAATGAGTGTTAAAATGTTTTGGGTCAGGTAAAACAGAATTGCGGGGACAAATAATTGGATATGAGAAAAAGGATTTAAAGGGGGGGGAAAAAGTGTTATAAGTTGACATTGGGGCTTGCTGGAAAACTTTAAAGTAGGGATGCAGAAAAGGGAGGTATGAGGAAGTCGATGAAAGAAGGTTTAAGAAAAAATGTGAAGAAATTATACGTGTTTATATGTTTGTTTGTTCTAGTATTGTTTTGTATTGTCTATTATTATGTGTTAAAAAACCAATAAAAAATTTATATAAAAAAAAATAGAAACTGGGAAAGCTTTCAGCTTGAAAGGCTTGTTGAAAGTCTTGAATGTCTGCCATATTGGAGGAAATTACACGCTGACGTAAGATTTAGACAAGGCTCGGAGCCACCGGGTGCTTTTTATCTGATTTGGACTGCCTCTCCCCAATCTGGGCCCTGTGATCGGCCTCTGAGGCCCTTCTCCGTGCGCCCTCTCTCCACAAGGGGTCCAGAGGGTGGCAACACGAGAACGAGCCTTTTCCGTGGTGGCTCCCTCTCTGGACACAACTTGTTTCCTTTCGCAGCTTGAGCTTTGATACTTAGCCCAAATGCAAATGCATTACAAGCAGCCCCACCCCCACCCCGTTTACACGGGGGGTTACATTCTGAGGCCCCGTGCGTGGTGGCGAAATTTCATTGAATTGAAACCCATTGGAAAAGCCTGCAAACAACTCATTCCGCCCTTTCAGTGACATCTTTATGACGTTTATCACTTCCAGGTTGGTGCAATGCACGTATACACAGCTATGCACATATTGAATACGTTTTAATGGGGGGCTGCCTGTCATCTTACATGCCATTTTATTTTTATTATGTTTTGTTTTTTAAAAAATTTGTTTAATCGTTTTTTCGATACAAACATCAACCGCAAAAGACACATACAACAAAAATCATAATAACAATAATAACACAATTTGACAATTCCTACTACACCTTTGATATACCTACTACACCTTTTTAACAATATTTTCCCACCTCTCTCTCCTCCCCCTACTTCCCACCACTATTCACCTTATCACTTAAATATTTGTTCCAGATTTCTTCATATTTATCCATTCTTATTTTGCGTTGACATGCAATTCATTCGTATGTGGCTAATCTATCCATATTATCAATCCATGTGCTCAATGGAATCTTTTTGCAGCTCTTCCAATTCATCAAAACACGTTTTTTTGCTTCTAATATATATGTTTATGTTTTGTTCTTTATATGCTGTCAAATGCTGTTTTGCATGTTTCTTGTACAAATAAAAGTGAAGAAAAGTAAATAAAAATTACCAAAAAAGAGAGAGAGAGGAAAAAAAGAAAGTCTTTAAAGAAGCTGCATTATACTGAGTCTACACGGACCGGCAGAGGCTCTCCAGGGTTTCAGGTGTCTCCCAGCTCTATGTGGAGATGCTGGGAACTGAACCCAAGAACTTGTGCATACAAAGCAGATGTTCTGCAACAGAGCTATGGCGCTCACAATCTCCTCAGTGAGCAAATTGATAGAAGCAAAGGTGATTGTTCAGGCCCAGGAAGATGAGGAGAGAACAGACACCTGTTCACACTCATCACTGAAGCATAAAGGTGAAATGGGCACCGAAGGTCAGTGAAGGATCTGGGATGATCAACCCCTTACCTTGTCTGGTTGCGTGGAATCCGTTCCCATTCCATCCTGAAGAACAGGCGGCCCCGAACTGATGGCTGCTGTTATTTCACTGCCTGGAATGGCAGGAAGATATTGGATTATTTATACCCTTTTTCTGTTGTTATGTATTTAGATTATTTACATCTGGCTTTTTCTCTGGCCAAGTCACACTAAGTTAGAGCTTCAGAAGAGGTTTGCTTCTCAATACCAGCTGCTCTGAAGTAAGAATCACAGAGGGCTTATGCCTTTACATCCTGCTGATGGAAGGATCTGGCTGGCCACTAAAGGAAGCAGGGTGCTAGATGACAGCAGCGAGCCAGCAGTAAATCACCCCAAGCAAGCTAGAGTTACCGTATTTTTCGCTTTATAGGACGCACTTTTTCCCCTCCAAAAATTGAGGGGAAATGTGTGTGCGTCCTATGGAGCGAATGCAGGCTCCTTGGCTTCAGCAATAGCAACGCGAAGCCTCTGAAGCGCAGAGGGAGCGCTCCCTCCGCGCTCCAGAGGCTACGCGTTGCTTTCGCTGAAGCCTGGAGAGCGAGAGGGGTCGGTGTGCCTGAAGCCTTTGGAGCGCAGTGGGAACTCGTGCTGCGCTCCGAAGGCTTCGGGTTCCTTTTGCTGAAGCCAGGAGAGCAAGACTCTCCTGGCTTCAGCAGAGAGGGAGAGCTGCGCAGCGCCCCTTCAGCCAAGCGGGAGGAGAAATGGAAGGGGCTCCGTTTCTCCTGCCGCTTCGCTGAAGGGGCGCTGAGCAGAGAGGGGGAGAATTATTTTTTCTTGTTCTCCCCCTCTAAAACAAGGTGCGTCCTATAGAGTGAAAAATACGGTAACTCTTTATTAGCAAAACAGAAGTGTTAGGCCTAATGAGAACTCAGGTCTTGTCCCCATGAAGCAGTTGGCAAGACTAGAGGTCCCCACCTCCCTACAGCTGGCTGTGTCTCCTCCTTTCCTTCCCAAGCAATCAAAGACTATGCCGATGTGGCTGTCTTTCCTCCCGCTTCATGCCTCTCTTGGTTCAGGGAGACCAGGAGGGAGGGGAGCTGGTCTCAGCAGGAGGGGGAGACACCCATGCCTCTTCACCAGTCTGACACATCTTTGCCTCTTGGCCTCCCTCCTCTCCTGCTTCAGCTTCTGCCTGTGATTCTGGGCTTGTCTCTGTCACATGCTCTCCCCGCTCACTAAACCCTGTTACCTCTTCAGCTTCCGACACCTCCTCTCCCCAGTCTGCTCCCTCTGACTACTCATCATTGTCCTACCACCAATCCCCAAGCTGTGAGCCTTCTTCCCTTGGGGGTTCCCCAGCTGGTTCCGCCATCATTCCTCTGCATCTGACCATTCCCTGACCACACGGTGGACCTTTGGCTTGATCAAAACTTATGTTCTGATGCACACATATGAGATTGAAGCCTTAGAGCATCAAACCACTTCCTCCAGAAGCAAGTGGGGAAGGCAGCCTCTGACGGTCCCACCTGACATCATCAACTGGTTTTGGCAAATATCTGCCAGCCCAGGGCTCCCTGGGAAGAGATCCCCTGAAGCCAGCTGGACTGGAAGAGGAAGACTCAAGGTGGTGATCTTAGCTCAACAACAAATGTTGAGCTGAAAGCATCTCATGATAACAATAGCGTTGAAAATTAACGAACATTATGGTCACTGTAATATAAAAAATACAGTCACATCTAAATAAAGCACAAACAAGTTTATCAAAAACAAGTCAATACAAACGCATATTAATTCAACATATCAGAAATAACTACTGAGCCCTCTGCCAGTAGATAAAAATGCAAAAAGAAAAGAGAAAGGTTCCAATAATTTATTAGAACTTGGACTTTAAACAGAAGGAAAGGGACGTGGGTTAAACCACAGAGCCTAGGACTTGCCGATCAGAAGGTCGGCGGTTCGAATCCCCGCGACGGGGTGAGCTCCTGTTGCTCGGTCCCTGTTCCTGCCTAGCAGTTTGAAAGCACGTCAAAGTGCAAGTAGATAAATAGGCACCACTCCGGTGGAAGGTAAACGGCGTTTCCATGCACTGCTCTGGTTTGCCAGAAGCGGCTTAGTCATGCTGGCCACATGACCCAGAAGCTGTGCGCCGGCTCCCTCAGCCAATAAAGCGAGATGAGTGCCACAACCCGAGTCGGCCACGACTGGACCTAATGGTCAGGGGTCCCTTTAACCCTTTACCTCTAAACAGAAGGAACTTTACCTAGAGAGGTCATGGTCCCACATTTCTTCATGACCTCCCTGTGCAGGGTCCTTTGGTTTGAATCCAGCAGCGCCCACTTCTCCCCAGTGAAGTAAACAGCCACCTCCTCAAATACCAAAAGATCCTGAAAGAGAAAGAAACATTTCACCCTGCACAGTTATTGCTGCAATTCTCCCCCCTTCAAGTGCAATCAGACAAAACAATTAAGGGTGAGGTTGGAGGGTATCTCCTTATAGGATTTAAACCTTCAGGAGGGCCATTGGGAAAATAAGGTAGGAAACGAGGAAGACTGACAGAGAAGCGTTCTGCCCGTCACATCGGAAACCTCTACTCAAGACACCCCTTATTGTGGAGCTGCTTCTGGTACCTTCTATCAGCGAAGAGCCTCCCACTTGAGGTAGAAATTCTACAAAAACTATTATCAGTGAGGCCGGGGTCACTACACCAGAGCGAAGCCTGACCAAAGAACTGGTAAGAACTGTTACAAAGTGCAATGTGTTATATGTAGGACTGCCTCTGAAGACGGTTTGGAAACTTCAGCTAGCGCAGAATTCAGTGGCCAGGTTGCTTACTGGAGCAACAGTTTGACCATGTTACACCAATCCTGGTCCAAATGCACTGGCTACTGATTAGTCTCCAGGCCAAATTCAAATTCCAGGCCAAATTTTGACCTATAAAGCCTTAAATGGCTCAGGACCGCAATACCTCAAGGACAGACTCTTTCCATATGCACCTGAGATCATCTTCTGAGGCCCTCCTTCATGTGCCTCCACCTCGAGAGGTCCGGAGGGTGGCAACGCGAGAACAGGACCTTTTCTGCAGTGGCTCCCTGTCTGTGAAATGCTCTCCCCAGGGAAGTTCGCCTGGCGCCTTCATTATACACCTTTAGGCGCCAGGCAAAAATGTTCCTTTTTAACCAGGCCTTTGGCTGACCTGATTTACATCCTATACCCTTTTAAAATGTGGCTCTTTTGGGGGTGTGGTGTGGGTTACTGATTTCATTTTTATTTTATATATTGTGATCTTTCCTGTGAACCACCCTGAGACCTCAGGGTATAGGGCGGTGTATAAATTAATTAAATAAATAAATTAATAGAAGAAACCCAGTGCTGACTGTTAGTGTGAAAGACAACTCCAGATAAGGCATAAGGAGGGCTCTGAACTGAGAGCAAAAAACTTGGGTTGGGTGTTTTCAAGGACTGTAGTTGGATGAAGAGATGGTGGGGTGTTGAGGTGGCAGAAAGTAGTTGGCTAGAGAAGAAACAGCCTTGACGGTGCACATTTGCTAATGGACAAACTCTTTCATCTGGTAATGCATTACTGAATGAAAGCAGACTAATTGAGGGTTTGGTGTAAGCCTTTGAACCCCCATCCTCCACCAAGGGAATTTTCTCCCACAGACTTCTGGGGAGGTCACTGAAACCATATTCGGATGCTGAGCCGGGACCGAGTCCACTTCTCTGCAAACCAGCTTCACAGGCTCCAACCCACAAGAAAGCGTGCCCACTTTCTTGCCATTCCATGGACTTCAGCTGCTGCCCGCCCTTCTCATCAAAAGGAAGACACACTGGACACGACACCTGCTGGATCAACACCTTAGCTAGTGCAGAAATACCCATCTTGTACCTGCTATACTTTGCAAGCCACACCTTGTACCAATCTGATTGATGCAACAAAGGCTTTGTCAGAAAAAGAATCAGGAGCTTGAGTTCGTCTGGCAACGAGGGCCAGGATCCTGTCCCCACTTGGCTACCCAGTGATCATTCCCCACCGCCGCCGCCACCTTACCTGATACAGTTTTACTGAGGCGGCTTCCGCCCCACCACAAGGAAGAGAAGGTATTTCCAGCATCCATGGAGTCTCCTCTGCCTCAGGGAGATCAGTGTCTGCCTCCTGCTCGTGAAACTAGAATATGCAGGGAGTAAAGAGAGAAATGTATGAGAAAAAGGATATACATGGAAGGCATGTTAGGAGATGCCCTAATGTAACATGTCACTCAATAAAACTTCTTCAGACACTGAATACCTGGGTAAAGATAGATGATTGATAGATAGATAGATAGATAGATAGATAGAGATATACAGTGGTACCTCAGGTTAAGTACTTAATTCGTTCTGGAGGTCCGTTCTTAACCTGAAACTGTTCTTAACTTGAAGCACCAATTTAGCTAATGGGGCCTCCCGCTGTCACCGCCACGCAATTTCTGTTCTCATCCTGAAGCAAAGTTCTTAACCCAAAGTACTATTTCTGGGTTATTGGACTCTGTAAGCAGAAGCGTATGTAACCTGAAGCGTATGTAACCCGAGGGACCACTGTATATGGGATTTTTAAACATTTATATTCTAAATACCTAAACAACAGAAGAAAAGGGATAATGGATGACCAGTACATCAGTTGTAATATAGCAGTTAAAGTTTAACAAGTAAGTTATTTTTGCCGCAGCCTCTAATATCCAAAACAATAAAAATGTTTTTGTTTATTTTATGAAAATACAGCCATCAGCACAAAACTATGAAGATGAAACCCTCTCTCACCTGCTGCTCTGCCTGCTTCTTCTTCTCTGCCCGACTCAGGAGGAAACCTTCTGCCAGGGCCACCGCTTGGGAACTGGTTTCCGCTCCACATTCCCTCACCCAGCTCTCCATCTCCGGGGGAAGGACAGCCAGGAATTGCTCCAGGATCACCAGGTCCAAGATCTGAGCTTTTGTGTATCGCTCCGGCTTCAGCCACTGATGGCAGAGATAGTGGAGTTGACTGCAAACCGCTCTGGGTCCTTCGGCCTCCTGGTAGCTGAAATGCCTGAAGCGCTGGCTTGGAGCATCTGAATAGAGGATGTTGGTTTCCTGACCCAGGATCTTCTTCACACTGCCTTCCCAGAATTTCACACTGCTCTCGGCCTGGGCGGCTTGTGGGCTTCTTCCTGTATCCTCCAACATGGTCTCTGGAATCTGGGAACCAGCGCTGGCAGGCTTGCCACCTGTCCTGTATAATGCAGGATTGTCCTGTATTTCAATGTGAAACGCTACGTAAAATGTACAGATACAGTTGTAGGGAAGTTTTTAATGTTTGATGTTTTATTGTGTTTTCAATATTCTGTTGGGAGCCGCCCAGAGTGGCTGGGGAATCCCAGCCAGATGGGTGGGGTATAAATAATAAAATTATTATTACTACTATTATTTTGTTCTGAATTTCCAGTCTTCTGCCTGCCTGCCGAGTTAGGGCTCCTCTCCCAAAAAACGCACGTGTTCGGAAGGGTGTGTGGAAGGCCGTGTATTATTATTATTATTATTATTAATTGAATTTATATACCCGGGGTCTCAGGCCGGTTCACAGAAGAAAATAAAGATATGAAACCACAAAATACGTAGTAAAAATAAACTCTGGGTGGCCAAGCACAGACAGATTTACACATTCATAAGTGTGTGAGAGACAAATTTCAGAGGGGTAACCCTGTGAGGCTGCAACAGATTGCAATGAGTTGCTGTGAAGTGGATTCAGCACCAGGTGAGAAAATAAATCGCCCCCAATCAAAGGCGGCCGCCCTAAGCCCTGGCATCTGGGCTCAGGCAATGGAGCGGGGTCTCTGGAGCTCCTTCAGCTCAGGGGAGAAAAGGGCCCTGATGAAAAAAAGAATCTTAAGGTTGACAGGCAGCTCCTGCTCCTCCCCAAATGCCTGAGGTGCCCTTCTAATCGTCGCAGAGAAATCTCCCCCCTCCACCGTTGCCATGGTTACCTGTGGGTTGTGGTGAGCCTGGCTTCCTTCCGGCCGCGAGCGCAGCTCCGCCCGGCCTCATCCGGGTCCCTTTCCCCGCCTCACTTCCGCCTCGGCCGGCTCCGCCCCTTAGCAACCGGGCCTGCTGCTGGCTGCTTAGCAACCGGGCGCCCCCCCTAGCAATCGCGGCCTGGTTCAGGGACGCCCGTGTTAAATATTCATATGGATTTTTAGTTGCATTCCTTTTCACCTCTTATTTTATTTCTCACATTGTATTTTATCGCGACCCCAATGCAAATCGTCGTTCTGTTAAAAGTCATGCAGCGTGTTAACAATTGCTACATTGGGCAGTGGGTTGAATTAATGAAATGGTCAGCAGTCTCAAACTACGCCTGCGCACCTCTGGTTCTGCTCTCCTCAATATTATAGCATCATAGAATCGTAGAGTTTGAAGGGACCCCCAGAGTCATCTAGTCCAACCCCCTGCAATGCAAGAATCTCAGCTGGAGCATCCATGACTGAGGGCCATTGAACCTCTGCTTATAAACCTCTGTAATAAACGAAAATCTGCCCTTATTCCCTTATGGGGGACACAAGAGCCCTTATAGAGTCGTTTGTAGGTTCTCCATCGGTTGGAGAAAATGACAGAGGCCAACCAGAGAATATTGAGAAGTAAAGCAGCTTGTAAGCCTGATCTTTATTGAACTGTTGCAACAGGGTGCCCCTTTCACACGCAGGAAAGGAGGACACAGAACAAAGGTGTGTCCGCCCTTATATAGACATTTTAAATTGTCCGCCTTGGAGTCCAAGACAAGCCCCAGATACATCATACCTACATCACAGAAAAGGCGGTCTACAACAGAAATCTGAGTGCATTGCATTTGTTTATAATTCCTGCATTGCAAAGGGCTGGACTAGGTGGTCCCTTCCCAACTCTCCCATTCTCTGGTTCTAGGATGGCGTTTCCTCCTTCTTGCAGAGCCTTTTCACAGCTCCTTCTTTAAATAGCCAACAGAAGGAACAGCTCACAAGGATGCCAGCTGAAAGAATCCCCTAAGTAAAGCATCTTTGGGGGGTGCGCGCGCGATGCACATGGTCTCCCTCCTACTTTCAAGAAATTTCAGAGGGCTGAGCTGAGCACGTTTGGCTTGCCAAGGGTTAAAAAGCACTGAGCAGCATCCCTCAGTAAAAGCTAGAGGTGGGGAGGGCAGACCCCCCAAGCAGTGGTTCTCAACCTGTGGTCCCCCAGATGTTGTTGGACTACAACTCCCATCATCGCTGGCTAGAAAGGCCAGAGCTCAGGGATGATGGGAGTTGTAGTCCAACAACATCTGGGGACCCACAGGTTGAGAACCGCTGCAAGCAAAATCCCTTCCCTTCTCCGTCTGTTTTTGCAAGGGGGGTGGTGGCAGCTTCTTCCTCTGCTCTGCACATATTGCCTCTGTGCCATAGGAGTCAACTCACAGGGACAGAGGTCCTTTCACCACCACCCCATAAAATATTTTTAGGGTTTCTGACTACCCCTAAAATATTTTATTGTGGGGGGGGGAGAAACCAGGAAGAGGAGAACTTTAAGAAAGAATGGGGAAAATTTACAACGTATTTAAGAGAACACTGTAAACAACTAAAAACTTTGGCAGGATTTCAAGTAACGCTTGTATTGTACTAAAAATTATGGTAAAAATGGATTAAGGAAAATACAGAAAATAAGAGAAGCAGTTGAAAAAAGATTGGTAATGGTAACCACTGAAGGGCAGAGGGGAGTCAAAGGGTTCAGGGAATCCTTGATGTTGATGTTTAAGGTTTGAATTTAAATTTGCAATGTAAAACTTAATAAAAAAGATTTGACCAATAAAAATATATTTTAGGGGGCCGGGCTCCCCAAAAGTTGATGGGTATCGGCATTCAAATGGTGTGTGCACACCATGTCATGTGATTTTTTTGATATTTTTATTGGGAAAAATTCAATTATAAAGAAATAAAGAGGGGAAGAAGGAGGGAAAGCAAACAACGATATGCGTAAGAGTAAAAAAAGGGGGGGAAGTATTCAAAAATGCAATGTACTATCCCAAACATTCTTATATATACCGATAAAGTGTTGTTATCCCAATACATTTTTAGATGTGAGTAGCCTGCTGCATTCTGCATAAACTCATTCCAAATGATGTCATATTTATTATGAGGCAGGGCTTACCTCCCCCGCACACACACACAAATATTTTATTCAAGTTGACACCCCTGCTCAGTGCCCCTTCTGGGATCTGGCAAGTCTCCTCTCTCTTCCCCATAGGGTGTATTGGGAAGAAGGGGGGAAGTCCCAGGGCTGCAGGGGAGGATTCATAGAGGGTCTGCTCAGCTCATGCGTGGGGAGACCCCCAAGTCAGGGAGCAGAGAGAGACCTCTTCCCTTCTCTGCAAAGCCAGGAAGAGGGCAAGTGTACAGGAGGTCTGCAACACCTTTGCGTAAGAGGCTCTCTGTCAGTAGGAGAGCTATTGTTTGAGCCCAGCTCCCCACCAATCCCAGGCTTTGCAGACCAACTTTGGCAGGTGAGTGGCAGCACCCGCCTGTCAAATCATATGATGCCATAATTCTGCCAGGTGACATCATCAGACGCACAGTGGGTCCAAACGCTTTTCTTACAGGGATACAGACAGAACCAGGTCCAGAAACGCCAGTTGATTGACAACCTGTCATGGAGAGGGAGAGAAAGAGAAAGAGAGAAAGAGAGAGAGGGGGAGACAGAGGGGGAGACAGACAGAGAGAGAGAAGTGCATTTCAGGGATTCATGCCTCTTTGTTCAACAATGGAAAGGACTTTATTTACTTTATGAATCACTTCCTACGAGGCATCAAGGAGAAAACCATATATGAGTTTCAAATCTAATACAGATGCAGACTGGGATAAAGATCTCTACTTTAAAAGGGCTATGTGGTCGATCCTTGCAAAATAAAAATAAAAAGCATAATGGGGTGGGGTGAGGAATCATCCAATTTAAAGTCCCACAAAATACAAGTCCATTGGAAGATATCGACCTGGAAGTAAACTTCCAGGGAGTTCGAGGCAGTTATATTCCCAGGTGTGTATACCAGGTGTGTATACCTATACCTTTCAATGGCCTTGCTTCTCATTCACCTTGAGTGTGTTTGCTTGGCTGGCAGGATTGTGGCCTCCAACTCTGGATAAATGCCTCTTGTATGCGTGGGTTGAGAATATAGAGAGAGATGTGGTCGCCATCAACCTTTTTTTTTTTTTTTTGCCAATGAATACCCTTGGAATTTTGATGAAGATGTCACGGGCGCCAGCCACAAAATGGTTCATTCACAAAAAAGTGAAGCAGTTAACCTAACCACAACATTATACTGATGTGTAAGATGATGGTCCTAATCGTCTTTTTCTCTCTCACTAAACATCGCCGCTTCTTTTCACTAGGTAAACTTGAGTTCTCATAAAATGAGAGAGGGAGTCCATTTCTCCCTCTGTGCCTCAATCATAGGTTTATCAGCCACTATCACTGCCCCATCTAGTCATCTCCCCACGACCCCACCGCACTGAAGCATCCCAAATTTTCTTTTGAGTCCCCAGCCCCCATGGCGGTGGCCGCTCTGGGTCTCTAGGAGGGCAGTTCATTCACAAAAGGCGACGAGGTTAAATGCATACTCAAAACACTACACTTTGTAAGATTCTGACTCTATCCATTCCCCTAAGTACAATACAGGGTTTGTAGGGATTCGAACATTTATATACCATCAGTCTCATGTGTGGACTCTCTGTTGGCTGCAAAGGTCCAATCGGTCACTAGAGTTCTATTCCAGGGGTTTCCAGTGTTCCACAAGCTTCGTTCAGGTATTCTATGGCATGTCCGTGTTAAATATTCCTATTGATTTTTAGCTGTATTTTCCATTGCTTCTTTTATTTCTTATATTGTCTTTTATTGCGATCCAAATGCAAATTGTCATTCTATGAAATAGCATTTAAAATACCATTTAAAATCACACAGCACCTAGCACAGTGTGTTACAATTGCTACAACGGGCAAGGGGAGGGGAATACAGTGGTATCTCTGGTTGCGAACGGGATCCGTTCCGGAGCCCCGTTCGCAACATGAGCAGAACGCAACCCGCATCTGCATGGGTTGCGATTCGCCGCTTCTGCGCATGCGTGTGACGTCAACACGCGCGTCTGCGCATGTGGCGAAACCCGCAAGTAACCCTTTCCGGTACTTCCGGGTCGCTGTGGGACACAACCTGAAAATGCTCAACCTGAAGCAAACGTAACAAGAGGTATTAACTGTAATTAAATGGTTTGTCAAGACCATCAAGTGGTCCATGGGGGGGGGGGATTCTCTAATCTACTTCATCGACTGCTCTAATCTACTTTGTTACATATGCTTCCTTCGGATGTGAATTGCAAAATGACAGAATCATAGAATGGTAGAGCTGGAATGGATCCAGGGGTCATCTAGTCCAACCCCCTGCAATATAGGGAATCTAAAGAAGACTGGCACTTTCCCCTCATGCTGTGCGCACTTCTAGGATTCCCCCATGGGTGGGTTCTTCAATGTGACGTGATCCTTATACTCTGGCCGAAGCTCGTCCCACATCCGAAGCATTTGGATGGTTCCTCCCCTGTGGACCGGAGTCGCCATGGGAGCTATTTCCATGTTCCAAGGCAGCTGTTCCAGGTGCAGCCTCTGGTGCTTTTTCAGGCTCTCGTTCCGCCGGAAGCTTTTCCCGCACTCCAGGCAGCTGTAAGGTTTCTCCCCGGTGTGGGTTCCCTCGTGAGCGGTGAGGTTGCTCTTCTGGCGGAAGCTCTTCCCGCACTCAGGGCACGTGTACGGCTTCTCTCCCGTGTGGATATTCTGGTGCGAGATGAGGGAGTCTCTCCTCATGAAGCTCTTCCCGCACTCCTGGCACTGGAAGGGCTTCTCGCCCGTGTGGATCCTCTGGTGCGAAACGAGGGACCCTTTCACAATGAAGCTCTTCCCGCACTCCAGGCATTTGAACGGCTTCTCGCCGGTGTGGAGCAGCTGGTGCAAGTTGAGCGTGCCTCGCCGCGTGAAGCTCCTCCCACACTCAAAGCACTGGAACCGCTTCTCGCCCGTGTGGATGCTCTGGTGAGAAACAAGGTTCGAGTTCTTCCGGAAGCACTTCCCGCACTCGGAGCACTTGAAGGGTTTCTCCTCGGTGTGGATGCTCTGATGTGAGATAAGGGCGCCTTTCCGGATGAAGCTCTGCCCGCACTCCAGGCACCGGAAAGGCTTCTCGCCGGAGTGGATCCTCTGGTGCAAATTGAGGTTGCCTTTGCTGTTGAAGCTCTGGCCGCACTCAAAGCACTTGAAGGGCTTTTCGCCCGTGTGAGTTCCCTGATGAGCGGTGAGGCTCTTCTTCTCTCTGAAACTCTGTCCGCACTCCAGGCAGTGAAAGGGCTTCTCGCCGGTGTGGATTCTCCGGTGAGAGATGAGGCTCGAATTCCTGCAGTAGCTCTTGCCGCACTCCGAGCACTTGTAGGGCTTGTCCCTCGCGTGGATTCTCTGGTGGAAAATAAGGCTCCCTTTCCGGTTGAACCTCCTCCCGCACTCCAGACACTTGTAGGGCTTCTCCCCCGTGTGGATCCTCTGGTGCGAGATGAGGGAGTCCCGGCGAATGAAGCTCTTGCCGCAATCGGCGCACTCGTACGGCTTCTCCCCTCTGTGGATCTTCTCGTGCGACGTCACGCTGGAGCTCCGGCTGAAGCCCTTCCCACACTCCAGGCATTTGAACGGCTTCTCCCCAGTGTGGACTTTGGAATGAGCATCGAGGCTCGATTTCCATTTGAACATTTTGCCGCACACCGGACACCTTTCCTTCCTCTTGTCCTGTTTCTCTTCGGCTGGGATTTCGCAGGCGCGGCTGCCTCGACGGGCAGACGACTCCTTGCTCTTCTGTTTAGCTTCCGCTTTCCTCCTTGGCTCTCTGCCCTCTTTGCGTCGGGCTCTTGGCAAGGACGCCGCGCTGCGTTCCCCTTCGCCCTGACTCCCTGCTCCTGGAACAAAAGGAAGCTTCGTAAGTACTGAAGTGAGAAAGGGAGTATTCACTGCAGATCACAAATGGGAGGGTGACTTTACCAGCTACGAGGAAAAGGGAGCCTTAGCCACAGAAAAAAGGGAGATGCTCACCTATGAGCTTTTGCACAGTCCTTTCCCAGAGTTCCTCACTGCTCCCAGCCTGCACTGCTGCTTCGTGGGCACCCAAGCCTTGCTGTTCCAGGGAGGTGACCATTTTCCAGTTCTCCTCCATGACCTCCCTGTGCAGGGCCCTTTGGTCCGGATCCAGCGAGCTCCATTCCTCCGCGGTGAAACATACAGCCACATCCTCAAATGTCACCTGAGTGGGGGATAAAAAAAAATGTGATCTCTGCATGGAGAATGGCAAAGAAGAGGAAGAAGGAAAAGCTTGTTTACGTAGCTGCCTTTCAAGATTTAAATCATCAGAAACAACATTCGCAGCTTCCTTCCTGGGCAGCTAGGATGAGAGCAGATGGGGAAGAGGTTGATTTTTGCGGGAATGTTGTGGATAGTAGAAGAGGATATATTGATTAAATATTATCCTTCCTTAACCCACCTCTCTCAGCAACCAGAAACATCATAACGTGGTGGAACGCTCTGTCACAAGAGACTAGGGCCCTGCGGGACTTGACGTCTTTCTGCAGGCCCTGCAAGACAGAGCTGTTCCGCCTGGTCTTTGGTTTGGATTCGGTCTGACCCTTATGTTTCCCTCCCCTTATGGTCTTGATTTATCAGCTACTTTAAAATGAGGCTGCATTTTAAATTGCATTTTAACCTGTATTTTAAATTGGTTTTTTTCTTTTCTTTTCTCCCCCCCCCCTTTTTTCCCCTATTATGTTTTTACTGTGATTTTATTGGTGTTAGCCGCCCTGAGCCCGGTTCTGGCCAGGGAGGGCGGGGTATAAAAAAAAATTATTACTGTTATTATTATTATTATTATTATTATTATTATTATTATTATTATTACCACCAGACACTGGAGAGACCTGTCAGGAGTAAGCATGGAGCAATGGTACCAAATAGTATGGAAAACAGCCTTACCAGAAAAATTAACCAATAAATTGAAACTGACACGGGGACAAATAGAAGAAGACGCCTTCACCCCGGTATGGCTCCCCTTTATCACACACAGCCCAACAAGACAATGACAAAAATCCACCAACAGCATACAAATCAATATGGCTAACCTGATCCAAAACACCCACCCACCCCACTCACACATGTAAACAAAGACCACCACAGCCAACCACAAATGAACAGCCACACCCTAGGACAACCCCAACCTCTCTCACCACCAAAGGAACACAAGTGAACAGCAAAGAACCTGCACAAGCGACGCTGACACAAAACCCCACATATATTAAAGAAAATAGAAACATTGCCAACCGACCCCACCCCCATCCATCTTTCCCCCACTCCACCTCTTTCCCCCTTTTCTTCCTAATGTCTCAACAAATGAAACCGATTTGTAAAAAAAAAAGTTACATGGGGAAAAAATACGAGAGGGAGACATTGCACATACCTTTGTAAATCAAGAAAATCTTTAATCAAAGTACATTAAAAATAAAAATAAAAATATTATCCTTCCTCACTCACACTAGTGAGTCAGTAGCAGAGTACATTCCCCTGTATATAGCAGGAAGTTAGTTGGTAGATTTGTTTGAATCTCTTTACTTAAGGAATCCAATCCAGCATTGTCCGGATTGGGTTTTGTTCCTCATAAATTCCCCTTTAAAGGTAAAGGTAAAGGGACCTTGACCATTAGGTCTAGTTGTGACCGACTCTGGGGTTGCGGCGCTCATCTCGCTTTATTGGCCGAGGGAGCCGACATACAGCTTACAGGTCATGTGGCCAGCATGACTAAGCCGCTTCTGGCGAACAAGAGCAGCGCATGGAAACGCCATTTACCTCCCCGCCGGAGTGGTACCTATTTATCTACTTGCACGTTGACGTGCTTTCGAACTGCTAGGTTGCCAGGAGCAGGGACCGAGCAACAGGAGCTCATCCCGTCGTGGGGATTCGAACCGCTGACCTTCTGATCGGCAAGTCCTAGGCTCTGTGGTTTAACCCACAGCGCCACCCGCGTCCCAAATTCCCCTTTAATCCCTTCTAAAAATAAAGAATAAAGACAAAACAGTCTTCTCTTAAAATATTGATAAGAAGTTTACTGACGTTCAGTAAGCAAACTGAATGCAGACTTTAGCTTATAGTTACAGAACAGAGTTTGAGTTCATCCCATATGGGAATGAGTCCATGTGCTGCTGGCTGAGAGCCGGCAGACAACAAAATACATCAACATGAAATAAAACAAAGAAGAAGGGGGAATTTACCAGGAACAAAACCCAATCTGAACAACCTAGACTGGATTGCTTAAGTAAAGAGATTCAGACGAATCTACCAACTAGTTTCCTGCAATATACTGGAGAACATACTCTGCTACCGACTCAGTAGCGTGAGTGAGGAAGGATTATATTTCATCAATATATCCTCTCCTGCTATCCACAACATTCCCACAATTTTTCCAGGCCCAGTGAGTTGTGCAGGACACAGAGGCAGCCAGGCTCACCTGCAGCCTCTTCTCTTACCTGTTCCAGAGGCACAGAAGGTGCTTCCAATCCGCCATCAGGAAGGGGCGAGGGAGGACACACCACAATAATCATCAGTCCTTCTCCTGCAAGGGGAACAAAGATGACAGGAAGACCGGTTTCTTAATTATTTAGACCAATGGTGTGCAGTCAATGGACTAAGGGGACTAGGCTAGTCTTCCCCAAGCCCACAAAGTTTCTGCTGGGCTTAGGGAGGGAAGAATGATTCTCAAGCATGGGACGTCAGGATGTCAAGATGCTGAAATGGCTAAAATGTCCGGAAGAATCAGAGATCAGGAAGACCAAAAGTTTAATAAGGGATGGGGAAATTTATAATTATCTTAAAAACCATTGTAAACAGCCAAAATTGTTAGTAGGATTGTACATTGGTACCTTGGTTACCGAACGGCTTAGTTGTCGAACAAATCGGCTCCCAAACACCACAAACCCGGAAGTGAGTGTTCCGGTTTGCAAACATTTTCCAGAAGCCGAACGTCCGACACAGCTTCCGCGGCTTCCGACTGAGTGCAGGAAGCTCCTGCAGCCAACCGGAAGCCGCGCCTTGGTTTTCGAACAGTTTCGGGAGTCGAACAGACTCCCGGAATGGATTAAGTTTGATAACCAAGGTACCACTATAGTTTAATGGGTGAATTTCGGATACAATGGAGATGTAAAAGATGTGATTGACATAAAAGATGCAGGAGCAAATGATGAATCATAGGACCCACAAAGGAGAGGAGGGAAGTCCAGGAGGTTCTTTGGAATCTTGTTTTTAAGTTGTATGTTGGATATGTAATTGTAATTTTTTTATCTGAAAAACCTAATTAATTAATTAATTTTTAAAAATGTCATGCATCCCCCGCCCCCGCAATCGTCCTCGCAAGCTTGCGCCTCTAGGCTTTATGCTGCCCTATGAAAAATAATCACAGCACACCACTCATTTAGGCCCTGCTTTTAAACCAAGACAGGCTTGCGACAGAAACCAAAACAACCAGACAACATGTTTAGAGGTTCCTCGGTGTGACGGGTACACGGGCACAGTTAGCCTGGTTCCCAGCCACAAATTCATGGAGGATTAAAAGTGCAAGATGAGCCTTCAGGATCAGGCCAAAGGGGGCCCATCTGGTCCAGCATCCTGTTCCGATAGTGGCCAACATTAATAGTGGAGTAGGAGAGCTTAGTTTGGTCGGAATAGAGGATACACTTCCAGAGTCAACACTAAATACATGACTTCTGGTAAATGAGTCAGAGGCCCCTGAAAATTTGTGTCACAGGCATCTTAGACCTGTCTATCCATGCACTGAGGTCCAGCTCTGAGGGCCTTTTGGCAGTTCCCTCACTGTGAGAAGTGAAGCTACAGGGAACCAGGCAGAGGGCCTTCTCGGTGGTGGTGCCCGACCTGTGGAACGCCCTCCCATCAGATGTCAAGGAAATAAACAACTATCTAACTTTTAGAAGACATCTGAAGGCAGCCCTGCTTAGGGAAGTTTTTAATTTTTGGCGTTTTTAATATTCTGTTGGCAGCCGCCCAGAGTGGCTGCAGAAACCCAGCCCGATGGGCAGGGTATAGATATCAAAATAATAATAATAATAGTAATAATAATAATAATTACTATCTGAAACCAGGGTGAAACACATTGGCATTATTTTCATCTCTCCTGCCCCCTTATTAGAGGAACTGTCAGTTCACAGTCTTAACAGTTAAAGCAGCAAGTTAGAACTGCAAGCACACTAAGTAAAAATTTTATGTTATTTTAACTTTAAATGGCAAAACTAACTGGGAAGCTCAGGAATCAAGAAGACAATTTTAAAAAAAAAATAATGAGAAATGTTTATAATTTATATACAAAATCATTGTGAACAGGTCAAAACATTAGCAGGATTTTAAACACAGTTGAAATGTAACAGAATGTATAGATAATCTAAGAAGATGAAAAATTGGAGAAGTATTGATATACAGTTGAAAGAGAATCAACAGGACCCGTGAAAGGGATGGGGGAAAGTCAGGCGATTCAGAGTAATCACAATAATTTGATTTGGAACTCGTTTTGTTGTATGTTTATATTTTGGAAAATCAAAATATATACCGTATTTTTCGCTCCATAAGACACACCTGACCATAAGACGCAACTAGTTTTTAGAGGAGGAAACAAGAAAAAATATTCTGAATGAAACAGTGGATGTATGATTTTTGTGGTTCATGCTATGGCCGCAGACATGTGATCTGATGGTGAATTTGGGGTGACCCAATGCAAAAATCCTGAGGATCCATGTGGATCCGTGCTTTGTAACCACATTTTTGCACCATTGCAGCACCAGGAAATAGTGGATGCGTAATTTTTTTGGTGCAGGCTGTAGCCATGGACATGCTATGTGATCTGATGGTGAATTTGGGGTGACCCAATGTAAAAAGCCTGAGGATCCATGGGCTTTTACCTCCCTCCTTCCAGACAGCCTCCGCTAACGTCCCTTATCTTTCTTCCGATCCCACCGATCAGCTGTTTCCTTCCAACACTCCCTTCCTTCTTTTTTGCCTTAATGTCTTTTCCTTAGCTGGAGCAGTTTTTTGCTCTTTCTTTTATTCTAATTTCTCTCCTTATTGCTTTAGTCTTCCTGTTTTCTCCCTTTGCAAGTTTGCTGTCTTTACCTCCCCCCTCCCAGGCAGCCTCCTTTATCTCTAGCATTCCTTATCTCTCTCCCGATCAGCAAACGATCAGCGGCTTTGTTTCAACACCCACTTCCCTCTTTCAAAAAAAAAAAAGCATGATCTGCTTTTTGCCCCAGGGCAATTCGGCTCCAGGGACCACGCATTCGCTCCATAAGACGCACAGATATTTCCCCTAACATTTTAGGAAGAAAAAAGTGTGTCTTATGGAGCGAAAAATACGGTATATATTTCAACAACAAAAAAACTTTAAAAGAGAGTGTCTTGCGTAGTTTTTATAGGAGGGAAAAGATAAATAGCTAAATGGTCAAATAACCCAGGGCTGTCTTCCACAAAAGTCTGCTACTATGGGAACTAGAGTTTAATTCCCACAAAATCGCCCTTCCAGAAAATACTGTATTAATTCCCGAACGACGGAAGCTAAGCATTTGGTGGAGTCAGCTCCTCCCCGACACAGGCTCAAGGGAAAACAAGAGAGACCCGCTCAAGAAGGGAAGACCCAAGCTAGGAGATGTCTTGTGAATCCTTACCCAACGAAGGAGCACCTTCGTCTTCTTCCTCCTGCTTGATCCACCACTTGGGGAGAGGCATCTGCCTGGGGTCTGACAGGTCCTCCTCTGCCTCAGAAAAGTTCACGGCTTCTTCTGCAAATAGTCCCTGCAGTTCAAAGAGCAGCAAGGATCAGAAAGAGAAAAGAGGGGACACAGAGAGAGAGAGAGAGAGAGAGAGAGAGAGATTAGGAAAGAAATGAGCGGTCCTCTCCTTGGAGGACTTCCAGAACGGGTGAAAAGTGGACAACCGTTGCACACTTTGGCAACGTCCTTGGAAAATATTCTCAGCCCCCTGGAACCACCAAGATGAAGCAAAGACCTGATGAAGAGAGCACAGCAGAGGTTATATTTTCTGAAAAGCCTCCACAAAAACAATCTCTCAAAGGACCTGTTGATGGCATTTTACCATTGTACTGTGGAGAGTGTATTACCTTATGGTCTCTGTGTGTGGTTTGGGAGCTGCACGGTCAGGGAAGAAACAATGCTGTCCAGGGTTGTAAAGACTGTGGAGAGAATAATTGGATGCACTCTTCCCACCTTGGATCAAATCTATGCTTCCAGGTGTCACAAGAAAGCTGCAGAGATAGTGCACGATAGTGCACACCCCAGAAATGATCTCTTTCAGCTTCTGCCTTCTGGAAGAAGGTACAGGGTTATTAAGACTAGGACTAGCTGCCTGAGAAACAGTTTCTATCCAAATGCGATTTCGGTTTTAAACGCAGTGTAAGGTAGTCTCGCTCACTGGAAGGACAGATCATGAAGCTGAGGCTCCAATACTTTGGCCACCTCATGAGAAGAGAAGGCTCCCTGGAAAAGACCCTGATGTTGGGAAAGATGGCGGGCACAAGGAGAAGGGGACGACAGAGGACGAGATGGTTGGATAGTGTTCTCGAAGCTACCAGCATGAGTTTGACCAAACTGCGGGAGGCAGTGGAAGACAGGAGTGCCTGGCATGCTCTGGTCAATGGGGTCACGAAGGGTCGGACATGACTAAACGACTAAAGAACAACAACAACAAGGTAGTCTCTATGTGAGTATATTGTATTCAGTTATGGGGTATCAGAGTTTTTAGGGGCTAACCAAGCTGGGATAGCAGGCTTGTTGGTTTTTGAATGTCTGATGTAGATTTTTCCAATTTTGTTGTTTTGTATGAGACAATGACAATAAAGCTTATCGTATCGTACCTGCTGTTCCTCCTCCTGCTTCACGTCTTCTGCTCGACTCGAGAGGAAACCTTCGGCCAGGGCCACCGCCTGGGTACCGGTCTCTGCTCCACGTTCCCTCACCCAGTTCTCCATCTCTGGGGGGAGGACAGCCAAGAACTGCTCTAGGAGAACCAGATCGGGCTTTTCGTGTCTATCGCTCTGGCCACAGTCACTCAGGGCAAAGATGGTGGAGTCAGCCACAAACCTTTCGGCAGGCCGTGGCAGAGAAACCGTCTGAAGTGCTGGAGCTGAGCATCTGAGCTGAGGGCGTCCACCTCGTTCAGGATCTTCTGCACGGTTCCTTCCCAGAATCCTCTGCTTCTCACCGTCTACTTATTCCATCTGTGCTCCAAGGCAGGGCCACCAAGGTGGTTCAAAGAACGCCTCCCTGCTCTGCCAATTTCGGTCATAAAGCAAAATCTGCCCCCTAAAATGTGGGTCCTGCAAAACCAACAAGAAGAACAATACATTTCTGCAATGCAGAACCTGCTCAGGGACCTCCACCAGTTGCTGAATTACTACCAGGCCCGAGTTCAAGTTGTTACCAGAAGGCCTTTAATAATCTGGGACCGTTTTACCCAAATTAATGTTATTAAGGGTGCCCAACATTGTCAGGAGAGATCCCGGTTCTCCATCACAGAGCTAGTTTAACCGTCAATCCCACTTCACAGAAAACTCTGGGAATTGTAGCTCTGCAAGGGGAATTTGGGGTGGAGGGTGTCTCTCCTCCAGCTCTCAGCACCCTTATAACAAACTACAGCTCCCAGATTTCTGGGAACAAGAGCTGTTCGAACCGGCATCATGGTGCTTTAACGTATGATGTGGCCAGAAAAGAGGCTCACAATGCATCATCTTTAGCTGGGGATGTTTGGGAAATTAAGCTGCTCCAAAGCAGGCATGATCAATCATGGACTATTATAGCTGTTATTTCTTGGTTGTCGGGAGATATTAGCCTGCCATCTTGCTAACGAAAGAGAAGATGCCAACAAGAGGAAAGAGGGGGAGGGAGTTTGTCCAGTGTACAACACCAAGGGGTTCTGGTGGCATCTTAGCTCATTATTATTATTATTGTTGTTGTTGTTGTTGTTGTTGTTGTTGTTGTTGTACCCCAGCCACTCTGGGCAGCTTCCAAAATACATAAAAACATAATAAAACATTACATATTAAAACATCGTCCCTAGACAGGGCTGCCATCAGATGTCTTCTAAAGGTTGTATGGCTACTCATCTCCTTGACATCGGATGGGAGGGAGTTCCACAGGCTCGGTGCCACCACCGAGAAGGCCAAACCCTCAGAATGCCAGATAGCAAAGCTCCTCAACGTAAAAAGAATATCCTGGATCAGCTGCACGTGAACTTAGGAATCTGAGAGGAGCCCTGCTGCAGAATCGTGCCAAAGTGGTAGGACCCGAGCACAAGACCCCTCTCCTTCTGTGCTTTCCTTCGGAAGCATTGGCCGAGCATACGGATAAAGCCTTGCGCTCTGCGGATTTCACAGAATCACCGAACTGTCGTGTCGGGAGGGACCCCCAAAGGCCATCTAGCCCAGCCCCCCACCCTGCAACGCCGACATCACAGCTCAATAATCCCTGACAGGTGGAACACCCAAGCTCTGCCAAGGATGGAGAGACCACTCGCTTCTCATCCGGGCTGAACGTACATACCCAACTCCCTCTTGCCTAACTGATGATCCACACCAGGAAAGGGTGCTGTTTTTTTGGGGGGGCTTGCCTCGCTCTTCTGTGCTCCCCAGGCCTTCCCCCACCCCCAAGGCACTGTCTGATCCCCACTTGGGGGGCAAAAGGAGGGCTTCCAGCCCCTTCATTCCCCAGCCCCACACATTGCACCCAAAGGCTGAAAGGGGGGGGGGGGAGAGACTCACGTGATTGGGAAGGACAAAGGACAGTTTCCCTCTGCAAGAAAGCCCTGCAGGGATGTGCGGGGAGGGCTGGGGGGGAGGAATGCGACCTCCCGGTTCAAGCTGCAGTGGGGCAGGAGCAGGAACCAGCTGTCAGCTTTGCAGAGAATAAATGCATCCGTGCAATTCAACCTCCGGCTGCAATCCAAGGCTGGCTTTTTTTCTTTTTTTGCAAAGCAGGATGGGGGAGCCGCCTTTGCTCCGGAGGACTCCTCCTCTCCTCCACCCCCACGCATCCACCTCCCCCCAAAAAATATGTCCTTCCTCTCTAGGAATCCGCTCTCACTTGCATCGGCATCGTTTTCACCCTTGCATGGCTGGAGGAGCAGCAGCGGCAGGAACGCGAAATCCGGGCGCAGCGAATCGATCCTTGCAAACAATTGCGCTTTGGAAGGTCCGCTGCCGGCAGGGTTGGCCGATCGTGGCCTCCTCTGAAGAGAAGGGCTGTCCCGGCCGGCTTGCATGCTGGCTCCTTAGCAAAGCAAGATCCCTGCAAGGTTGGCCCGATCGGACCGGTTTCGTCTATGGCAGGGAGGTCTGGCCCGCGAGGCGTTTTGGGGCGACCCTCGACAGGATTTGAAGGGAGAAAAAATAGAATCATATGATGCTAAAGTTGGAAAAGGGTCCCAAGGGTCATCTAGTCCAACCCCCGGCAATACAGAAATAAAGGCTTAAGAAAATTATTTTTGTGTGTCATGTGATCTTAACAGAAGCCCACCTGTCTTGTTTGTATATTAAATTTGCTGAATTTAACCCATTATTAGATTAGATTAGTGTGTGCACATATATACACACAAACACACACGCACACACACATATATATATACACACATACACACACATATACATTATTATTATTAAGTTTGCAGATGACACCACCATAACAGGTGGAGATGAATCAGCTTATAGAGGGGAGGTCCAAAAAATATCTACATGGTGCCTAGGGAACAACTTGCACCTTAATATCAGCAAGACAAAGGAGATGGACTTTCGGAGGAAGAGAGGAGAACTAGCCCCAAGGCTGTACATCGGGAGGGCTGTGTGAAGTCTCTTCCTTTAAATTCCTAGCAGTTTATTTCAGTGAAGAGGAGTTTGGAGTTTGGATTTGATATCCCGCTTTATCACTACGCTAAGGAGTCTCAAAGCAGCTAACATTCTCCTTTCCCTTCCTCCCCCAAAACAAACACTCTGTGAGGTGAGTGGGGCTGAGAGACTTCAGAGAAGTGTGACTGGCCCAAGGTCACCCAGCAGCTGCATGTGGAGGAGCGGAAACGCGAACCCAGTTCACCAGATTGCGAGTCTACCTCTCTTAACCACTACACCACACTTGGAAAATAAATACAACCCAGGTGGTTAAGAAAGCCCAACAGATACTCAATCTCTTCAGAGTATTGCAGAAGAATGATGTCAATCAACATTTGATTATCTCCTTCTACAATAGAAAGTGTCCTTTCATACTGCACCACGGTGTGGTATGCTGGTTTGACATCATCTGATAGGAAGTGCCTACAGAGGGTGGTGAATACAGCACAAGATACTATGGGCTGTCCGGTGAATCTGCTGGATGAAATACACACCCTGGCCGTCACTTTCTTGATCTCCTGCCCTCAGCTTCTATCCGTGGGCTGTTAGGCTGCTGAATGAAAAGATAACAACAGGGCAACTGATTTTCGGGTTTGGTGTCTGTGTGTGTCAGTAAACGAGGGGAATTAAGACTAAGAGAGCTGAGTGGGGGGTGCTTGTGTAATCTCACTGTATACAGATTTTACAAGTGACAATAAAGTATTTCAAAATTTCAAATTTCAATATATACACACACACACATTACATTTTCTGCTTTACAATTTAGAGTATTCATTCAAACAACCTTAAAATATCAATGACTTCCCTTCTCTTTCCATGTTTCATTTTACATAGCATAAATCCCTGCATATTTTATATAAACTAAACCATTCAGTATTCCAATATTGCATCCACCAAAACCTACTTACACCGTTGAATTTATCCTAATACTGCCAACGTTTTCAAGTGTGCACAATTCCCTCCCAAAATTAAACCCATTCTTGGTTGTGCATAAGGTCACCTAGTGAGCTATCCCAGCGGACAAAATGAACCTTCGAACATCAAAGCATACACACAGCCCCAAAGGTGCAAATTTTCAAAGGTTTATTAAGGGGAAAGCGGGGGGGACGGACAAAAAGATAGGATGAAAAGAAATAAATCACTTCGCACTAGATCACTGTTTCCCAAAGTGGGTTATACCGCCCCCCCAGGGGTTGCTGGAGCAATCCAGGGCCTTGTGTGTAACCGGGGGGCATTTAATAAAAATAAGGGGCAGTGGAAGCGTAAAGAAAGAAGAACGTTTTGAAGAACTGTATGTTGCATCTGTTGTGTAACAATGCTTATTGCCAGCAATATGTAGATAGAAATAAAAGTAAAAGTACCCCTGACCATTAGGTCCAGTCACGGACGACTCTGGGATTGCGGCACTCATCTCACTTTACTGGCCGAGGGAGCTGACGTTTGTCCACAGACAGTTTTCCGGATCATGTGGCCAGCATGACTAAGCCGCTTCTGGTGAACCAGAGCAGCGCATGGAAACGCTGTTTACCTTCCCACCAGAGAGGTACCTATTTATCTGCTTGCACTTTTGATGTGCTTTCGAACTGCTAGGTGGGCAGGAGCAGGGACCGAGCAACGGGAGCTCACCCCGTTGCGGGAATTCGAACCGCTGACCTTCTGATCAGCAAGTCCTAGGCTCTGTGGTTTAACCCACAGCGCCACCCGCGTCCCATGTAGACAGAAACACAGATATCTAAAAGAGCAGAAATTTGCCACTGCATCTGTTTGTTTGCTTAAAGAAGGTAGGTTTCCAGGGGGCACTGAGTAATATATTTATTTCTGGAAAGGGGGCGGTAGGCCAAATAAGTTTGGGAACATTTGCACCAGACAGACTCAGTGAGAAGTTCCAAAACATGCATGGAATAACCTTGTAGTGCGAGACGGCAGAGGGATGTTGAAAGGGAAGACAAATTTCACAGGGGAAGGGTCCTACTTTTAGCCCTGTAACTCTGGGCGCAGGGGGAAGGAAATCTGCCAAACAGGATGGGATTTGGGGATGCCCTGGGTGGCATGACCCTTTGGCACCAAGGCAAAGAGCAGGTCGGAGGAGCAAGAGATGTTTCCTCCAGGCGCCTGGCAAAAAGGACTGTAGGTGGGTATGGTGGGAGTGATTCCATCTTGCGGCTTTTGTTGCGTAACTGGACATAAAACAACAGAAGAGATTCAAGATCATTGGCACAGAAAAATTGAGACGGACATTTTTTCTTCTCCAGCTTCTTTGCAGCTCATGGAACAATCTGGGTATTGATAGGGCTTCGCCATCTGCAATTGATTTGAGATGTGGCCGGGTTTCTGTTCCAAGTAAAGCTCTCTAGACATTTCGACGGTTTCTCCCGTGTGGATGGTTTGATGACAACTTAGGCTTTTCCTCCAAGCAAATCTCTTTCCGCACTCCAGGCATTCGTACGGCTTCTCCCCGGTGTGGATTCTCTGATGACAGCTAAGGCTAGTGTTCCTGGTGAAGCTCTTGCCGCACTCCAAGCATTTATATGGCGTCTCCCCTCTGTGAGTCAGTTGATGCACGGTGAGGTAATTTTTCTGAGTAAAGCTTTTCCCACACTCCGGGCATTTAAATGGTTTCTGCCCTCTGTGCTTCATCTGATGTAAACTGAGGTTCTTCTTCTCTGTGAAGTTTTTCCCGCACTCCAAACATTGATACGGCTTCGCCCCGGTGTGACTCCTATGATGCCTGTTGAGGTCCGTTTTCCGAATAAAGCTCTTCCCGCACTCCAAACACGTATACGGTTTCTCCCCGGTGTGAATCCGGAGGTGATTTTTAAGGTGGCCTTCGTACCAAAAGCCCTGGCCGCACGCCAGGCATTTATACGGCTTCTCCCCAAAATGAACCCGCCTGTGTCTGTTGAGATCTTTGAGCTGGCCAAAGCTCTTTCCGCACTCCAAGCACCTATACGGCTTCTCCTCCCTGTGAGTCAGCTGGTGTATCGTGAGGTAATTTTTCTGAGCAAAGTTTTTCCCGCACTCGGGGCATTTAAATGGTTTCTCCCCTCTGTGATTCATCTGATGTGTACTGAGGCTCCTCTTCTGGGTGAAGCTTTTTTCGCACTCGAGACACTTATACGGCTTCTCCACCGTGTGGATCCACTGGTGTCTCTTGAGGTCTGTCCTCTGACTGAAGCTCTTTCCACACTCGGCGCATTTGTACGGCTTCTGCCCTGTGTGGATACGGAGGTGTTTCCGAAGGTAGGAACTTTTGGAAAAGCTCTTGCTGCAATTGATGCATTCGAAGAGCTTTTCCCCCGCGTCACTTGCCGTGCAGATGAAACTGTCCTCACACAAAGAGCACTGGCCGCTTTCTTTCCCGTCCTCCATTTCCTCTCCCGCTGGGATTTCAGCGACGTTGCCCCTTTGGGAGGAAAAGGATTTTTCCCTCCTCGTCTCCGGTTTTCCTTCTGGTTTTCTCCCCTGCTGTTCCTTCTCTTTACACCTGGCTCTTTCGTCTCCTGAGAAGAAGAGAGACAACATGTAAAGCCTGAACTCCAAGAAGTACGGTACAGTGGTACCTCAGGTTACAGACACTTCAGGTTACAGATTCCGCTAACTCAGAAATAGTACCTCGGGTTAAGAACTTTGCGTCAGGATGAGAACAGAAATTGCGCAGCAGTGGGAGGCCCCATTAGCTAAAGTGGTACCTCAGGTTAAGAACAGTTTCAGGTTAAGAACAGACCTCCGGAACGAATTAAGTTCTTAACCCATGGTACCACTGTAATTAAGAATGGATTGCTGTTGTGAGAAATAGGGGAAAGGAGAAAAATTTGCTATACAAGGCAGGATTAAGATGGTTGCCTCCCCCCAACCTGAAGCATTTCCCAATATAGAACCCCACTCTTTCAATAATAATAATAATAATAATAATAATTTATTTATACCCCACCCATCTGGCTGGGTTTCACCCATCTGTTGGGCGGCTCCCAATAGAAAAGAAGAAGAAGAAGAAGAAGAAGAAGAAGAAGAAGAAGAAGAAGAAGAAGAAGAAGAAGAAGAAGAAGAAGAAGAAGAAGAAGAAGAAGAAGAAGCAGCAGCAGCAGCTATTTTCCAGGTGCAGAGAGCACATTTCCTCCTTTTGCCTCCTTTTTTGAGAGAAATGCAGAGAGAGTGGTCATCCTACTGCTTAGCATTCTAAGGGATAAAACGAACTGGATTCCTCAAGAGGAAGAAAATTCGGATTTGAGAACAGATGATGATGATGATGATGATAATTTATTTATACCCTGCCCACCTGCTGGGTTTCCCCAGCCACTCTGGGCAGCTCCCAACAAAATATTAAAAACAAAATAAAACATCAAACATTAAAAACTTCCCTAAGCAGTGCTGCCTTCAGATGTCTTCTAAAAGTCAGATAGTTGTTTATTTCCTTGACATCTGATGGGACGGCATTCCATAGGGTGGGTGCCACTACCGAGAAGGCCCTCTGACTGGTATGTATTCAACTAAAGGAATACATTAGATAAGCTGCCAGAAAATATGCCTTGAGGCAAATAGGGTTGCCATACGTCCGGGATTCGGCCGTCGGAAACAGCTCCCCGTCAGAAAGTGCCTTAATGTCCGGCAACCCATGTCGAAGGTGTAGATCTTGGCGAATTTCTTTTAAAAATAGCTCAAAAACTTTTTTTAGAAGGACTTCCACTAGTTATCGTATCATAGCACTTGCAGGAAATAGGCAGAAAATATCTTATTCTCAGATGAGACCACCAGGGGGAAAACGCATCTTGATTGTTAGGAAGAAAAGGAACAGCCAACCCTCCCTGCCTTGTAATCTAGTAAAAGGAAAAGCTTCACGAGGGTCTTATCATCCCCAAACCAAGAGAAAGTGCAGGGGGCAAGGGGCCTTACCCAAAAAGGCCACGATGCCACCATTCTCCTCCATGACTTCCCTGTGCAGGGTTCTTTGGCTCGGATCCAGCAGCTCCCACTCCTCCTCAGTGAAACACACAGCCACCTCCTCAAGCGTCACCAGACCCTGAAAGGGAAGAGACCATTTCCCGCTCGCAGTTAATGCAACAGATTATTATTATTATTATTATTATTAATACCCCAGCCACTCTGGGCGGCTCCTAACAGAATATTAAAAATACAATAAAACATCAAACATTAAAAAGTGCCCTAAACAGGGCTGCCTTCAGATGTCTGCTAAAAGTCGGATAGTTGTTTATTTCCTTGACATCTGATGGGAGGGCATTCCACAGGGCAGGCGCCACCACCGAGAAGGCCCTCTGCCTGGTTTCCTGTAACCTCACTTCTTGCAGGGAGGGAACCGCCAGAAGGCCCTCAGAGCTGGACCTCAGTGTCTGGGCTGAACGATGGGGGTGGAGACGCTCCTTCAGGTATACTGGGCTGAGGCCGTTTAGGGCTTTAAAGGTCAGCACCAACACTTTGAATTGTGCTCGGAAATGCACTGGGAGCCAATGAAGATCTTTCAGGACAGGTGGTATAACAAGCCCCCCCCCTCCAAAAAAGAGCCACATTTTAAAAGGCTATAGGATGTCCATCAGGTCAACCAAAGGCCTGGTTAAAAAGGGACATTTTTGCCTGGTCCTAAAGGTGTGTAATGAAGGTGCCAGGCGAAAGTCCCTAGGGAGAGCATTCCACAGATGGGGAGCCACTGCGGAGAAGGCATATTCCTGTTGATATTTCCATTCCACCTTAAGAAACAGACATGGGATTGTTACGTGTCACATGTCTGTTTACATTCCAGCACAGTATGCTGGGAACTTCCACTGTATGTATAGCTTTTGCTGCTCTCTCTGAGACGATGAGAGAGATGACATGTTTCTTTGTCCTGATTTACGATTAATAAATCTGTAGTTATAGTATGCTTCCACAAGCCTCACACCTATTCTGTGTGCTCTGTTCAATCTGCTGCTAGTGTGCCCTGGCTCAGAAGCACGGATCGCTGATTTACGTCAGAGCAGAGGTGATGGTCTTTGCACCGGGCCGCTGGAAGGAGACGGCCCAGCCGGGGCTAGCCAGCTGGCCTCCCGGCCCTCTGCATGTCGACAATTCCTGCATTGCAAGGGGGTTGGACTAGATGACCCTCAGGTCCCCTTCCAACTCTATGATCTTACTTGATCTGTATGCTGAGTAGTAGCTTCAGCACAAAGAGATGATCTTTCCAGCATCAGTGGAGCCTCCTTTGCCTCAGGAACGTCAGCAGCCACTCCTTCAAACAGGCCCTGTAAAGAAAACAGGGATTAAGGACAGAGAGAGAGAGAGAGAGAGAGAGAAGGGTTAGCAAAAAGAAACCCCCTAGGTCTGGAGTGGGATGTCACCTCTGAAGAGGATTTGTAGGAAAAGTGGGCCAACTGGCAGGGTTTCACAATATTATTGGAAATCTCTGTGTTATCAGGATGAAACTGTCTCTCACCAGATTCTGGGAGTAAAGAGAGAAATGGATGAGAAAAAGGATATACATGGAATAAGTGTTAGGAGATGCCCTAATGTAACATGTCACTCGATAAAACTTCTTCAGACACTGAATACCTGGGTAAACATAGATAATAGATAGATGATAGATAGATAGATGATAGATAGATAGATAGATAGATAGATAGATAGATAGATAGATAAATAGATGATAGATGATAGATAGATAGATAGATGATAGATAGATAGATAGATGATAGATAGATAGATAGATAGATAGATAGATAGATAGATGATAGATAGATAGATAGATAGATAGAGAGATAGATAGAGAGATAGATAGAGAGATAGAGAGATAGATATAGATAGACAGACAGATAGATAGATAGATAGATAGATAGATGATAGATAGATAGATGATAGATAGATAGATGATAGATAGATAGATAGATAGATAGATAGATAGATGATAGATAGATAGATGATAGATAGATAGATGATAGATATAGATAGATAATAGATAGATGATAGATAATAGATAGAGATATATAGGATTTTTAAACATTTATATTCTAAATACCTAAACAATAGAAGAAAAGGGATAATGGATGACCAGCACATCGGCTGTAATGTAGCAGTTAAAATTTAACAAGTAATTTATTTTTGCCGCAGCCTCTAATATCCACAACAATAAAAATGTTTTTGTTTATTTTATGAAAATACAGCCATCAGCACAAAACTATGAAAATGAAACTCTCTCACCTGCTGCTCTTCCTGCTTCTTCTCCTCTGCCAGGCTCAGGAGGAAACCTTCTGCCAGGGCCACCGCCTGGGAACTGGTCTCTGCTCCACATTCCCTGACCCAGTTCTCCATCTCCGGGGGGAGGACAGCCAGGAACTGCTCCAAGATCACCAGGTCCAGCATCTGAGCTTTCGTGTATCGCTCCGGCTTCAGCCACTGACAACAGAGATGGTGGAGCCGGCTGCAAACCTTTCTGGGTTCCTCGGCCTCCTGGTAGCGAAAGTGCCTGAAACGTCGGCACCGAGCATCTGAGCTGAGTGGGTTCTCCTCGCCCAGGACCATTTGCCAGGTGTTTTCCCAGCATCCTTTAATGCCTGCGGCTTGGATGACATGGGATCCTCTCCCTGCCACTGGGCCAGCCAATTCTGCCTCTTCCACCTTCAGCGCATGATCTGAGGGAGCCTCCGACATGGCTGAAAAACGTGTCCCTTTCCCTCCTCAGTCAGATGCCGTCTTAAGGAAAAAGCTGGCCAAAGAAACGAGGACCCGGAGACCTGCACAGCTGAGAAAGATACCTAGGAATAAGAACATTTTGAAAATATTTCATTTTATCGATTGCAGAGAGATAAATAAGATAAATAAAAAGCAAAGGGGAAATTAAAAGGGATACCTTAAATAAACATTTTTAAAGGCCAAGGAGAACAGCAATAACAAAATACAGTGGTACCTCGGGTTACAGATGCTTCAGGTTATAGACACTTCAGGTTACAGACTCCGCTAACCCAGAAATAGTACCTCAGGTTAAGAACTTTGCTTCAGGACGAGAACAGAAATTGCGTGGCGGCAGCGGGAAGCACCATTAGCTAAAGTGGTACCTCAGGTTAAGAACAGTTTCAGGTTAAGAACGGACCTCCAGAACGAATTAAGTATGTAACCAGAGGTACCACTGTAAGGATACCTTTAAAAAAACATTTTAAAAGGCCAAGGACAACAGCAATAGCAAAATACAGTGGTACCTCGGGTTACAGGTGCTTCAGGTTACATACGCTTCAGGTTACAGACTCTGCTAACCCAGAAATAGTACCTCGGGCAGTGGGAGGCCCTATTAGCTAAAGTGGTACCTCAGGTTAAAAACCGTTTCAGGTTAAGAACGGACCTCCAGAACAAATTAAGTTCTTAGCCAGAGGTACCACCATATATGTTACAAAACTATATATAGTATACATGTAGATAAAGCCATTGTTTTCCGCCAGTGTACTGCAGCTCAGTCGGTGGATCACGAGACTCTTAATCTCAGGGTTGTGGGTTTGAATCCCATGTTTGGTGAAAGATTCCTGCATTGCAGGGGGCTGGACTAGATGACTCTTGGGGTCCCTTTCAGTGCTGCCGTTCTATGATTCTAAGCTGGCTCCCCATGGAATCTTTCAATGTTTGATGTTGTTGCTGTTGCTGTTTTTCCTGTACAGTGGTACCTCGGGTTTAGAACTTAATTCGTTCTGGAGGTCCGTTCTTAACCTGAAACTGTTCTTAACCTGAGGTACCACTTTAGCTAATGGGGCCTCCTGCTGCCGCCACACCACCGCTGTGTGATTTCTGTTCTCATCCTGAAGCAAAGTTCTTAACCCGAGGTACTATTTCTGGGTTAGCGGAGTCTGTAACCTGAAGCATCTGTAACCTGAAGCGTGTGTAACCCAAAGTACGACTGTACGACCTCTGGTTACGTCCGCTTCATGTTACGTTCTTTCAGGTTACGTCCGGCTGTGACCTGGAAGTACCGGAAAGGGTTACTTCCGGGTTTCACCGCTCGCGCATGCACAGACACGCAAAATGACATCACGCGCATGCGCAGAAGTGGTGAATTGCAAACCGTGCGTGCGCAGATAAGCCGCTGCGGGTTGCACTCTTTTCATGTTGCGAACGGGCCTCCGGAACGGATCCCGTTCGCAACCAGAGGTACCATTTTTTTTTTTTAATGAATTTTTATTAGTTTTCAATACAATCATACAATTTTATCCAAATTTTAACTGATTTTAACAAAGTACAAATTTTGGTCTTCCTTCAGCTTCTCTGGTAATCATCCATTTTTACCCTTCAATACGCATTTCTTTAATTGCATTGCCATTTGTCTTCCCTCCCTTTTCTATTTTCTTTCAACAATACCTCTTAAAATTTTACAGTGCTTCTTGGCACCCCACTAGCGTTGTTTGCACCTCACATATATTTTTCAGATATTCTACAAATTTTCCCCAGTCCTCGATGAACTTTTGGTTTCGAGCGTATCTTATTTTCCCAGTCAATTTGTCCAGTTCCGCATAATCAGTCAGTTTCATTCTCCATTCTTGAATCGTCGGTATTTCCTCTTGTTTCCATTTCTGGGCCATTAAAATTCTTGCTGCCATAACTGCATACTGGAAGAGTTTACAGTCTTTTCTTCTTATTTCTTTTCCTGTAATCCCTAAAAGAAAGGCTTCTGGTTTCTTAACAAAAGTGTATTTTAACATCTTTTTCAATTCATTATATATTGCTTCCCAGAAACTCTTTACTTTCTTACACTCCCACCACGTATGGGAGAATGTTCCCTCTTTTTCTTTACATTTCCAGCACTTATTACATGTTTTATACATTTTTGCCAATTTCACCGGTGTGATATACCATCTATAAAACATTTTCATTACATTTTCCTTCAACCCCGTGCATGCAGTAAATTTTAAACCTTCCTTCCAAAGTTTTTCCCAATCTTCAAATTGAATGTTATATCCAAAATCTTTGGCCCACTGTATCATTACCGATTTCACCTCTTCATCTTTCGTAAACCATTCTAACAACCAGAGGTACCATTGTATTTCTGTTGGAGTGGCAGGGGCAACCCAGCCAGATGAGTGGGGTATTAGAAATATATGGTGGTGGTGACGAATGCCTGCTTTTCTCCCCAGTCCCTCATAGAGTTGGAAGGGACCCAAGGGTCATCTAGTCCAACCCACTGCAATGCAGGAATCTCAGCTAAAGCATCCCTGACAGTTGGCCATCTAACCTCTGCTTTCAAAACCTCCAAGGAAGGAGAGTCCATCACCTCCCGAGGGGGGAGGCCATTCCACTGTCAAACAGCTCTGACTGTCAGAAAGTTTTTCTGTATGGAATCTTCTTGCCTGTGACTTTAAGCCATGAGTTCGAGTCCTACCCTCTGGAACAGGAGAAAACAAGCTTGCTCCACGTTCCATGTGACAGCCCTTGAGACCTTTGAAAATGGCTCTCCTTTCTCCTCCCAGTCTCTTCTTTTCCAGGCTACCCATCTCCCTCCAAAGGCTTGGTTTCCAGACCCTTGATCATCCTGGCCGCCCTCCTCTTCCCCCACCTTCCAGCTTGTCAATACAGTATCCATTTTGTCCAGCCCTACTGGGCTTCTCCCCACTTGGGGGCTTTCTTCCCACCCACCCCTTCCGTTTCCCCACTTGCATTTCCCAGGCTCCCAGTCCCTACTGCAAATCTGGTGGTGGTGGTATTATTATTATTCGGGGAAGTTTTTAACATGTGACATTTTAATGTATTTTTAAAACTTTGTTGGAAGCCGCCCAGATTGGCTGGGGAGACCCAGCCAGATGGGCGGGGTACAAATAATAAATTATTATTATTATTGTTTTTTCCTGGGGGGGCGGGTGGACGCAGGGGTACGCATACCCCTAAACACATAGCTGTCAACTTTTCCATTTTCTTGCGAGGAATCCTATTCGGAATAAGGAAATTTCCCTTTAAAAAAGGGAAACGTTGACAGCTATGCCTAAACATTTTGTGAATTTTTGTACTTTTGTCCATTTACTGTATTTATTTGAACTATAAAATGGTGGTTTTCTTGAGTCAAAATGAGAGTACCCCAAACATTTTTTTTTTTAGAAAAAAGCACTGATCATTGTTATTATTCAGATTTACACACCACTCTTCATTCAAAGAACACGGGGCAATTTTGCAACATGAAAACACAAACATGCATAACAGAATAATCATAATAATAAATAGCAACGACACCCCCAGGCCACCCTTCACCAAATGCAAGAGGAGAGAGACTCACCAGATTTCCCTGCTACCCCGATTTAAATAAACACCCGGCTCCTTATGCAGGATCAGGACGCAGCCTCGCCGCAAAACACCCTCTGCTCTCCATGGGATCGCCTCTCCAGCTTCCCTGATCTGCAAAGCAGGATGGGGAGGGGCCTTGGCTAGGGAGGCTTTTGCCCTCCCCCTCTCCACCCGCTCCCCAGATTTCGCTCCTCTCTAGGAACCGGCCTCCAGTTAACCCTCTGAGGACCGGGGAGCGAGATCGCTGCCTCCTGCAATCCTGTGGCCGCCTGCGCGCTGCAGAGCTGCCTTCCCTCGTCTGCAAAGCTTGCAAATCGCGGAGAGCTTTGAAAAGATCCGCTGGATCATTTTTTCCTGCCTGTTGCAGCAAGTTGCAACGCGCCGGACTAGCGAGCTGCATGGTTTTTAATTGGATTTTTATTTTTTACGCACGCACACAGGAGACTAGGAATAAATAGACAATTGATAGGATAGCTCGGTTGGTAAAGCAGGAGACGCTTCCAAAAAAAAATTATTTTCAAGTTTATACATTTCACCAATTTCGCAATCATCCTAACATTTCGAAACTTGACTTCCTCCCCCACTCTTTCCGCGGTTCCTTAAATTTATTTTTTAATATCTTCTGCATATCCAAATCAACTTAATTTGCCCATTTATTCATCCACTTTGAATATATACTCTTACGAAACTGCAGGTCATTACAATAATCATGCCAATGTTCTTACCTGTTTACAATTTGTCTGTAAATATTCAGTGAACCATTTCCATTCTTTTATAAAAATGTTTGTTATCTTGATTTCTTATTCTTCCAGTAAGTTTTGCCATTTCTGCATATTCCGTAAGTTTTGGATCCATTCTTCCTTTGCCGGGACTTCTGCTACTTTCCATTTGGGGGCAAGGGACATTCTTGCCGCTGTAGTAGCATACATGAATAACTTTCTATACAGTTTACGTAGTTCTATCCCTATAATTCCCAAAAGAATTGCTGCATAGTTTTTAATTGGAAAAAAAAAATTAACACACACAAGAGACTAGGAATAATTGGGTAATTGATAGGATAACTCAGTTGGTAAAGCATGAGACTTCGTCTCAGGGTCTTCGAGTCTCATGTTAGGCAAACGATTCCTGCATTGCAGGGGTCCCTTTCCAATTCTATGATACATTATTTGTGCTCAGTCGGCAGAGCATGTGAGTTTGAGCCCCATGTTGGCCAAAAAGATCCCTGTGTTGGACTTGATGACACCAGGGATCCCTTCCCGCTCCACGATTCTACATGATTCTTGAAATATACTTAAGAGTCAAGAGTGGATTTCATGCTCTTTATTCAGCTCATAGTGGTGAGGAGGAATGGAAGTTTCCCCAAAGTATCTGCTTAATATACATTATTTACACAATGGGCTGCATGTGATTGGCTAATTCCTGAATTCTCCTGTAAGCCAATCAGGTTGTGGATTCACTTCCATCTGGAGCTGGATTGGGTGGCTCCTGCAGACCAACCATACTGCTGCATTGTTCTAGGACCAATCAGACTGCTGCATTTTGGATCCTATTGTTCTAGGACCAATCAGACTGCTGCATTTTGGATCCTATTCAACTCAGTACATAACAATTCTATGCTTCCAAAACAAAAAGAGGTTGCAAAGAGCTCCGAAAGGACCTCTTCAAACTGGGTGAATGGGTGGTAAAATATGTGCATGTGTGTATGCACATTACACTGATCCTGGTCCGACTGCACTGGCTGCCAGTTAGTTTCCAGTCCCAATTGAAAGTGCTGGTTTTGACCTACAAAGCCTTAAAACAGCTCAGGACCGCAATACCTCAAGGACAGCCTCTCCCAGTACGATCCAGACTCTGTGCTCATCACCTGAAGCCCTGCTTCGTGTGAAGTCTGGAGGGTAGCAACGTGAGAACGGGGCCTTTTCTGCAGTGGCTCCCCATTTGAGTAATGCTCTCCCCAGGGACGCTCACCTGGCGCCTTCATAATATATCTCTAGGTACCAGGCAGAAATGTTCCACTTCTCCCTGGCCTTTGGCTAAGTAAACAATATATGGCCTTTTAAATGTGTTTTGTGGGAGGGAGGATTATTGGTTTGTTTTAGTTTTATTATGTATTTTGTGTTCTCATTTTTGTATTTCTATGTATTTTATTTATGCTTTTCAGGTTTATACATTTCACTAATTTTACAATCCTTTTAATATTTCAAACCTTGACTTCCTTCCCCCACTTTCTGCAATTCCTTAAAAAAGTTTGTTGTCTTGATTTCTTATTCTTCCGATAAGTTTCGCAATTTCTGCATATTCCATACATTTTTGCATCCGTTCCTCCTTTGCTGGGATTGTGTGTGGTTGTTTTTTTGTTTTGGTTTTTTTAGGTTGCGAACCTCCCTGTCATCTTCAGATGAAGGGCAGTATACAAATTTAATAAAAACTGATAAATGATAATAATATGTGTGTGTGTTATGTACTGAGTTGAATAGGATCCAAACTGCAGTAGTCTGATTGGTCCTAGAACAATAGGATCCAAATTGCAGCAGTCTGATTGGTCCTAGAACAATAGATTCAGAATGCAGCAGTCTGATTGGTCCTAGAACAATGCAGCAGTATGATTGGTTGGCAGGAACCACCCAATCATGCTCCAGATAGAAGTGAATCCACAACCAGATTGGCTTACAGTAGAATTCCGGAATTAGCCAATCATGTGCAGCCCATTGTGTAAATAATGTATATAAAGCAGATACTTTGAGGGGACTTTCATTCATTCCTCCTCACCACTATGAGCTGAATAAAGAGCATGAAATCACTTTGCGACTCTGAGTATATTTCAGTGTGTTTAATCTGTCTCTCCCAAAACAAAAAACACACGACATGAAGAAAGTGGACAGAGGATTTTTTCCCCTCTCTCATAATTCCTATGGCTAAGGCAATCCCTCGGGTAAACTGGTCCCAAGCTATTAAGGGACTTTGCAAGATGTTTCTGTCTTTGCAGCCAAATACAGAGCTGGGTGACAGACGTGGGAGCAAGAGATCAGGAGGCACCCTTTGCGCAATTGCGTAATTGCGCACGCAGCTTGCAACAGCGAGTTTATTCTTCTTATTGCTCAAGAAGTTAAAGGCAAAGAGTCGGTGCTTGCTAGAAAGAACCCATTTGTTTTATTTTTTTTCGAAGTGAGCACCGGATGTCAGCTGCATGCAAGCCGCTTCCTCTGCTGGCCCCGCCCGGAGATGCGATTTCCAAATGTTGCTTCTTGGCAGGCGCCGGAGGAGCAAGAAGAGTTGGCTGGGCTTGCAGGAGGAGGAAGGCTCGGAGGGCGGCCGTTGCCTGCGGGGCGCCTGGGCCGGGGAAGGGGAGGAAAAGGCACAAGGTGACTCAGAGGGAAAGGGGGGGGGAATGGATTTGCACCTTCGTCCCGCTGAGTTTTAAGGCTGGACGGGAATTGGCTCCAGGCAGTCACTCTGGTTAGCAAGGCGCTCAGGACCTGCAAGACCTCCGAAAATGTGCGTTTCAGTAGCTTGCAGCTGGGCTTAGTTGCAGCTATTCCTGCATTCATAGCATCATAGCATTGCAGAGTTGGAAAGGGACCCCCGGGGTCATCTAGTCCAACCCCTGGCAATGCAGGAAACTCATCTAAAGCATCCAGGACAGATGGTCACCCAACCCCCTGGATTGCAGGGGGTTGGGCTATGATTCTGAAGGAGGGCTGAGTGGTTGTGGGGCTGGCTGGGAGGGAGGGGGAGAGTTTGAGTTGCTGCCAACTTGGAGGGCTTAAAGGTAAAGGGACCCCTGACCATTAGGTCCAGTCGTGACCGACTCTGGGTTGCGGCGCTCATCTCGTTTTATTGGCCGAGGGAGCCGGCGTACAGCATGACTAAGCCGTTTCTGGCGAACCAGAGCAGCGCACGGAAACGCCATTTACCTTCCCGCTGGAGTGGTACCTATTTATCTACTTGCACTTTGACGTGCTTTTGAACTGCTAGGTTGGCAGGAGCAGGGACCGAGCAACGGGAGCTCACCCCATCGCAGGGATTTGAACCGCCGACCTTCTGATTGGCAAGCCCTAGGCTCTGTGGTTTAACCCACAGCGCCACCCGTGTCTCCTTGGAGGGTTTAGAAAGTGAGTTAGCACAATTCATGGAGAGCTCTGTCAATGGCTACCAGCCAGGATGGCTGTGTCTTGCACCTGCGGTCAATGCTTCTGAACACCTGGAAACCGCAGGAAGGGAGAGGGGTCTTGTGCTCAGATCCTGCTTGCATCCAGTCAGCCACTGTGAGAACAGGATGCTGGACTCGATGGGCCCCTGGTCTGATCCAGATTCAGGGCCCTTCTTACGTTTCCAGAAGGGGCAGCAAGGCAGAAAGGATGGGTGGGGACTCTGAATGCTGGCAATCCCAACTGGGGAGAATATAATATTTTACTTTCCTGTTATTTCTGCTGCTTTGAATGCGTCACTTGTATTTGGCTTCCTTCTGTCATGTTTTTGGATTGCTTTATCTGATCATAGAATCACAGAGTTGGAAGGGACCCAGAAGGTCCTCTAGCCCAACCCTCTGCAGTGCATGTTGCCCGATGCGGTGCTCGAACCCACAACCCGGAGATGAAGAGTCTCATACTCTACCAACGATCCTGACTGATATTTTGAGATCCCCCCCCCCTTAAGAATATAAAGCGGTGTAAAAATGAAATAACAATGATATAGCGCTTTTGTGCTCAGGTCCTGCTTGTGAGTTTCAGCAGAAAGTTCACCTGTTCGCCTGGCGAAAATGTTCCTCTTCAGCCAGGCCTTTGGCTGATTTGTATTCTATAGCCTTTGAAATGCGTTTGTGAGAAGGGAGGGAGTTTTTGTTTTGAACTATTTACTTGTGTTTTATCTCGTATTTTTATCCTGTGAACAGCCCTGCCAGCCTGTGAGGAAGGGTGGTATTTAAATCTAACAGATAAATAAATAAAAAGTTAAATGTTGCTCAGGATGTTGGACTGATCTTGTGCAGTGGTACCTCGGGTTACAGACGCTTCAGGTTACAGACGCTTCAGGTTACAGACTCCGCTAACCCAGAAATAGTACGGTTAGGAACTTTGCTTCAGGATGAGAACAGAAATTGTGTGGCGGCAGCGGGAGGCCCCATTAGCTAAAGTGGTGCTTCAGGTTAAGAACAGTTTCAGGTTAAGAACGGACCTCCAGAACGAATTAAGTTCTTAACCCGAGGCACCACTGTAGTTATTTTGGGAGACAATAATCAGGCATCCGCACAACATGACCAGTCCAACGAAGTTGATATTGAAGAATCATTGCTTTGACACGGGTGATCTTTGCATCTTCCAGTACACTGGCATTAGTTCGCCTGTCTTCCCAAGAGATGTACAAAAAAAATTTGAGGAGTTGGAGATGGCGTTTATAACTCTCTCTCCCCTCTCTGCTCCCCTCCAGGAACAACTCTGCCCCACCACTGGCGGATCTCCTTGCTTCCCATTGAATCCCTGAAGATCTGCACTCTGGAGAAAGGCAGTGGCCTTGTGGGATAGGCCGGGGGTTCCAAGAGAGACCTGGAGGACCAAAATGTCTCTCTTTGCTGTGAATGCGTTGGGAGGACGTGTTTCTGAACCGTGGAAGGACATGGCAGGGTTGGAACTGAAGGGCGCAGAGGTCGGCATCTGGGTCCCAGCTGCTGCTGAGCTGAGAGAGCACTTGGGGATAAAAACAGAAGACCCAGATCCATCGGAGGTGACAGACCAATTGGGCAATGGGCAGGATGGGGGCCCCCACGTCGTTCAGGCTGGGAGTATCGGGGAATTCCTGCAGGGGTCCACAGACCCGCCTGTTACTCTGAACTCAAAGGAGGACTTGTTGCAGTGCTGGGAGGCCCAGTGGCAGGAGTTCCTGAGGAAACTGGAGCCTCCTAGCCGGGAACGGGGGACCACCCAGTCGCCGGAAGAGCCCAGCGTCTGGGATGATGCTAAGTCCTTCCTGGCCTCCTTCGAGCAAGTGGCCGAAGCCTGCCGCTGGCCACGCGAGGAGTGGGTGGCCCGGCTCCTGCCGGCCCTTGGCGGCGGTGCGCAGCAGACTTTCGTCAAACTGGAGTCTTGGGACTGGAAGAACTACCAGAAGGTGAAGGCTGCCATCTTGCGGGCCGCAGCCCTGAGGACAGAGAAGCAGAGGCAGCGCTTCCGGCGCTTCTGCTACCAGGAGGCCGGCGGCCCCCGAGAGGCTTACAGCCGGCTCCAGGAGCGCTGCCGGCAGTGGCTGAAGGCTGAGAAGACGACCAAGGAGCAGATCCTGGAGCTGCTGGTCCTGGAACAGTTCCTGGCCATCCTGCCGCCTGAAGTCCAGGGCTGGGTGAAGGAGCGGGGCCCCGAGACCTGCGCCCAGGCCGTGATCCTGGCCGAGTTTTTCCTCCAGAGGAAGGAACAGTTGGAGTGGGGGCCACGCCGAACGAGGGAGGTTGGTTTGTGCCTCGTAAGAGCAGGGCACTGTGGCGATCACACAGGGTCCTCGGACGTTTCACCGTCTATTGATCCCTGTGCCACCACTTTATTTCTCGCTGCCACCACCCAGGCCCTACCTGGTACAGTCCAGTCAGGGTTAAGTTGGAACATAAACTTCTGTTTATTTATTGCAGTTTAAGGAAGGGACGCGGGTGGCGCTGTGGCTTTAACCTGGAGTACCCAGGTATAAGTGGATTACAAAGCCCATCATCCACTGTTTAGCCCAGAGGTCAAGGATGATGGGATTTGTAGTCCAACCACATCTGACAGAAGAACACTGTGCTGGGTGACCCTTTGTTATTTTAAACAAGAGAAGCCGGGGATTGAACCTGTGGCATTCAGCATGCCCAGCGGGTGTTCTGCCACCGATCTCAAGGGCTCTTCTAATCTCATCCCCTTCCTGCTCAAGCCTGAAGGGCCTCTTTGCTGTCATTTCAGCCACCATTTGTGGACCCGTCTGTGAGTTCCCCAGTGGCAGACTCTAGGCCGGGGCAGCTGTGTCGCGAAGTCAAGCGAGAGGAAGAGGAAGAGGAGGATGCTGTCATTGTGGCCTCACATGGTAAGCAATGGTCTTCATTTCTGGGATGCTGCTGTTCTCCTGGAGAGCCCTCAGTGGTTCGTTTCTTTATTTGTCAACTCTGCACAACTTCCCCTCCTCTCCTGGAGTTATAGAGAAGGGGAAACGGGGATTCTTGCAGCTTTTTCCTGTTTTGCAAGGCTCGTTGAGCCTTCGGAAGACGTCTGGTGCACCATGCGCTATTCTCCGTCTTTCTCCTTTTTCGAGCAGGTAGAAGGCAGAGGAGACTAAGCTTGGAGGGCAGAGAGACCCCAGAGCAGTCGGCGGCAGTGGGGCAATACGAGGCCTCGGGGTGGAGGGAAGGGGACGACATCTCCCAGCCTCACTACAGTCGTCATGGAGGTGAGACTTGGACGAGGCCTGACTTCCAGCAGGAACCTGACGGAGGGGAGATGCTGGAGGAATCTGTGCCTCAGGGAAGAAGCTGGCTGAGAGAGAGCCAGGAGAGAGGTCAGGAGACATTTTCAAGTCCATCAGTGAGCAGGAGGTTCCCAGTTTGATCCCAGGCATTGCCAGCTATTTCTTATACAGTGGTACAGGTAAAGGGACTCCTGACCATTAGGTCCAGTCGTGGCCGACTCTGGGGTTGCGACGCTCATCTCGCTTTACTGGCCAAGGGAGCCGGCGTACAGCTTCTGGGTCATGTGGCCAGCATGACTAAGCCGCTTCTGGCGAACCAGAGCAGCGCACGGAAACGCCGTTTACCTTCCTGCCAGAGCGGTACCTATTGATCTACTTGCACTTTTATGTGCTTTCGAACTGCTAGGTTGGCAGGAGCAGGGACCGAACAACTGGACCTCACCCCTTGGCACTGGATCTCAGTGTCCGGGCTGAGTGACGGGGGTGGAGACGCTCCTTCAGGTTTACTGGGCCGAGGCCGTTTAGGACTTTAAAGGTCAGCACCAACACTTTGAATTGTGCTCGGAAACGTACTGGGAGCCAATGCAGATCTCTCAGGACCGGTGTTATGTGGTCCCAGTGGCCACTCCCAGTCTAGCTGCCGCATTCTGGATTAATTGCAGTTTCCGTGGCACCTTCAAAGGTAGCCCCACATAGAGCACATTGCAGTAGTCCAAGCAGGAGATATTTATTTATGATTATTACTTTGTAAAAATGAAATGTAAATAATGTAAATAAATGTATAAAATATAGGAGAAGAAGATAGACACGGGTTGCCCATCTACTACAGGGGAAAAAATATATGTGGGTAATATTGTGCCCCTTTTCCTGATTATATTGTGTCCTGTTTTCTAATATCCCCTGCCACACTGTGTTATACGGCTCCACCATTGCATTGACGGGGATATGGACAGCCTGGGTGGATGGAAAGCTTTAAGCATGCTGAGAAGGCATGGAATGGAGTATCCCCAAGAGGGGCTCTCCACACACGGCGACGTTTTGCATCTGTCTAATAGCCACCCAGCTTCACCCAAGCAGGCATCTCTTCTCTTCTTCCTCTCGACAGGTTATGGAGCAGAAAATGAGTGCGGGAGGAGGAGCCAACTGTGGGAAGGCCCTGCGCTAGCGGAACATTCCGGAAAGGGGCCGAGAAAGCCGGCTTCCGAGAGCGAGGACCAGGAGGTCGATGAGCAGCTGCTCCGGCGGAAGAGGCGGAGGAGGAACCGCTGGGTGGGCCAGGTGAGCACGGACAAACTTCCGCGCCAGCAGAGCACAGAGGTGGCCAACGGAAACCTTTCTGCCATGCACCTCAGGCCAGCCTTTTGCTTGCTGGACGTCATGGAAGGGGACCTTCCCGAACCAGGGACCCCAAAGAAGCGGCGGCGGAAGCCCAACTGGAACATGGAGGAGAAGACGCTGCTGTACAAGCTGGTGGTGGCGAACAAGGAGGCGGCGCTGGGCCTCGTCCCCGGGAGCAGGGCGGCCGCGCGGCAGGCGGCGTTCTTTGCGGCCGCGGGCAAGAGGGTGTCTGCGCTGGGCTACTACGAGAGGTCAGGCCTCGCCACCCGCAAGAGGTGGAACGACACGTATGGGAACCTCCGGAAGCGGGTCAGGGCCTACCGGCGGCAGGGCCTGCCGTTCGACAAAGCGGTGGAGAAAGCCGTGAGACCCGAAGAGACAGTCATCCGCCCGCTGCTCTACCGGAAGCGGGTCAAGGCCGCCGGATCGGATGCCATGAACCACGAGTGTCTGCCACGCAGTGGTGAGTTGGAAGAGGGTGCTGTCGTGCTTTTAACTTTTTAGTATTTTTATCGTCTGGCTTTATGTTTTAGTTGCTGAAACTATGTCTATCTATCTATATATGATATATTAAATTAAATTTTATATTCACGTAATATATAAAAGCTCCTGGACTTCACTCCTCCCCTTTGTGGGTCTTATTGTTAATCCTTTCCATCTGCATCTTTTATAATACAGCCGTACCTTGGTTGTCAAATTTAATCCATTCCAGGAGTCCATTTGACTCCTGGAACTGTTCGGAAACAAAAGGCACAGCTTCCGATTGGCTGCAGGAGCTTCCTGCACTCAATCGGAAGCTGTGTCAGATGTTTGGCTTCCGAAAATTGTTCAAAAACCAGAACACAGTGTTATCTCCCCCTCCTGCTGCAACCAGCTCCCATCCTCCCTGTTCTCCCAGAACCAGAAGAGGCATGAAAAGGGCAGAGGAGGGGTTGGCTGTCCGCAGGTGCAGTCTCAGATTGCTTGGGAAAATCCCTGGAGAAGAGGAGACGTAGTCCCTGTGGGGAGGCAGGTGAGGAGATTTCACCCCTCCCATTCCAAGAATCTGCTGATGTTCTCTGCTGATTCTCCAGAGAGGAGGGGGGCGGTTTCTGCTCACTACTTATTCCGCTCCAGCCTCACATCAGAGAGAGAGACTGAGTATTAGAGAGTGTGTTATCTCTGTATAGATAAGGTTGCTGCTAAGAGCAGTTGTAGACACTCAGTGCAGTTCAGCATCTCCATTTAGCTCTGTATATAGTTGTGTATGATAGTTGTAGATAGAATAAAATTAGTTATTCTACAGAGCTGTTCTCCGAGTGGTTTATGCTCTGCTGTACTCTGCTGTGCAACGACTGTCTTCGGGAGTGAATCTGGTGCTCACAGCTCTGAGTTGTGAGTGCACAGCACTTTGACCTGTTCCTGTGCAGAAGGTGGTCTCTGGAAGTGCTGGCCCAGTTGGGGCTGAAGTGGATGAGTCCAGTCGGCGGCACTGGCTCAAGGGCGATGCTGACAGCAGGGACCAGCTTCATGAGAGCGACACCTGAGTTGCTGTGCTCTGTAGGCCTGACACTCCTGTGCGGATCCTATTTTGCTAATAAAGAGTTGTTGTTCTTTAATTTTATTTGTACTTTTCAGATATATACATTTCACTGATTTTACATTCATTTTGACATTTTAAAACTTGACTTCCTTCCCCCCCTTTCTGTGGTTCCTTAAATTTACTTTTAATATCTTCTGCATATCCAAATTAACTTATTTATTTATCTTCTTTATATATATAGCTGCAGGTTACTACAGTTATCCTGCCAGTGTTTTTATCTGTTTACAATTTATCTGTACATATTCAACAAACCATTTCCATTCTTTTATAAAAAGTTTATCTTGATTTCTTATTCTTCCTGTAAGTTTCGCCATTTCTGCATATTCCGTAAGTTTTTGTATCCATTCTTCCTTTGCTGGGACTTCTTTCCATTTTTCGGCAAGTAACATTCTTGTCGCTGTGGTCACATACATGAATAACCTTCTATACAATTTAGGTAGTTCTATCCCTATAATTGAAGCTACCAGCATGAGTTTGACCAAGCTGCGGGAGGCAGTGGAAGACAGGAGTGCCTGGCGTGCTCTGGTCCAGGGGGTCACGAAGAGTCGGACACGACTAAACAACAACAACAATCCGTATAATTCCCAAAAGAAAAGTTTCTGGTGTTTTTTTTTTACAAACATTAATTTAAACATTCTTTTCATTTCATTGTACAGTGGTACCTCGTCCGTTCTTAACCTGAAACTGTTCTTAACCTGAAGCACCACTTTAGCTAATGAGGCCTCCCGCTGCTGCCGCACAATTTCTGTTCTCATCCTGAAGTAAAATTCTTAACCCGAGGTACTATTTCTGGGTTAGCGGATTCTGTAACCTGAAGCGTCTGTACCGAGGTACCACTGTATATCACTCCCCAATAAGCCTTAACCTAGTAACAAGACCACCACATATGATAAAAAGAACCTTGCTAATAAAGAGTTAAGTCTCGCTTGCTGGGTGTGATTTACTGCAGGTTGGCTCCTGCAAAGACTTTGTGCATCTTTACAATCTGAGGCAGGGTGGGTGTGTAGCTTGGCCCCCACCTAACCAGGCCCTCCTCTTTCATTCCAGCCTTGCCAGAGGACCCCACAGACTCGGAGGACGACTCCACGCCCCCCACCTCAGGCGGAGAACACTCGCCAGCTACAAAGGGGCCGCTGGGGGCTTTGCCAGGAGCCAGCCTTCGTCTTAGAGGCAGCTTGCCAGCACAGCCGCATTCTCCAGCCGCCCAGGAGGAAATAGCAGTGGCATGGAAAGATGAACGCTTAGCAGGTGTCCAGCAGGTGTCTGAAGTGTCTGGCAACAGGTGCCGTTGGGAAGACCGGGGCCGGATAGGGACCTTCAGCAGTCGGCTGACCCTGTGACAAATTTTGGGTGCTCCTAGCTTGCTGTTCTCCAAGGAAATCTCAGTTGGATGTTTTCGGTGCAATCCTGCCACCGAGTTAACTGGACACAGCGGAGGCTGGGGACCTTTACCCCAGCAAACGGTGCTGCAGCATTGCACCTTTTCACCAGCACTTCTGCGGCTGGTGGGATCATTCCTGCATTGCAGGGGGTCAGACTAGATGGCCTTTGGGCTCCCTTCCAAATCCACACTTCTAGGGTTATTATTCCCAGGGATTGTGAATGCAAGAACCCTGATTTCTCCCTCCTTGTTTTTTCTTCGTACGTTGAATTTTTATTTACTTTTCTTCCTGTTTCCTTATTTGCTACATGTCACTGAACTGTGGTTTCGATCAAATAAAAATGACTTCTGTAAAAAAACAAAGAACACCAACATATAGCACTGCCACCTTGGATATTTAAATATCCGTTGTAATTTGAGAAAATGGAGCAAACAATCAACATCCAACAAGAATTAAGGAAGGAAATGAATTGGTTTTAAATCTCTTGGGTAAGAATAAATGTAATTTAACCAAGTTTGTTTGTTTTTTAAAAGGCGTCTGTTTGTTTTGTATTCAACGAAATGTTCCTATTTTGGCAGTTTAGATTTTTAGGGGTTGCAATCCTGTGGGATAGATTTTCAAGCACTTTATCTACTTGGCTGTAACAGATCCTTTTCTATACTTCTTAATTTTATATATATATATATATATATATATATATATATATATATATAAAGAAAAGTTGAAAAAGAAATAGAGTTGGGTATCATTAGCAGACAGGCGTCTCACTCAGCTGTTTTAAGGTAGACTTTCCAATACAGCCCTCAATCCAGATCAGTCCAATGGCCAGTGTAGACCAGAATCCTGTTCTCACAATGGCCAACCAGATGCCTGAGGGAAACCCAGAATCAGGATTCGAACAAAAGAGCACACTCCCCTCTTTGGGTTTCCAGCAATAGCCCTCTCCCCCAGAAATTTCTCTATTCCTCTTTTATTTATTATTATTCTCTTCTTATTACCGAGTTTCAGTGTTACAAAAGCGTTTCCGAAATTGCTGTGCCAAATACAAATCCAGTTGCTTGTAGGCCAAGAGAAAACACAAGTAGGCAAGCTTAAACAATGGAAACCATAAGCACTTCACTGCAGCGTTGCAATACGGCGGAAAGTGATTAAGTGCTTTGCTTATGTTTTCTGAGATGGGTGGGTGCAAAAGGTAAATGTCAAAATATAAAGACCAAAATATTATATTTTTTTTTAAAAAAAGATTAATCCTTGCAGATTCTTGTATTTTAAAGCCACCCATACTAGCAGTGATCACTGCCTCCTGTGGCAGTGAGTTCCATAGTCTAACTAATTCGTGCAATTAAACTAATTCATGGAGGATAATGCTAGCAGTTGCCAGTAGGCATGGTAGCCATGTCCTGCCTCCACTGTACCCACCCAGTTTTGGCCACCACTGGTATGGTAATGCCACCCCACCTGGGAATCTGTTTAGGTTATGCCAGGGCTGAAGAACAAGCAGGTTTCAAGGACCGCCTCTCCCCCCATATGAACCAACCCGGACCCTGCGATCATCATCTGAGGGCCTTCTTCATGTGCCTCCTCCATTAGACAACCGGAGGGTGGCAACGCGAGAACAGGGCCTTTTCTGTGGTGGCTCCCCATTTGTGGCATGCTCTCCTCAGGGAGACTTACCTGGCGCCTTCATTACATAGGCGCCAGGCAAAAACATTCCCCTTCTCCCAGGCTTTTGCTTCACTAGCCAACCCATGGCCATTTTAAGAGGGTTTGTTGATTTTGATCCTAGGATGGCAGTATTCATACCTCGGGTTACAGGCGCTTCAGGTTGTGTTTTTTCGGGTTACGGACCCCCGAAACCTGGAAATGCCGGAACGGGTTACTTCTGGGTTTTGGCGGTCACACATGCGCAGAAGCACTGAATCGCAACCTGCGCAGACGCGCCGCTCAGGTTGCGAACATGCATCCCGCACGGATCACGTTCGCAACCCGAGCGTCCACTGTACAGTGGTACCTCGGGTTACATACGCTTCAGGTTACAGACTCTGCTAACCCAGAAATAGTACCTCGGGTTAAGAACTTTGCTTCAGGATGAGAACAGAAATTGTGCTCCGGCAGCGGGAGGCCCCATTAGCTAAAGTGGTGCTTCAGGTTAAGAACAGTTTCAGGTTAAGAACAGACCTCCGGAACGAATTAAGTACTTAACCTGAGGTACCACTGTATAGAAATTTAATAAATGAACAAATAAACAGCATCCACTGTATAGAAATTTAATAAATGAACAAATAAACGTTAATGCCCATCAGCCCTTGCCAATGGTCAGGGATGATGAAAACTGAAGTTCATCATCATCTGGATGAGGCAAAGGCTACCGACCCTTCGATTATATCTTCTACAGGAAAAAAATACAAGATCCCTGGTCCCGACCTAAGGAAGGAGTTGACATGCCCCCGAAAAGAGTGCAGATTTGCTCCATATTTACATGCACTAGTAAATAGAGGCATTTGCAAAGTTTAGAAATGCTGCTAGCACATTTGCAAAGCTAAGCAGGGCCTGATATGGTTTCAAATTGGATGGGCGACAGCGTGTTGAGATTCCTGCATTGCAGGGGGTTGGACTAGATGACCCTCGGGATCCCTTCCAACTCAACGATTCTACTGTAATTTAAATAGAGAACAACACAAGACAATCTTCAGCATGTCTTTGCCTCCAGGGTTATGCAGACCATAAAAAAAGCATTTTCTGTAATAGCTGGCAATCTGCGTCAATTTTTTGTATTGTTCTTTATTGTGCTCTAATTGTCGCAAATCACATCAATATTTTTAAAAAATGAAATGGCGATATACAAATATATTCTATCAATCAATCGGTCTTGTAGCAACGGGGAGATGCTCCACAGGTCGAACTGCCGGCCTACTCAGGCCTGTGGCCCGGGTGCGAAATGCCAGTGGGCAATTTTACAGCCAAACTTCACTCCTAAATTAATTGTAGGGATGTGAATTTCTGGAACATGTATGAATAAAGGGAGAAAGGCATTAATCCATTTAAATGGCAGGGGGAATTTGTGCCACGATAGATGTGGGATCTTAAAATGGCTTCTCTAAAATGATGGATTTGCACCAAAAAGTGTTGTGGGGAGGGGAGAGTGTTTGGGGAGATCTGTCAAGACCATGGGTAGGCAACCTAAGGCCCGGGGGCTGGATCCGGCCCAATCACCTTCTAAATTTGGCCCACGGATGGTTCAGGAATCAGCGTGTTTTTACATGAGTAGAATGTGTCCTTTTATTTAAAATGCATCTCTGGGTTATTTGTGGGGCATAGGAATTCGTTCATTTCCCCCCAGAAAAAATATAGTCCGGCCCCCCACAAGGTCTGAGGACAGTGGACCGGCCCCCTGCTGAAAAAGTTTGCTGACCCCTGGTCAAGACCCTCATCAATTTCCAAGTGGTTCATGGGAGAAAAGGTTTAGGGACCACTGACTTGGAAGACTTTTCTGATTAATCCCCACCTCCCCTCAAAAGACAATCCTCTTTGCCCTTCCGACACCTCAGATGTTTATTTTTAAAACCCATCATATTCTGTGATTCGTAAGGTGCTTTAAAGTCTCATGGGCCAATAAGTGAGTGTTTCTGGCTGTTAACCAAAAGCTTGGCGGCTTGAGCCCACCTAAGGATGGCTTGGGGCAGAATTCCTGAGCGAGAAGACCCTTGCAATTTTATGATTCTAACTGCGTTTTATTTGTTATAATCCGCACTGGGACTCCCGATTCCTCTCAAAGAGCCACAGTTCCCAGAGGGATTTAACAATCAGTTCTTCTCTACAGGGACCTCCAAGACTGGCAGCTCTGTAAGGAGAATTTGGGGTCTCCTAACAACTTTCAGCTAGATGCATTAATTTGCCTATTACTAAACGGTAACGACGACAACACATTTTCAGTAAGTTCAGTAACACATTTCAGTTACGTATACACATCAATTATGAGAGGCGTTTAGAGCTGTTCCCTCACAGAACTACAATTCCCAGACTGGTTTCACGGTCAGTCTTCACAGGGAACTCTGGGAATTGTAGCTCTCTGATGGGAACAGACGCTCTCCTAACAACTCTCTGCCACAAATTTTAAAAGTGGCATTGTGGTGACTTAAATGTGGTGTAGACTCCATTCAAAGGAGGGGCAGCCCCACAAAGAATCGCAGCCAATAGCAGCTCTCTCATGTCGATTAGAATTCGATACAGTCAATACTGGCCACTCCAGAATTAACTCGGGGATTGTGCTGTGACTATAGTTCAGCTGTCCCCCAACCTGGTGCCCTCAGATTACAACTTCCACCAGCCCCAACCAAGGAGCATGTAGTTCAAGAAAACCAGAGGGAAATCAGTTCGGCTCCGAGTCATTCTGCACCCCTGGCTTTTCTGTCGTTTCTCTGCTGTGTGGATTCTTTGATGTTTAGTGACAATGGTCTTCCAAGAAAAACTGCTTCTGTACACCAGGCTTTATATCGTTTTTCCCTGGCGTAGTGCTTTCTGTAATAATAATTTATTATTTGTACCCAGCCCATCTGGCTGGGTTTCCCCAGCCACTCTGGGCGGCTTCCACAAAGACCAAAAATACACTAAGATGTCATACATTAAAAACTTCCCTGAACAGGGCTGCCTTCAGATGTCTTCTGAATGTCAGGTAGTTGTTTATCTCTTTGACATCTGATGGGAGGGCGTTCCACCTGGCGGGCGCCACTACCGAGAAGGCCCTCTGCCTGGTTCCCTGTAACTTGGCTTCTTGCAGTGAGGGAACTGCCAGAAGGCCCTCGGCGCTGGACCTGTGTTCGGGCAGAACGAGGGGGGTGGAGATGCTCCTTCAGGTATACTGGACCAAGGCCGTTTAGGGCTTTAAAAGTCAACACCAACACTTTGAATTGTGCTTGGAAACATGCTGGGAGCCAATGTAGGTCTTTCAAGACTGGTATTATGTGGTCTTGGCGGCCGCCCCCAGTCACCAGTCTAGCTGCCGCATTCTGGATTAGTTGTAGTTTCTGGGTCACCTTCAAAGGTAGCCCCACGTAGAGCACATTGCAGTAGTCCAAGCGGGAGATAACTAGAGCATGCACCACTCTGGTGAGACAGTCCACGGGCAGGTAGGGTCTCAGCCTGCGTACCAGGTGGAGCTGGTAGACAGCTGCCCTGGATACAGAATTGACCTGTGCCTTCATGGACAGCTGTGAGTCCAAAATGACTCCCAGGCTGCACACCTGGTCCTTCAGGGGCAGTTACCCCATTCAGGACCAGGGAGTCCTCCACAGCAGCCCGCCCCCTGTCCCCCCAAAACAGTACTTCTGTCTTGTCAGGATTCAACCTCAATCCATTAGCCGCCATCCATCCTCCACCAGCCTCCAGGCACTCACACAGGACCTTCTCCGCCTTCACTGGTTCTGATTTGAAACTCAGATCAGTTATCTCATTTCTCTCCTGAGTGAATTTGTGGATGAGAATTGAGGATGCGTTGCGTTGCCCAGCCCAACAATTCAGGAATTTTTGTTTTCCTTTTCCGTGATGTGTAGTGAGGTTTATCTTGAAAGGGTACAGCAAGGGAGAGTAGGCCTTATCTTCAGCTGCAAAACCTAGGAGCTGAAGGAGTATCCCTAAGGAGTATCCCTAAGCTTCCGATTTGCTTCTAAAGGTGGAAGAGAAACCCAGTCTCAAAGTCACCAGCACCCCTAGCAATAGTGCCTCCATCTTGGATTAAGATTCAGTACATTCACCAACAGCAATTCCAAAACAGACCTCCGGATTAGATGAAACAAATTCTGCATTCCTTAACAGTTCTGCGGTTTATCTGCTCTGTGGATTCTCTGATGTTTGGTGAGATTTGTCTTGTGTGTGAAGTTCTTACCACACTCCGAGCATGTATATGGTTTCTCCCCGCTGTGAATCCATTGGTGGGAAGCGAGGTATTTGCTAGTACTGAACCTCTTTCCACACTCCAGACATTTGTACGGTTTCTCCCCTGTGTGGGTTCTCTGATGAGAAGTGAAGTCTGAACTCTGACGGAAGCTCTTTCCGCACTCTGAGCACTTAAATGGCTTCCCCCTTGTGTGGATTCGTTGGTGAGCTGTGAGGTATTTGTTGCTACTGAAGCTCTTCGCACATTCCAAACAATTATACGGTTTCTTCCCTGTGTGGAGAGTTTGGTGCGAAATCAGACTGGTGCTGAAAAAGAAACTCTTTCCACACTCTAAGCATTTAAAATTTTTTTCCCCTGTGTGGATTTTCTGATGTGAACTGTAGTTGGTTCTATGACTAAACCTCTTTCCACACTCCAAGCACACATACGGCTTCTCCCCTGTGTGGATTCTCTGATGTGAACAGAGGTTTCTGCGATCGCTAAACCGCTTTCCACACTCCAGACATTTATAGGGTTTCTCCCCCGTGTGGATAATTTGATGTGAAGTAAGGCTGGCGCTTGTACTGAAGCTCTTCCCACACTCCACACACTTATAGGGTTTCTCTCCTGTGTGAAGTTGTTGATGGTGAGTGAGGCTTGTCCTATGATTAAACCTCTTTCCGCACTCCAAACATTTATAGGGTTTCTCCCCTGTGTGGATTTTCTGATGTGCCGTGAGGTTAGTCTGCTGGCTAAAACTTTTTCCACACCTCAAGCACGGATACGGTTTCTCCCCTGTGTGAGTTCGTTGATGGGTAGTGAGATTTATCTTCTGCCTGAAACTCTTTCCGCACTCCACACATTTAAAAGGTTTTTCTCCCGTGTGGACTCTTTGATGAGAAGTCAGGTACTTGCTGCTACTGAAGCTCTTCCCACACTCCAAACACTTATATGGTTTTTCCCCTCTGTGAATATTTTGGTGTGCAACAAGGCCATCCCTCTTATTAAAACACTTCCCACACTCCAAACATTTAAACGGTTTCTCCCCTGTGTGGATTCTCTGATGTGAAGTGAGATACTTGCTGTTGCTGAAACACTTTCCGCACTCCAAGCATTTGTATGGTTTCTCCCCTGTGTGGATTTTTTGATGTGAAGTAAGAGCATCTCTCCTGTTAAAGCTCTTTCCACACTCCAGGCATTTAAATGGTTTCTCTCCTGTGTGGATTCTCTGATGAATCGTGAGATATTTACAAGTGCTGAAACACTTTCCACACTCCAAGCATTTATAGGGCTTCTCCCCTGTGTGGATTCTGTGATGGGAAGTGAGGCTTGTGCTCTGACTGAAGCTCTGTCCGCACTCCATGCATTTATATGGTTTCTCACCTGTGTGGATTCTCTGGTGTTTTCTAAGGGTTGACTTATCGCTGAAGCTTTTGTTACAGTCCGAACATTTAAATGGCTTCTCCCCTGTGTGGATTTTCCAATGAGCAATGTGGCTCAATTTGCAGGTAAAGCTTTCCCCACACACAAGGCACTGGGTCCTTTCCTCTTTTTCACCTATGTTTTCTTGGACTGGGATTTCAGAAATCTCAGCGCTCTGAGAAGCAGAGGATTCGCTTAGTGTGTGTTTCACTTCGGGTTTTGTTCTCTCTTCTTCCTCCTCTTCACATCCAGTTCTGTCTAACAACACCCTGTGTGGTTCATCTTCATTCTCCCTCTCTCTCCTGTCATGTCCTGGAAAAAGGAGAGACAATTAATTAGTAACAGCCCAAGTGGGAAATAAGAGTCTGGTATCAAAGAAGGAGCACAGGGGCGGACAACCTTTTCATGGCAAGGATCAGAACAGTGAGTACCTCTTTGTAATTTTGACAAATGACAGGGCCTTTTCGGTGGTGGCTCCCCAATAGTGGAAATGCCCTCCCTAGTGAGGTGAGCCTGCCTCTATCATTATTATCTTTCAGGAGGAATCCGAAAACATTCCTGTTTTGCAAAACAACAAAGCATGGGACAGAGTGAGGGAGATATTTATGGAACAACAATGGGATATCTGCTCCGCACAAGGCAACAGCAACAACCAGGAAAAGATAGACATAACATTTTACAGGGACAGGAAGAAACACCGTGGACAGAGTAACTGCCACACACAGGAAGAACAAGGATATAGTTTGAGTGCTTCACTTGTAGTTTTATAAATCATTTAAGGTGTCAATACAAATAGAAGCTATTAATATTGCAGTTGCTGTATAAGGGATTATTATGACGACCGGAATGTAATTGAAATTTATAAGATTTTGGAACGCAGGGGGGGAAAATAATCAAACCTTCAATTCTAACACACCTAATCTAAATTCGGTATTTGAACGATTGGTATTAGTAATTATATTATAAATTGGTATTGTTATAATGAGGCTATTATTGAATTATAATTGAAAACTAATAAAAATTATTATCAAAAAAGGAAAGAAATGATTCCTGTTCACCCAGGCATTTGGTGGCTGAAAAATACTGCTCCTGGCAACCTCAAGATCACTGAAGTAGGTTTTAATTGTAATTTAGGCGGTCCCTGAGGTAGCCTGGACCTAAGTTGTTTGGGGCTTTGCAAACTAATACAAAGGACCTTAAAACCTGGTTCGGAATCAGACGGGCATGTACAGGATTGTGCTGTTAAGTTGCTAAATTTCATGCCAGCCTTCCCCAAACTGCAGGTGTTGTTGAGACTACAGTTCCCATCATCTTTGATCGCTGGCCATGCTGGCTAAGGATGATGGGGATTGTAGTCCGACAAGAGAAGGACTCAAGATTGAGGGAAGTTGGCTTTTAGGCAAACCTCTCCCCTCGCCCTTTTAGAATACGAAGGAGAAGCAAGGAGATTGAGGGAACGTTCTTTCATATGTGGTGGACCTGTAAAAGGGTAAAAAAGTATTAGGAAACAATCCACAATGAATTGAAAAAAAAATGTTTAAAAGCACTTTCACCCAAAAAACCAGAGTCCTTTTTGTTGGGGATAATTCAAACAGAAATTCCCAGGTGTCAAAAAAGGTTATTTATGTATGCCACTACTCCGGCCTGTGTTTTGTTTGCCCAAAAATGGAAAACAAGCGAGGTCCCAACTAAAGAAGAATGGCAACTTAAACTGATGGAATACGCGCAGCTTGCAGACTTAACATATAGAATAAGAGAACAAGAAGAACATACATTTAGAGAAGATTTGAAAATGTTTATTGAATATAGGAGGGGAAATTGTGCACACCTGAAAACGTTGGCAGCATTAAGATAAATTCAACAGTGTAAATAAGTTTTGATGGATTTAATAATGGAATACTGAATGGTACAGTTTCTGTAAAATATGCAGGGATTTATGATTAACAAAGTGAACCATGGAAAGAGAAGAAGGGAAGTCATTGTTATCCTAAGGTTTTTTTAAATGGGTACATATTCAAAATTGCAAAACAGAAAAATTTAAGAAAGAATAGAATAGAATAGAATAGAATAGAATAGAATAGAATAGAATAGAATAGAATAATCTCTTATTCTTTCTTGAGCACCATTCTCTAGGGTTGGGGTTTTGGAGCACCAGGGAGGGGGAATGTGATGTGAAACTAAGAGGATGAGGGGGAAAGACTAGGGGCAGGGGAAGGATTTGTGAATAAGGAGAGGGAAGGTGGAAAGTCTGGAATTTATTATTATTATTTAATCACCTCCCACATACAGGAAAAGATTGAGGCTGGAGATTAGGTCTTATGGGGGCAAGGGAAGGATTTGGGGGCAAGAAGCAAAAGAGTGTGGCTAATAATAAAAAAATAATTTAATGTCCTTCCTTTCCCTGATCAAAAACAGGGCATGTCTGATGCTCTTATGTGCCCAAATGAGACTGCAACCTTGGGGCACCCTCCAGCTTCTTCTAAAATCAAGGAAGGAGCTGGACATCCAACATCCAAGCCTGCCACCATCTGTTGTGGCTTTGATAAAGGTCTGCCAGCTTAAGGGATTCCTGGAAAGGGACCCCGGAAGCCCAGCCAGGCTGGAAGGCGAAGATGCAAGGTGACGAAATGTAATAACAATAATAATAATAATAATAATTTTTATTTATACCCTGCCCTCCCCAGGCAAGGCCGGGCTCAGGGCGGCTAACAAGCAATAATAAAAACAAGTTGAATGAATACAACTTAAAAACAAGATTAAAATACAACATTAAAACATTAAAATGCAGCCTCATCACAGGAGGAGAAAGGAAAAAAGAAAGAGGGGGAGGAAATCAAATTGACTCCAAGCCAAAGGCCAGGCAGAACAACTCTGTCTTACAGGCCCTGCGGAAAGAAATCAGATCCCGCAGGGCCCTGGTCTCATGAGGCAGAGCGTTCCACCAGGCCGGGGCCAGTGTTGAAAAGGCCCTGGCTCTGGTTGAAGCTAATCTAACTTCCTTAGGGCCCGGGACCACTAGAGTGTTGCTATTTATGTAGCAAGGATACATACAAGAAAAGGGAAAAAAATAGGCTGTGATTATTGTTTTTCGCCATCAACCAAGGGGAAAGGGGGCTCTTACCCAGAAAGGCCACGATTCCAGGCTTCTCCTCCTCCAGGGCTTCCCTTTGGTCCGGATCCATCAGGGTATTCTCGGTGAAATGTACAGCCTCCGCTTCAAAGACACAGGATCCTGTTATTAAAGTTTATACCAAGTTTAAAGTTCATATTAAAATAATGTAAAATGTTTGAGGGATAGAAAAACGGTGGATTGATACTTCATGGATTTAGCAGAAATGTTATGAGAAGTTAAGTATCTATAAGTTTTAGCTTTAAGGTTAAAATAAGGTTAAGAAAATTATGTTATGTATAATTTGATAGAGATTAAGAGAAAGATGGAAAGGATTTGCTGAAATTACCAAATAGAAGTGGAATACAAGAAGGGAGGTGAGAGGAAGTCGAGGAAACAAGTGAATGAAAGAAAGGTTGTGTTTTGAAATGTTTTTATTTTGTATTGTTGCATTATTGTGTGTTGTGTTATTGTGTTACTGTTTTTGGTTTGTTTGTTTTTCTTGTTGTGTCTTTCTTTTTCTTTTCTTTTTTGTTAAAAGTAATAAAGATTATTTTTAAAAAAAAGGATCCTGGAAGAGAAGGGGAAATATCCTCCAGGTAGTTAATGTTTACAACTTGCCATCTCTTTTTCTGGACAATCCTTTGGGGGGGGGTTAAAATGGGGAGGGCATGTGTGCCCCCTTGATGTCATAGAATCATAAAACTGCACAGCTGGAAGAGATATCAAGAGTCATCTAGTCTAACCTCCTGCAATGCAGGAATATCAGCTAAAGCATCTGAAATAAAAAAATTAAGGTCTTATATATATAATAAATGTTCATAAATGTACCAAGCAAACATGTGCATAAATACATAAACCACATGTCTGAAGCAGCACAGGAAAACAGCCCTGGATCCATTTTGGCTCCCAAACTGACCAAATGATTTCCCTGCAAGGTCAAGGAAAATGGAAAAGCCTCCCCATTGTCTTTTCCTTCACAAATCCTGTCTTAAGGGTATGTCTGTGTATGAATAGGGTGAGCCTGTGACCTGGCTCAGGAACTAAGTATTTATCGTTACAAAAGACTGGCCAGGCTCCCCAGGGTATCCAATCAAGTAAGCATTAACAGGTAAGCTGGGAGACAGGAGGTAAACAACGCACTCAGATTTCTGTTGTAGACCGCCCTTCCTGTGATGTCGGTATGATGTGTCGGGGGGGTGGTCTTAAGCTACACCCCTTCTGTGATGTATGTATGGTGTTTCTGGGGTTGGGCTTGGACTCCAGGGCTGGCAATTTAAAATGTCTATATAAGGGCGGACACACCTGGGTTCTGGGTCCTCCTCCTTTCCTGCGGGTGAGGGGAGCACCCTGTTGCAACAGTTCAATAAAGATCAGGCTTACAAGCTACTTTTCTTCTCCATATTCTGTTTGGCCTCTGTTATTTTCTCTGACTGATGGAGAACCTGCAAACGACTCTATAAGGGCTCTTGTGTCCCCCATAAGGGAATAAGAGCAGATTTATGTTTACGTTTCTTACACATCCATGACGGACAGGACCTCTGCTTAAAAACCTCCAAGGAAGGAGAGTCCACAATTTCCCGGGGGAAACCGTTCCACTGTCCAACAGCTCTTACCATCAGAAAGCTTTCTAAAATGTTGAGTTGGAATACTGAAATATACTCGGGAGTCGACAGCTCATAGTGGTGAAGAGGAATGGAAGTTCACCCAGAATGTCTGCTTTATATACATTATTTACACAATGGGCCCCACGTGATTGGCTAATTCCAGGATTCACCTGTAGGCCAATCTGGTTGCGGATTCACTTCCACCTGGAGCTCAATCAATGCAAGATATATTAAGATATACTTTCTTGGGCTCCATGATCACTGCAGATGGTGACAGCAGTCACGAAATTAAAAGACGCCTGCTTCTTGGAAAAAAAGCAATGACAAACCTAGACAGCATCTTAAAAAGCAGAGACATAACCTTGCCAACAAAGGTCCGTATAGTTAAAGCCTGAGAAACAGTTTCTACGCAAATGCAATTCTGGTTCTAAACGCAGCATAAGGAGGCTCTATAGTATATTGTATTTTAAAATGGGGTTTCAGAGTTTTTAGGGGTTTTTGAATGTTTTATGTAGTTTTTCAATTTCATTGTTCTGTATGGGACAATGATAATAAAGATATTGTATATCGTATATTGTCCAGGCAGCAGTCACGAAATTAAAAGACACCTGCTTCATGGGAGAAAAGCAATGACAAACCTAGACAGCATCTTAAAAAGCAGAGACATCACCTTGCCAACAAAGGTCCATATAGTTAAAGCCATGGTTTTCCCAGTAGTGATATATGGAAGTGAGAGCTAGACCATAAAGAAGGCAGATCGCTGAAGAATTGATGCTTTTGAATTATGGTGCTGGAGGAGACTCTTGAGAGTCCCATGGACTGCAAGAAGATCAAACCTATCCATTCTGAAGGAAATCAGCCTGAGTGCTCACTGGAAGGACAGATCGTGAAGCTGAGGCTCCAATACTTTGGCCACCTCATGAGAAGAGAAGACTCCCTGGAAAAGACCCTGATGTTGGGAAAGATGGAGGGCACAAGGAGAAGGGGACAACAGAAGACGAGATGGTGGGACAGTGTTCTCGAAGCTACTAGCATGAGCCTGACCAAACTGCGGGAGGCAGTGGAAGACAGGAGTGCCTGGCGTGCTCTGGTCCATGGGGTCACGAAGAGGCGGACACGACTAAACAAGATATATTAGGCCACCGATGCCAGGCCAATCTAGTTGATATCCCTGCATTGCCGAGGGTTGGGGTCCCTTCCAACTCTACAATGCTATTATTCTATGGCACCTGCTCTGCTCAACCCCCTGCCTCTTGCCCGTTTTCTCTCCAGTCACTGGACAGCTACTCTCCAGTTGACTTGGGGGAGCGTCTCCCCAACCCGCCTCTCGCTTTTCTCCCTTGCATTTCCCCCCTCCCCATATTCTCTGTGGGTCTCCTTCACCCAAATCCAAGAGGAGGGGGCTCACCAGATCCACACACACCCCGGGTGGAAAGGACAAAGGCCACTTTCCCCAGGTGGAGGCGCACCAACCGGCTTCCGGCTTGCAAAAAAATTCTTCTCTTTGCGCTCCTTGCGCGCACCAAACCTCCGTCTTCTATCCAAGGTTCCTTTTGCACAGCTGGAGGGGTGAAGTCCTTTGCTTTAGAGGACGCGCTCCCCCCTCTCCTTTCCCAATTTCCTTCCTCTCTAGGAATCGCTCTCCTCCGCTTCGCTTTAACCCTTCCTTCCTCAGCATCTGCCTTCTGGAAGAAGGTACAGTATAGGCTTATAAAAGCCAGGACTAGCCGTCTGAGAAACAGTTTCTACGCAAATGCAATTCTGATTCTAAACGCAGCATAAGGAGGTCTATAGTATATTGTATTTTAAAATGGGGTTTCAGAGTTTTTAGGGGGTTTTGAATGTTTTATGTAGTTTTTCAATCTCATTGTTCTGTATGGGACAATGACAATAAAGATATCGGATATCGTCCAGGCAGCAATCACGAAATTAAAATATGCCTGCTTCTTGGGAGAAAAGCAATGACAAACCTAGACAGCATCTTAAAAAGCAGAGACATCACCTTGCCAACAAAGGTCCGTATAGTTAAAGCTATGGTTTTCCCAGTAGTGATGTATGGAAGTGAGAGCTGGACCATAAAGAAGGCTGATTGCCGAAGAATGGATGCTTTTGAATTATGGTGCTGGAGGAGACTCTTGAGAGTCCCATGGACTGCAAGAAGATAAACGTATCCATTCTGAAGGAAATCAGCCCTGAGTGCTCACTGGAAGGACGGATGCTGAAGCTGAGGCTCCAATACTTTGGCCACCACATGAGAAGAGTAGACTCCCTGGAAAAGACCCTGATGTTGGGAAAGATGGAGAGCACAAGGAGAAGGGGGCGACAGAGGATGAGATGGTGGGACAGTGTTCTCGAAGCTACTAATATGAGTTTGACCAAGCTGCGGGAGGCAGTGGAAGACAGGAGTGCCTGGCGTGCTCTGGTCCAGGGGGTCATGAAGAGACGGACACGACTAAACGACTAAACAACAACATAGCCCAGGCAGCAGAAATAATAACAGCCTGGGAACCGTAGATTTTTGCAAATGCAGCCAATCTGATCCACGCTTTCCAGCGGTGCAGCCACATTCTGCACCCCAAGTTGGGTTTTTTAAAAATAAAAGGTAACGTGCAATGGAGCCTTCCTCCATCCCAGATGTTTTGCACTACAACTGCTGGAAGGTTTGTTTGTTTTCCCCCCATTTCATTTGTATCCCAAGGAGCTCAAGGCATTTTATCCTCACAACAGCCCTGGAAGGTAGGCTCAGGTTGAGAGACAGTGGCTGGCCCAAAGTCGCCCTGGGAGTTTCATGGCTGAGTGTGGGGAATGGAAGCTCACTTTCCCAGGCACAAATCCAACAGGCTAAGCCCACCTTCACCTTGCTGCTTTCTGAACTCAGGGAAGAACCATGGCTCTTGCAAATTCTGCCTCTCCTGGAGATGCGCAAAGGCCCAGTCTTACGGCTGGTGCCACAACTTTGAGATTAATTCAGAGTGAGAGGCCTGAGTTGTAAACCCTAACTGAAAAGGCGGTCTGCAACAGAAATCTGAGTGCTTTGTTTATCTCCTGTCTGCCAGGTTATCTGATAATGCCTTATCTGATTGCCTTTCCTGGTAGTCTGCCCATTCCTTTGAGATGGTAATCACTTAATTCCCGAGACAATCACCCTCTCCCTCCTTGCAGAGAAACATTTGGTCAGTTTGGGAGTCAAAATGGTTGCAGGACTGTATTCCTGTGCTGCTCCAGACCTTAAAATTCTTTTAACAGTTCCCCCGGAAATGGAGAACTGGGTGAAGGATCAGGGAGCGGAGACCAGTTCCCAGGCAGTGGCCCTGGTCGAAGGTCTCCTCCTGAGCCAGGCAGAGGAGAAGCAGCAGCAGGTGAGACAGTTTCATCCTGGTAACTCCCAGAGATCTGTGGTGGCTGGCGAACTCTGCGGTGGGGAGGGGGGTCGCTTAAAAGAGGAAAGAGTTGCAGCTCAGTGGCTCTTGGGTGCAGAAGGTTCCGGGTTCGGTCCCCGACATATCCAGGCAGGGCTAGGAAATCATCCCTGCCTCAAACCTGGAGAGATGCTGCCAGTCAGTGCAGACAGTACTGAGCTAAATGGTCCAGTGGTCTGATTCTGGATGAAGCAGGTTTCTCGGTTCCTATTTAAACAGCTCTCCATTCCGAAGCAAGAGGACAAGAAACTTGCTTTGCCTTTCACCTGTGTCCAAATATTAAAGGTAAAAGGCCCCCTGACCATTAGGTCCAGTCGTGGCCGACTCTGGGGTTGCGGCGCTCATCTCGCTTTAGTGGCCAAGGGAGCCGGCGTACAGCTTCTGGGTCATGTGGCTGAGGAGATTTCACCCCTCCCATATCCAAGAATCTGCTGATGTTCTCTGCTGATTCTCCAGAGAGGAGGGGGCATTTTCTGCTCTCTACTTATTCCGCTCCACCTCACATCAAAGAGAGAGAGAGAGAGACTGAGTGTTAGAGAGAGGTTGTGTGTATAGATAAGGTTGCTGCTAAGAGCAGCTGCAGACACTCAGTGCAGTTCAGCATTTTCACTTAGACCTCATTTAGCTCTGTACATAGTTGTGTATTATAGTTGTAGATAGAATAAAAGAAGATATTCTACAGAGCTGCTCTCCGAGTCGTTTATGCTCTGCTATACTCTGCTATACTCTGCTGTGCGACGACTGTCTTCTTGTTGGAGTGAATCCGGTGCTCACAACTCTAAGCTGTGCGTCCACAGCACTGTGACCTGTTCCTGTGCAGAAGGTGGTCTCTGGAAGTGCTACCCAGCTCGCCTAGCCCAGTCGGGGCTGAAGTGTATGAGTCCAGTAGGTGACACTGGCTCAACGGCAATGCTGACAGTGGCCAGCATGACTAAGCCGCTTCTGGCGAACCAGAGCAGCGCACAGAAATGCCGTTTACCTTCCCGCCGGAGCGGTACCTATTTATCTACTTGCACTTTGACGTGCTTTCGAACTGCTAGGTTGGCAGGAGCTGTGACCGAGCAACGGGAGCTCACCCCGTCATGGAGATTCGAACCGCCGACCTTCTATTGTTTATTATTATTATTATTATATTTATTAAAGTTTGAGAATACAATAAAGAAGAAAAAGAAAAAACAAGAACAAAAATATCAAGAAAAACAAAAATAATCAAACAGCAAAAAAGAAAATACAGAAAAATACAATAAACCTTATTAGCTTAACTTCATATGCTTGTTTCTTTGACCTCCTCCCGCCTCCCTTTTTTGTATTCTGCTTCAATTAATTATTTCAGCAAATCCTTCCCATCTTTCCCAAATTATTAACCAATAATTTATCTTAACATAGTATAATTTTACTTTCCCTCATTTCCTTCCACAATCTATTTAACTTAAATCCATTATAGTATTTATACAAAAGTCACATAGTTTCTTTCCAGATTCCGTCTAAACTTCCTCAATTTTGCTATATTTTTGTAAATAAGCTTTAAATTTCTTCCAGTCTTCTTCCACCAACTCTTCTTCCTGGTCCCGGATTCTGCCCGTCATTTCGGCCATTTCCATAAAGTCCATCACCTTCATCTGCCACTCTTCCCGGGTGGGTAGATCTTGTGTCTTCCAATATTTTGCAATCAGTATTCTTGCTGCTGTTGTAGCGTACATAAAGAAAGTTCTGTCCTTCTTTGGCACCAATTGGCCGACCATGCCCAAGAGGAAGGCCTCTGGTTTCTTCAGAAAGGTATATTTGAATACCTTTTTTATTTCATTATAGATCATTTCCCAGAAGGTCTTGATCTTTGGGCATGTCCACCAAAGGTGAAAGAATGTACCTTCAGACTCTCTACATTTCCAACATTTGTTATCGGGCAAATGGTAGATTTTTGCAAGCTTGACTGGTGTCATGTACCACCTATAAATCATTTTCATTATATTCTCTCTTAAGGCATTACATGCCGTAAATTTAATACCTGTGGTCCATAACTGTTCCCAGTCAGCCATCATGATATTATGTCCTACATCTTGTGCCCATTTAATCATAGCTGATTTCACAGTTTCATCCTGGGTATTCCATTTCATCGAACCGCCGACCTTCTGATCGGCAAGTCCTAGGCTCTGTGGTTTAACCCACAGCGCCACTCGCGTCCCTTGTCCTAGATACTATTCAAGTGCAATTTCAGCACCCCTTCACATTTTTCTGTTTTTTTCCTGTCTATGCATTACTTCCCTACACTGTGCCCACCCCCTCCAGGAATGTTCTCTCTCTCTCTTTCTCTCTCTCTCCCCCCCCCCCGCTGAGTTGCTTTCTCCCCCCACCCCCCTCATATTTGAGCAAAAGGGACCCATAGGTCATAGAACAAAACATGTCCCCCATATCAGTCTCTACAGAAGGTGCTGCAACTCTCTTAACAACTTGACCTCACCCACAAAGGCACACTCCTCCATGGTCTCCCTCTGGTTGGCCACTGTGAGAACAGGATGCTGCCCTAGAAGGGCCTTCTTATGTTTTTAATAATATAAAAATAGAATCCGAATACAGTCAACCTCGGCTTCTGAACACCTCCGTTTTGGAATATTTCGGCTCCCGAATGCCAAAAACGTGGACATACATGTTCCAGTTTTTGAACGTTTTTCGGAAGCTGAACATCCGACGCAGCTTTTGCTTGAGTGCAGGAGGCTCTTGCAGCCAATCAGAAACCGTGTCTCGGTCGTCAAACATTTTGGAAGCCGAACGGGATTACGGAACGGATTATGTTCGACAACCAAGGTAGGATTGTATAAAATGTTGCTACTTACTGTTTTGAACACAATGGTACGTTACCATAAAACACCATTAAAGGATTCTGTGGCATGTATCACTTAGAAATGTTCTTTTCTAGAAACCATTTATATAATATTTTTTTATTTTGAGGAGGGAGAGTGGAATTGCATTTGCAAATGGATCAATTGATTAATCCTTTCTCAAGAGTGTTAATAACAGGATTGTCACATGACATCTTTGTGGCTTTGCAGGATAAGGGATCCTCCTCATTTCAACTGTCTTTGCTTCAAGAAGGAATCTGACGGAAGAAGGAAGCAATCCTACAGCTCAGGCAGATCCACTTCCAGGAGGCCGAGGGACCCCGAGAGGTTTGCAGCCGACTCCACCATCTCTGCCGTCAGTGGCTGAAGCTGGAGAGACACACCAAGGCTCAGATCCTGGATTTAGTGATCCTGGGGCAGCTCCCTTTGGGAAGGATTTCTAAAGGTTTGAAAAAGAATTATTAGAAAATAATGAGAAATTGTTATCAAGAATGTACAAACCACTGTTGGAATGGGAGACGAAAGATGAAGAGGTTAAAGCTGTAATGATACACTTGGCAAAAGATATAATATACCAGTTGAATCATGGGAAAAATTGTGGAAAGAGCTTTTAAAATTCCCAGCATGCAGTTCATTAAAAGAAAATTCTATTAAGATGATGTACCGATGGTATTTCAGTCTAGTAAAGCTTGCTAAAATGTATAAAGATACCTCTAACCTATACTGGAAATGTAAGGATAAGGAAGGTATTTTTTTTTCCTATGTGGTGGACATGTAAAAAAGTAAAGGGCTTCTGGGAAATGATATACAATGAACTTTAAAAAATTCTTAAAATTACGTTTGTTGAAAAAAACCCAGAGGCTTTTTTACTAGGTGTAATAGGAGAATTGCAAAGGAAGCAAAAGAGACTGTTTATGTATGCGACTACAGCAGCCAGATGCTACTAGCCCAGATGTGGAAAGAAGAAAAGGTCCCAACGAAAGAAGAATGGATAACTAAGATGACGGACTCTGCCGAAATGGCTAAACTTTCCGTGAAGATCAGGCACCAAGATGAGCAAAAAATTCAATTTAGAATGGGAAAGCTTTATATATTTTAGAGAACACTGTAAAAACGTCAAAACATTAGTAGGTCTGATGTAACATTGATGAACTAAGAATAGAATTAGGATGGTGAAAAGAAGAAATATAATTATATGCAAGGAGAATAAAGGGGGGGGAATGGAAACAGGAGAGGGGCGAGGAAAAGCCATTTATTGCAAATTTGGATTGAATATCTATATACCAAAAGGGGAACTGTTGTTATTTTGAAAATAAAATATTTTTTATAAAAAAAATAGTTTAGAAAACTTTTGGGGGCTCCCGTGCAGCTGATCCAGCGGGACTTTCCGGAGGCGAGACCACCGCCTCTCCTCGCTCTCTGCCCAGAGAAGCCCAGAGGCTCCTGCCGCTCGGCTCCGAAACGGTTAAGAGCAGCGACAACAGCGCTGAGATTCCTAGAGCGGAGAGGGAAAAGGCTGACGGGAGAAAAGGAGCTTCCGATTCCGCTTCCCGGGGGAAGATGCCGAGCATGGAGGCTGCTGTCCTTCCTCGCGGAGGCGCTGCAGGTGGGTCATATCATATATTATAACGGGTGGGGTGGGAGAGTGGAGGTGCTGCTGGAGGGAGTTGTGGGGAGGGATAAAAAAAAAACCCTATTAGGCAAACCGTTTCAATGTCTCCTTTTTCTAGTCATCAGTTTATCCAGATTTTCACATCTTGTTACTTTTAAATAGAGCTCTTGAAGATTGATGGTCATTTTGGTGCAGATTTCTCCTAATGCCCACGCTTTTGCAAAGGGTATTTCCCCTAATATTTACATTTCCCATAATTAATGCATTCTGTATATAATTCCGCTAAAATAATGCATTTATAGGGCTTTCCCCCTTTGTATGGGGGTAGGACATCTTTTCCCAATGGAGGGGCAGATCTTTCTCCTGCTCTCCTCCCTGCAGGCCAACTCGGGCAGGTGGGGGACCTTCCTTGGTCTCTCCATAGGGCTTGGGGTCAAGGCAAGCCCTTAAGCATTGGAAAACCTTCTGCTGGGGCTACCCCTGGAACTTGTAATAACGTTAATAATGATAATAACAACAGCAACAATTTATTTATTTATACCCCGCCGTCCCTGGCCAGGACCGGGCTCAGGGTGGCTGGCATGAAATATAAATTACAATAAAATGTAATAGAAAATTTAAAAAACCAGTTAATTAAAATATGGCTTAAAATACAGTGGATGAAATATCCGGATTAATGCGTCAAACACTGGTAGGGGCTCATTATCAAGCCTACCTAGTGGCAGTGAAGTCAGTAAAGAAATTACTGTATCCTTTTCTGCCTCCGCTGCATCCTCATTATGTCATCCGGCAGAGCTTTTCTGGGTTGTACAGGGCCTTCTACACCTTGGCCCAAAGGGGTTGGTAGAACCAGCAGGAGCTAGCTGTGACTTCTTTGCAAAGCATTTTGAAGATAAAATGGCTTGCATCCACCAAAACCTTGACTCTCCTGTTACAGCAAATGAATCTCAAGGGATGTCCAGAGCACAGTCTAGTCCTGTTGTGTTGAATGAGTTTTTTCAGTTGGTAAGGCTCAAGGATATGGACAAGGTGCTTGAATCAGGCATGGAATCTTTCTGGAGCGACTCTCTGAACTGGGGGTGGGTGGCCCTGCTTTGCAGTGGTTCCAGTCCTACTAGGATGGTCGTTCCCAGAGGGTGTTACTTAGGGAATCCATTTCAGCCCCATGGAAGCTTCAATGTGGGGTTCCGCAAGGCCCAATCCAATCCCCCTTGTTGTTTAACATCTACATGAAATCGCTGGGAGGGGTTATCCAGAGGTCTGGAGTACGTTGCCAGCAGTATGCTGATGACACTCAGCTCTATTTCTCCTTTCTCTCTGTAGTGGAAGTGTTGGACCAGTGTCTTGCCTTTGTAATGGGCTCGATAAGAGTGAGGCTCAGTTAGTGGGTGGTTCCCTAGAGCAGATGGGTGGGAGTTCACCTGCTCTTGATGGGGTTACACTTCCTCTGGAGGAGCAGGTTCGTAGCTTGGGGGGTTCTCCTGGAACCTTTGCTGTTGCTCGAGGCTCAGATGGCCTGTAGTACCTTCCATCAGCTTTGGCTGGTTGCCCAGCTACACCCCTATCTGGACAGGGGTAGCCTATCTACCATTGTCCATGCTCTGGGAACTTCAAGGTTAGATTCAGATACGCATTATACGTAGGGCTGCCTATGAAGACAGTTTGGAAACCAGCTAGTGCAGAATTCAGCGGCCAGGTTGCTCACTGGAGTAAGACGGTTTGAGCATATTACACCGATCCAGGTCTGACTGCAATGGCTACCAATTAGTTTCCGGCCCCAATTCCAAGTGCTGGTTTTGACCTATAAAGCCTTAAATGGCTCAGGACCACAATACCTCAAGGACCGCCTCTTTGCATATGAACCTACCTGGATCTGGAGATCCCCTTCTGAGCCCCTTCTTCGTGTGCCTCCTCCTTGAGAGTATCAGAGGGTGGCAACACGAGAACTGCCCTTTTCTTCAGTGGCTCCCCGTCTGTGGAATGATCTCCCCAGGGACACTCGCCTGGTGTCCTCATTATACACTTTTAGGCACCAGGCAAAAACGTTCCTTTTAACCAGACCTTTGGTTGATCTGTTTGACATCCTATGCCCTTTTTCAAATGTGGCTCTTTTCTGGAGGGGTGTTATTGGGTTGCTCTTTTTATTCTGATTATATATGTTGTGATATTTTCTGTGAACCACGCTGAGACCTCCAGGTATAGGACAGTATACAAACACTGATAATGATAAAAAAATTATTATTTGTACCCTATCCATTTGACTGGGTTGCCCGAGCCACTCGAGCTGGCTTCCAACAAGTATAAAAGCATAATAAAACATAAAACATTAAAAGCTTCCCTATACAGGGCTGCCTCCAGTTGTCTTCTACAAGTTGTATAGTTGTTTGTTTCCTTGACATCTGACGGGATACCTTTCCACAGGGTGGGCGCCACTACCGAGAAGGCCCTCTGCCTCGTTCCTTGTAACTTGACTTCTCACAGTGAGGGAACTGCCAGATGCGCCAATTCATCAGTTTGCCTTATTATTCCATCAGGAGATGCTGAAGGGATGCTGGCAGAAGGGGAACAATCAGAAGTGTCACCACAAAGAGGCAAAGAGGAGGAGGAGCAAAGGAAGCTGAGGGTTCAAGATGGAGGCCGCAGGCGAGAGGGGAGACAAAAGCAAAAGCCGGAGGGTAAATCTGGTACGTCTCAGGGTGGTGAAAATCAAATTCCCAGAGAGGAGAAAAAGCATGAATGCACAGTGTGTGGAAAGAGATTTGGTCGTCGCACCTGCCTTCCCGGGTCAGCGGAGACTTCTCTGCTGTCCCGGGGCGATCTTAAAATGCTGGCGGGCGGCAGTGAAGCCTTTGCTGCCGACCCCCAGAATTTTAAAACCCCCGGGACAGCGGAGACTTCTCTGCTGTCCCGGGGCGATCTTAAAATGCTGGCGGGCGGCAGTGAAGCCTTTGCTGCCGACCCCCAGAATTTTAAAACCCCCGGGACAGCGGAGACTTCTCTGCTGTCCCGGGGCGATCTTAAAATGCTGGCGGGCGGCAGTGAAGCCTTTGCTGCCGACCCCCAGCATTTTAAAACCCCCGGGACAGCGGAGACTTCTCTGCTGTGCCGGGGCGATCTTAAAATGCTGGCGGGCGGCAGTGAAGCCTTTGCTGCCGACCCCCAGCATTTTAAAAGCCCCGGGACAGCGGAGACTTCTCTGCTGTCCCGGGGCGATCTTAAAATGCACCCGCCCGCCAGCATTTTAAGATCGCTTTCCTCGCTTGAAAGAATTCATATAGGGGAGAAACAATATAAATGTTTTGAGTGTGGCAAGAGCTTCTGTCGCGGTAGCCATCTCACGTTGCATCAAAGAACTCATACAGGAGAGAAACCGTATACATGTTCGGAGTGTGGAAAAAGCTTCAGTCGCAGTTATCAGCTTACTAGACACCAAAGAAGTCATATAGGGAGGAAATCTTAAAAATGTTTGGCATATGGAAATAACTTCAGTGACAGGGGCTCCCTTCCTAAACAGTAAAGAACTCGTACGAGGGAAACATCTTAGAAAGGGTTGGAGTGTGGGAAGATCTTTAATCATATCAAATAACTCCTACAGAGAGTAAGCCAATGATCATGTTCAGCGTTAGAATTTGATTCCATTAGAATTTTGATTCCTTTTAGTCGCTGTGTTGCAGATTATTCTTCTGATCAGAGTTAGGTTTACATAGCTGTATTCTGTTATTTTCCCATGCATTTTCCATGTATTCATCACATAACACCGGCCCTGAGAAATCTGCATTGGCTCCCAGTACGTTTCCAAGCACAACTCAAAGTGTTGATGCTGACCTTTAAAGCCCTCAACGACCTCAGCTCAGTAGACCTGAAGGAGCATCTCCACCCCCATCGTTAAGCCTGGACACTGAGATCCAGCACCTTCTGGCGGTTCCCTCATTGCGAGAAGTGATGTTACAGGGAACCAGGCAGAGGGCTTTCTTAGTAGTGGTGCCCTCCCTGTGAAACACCCTCCCATCAGATGTCAAGGAAATAAGCAGCTGTCCTATTTTTAAAAGACATCTGAAGCCAGCTCTGTTTAGGAAAGTTTTAAATTTTTAAATGCTGTATTGTTTTTAACACTTGATTGGGAGGCCCCCAGAGTGGCTGGGGAAATAATAATAATTTTATTATTATTATTATTATTATTTTACATTTCCCATAATTAATGCATTCTGTATCTAATTCCGCAGGGCCCAATCCAATCCCCCTTGTTGTTTAACATCTACATGAAATTGCTGGGAGGGGTTATCCAGAGTTTTGGAGTACGTTGCCAGCAGTATGCTGATGACATTCAGCTCTATTTCTCCTTTCTATCTGTAGATGAGGCAGTGGAAGTGCTGGACCAGTGTCTTGCCTGGGTAATGGACTGGATGAGAGCCAACAAATTGAAGCTCACTCCAGATAAGGCTCAGTTAGTGGGTGGTTCCTAGAGCAGATGGCTAGGAGGTCACCTGCTCTTGATGGGGTTACACTTCCTCTGGAGGAGCAGGTTCGTCGCTTGGGGATTCTCCTGGATCCTTTGCTGATATCATCATCATCAACCTTTTATTTGACCATCAGTCAGAAAAAAGTACATTTGTTAATACACAGTTAAACATCCAGGAAGATTTTAGAGCTTAGCCAACACTAAAATGGGCTAAACAGATAGCCCCATATCAATACAGTCAATTATAGTCTTGCGACGCTTAAAAGCTAAAAAAAGAAATTTGGCCACCAAGGAAGGTATAGCTCTAGTGACATTATTCAGCAAGTGTAAAACCTGGTTTTCTCCGGGTAGGAAGCTAAATTGACATAGGAGTGGATCTATAAAATTTTGTCTAAGCTCTGCATAAGAATTGGCAAGTCAAGAGAATGTGTTCGGTGGACTCAACCACACCCATGGCACAATGACAGGTTCTCTGGGCGTATGGTACTCCCCTGTACCTTCCCCACAATATCGCAGAGTCAAGGACATTTAATCTAGCCGCTGTAAGAAGTCTGCAGTATTCCACATAGTGGATTTCTGCAAGGTAGGAGGCTGGTATGGTCCGATAAATCTGGTCCCCTAGAAACATCCCTGGTTTTACCTGGGCTATGTCCTCTTGTCTGGCAATGTCACTCAGTCTCCGGGAGATCACAGCTCTAGCTTGATTGTATGTCATAGACTCAAAGTAAAGGTGAGACAATCTGCAGGATTGAACCTCGTTAATGACCTCCCTTTCCCACGATGATTGGAAATCGTCCCTCAATATCAAGGGGGCAATGCCCACTGGTTTAAAACAAAGCTTGAGCCATAGCCAGAGCTTCGTCTTCAAGGCCACATACCGTAGAGCTTGCCAGCCGACCTCTAATCTCATAACCGCACCCGCTACCGAGGGGGGAATCCTAAGGATGGCTCTAAGGAATCGCGTTTGGATAGAATCCAGTTTCAAAAAATCCCTACGGGAGCCTAAAGAGATGCCCACCAAAAGAAGGGGGAGGACTTTCATTTGAAAGAGTCTCAAAGCTATCTTCACTGATTGAGCCTGATTCTTAGCATATAGAGATCTAATCTGGATGGCTGCTTTAGATGCATTAGTTGTTATATAGTCTCTATGGGCCAGAAAAGACCTATTTGACCGTATTACCTGTCCCAGATATTTAAAGCAGTTAACCTGCTCTAGGGGGATCCCGTTCATCGACCATCGATGGAGTCTCGGTCGGGCGGAGAAGACCATGATCTTGGTCTTAGCATAGTTGGGTTGGAGCTCATGCTGATCACAGTATTCATGTAGAGCTTGCAACATTCTCCTCAGTCCAGTAGGGGATCTGGCAAGAAGTGCGGCGTCATCCGCATACAGAAGAACATTCAGAGATCGGCCTGCTAATTTGGGGGGGTGAAATGCATCATTGGCCATGTGAGTCACCAGTGAGTTAATGTAAAAGCTGAACAATGCTGGGGCCAATAGACAACCCTGTCTTACCCCTCTAGTGGTGGTAACAGGGTTGGAGACTAGGCCTTTATTGTCTAGCCTGATTCTCAGAGAGGTGTTTGTATGGAGGCTGATAATCAGATGAAGGAGACGACGATCGATCTTTGTAGCAGCCAGTTTTGTCCATAGCTGCTTTCTAGAGATTCGATCAAATGCCTGCTTAAGGTCAATGAAAGCCACATGAAGAACCTTTGGGGCTTTGCCGGCATACTTTTCCGCCAGGTGATTCAAGGTTAATATTTGGTCTATGGTAGATCTTCCAGGGCGAAAACCCGCCTGTTCATCGGCAATGATATTGTCGTCCTCCATCCATTTCGATAGTTTGTTTAGCAGGTACCCCGAGTAAATCTTCCCAATAACATTTAGCAAGCTGATTGGCCTAAAGTTGCTCGGCTCTGTACGTGGGCCTTTCTTATGTATTAATACAATCAACGCAGAGCTCCAGCTTGAGGGAAATTTTGCTGTTTTGTTTATATGCGTGTAAAGTGCTGCTAAAAGTGGGATCCACCAATCTTTATTTGCTTTGATGGCATCAATGGATATAAGGTCATCACCGGGGGCCTTGCCTGCTTTATGATCCTTTGCTGTCGCTCGAGGCTCAAGTGGCCAAGAGTGCCTTCCATCACGTCAGTGTAGGCTGGTGGCCCAGCTACACCCCTTTCTGGACAGGGATAGCCTATATACCGTTGTCTATGCTCCGGGAACTTCAAGGTTAGATATAGATATGTGTTATACGTAGGGCTGCCTCTGAAGACAGTTTGGAAACTTCAGCTAGTGCAGAATTCAGCGGCCAGCTTGCTCACCAGCGGTTTGAGCATATTACACCCATCCTGGTCTGACTGCACTGGCTACCAATTAGTTTCTGGGTCCAATTCAAATTGCTGGTTTTGACTTGTAAAGCCTTAAATGGCTCAGGACCAGGAATACTTCAAGGACTGCTTCTTTCCATATGAACCTACCTGGACCCTGAGATCCCCTTATGAGGCCCTCCTTCGTGGGTCTCCTCCTCAAGTGGTCCGGAGGGTGGCAACACGAGAACAGGGCCTTCTCTGCAGGGGCTCCCTATCTGTGGAACGCTCTCCCCAGGGAAGTTCGCCTGGCGCCTTTCTTATAAACCTTTGTTGTTGTTTAGTCGTCTTAGTCGTTTCCGACTCTCCGTGACCCCATGAATCAGAGCATGCCTTGGAAACAGTTGCTTTCTTCTCAAAGCTTCTCCTGTTTTATGTCCATGGAGCTTTCATGGCATAATACTGGAGTGGGTTTCCAGTTTCTTCTCCAGGTGGATCACATTTAGTCTGAACTCTCGGCTGACCTGTCTGTCTTAGGTGGCCCAGCACGGCATAGGTCATAGCTTCTCTGAGTTATTCAAGCCCCTTTGCCACGACAAAGCAGTGATCCATGAAGGGGTTTACACCTTTAGGTGCCATGCAAACATGTTCCTTTTTAACCAGGCTTTTGCTAGATATCTTTGACATCCTGTAGTCTTTTTCAAAAGTGGCTCTTTTTTGGGGGGGGTTATTGGGTTGGTATTTTTATTCTAATTATATATGATGTGACCTTTTTGTGAACCACGCTGAGACCTCCGGGTATAGGGTGGTATATAAACTCAATAAATAATAATACTAACATTAATACTTTCATTGTTTGTACCCCACGGATTGGACTGGGTTGCCCCAGCCACTCTACCGGGCTTCCAACAAATATAAAAGCACAATAAAACATAAAACATTAAAAACTTCCCTACACAGTGCTGCCTCCAGTTGTCTTCTAAAATTTGCATAGTTATTTTTTTGACAACTGATGGGAGGGCGTTCCACAGGGTGGGCACCACTGCCAAGAATGCCCTCTGCCTTGTTCCCTATAACTTCCCTTCTCACAGTGAGGGAACTGCCACAAGGCCCTGGGACCTGGATCTCTGTGTCCTGACTGAATGATTGGGGTGAAGACACTCCTTTAGCATTTCATCAGTTTGCCTTTTTATTCCATCAGGAGATGTTGAAGGGATGCTGGGAGAAGGGGAACAATCCGAAGTGTCACCGAAAGGATCCAAAGAGGAAGGGGAGCAAAGGAAGCTGAGGGTTCAAGATGGAGGCAGCAGGCGAGAGGGGAGACGAAAGCAGAAGCCGGAGGGTGACTCTTGTATGTCTCAGGGTGGTGAAAATCAAATTCCCAGAGAGGAGAAACCTTATAAATGTTTGGAGTGTGGAAAGAGCTTCAGTAACAGTAGTGCTCTTACCTCGCATCAAAGATCTCATACAGGGGAGAAACCGTATATATGTTTAGAGTGTGGAAAGAGTTTCAGTCGCAATGGTGCCCTTACCAGGCACCAAAGATCTCATACAGGGGAGAAACCGTATACATGTTTGGAGTGTGGAAAGAGTTTCAGTCACAATGGTGCCCTTACCAGGCACCAAAGATCTCATACAGGGGAGAAACCGTATACATGTTTAGAGTGTGGAAGGAGCTTCAGTCAGAATAGTACCCTTACCTTTCATCAAAGATCTCATACAGGGGAGAAACCGTATACATGTTCAGAGTGTGGAAGGAGCTTCAGTAAGAGTAGCGATCTTAAGTCCCATCAACGAACTCATACAGGGGAGAGACCATATACATGTTTGGAGTGTGGAAAGAGCTTCCGTGACAATCGTAGCCTTACCAGGCACCAAAGATATCATACAGGGGAGAAACCGTATACATGTTCGGAGTGTGGAAAGAGCTTCACTAGCAGTAGCCATCTTAAGTCCCATCAACAAAGTCATACAGGGGAGAAACCTTATAAATGTTTGGAGTGTGGGAAGAGCTTCAGTCAGAGTACTGCCCTTATCTTGCATCAAAGATCTCATACAGGGGAGAAACCATATAAATGTTTGGAGTGTGGAAAAAGCTTCAGTGTACGTAGTACCCTTAAATTGCATAAAAGATCTCATACAGGGGAGAAACCGTATACATGTTCAGAGTGTGGAAAAAGCTTCAATCACACTGGTGCCCTTACCTCGCATCAACGAACTCATACAGGGGAGAAACCGTATACATGTTCAGAGTGTGGAAGGAGCTTCAGTACGAGTAGCCACCTTAAGTCGCATCAACGAACTCATACAGGGGAGAAACAGCATACGTGCTTGGAGTGTGGATTGAGCTTCGCTCGCAGCAATGCGCTTACTAGACATCAACAAACTCATAGAGGCAGCAAACCTTATAAATGCTGGGAATGTGGCAAGAGCTTCAGTCGCACCGACTACCTTTCCTCGCATGAAAGAATTCATACAGGGGAGAAGCGATATACATGTTTGGAGTGTGGAAAGAGCTTCAGCTACAGTTGCAGCCTTAACTTGCATCAAAGATTGCACACGGGAGAGAAACCTTATAAATGTTTGGAGTGTGGCAAGAGCTTCAGTCGTGGTAGCTCCCTTACATTGCATCAAAGAACTCATACAGGAGAGAAACCGTATACATGTTTGGAGTGTGGAAGGAGCTTCAGTCACCATAGCTCCCTTAAGTCGCATCAAAGAACTCATACAGGGAGGAAATCTTAGAAACGTTTGGCCTATAGAAAGAACTTATGTGACAAGGACTCCCTTACTAAACTGAAAAGAACCCGTACAAGGGAAACAGAAAGGTTGGAGTGTGGGAAGATATTTAATCATATCAAATAACTCCTACAGAGAGTAAAGCAATGATTGTGTTCAGAATTAGAATTTGCTTCCATTAGAATTTTTATTCCTTTTAGTGGCTGTGTTGCAGATTATTCTCCTGATCAGAGTTAGATTTACATAGCTATGTTCTATTTTCTTTCTCATGCGTTATTTCCCATGTATTCATCACTTGTATATAGTGGTGCTTTAATATTTCTCCCATCCCCAAAATTTGTTAATCTGGTGTGAATTGATCTGATATTTTTCATAGACACAAATGCATTCTCTGGTATTCTGTTGACGTATGTAAATGACGTATCTTTGCAATGAGAGTATAGCCCCTCAGATCACAGCTCTAATGAACAAATGCTGTTGAAAAACATATACTGTATAATAAGCCTCAATACGCAGTCAAGAGAAAAATTCTTCTTCTTTGGCGTAGCAGAGTAAAATTGTCTTCCAGGAACACAGTCTTAACAGTGAGTCCGTAAGTGACTGTGGAGGCCAATTCTGGACCCACACATCCTTCCACAGTGGGGACATAGCTTTCCAGGCGGGAGTTGATCATGGTTGGGGTTTGCCATGCATGCCTTCCTCTTAGCACGCTTCTCCCTTGCATTCTGAGTTCGAGTGTCTTCAAAGTCCATGACCCCTTTGGTTGAGAGAGACATTAGAACAGTATAGAATATTTCAATATAGTATTTTCCAGCCTGTGTCTAGAGTGTTAATAGGTCACTGTTCCAGGATGTGTGTTTCTTCACCTTCATTTGCCTAGGAGGGATTTCAGTTTTATGTCTCCGAAATATCCAGGCAGTGGCCGGAATAGAGGCAATGGAAAGAATATGACAAAATAAAAGAACATCTTCAAAGCTGGCTGCATCATAGACAATTAAAGGATATCTTTAAAGAGGACAATAAGAAAGGCTTCTCATAGTCAGTTTCCAAATTCCAACGGGGCAGTGATAGAAGAAAGTACAAAATTATTTTAAAAAGGCATATAACATTCTTTTGGAGTGGGAAACCAAAGATGAAGAAGTAAAATTGGTAATGATTAAATGGGCCATAACATACAATTTGAAGATTGGATAAAATTGTGGAAAGTAAATTTGAAATTGACAGATTGTATACTATTGAGAGAGAATTATGTGAAAATGATGTATAGATGGTATCTATCACCGGTTAAACTGGCAAAAACGTATAAAAATGAAAAGAGAGTGTTGGAGATGTGAAATAGAAGGTACGTTTTATCATATGTGGTGGGATTGTAAAAAGGTAAAAGCCTATTGGGAAATGATATATAATGAATTGAAGAAAATGTTGAAAACAACTTTTGTAAAAAAACCAGAAGCCTTCTTACTAGGTATTTTAGGCCAAGACATAAGGAAAGGAAAGAGGACTTTATTTATGTACAGCAGCAAGAATGTTGACTGCACAAAATTGGAAGACTGGAGAAATACCAAGTAAAGAACCATGGCAAGAGAAGTTGGTGAACTATGAGGGGAGAGACTCCATCAGGCAAGGCCTCCTTCCACCTGCCTTGCCCCACCCTCCGGCCCTGGGTCTCCTCACAAGGAAGCTGTGCCTGGAGGAAGAACTGTGAGGGGAGAGACTCCATCAGGCAAGGCCTCCTTCCACCTGCCCTGCCCCACTCTCCGGCCCTGAGTCTCCTCACAAGGAAGCTGTGCCTGGAGGAAGAACTGTGAGGGGAGAGACTCCATCAGGCAAGGCCTCCTTCCACCTGCCTTGCCCCACCCTCCGGCCCTGGGTCTCCTCACAAGGAAGCTGTGCCTGGAGGAAGAACTATGAGGGGAGAGACTCCATCAGGCAAGGCCTCCTTCCACCTGCCTTGCCCCACCCTCCGGCCCTGAGTCTCCTCATAAGGAAGCTGTGCCTGGAGGAAGAACTGTGAGGGGAGAGACTTCATCAGGCAAGGCCTCCTTCCACCTGCCTTGCCCCACCCTCCGGCCCTGAGTCTCCTCATAAGGAAGCTGTGCCTGGAGGAAGAACTATGAGGGGAGAGACTCCATCAGGCAAGGCCTCCTTCCACCTGCCTTGCCCCACCCCCTGGTCCTGGGTCTCCTCACAAGGAAGCTGTGCCTGGAGGAAGAACTGTGAGGGGAGAGACTCCATCAGGCAAGGCCTCCTTCCACCTGCCTTGCCCCACTCTCTGCTTCTCAATGTGTATCGTATTGTTTTATGTACTGTGGCTTGCCATTGTTTTATTGATTACAGTTTAGATATTATTGTAACTGTTGAGTGGATTTCTGTTTAACTTTTATATGTTGATACTATTATTTTATACTATTCTAATATAGTATAATATAGTTGAATGTTACTTTTTGGATGGAGGTTGCCTATTTTAAAGTTATGTTTTATTATCACATTTTTGTACAGTGGTGCCTCGCAAGACGAAATTAATTCGTTCCGCAAGTTTTTTCTTCTTGCGAGTTTTTCGTCTTGCGAAGCACGGTTTCCCATAGGAATGCATTGAAAATCAATCAATGCGTTCCTATGGAAACCGCCTTCAGACCAGGTCCGGGGACAGTCTGTCCCCCGACCTCTTCTGAAGGCTGGGGGGGGGGGGACAAGGGCTTTTCTTCCCACCGCCAGCCTTCAGAAGGACCCACACGTCCTTCCACAGTGGGGACATAGCTTTCCAGGTGGGAGTTGATCATGGTTAGGGTTTGCCATGCATGCCTTCCTCTTGGCACGCTTCTCCATGCGTCCTGAGTTCGAGTGTCTTCAAAGTCCATGACGCATTTGGTCGAGAGAGAAATTAGAACAGTATAGAAGATGCATTGATTTTCCAGCCTGTGTCTAGAGTGCTAATAGGTCACTGTTCCAGGATGTGTGTTTCTTCACCTTCATCTGCCTAGGAGGGATTTCAGTTTTATGTCTCCGAAATATCCAGGCAGTGGCCGGTTCCTGATGGGATGTATTTGTGCTGTGTGTTCTCCCCCCAGCTCTCCCCTCCCCTAGAATTTCCCGTAACACCCCCCCACACACACACCCCCAATCTGGAAATGTGAAATCCACTATGCAGCTATGTGCAGGTATTTGTTTATCTTATAATCTGGGAAAGGAAGAAGATGTAACCTCATCCAGCACACATTAAAAAACCCAATTATGTTTTAAATACAATTTTTAGATACATCAGTTTTGCACGGAAGAGCAGTCAAACATTTCAAAACACGTGTGTTAGCGAGACAGTTTCCTTCTTGCATAGTCTAGTGAAAGGCAATGTTTCAGAACGGAACTCTGCTGATGAAATACCAAGTTACAGGTAGGTAGCCGTCTTGGTCTGCCATAGTCGAAACAAAATAAATAAATAGATAAGATAAGATTCCTTCCAGTAGCAAATTAGAGACCAACTAAGTTTATTATTTGTACACTTCTTCCGATACACTGAAACAGAAGTCACCAGACCCTTATATATAGTGAGAGGGTGGGGAGGGGTATTACTCAGAATGGTAGTGGGAGATGGGTGACTGGCTGATAGGTGTGGTAAACCTGCAATTGGTCTTACTGGAAAAAACAAGGGGTGAGATGGCTAAAATAGCTTTATCATGTATAATGAGATAAGAATCCAATGTCTCTCTTCAGACCAGGTCTCTCCATGGTTTTAAGTTTGGTAGTAAGTTGCAATTCAGCAACTTCTCTTTCCAGTCTATTTCTGAAATTCTTTTGTAATAAGACAGCGACTTTCAGATCTTGTATAGAATGTCCTGGGAGACTGGAGTGTTCTCCTACTGGTTTCAGAAATACCTGGTAGTGCAGGTAATAGTCCAGAAAACTTAACCCATCTTCTCCAATGGATGCCTGTTGCTCATGCCTAGAGATGGGAAGGCCTGGAAAAAAACTAGAAAAATGGGAGGGGGGCAGGTTTTTTTCTGAAGCCCTTTTTTCCTGGAAAAAATGAAAAGAAATTGTTTGATATAGTTTGAATATTCCACATTTTTATTTTCAATTTTTCCTGGAAAAAAATGATTTTTGGGGAAAAGAGGAAAAAACGTGCCCTCCCCCCTTTTTCCATCCCCCCCAGGTCTTCCAGAACCCCCACTTTGCAACTCCCTGCCGAGAGACACCAGGCAGGTGCTCTCACTGGACTCCTTCCGGCAGCTGCTCAAAACATTTTCGTTAGGGCCAGCGCATCTGAACACGTAGAAGCTGCATGCGATTTACTTCCTTTTAACCACTGCTGACTTTAATCATCTTTTGAATACCCTTAAATACCTGTTTTTAACTGTGTTTTATCAATCATTTTAATGTTCTGTTGTATATTTTTGTAAACTGTTTAGAAGCTCTCTTACCACCATGCGGTTTATAATATATAATAACAAATTCAATTTAAAAAACACACACACTTGCTTTCCTTTCAAACTGAGTTTGAGCCTTAGTGCAATTACTATTCAGTAACTGGATGTTGCTTCCTTCTGGGCCTGGCATGCAAAAAAATTGCCTTACGCTTTGCCCCAGCGGTACTCAAGTAGAGAAGGGGAGGCCTGGGGGAAAAAACGGAAAAATGGGGGGGCAGTCCCCCCCCATTACCCCCCAAAGCCGTTTTCCATGGGGAAAGTCCATGGGGAAAATGACAAAGAGAAAGAAGAAGAAGAAATGGAAAATGATAGCAGTAGTTTAGAAAGTGAGATAGAATAAACTGCATGTATATGTTGTGTCTTCTGTTGTTGCTTTTAAAGCACTACTCAAAGGGTAGACCTTCCATGGAGCTTAAATATTGAGGTGGACCTTAACTTTATTTGCTGTTGGTGCTAAGGGGCAATTTTGATTATTATTTATGTTGGTGGTTTCTTGCTTTTTTTGATGCTTTTGAGAGAAAGGGGGGTGGTTACCTGTTTTATTGCAAGCCTAATACTATTATATACGCTGCGTTTCACGCAATTTGTAAAACTAATCCACACTGAATCCCCCCCCCCCAATTTTTCCAAAATTTCCTTTCCCCCCCCTGAAATAGCGGGAGAAACATCCAACCCCCATGGCTTCAAAATTTCCGGAAATTTTACATCTCTACTCGTGCCCCTTTCATTGCTGCCTTCTTAGAAACTGTCCTCTGATTCCCCCAATATGTCTGTCGTTCACTAAAATGCTTGCACTTCCCTTAAAAAGGCGCAAGCCCTTCCTGGGAATTCCTGGCAGAGAGCTGCTGAACCCCAGACCCCAAAAGGAAAGCCAACCTCATCCAGGAGACAATGCTAAAAACTGAATTCTGTTTTAAATGCAGTTTTTAGGATGCGGGTGGCGCTGTGGTCTAAACCACAGAGCCTAGGCCTTGCTGATCAGAAGGTCAGCAGTTGGAATCCCCGCGACGGGTTGAGCTTCCGTTGCTCAGTCCCAGCTCCTGCCAACCTAGAAGTTCAAAAGCACGCCAGAGTGCAAGTAGATAAATAGGTACCACTCGGGCGGGAAGGTATACGGCGTTTCCATGCGCTGCTCTGGTTTGCCAGAAGCGGCTTCGTCATGCTGGACACATGACCCTGAAGCTGCCTGTGGACAAACACCGGCTCCCTCAGCTAGTAAAGCGAGATGAGTGCCGCAACCTCAGAGTCGTCCGCCACTGGACCTAATGGTCAGGGGTCCCTTTAATACATGGTTCTTCCTCTGTTCCTTTTATCCCCACCAACAACCCTGTGAGGTAGGCTAGTCTGAGAGGCATTGACTGGCCCCATGGCCACCCGGTGGGGAATTCGATCCCTGGTCTCCCAAGGCCATAGTAGAGCACTTTAACCACTACACCACACTGCCTCTCACCACTGCCTAAGAAGTCCCAACATTGTCAAAGCAGAGATCAGAGTTCCTAGAAGGGAGATATTTTTTTCCATCCCAGCTGCCTGGTCTTCAAAGGGTTAAAGATGAAGCGCAGGGTTCCTAGAGAGGCAGGAAACTGGAGGAGCTCTTAGTCCCCTCCTGCCTTGTGCATGGTCCTTTTGCAGAAGAGAGGCTGCAGTGGTTGGATGTGTTATGTATTGAAGTTCTCACCCTGGCCACCAGGGCTATTCTGCATGTAGTTTTCACTCAGGTCCACATCATATAATTTAGGCAGGAAACCCTGGGATGTTGTTGTTGTTGTTACAATGTTGACAGCTGGCTGCCTATAAAAGCAGGCCTGCTGAGCTACTTGCAGAAACCTCTGTGTCATCTGATATGTCCACCCACTATCTCACAGGATGCATTGAAGGAAGCAGGCAGGGAGGCTGGGGCCGGATCCTGCTCCAGCCCAGAGCAGCTTAGAGCAGGACCTGAGGTTCCCCCACGTGTGGCTCAGCCCCTTTGTGGTCCACACTCACTTGGCCAGCCTTTGGCTTGAAGCAGAACCTGGAAAGAATAGGAAAAGAGGCTGCAGGAGACAATCCTTCAGGCATATTGGAGGCTGCGGCCCAAATCCCCAAAGTGCCCCACTTGGGAGATCCTCGGAAGAGCTATGAAGACCCTCCTGGATGAGGACGCCCTCAGCTCACATGCTCAGCGCCAGAGATTCAGGCATTCCCGCTACCAGGAGGCCCAGGGACCCCGAGAGGTTTGCAGCCGACTCCACCGCCTTTGCAGGGAGTGGCTGGAGCCAGAGAGACACACCAAGGCTCAGATCCTGGATCTGGTGGTCCTGGAGCAATTCCTGGCTGTCCTCCCCCTGGAGATGGAGAACTGGGTGAAGGATCAGGGAGCGGAGACCAGTTCCCAGGCGGTGGCCCTGGCCAAAGATTTCCTCCTTAGCCGGGCAGAGGAGAAGCAGCAGCAGGTGAGACAGTTTCATCCTGGTAACTCCCAGAGATCTATGGTGGCTGCTGAATTCTGAGGGTGGTGTCTCTTAAAAGGCGAAAGTGGCTCTTGGGTGCAGAAGGTTCTGGGTTCGATCTCCAGGAGGGGCTGGGAAATCGTCCTTGCCTGAAACCTGGAGCGGGGTGTGTGTGTGTGTGGAATTGCATTTGCACATGTGGCAACACATGGTAAACTTAAAGCCTCTACTATTAGAAAATTCTTCCACTTGTGATGCATATCTACAAGCAGTGCAATGTCCGCATTTGAAAAAACCTCCTGGAGCTGTGGTCAAGGTCTGGTGTGTAGACGTGTGTTGTAAGTCAGTATGTACTAGCATATCTCTAAGTGATCTGGTGCGTCATTTATCAAAGCAGGAAAAGACCTCACAGCCTGGAATATTCAATCTCACTGGGCAAAAGACATATACCACTTGAATCATGGGAAAAGATTTAAAAATTCACAGCATGCAGTTCATGAAAATAAAATTCTATGAAGATGATGTACCAATGCTATTTCACTCCAGTAAGCTTGCTAAAATGTATAAAGATACCTCTAATTTATGCTGGAAATGTAAGGATATGAAAAGTCCTTTTTTTTCTTTTTTCATATGTCGTGGACATGTAAAAAAGTAAAGGGCTTCTGGGAAATTATAAAAAATGAACTTAAAAAAATGTTTAAAATTACGTTTGTTAAAAAATCAGAGGCCTTTCTTATTAGGTGTAATAGGAGAAAATATGCCAAGGAAGCAAAAGAGACTATTTATGCGACTACAGCGGCCAGATGCTACTATCCCAGATGTGGAAAGAAGAAAAGGTCCCAACGAAAGAAGAATGGATAACTAAGATGAGTGACTATGTCGAAATGGCTAAACTAACCCTGAAGATCAGGCACCAAGATGAGAAAAAAATCAATCAAGAATGGGAAAACTCAATAGACACGTTTAAATAACACTGTAAAAGAGGCAAAACATTAGCAGGTTTGATGTAACATTTATGAACTAAGAATAGAATTGGGGGGGGGAGGAGAAGCTGAAATTAATTGGGAGAAATATAATTATATGCAAGGAGAATAACGGGGGGGGGTGGAAACCGGGGTGGGGAGTCATCTATTGCAAATTTGGATTGGATATGTATTCTGTATACCAAAAGTAAAAATGTTGTTATTTTGAAATTCGAAAATAAAATATATATTTTTTATAATAAATAGTTCAAGAAACGTTTTGGGGCGCCCGCGCAGCTGATCCAGCGGGGCTTTCCGGAGGCGAGACCAGCGCCTCTCCTCGCTCTTTGCCCGGAGAAGCCCAGAGGCTCCTGTCGCTCGTCTCCGAAACGGTTAAGAGCAGCGGCAACAGAGCTAAGATTCCTAGAGAGGAGGGGAAAAGGCTGTCGGGAGAATAGGAGCTTCCGCTTCCTGTCCCGCTTCTTTTTTTTGGGGGGGGAGATACCTGTCATAGCGGCGGCTTTACTTCCTCGCGGAGGCGCTGGAGGTGCGTCATATCATTATGTATTATAACGCGGGTGCTGCTGGAGGGAGTGTGGGGAGGGAGTTTAAAAAAACCCTATTAGGTTATCCGTTTCAATGTAAGTTTTTTTCTGTGCCTTCTTTCTCTAGTATTTCATATAATATTTTCAGTTCCCATTATTAATGCATTTCTGTACATTATTCTGCTAAAATAATGCATTTATAGTTCTTTCCCCCTTTGAATGGGGGTAGGAAATATTTTCCCAATGGAGGGGCAGATCTTTCTCCTGCTCTCCTCTCTGCAGGCCAACTTGGGCAGGTGGGGGACCTTCCTTCGTCTCTCCATAGGGCTTGGGCTCAAGGCAAAGCCTTATGCATTACTACTAATAATAATATTTATTTAATTATACCCCGCTCTCCCTGGCCAGGACCTAGCTCAGGGTGGCTAACACGAAATATAAATTACTATAAAATGTAGTGGGGGGGGGAACAGTTGCTTAAAATACGGCTTAAAATACAGTGGATGAAAGATCCAAATTAATGCAACCGAACACTGGTAAGGGCTCATTATCAAGCCTACCTAGTGGCAGTGAAGGCAGCAAAAAAGGCATAGTTTTCTGCCTCCATTGCATCCTCAACAAGTCGTCTGGCAGAGATTTTCCAGTTTGTACAGGGCCTTTTACAGGCTGGCCCAAAGGAGGAGTAGAACCAGCAGTAGCTGGCTGTGACTTGTTTGCAAAGCATTTTGGCGATCAAATTGCTTGTATCCACCAAGACCTTGACTTGCTGTTACAGCAGATGAGTCTCATGGGGTGTCCAGAGCACAGTCTAGTCCTGTTGTGTTGGGTGAGTTTTTTCAGTTGGCAAGGCTCGAGGATATGGACACGGTGCTTGGATCATTCAGGGTGATGTTTGCACTCTTGACCCTTGCCCCTCTTGGCTGATAAAAACCAGCAGGGAGGGAACAGCTGGCAGGACCAGGGAGATGATCAGTGCCTCTATACAAGAGGGGGTGGTCCCTGCCTGTTTGAAGGAGGCAGTGGTTAAAGCACTCCTTAACAAACTTTCCCTGGATTGGGAAAACTTAACTAAGAACCGGGCACTTGCTAATCACCCTTTCCTGGGCAAGGTCCTGGAGCAGGTAGTCACAAAACAGATCCAGGTGCTTTTGGAAGAAACTGATTTTCTGGATCCATTTTAGCCATAGCTTAGACCTGGTTTTGGCACAGAAACTGCTTTGGTGGCCCTGTATGATGATTTCTGTCATGAGAGAGACAAGGGAAACATGTCTCTGTTAATTGTTCTCGACCTCTCAGCAGCTTTCATTACCATCGACCAGGGTATCCTTCTGGAGCGGCTCTCTGAACTGGGGGGTGGGGTGGGGCGGTGCCCCCCCTTTTGCCTGGAGGTCAGGGACTTAGCCCATAGTAGCAGAGTACAGCAGAAGCAGACTGTGGTTGTATTGGAGCATCAAGATTTATTTACAAAAAAAATAGAGTAAATCAACATGCCGACAAGCTGACTCGCGTACCTGTCTTCTTCCTGAGTCAGAGACAGAGGGAGAGCAAGCTGCAAGGGGCCAGGGCCAAAAAGGAAGAGGGAGGAGACATATAAATAGCTTCCGTTCTCATGCAACAATACACTAGGTAAATAGGCAATTAAAGGCACCATGCCACACTATGCAATGAGAGAATAAAACACTGCAATACTGGCATCGTGGCCCTGCTTTGTGGTGGTTCCAGTCCTACTTGGATGGTCATTTCCAAAGGGTGTTACTTGGGGAATGCATTTCAGCCCCATGGAAGCTTCAATGTGGGGTTCCACAAGGCCCAATCCTATCCCCCATGTTCTTTAACATCTACATGAAATCGCTGGGAGGGGTTATCCAGAGATTTGGAGTACGTTGCCAGGAGTATGCTGATGACACTCAGCTCTATTTCTCCTATCTGTAGATGAGGCAGTGGAAGTGCTGGACCAGTGTCTTGCCTGGGTAATGGGCTCGATGAGAGCCAACAAATTGAAGCTCAATCCAGATAAGAGTGAGCCTCAGTTAGTGGGTGGTTCCCTAGAGCAGATGGGTGGGAGGTCACCTGCTCTTGATGGGGTTACACTTCCTCTGGAGGAGCAGGTTCGTAGCTTGGGGGTTCTCCTTTGGAGAAATTGACTGGCAGCTTCGCTTGCCCACGGAGCCCACACGCTTCCGCCTGCGTGTCTCTGTTGCTCCGGGCCCCCAGCTGCAGTGTAGCAGAGCTTAGCACAGCGACAGAAGCAGAGCCGATAATTGCCTTGGGTGCAATAAACCAGTCAGACGCTCAGTTTCTTCCTTATCTTACAAAGAGCTTTAATCTCGTACAAAAACAACAAATCAATGCTCTCCCGGCGACAGAGCACTCATCTTCGATCCTCTCCCGGATCTGGCTAGACTCACTCTGAGTGTCAGCGTAGACAGACACTCCCACTTCAGTCAGTGTTCTAAACCCGCCTCTGAATGTGAGACGTCACTCAGAACTTCTTAACCCTGTAAGTTCTGACTCTCTCCATACCCCCTCTCGTATCACATTCTGAGAGGACTTGTGAACACACCTTTACAGACCTCTGTGTGTCCCACACCTTCCCACCTGCCTGGTGAGTCTCCTCACAAATCTCAGGTTCGCACTGTGCGAGACCAACCCACGCATTTGTGACTCGAAACCTCTCAGGTGGAATTCCCTTTGTTGCCCGTGAAGACCGCCTGGGCACAAACTGGGGTTCTTCTTCTGACCCACTGGGGCCAGCAAGTTCGTCTTTCTCATCAGACGACTCCCCCTCTGACTTGACCCGTCTGTGAGCCTTCTCCGTTACTCTAACAGGAGATGAGGGCTCACTCTTGGACACTCCTTTCACAACCTGTGGAGACGCCTCCCCCTGGTGCTGATCCTGATCATCGATCAGATCACCATTACCTGGCTCTCCCTCCTCCTCAGATTCAGACAGACAATCTGAGACAATGTCATGGCTGACTTTGCGCCTTGCCCTACTTTCCTGCTGCTCATTGAACTCAGCATGTTTACTGACCAGAAGCTTGGTCTGATCACCTTCTGGGTATGCAAATCTCCACCCCTTTGTCGTAGGCTCATACCCACAGAACGTCATTTCCTGGTATCTTGGACCACCCTCTTGCTGCAAACACTTTGGTACAGGCACCATGGCTCTGCAACCAAACGAACGGAAGAAATGCACCTGCGGCTTCTGTCCATTGAGCAAGAAATACGGGGTGTCACCTACCACTGAATTGTAGCACCTGTTCATCGTGAAATTGGCCGTTTTTACTGCCTCCGCCCAGAAACTGTGAGGCAACCCAGAGTCACACAGTAGGATCTCTGTCGCTTGAACCAGAGCTTTACTCCTCAGCTCTGCCACGCCACTCTCCTGAGGCGAAGTCACCTTGTGACGTATCCCCCTCTGGCGAAAGAAACTCTTTAGAGCAGACCCAGTGACCTCTGAACCACGGTCACACTTGAATCCCTGCACCTTGGTGGAGAACCTCTGTTCCACCTCTGCAACCCAATCCCTGATCAGTTGCGTTGCTTCTTCCTGCGTTCTCAGCGTGAACGCCCAGGAGTTCTGAGAGAAATCATCTAACAATGTCAGCAGAAACCTGGCTCCGCCCAGACTTGGCTGAGGCATAGGCCCAAAGAGGTCTGCGTGCACAAGCTCAAAAGGCTTTGTGGTTACTCTCTCCACCCTGGGATAACTGTATCCCTTGTTCTTGGCTTTCCTGCAAGCCCTGCAATTTAGGGTTTCACCACATTCTCTTACCTTGCACCCTTTGGTGCATTCTGATAACATCTGCAAGTCATCACAAGACCCATGTGCAATCCTCTTGTGCCACACGCATGCACATGAAACATGAGTGTGAATGTTAGCTTTCCCAGCATTCCCCACTCCCTCCTCCAGAGGTGTTTCCAGAACAAAGAGGTTGTTCTGACTTTTCTCAACACGTACCAGTTGCTTCCCCCCTCTGGAAATTGTACAGACATTGTTCTCAAAACAAACCATATACCCCTCCTGTAAAAGACACGGTACAGACAAAAGACAATGTCTCATTCCCGGTGCCACGTAGACTTCCAGCTGTGCCTGCAAAAGAGAAACATAAACATTCCCAGCTTTTGTTACAAGCCTCTGTGACCCATCAGCAAAACACACTGATTTCCCAGCTGAAACAGCTCTGCAGTTCTTTATCTGGACACCAGGTGTCTCAGGCACGAGATGTCTATTTGCAGCAGGGTCAATGACCCAACGTAGCACACTGTCCTTCATTGCCTTAGCAACAGAGTTCCTTCTGCCCCCTTCCTTGGGGCCTTTGCAGGTGTCTTTCAAAACAGCCATTGAAGCAGACAGCTGATAAGCACCTCCTTCCCCTTCCGGCCGTCCCTGCGCCTTCCCACGCTGGCCTCTTCTACCGGGCTGGTTCCCATGGGAAATGTCCTTGGCAGCATCCGGCCCTTTCTCTCTCTGTGGACAGCAGCGGCGCAGGTGTTCAGGGGAACCGCAAACATAACAGCAACGAGTGGAAAACTTTACACTCCGGCCTTTGGACTTCTGTGCCTCCCCACTCTTGCCAGCAGCACTCCTTGAGGCTTTTCTGCAACTGGGGACGTGGCCTTTGGCTTCCAGCTCGGTGGTTTCTCTGCAAACCTTCTCCAGCTCCTGCCAAACAGCCTTGGCACCCTTAAGACCCTTGGACTGGCCTGCACCCCCAAACTTGGGTGCATAGCTTCCAGAGGAACAGCTTGCCTCTGCTTTCCTCTTCCCAGCTCTCAGCTGCTTTCCAGCACACGGCCCATCTCTCTGGCGTGTCGAAGCATTGCATCGGCTTCCAAACACAGCTCCAGCCCCCATTGGGCTCTTTGGGCGTTCCCCAGCCTCTACTGGACTCTCTGGGCGTCCCCCAGCTCCAGCTGGACCTGCAGCTTCTGTGCAGCATCTGGCCCCCTCTGGTGTGGCTCCCACTGTCTTCAGTGCCTGCCACGCGACCCAGGGCTCCTTCCCGTCCACCTCTTCAAAAGGGACTGCACACGATTCATGGCTGTCTGCCATCTTCTCCCCCGGGGCCCAGCTTACTTACGAACAGTAGTAGCTTCTCCAGCACCCGGTACAGCACAGCTCCTCCAGCGAGCTCCTTGCCTCACGATCAAAGGCACAGCTCCCCAGCTGGCTCCAGCTTTTCTCCACTGCCCTCCCTGGCAGGAGATCCAGCACACACCGGCACGGACTTGGCTTGCTTCACAGCGTCAGCTGACCTTCCATAACCTTAGCCATAACCTTTGGAGAAATTGACTGGCAGCTTCGCTTGCCCACGGAGCCCACACGCTTCCGCCTGCGTGTCTCTGTTGCTCCGGGCCCCCAGCTGCAGTGTAGCAGAGCTTAGCACAGCGACAGAAGCAGAGCTGATAATTGCCTTGGGTGCAATAAACCAGTCAGACGCTCAGTTTCTTCCTTATCTTACAAAGAGCTTTAATCTCGTACAAAAACAACAAATCAATGCTCTCCCGGCGACAGAGCACTCATCTTCGATCCTCTCCCGGATCTGGCTAGACTCACTCTGAGTGTCAGCGTAGACAGACACTCCCACTTCAGTCAGTGTTCTAAACCCGCCTCTGAATGTGAGACGTCACTCAGAACTTCTTAACCCTGTAAGTTCTGACTCTCTCCATATCTCCTGGATCCTTTGCTATCACTCGAGGCTCAGATGGCCTGGAGTGCCTTCCATCAGCTTAGGCTGGTGGCCCAGCTACACCCCTACCTGGCCAGGGATAGCCTATATATCGTTGTCTATGCTCTGGTAACTTGAAGGTTAGATATAGATATGCGTTAAACGTAGGGCTGCCTCTGAAGACAGACACTAGCTCTGAATCTAGTGCAGAATTCAGCGGCCAGCTTGCTCACTGGAGCAAGGCGGTTTGAGCATATTACCCCCATCCTGGTCCGACTGCACTGGCTAGCAATTAGTTTCCGGGCTCAATTCAAGGTGCTGGTTTTGACCTATAAAGCCTTACATGGCTCAGGATCACAATACTTCAAGGGCTGCTTCTTTCCATATGAACCTACCTATCTATCACTCAGCCTTTGTACCTAAGTCGTGGAACAACTCAATAGTGGTACCGATCTTTAAAAAAGGTGATAGGAATTGCCAAGATAATTACAGGCCTATAAGTTTGTTACCATGCATAAGTAAAATATATGCCAAATCTCTGCTTATTAAATTGGAAGAATGGATGCTGACAAAAGGTCTACCTGGTAAAGAGCAGGCTGGTTTTAAGGCAGGCTCGTCAACTCTTGACCAGTGTCTAGTGTTAAGTCATCTTGTGGATAAATATGTCATGAGAAATAAACGAAAACTCTTTGTGGCATTTGTAGATTTAAAAAGTGCCTTTGATTCGGTCGACCGCAATAAACTATGGACTAAACTAGAACACCTTGGTATCGACCCATATCTACTTACACTGATTCAAAGTTTACGTTCTAATAACCAAATATATGTTAAAGTATCAAAAGATGGTAGACTAGCAGGTCCTATTCTGAATAATCGAAGAGTTAGGCAAGGCTGTATCTTGGCCCCTACCCTATTTAATCTATTTTTATCTGACCTACCATTATTTCTTCAAAACGCAACCACTCATACTCCTTATTTATACAATAGCCCACTCTTTCTATTACTTTATGCAGATGATGCTGTAATTATTTCACTCTCTGTTTTGGGTTTAAAAAAATTATTTAAGAGTTTCTCAAACTACTGCTCTCTCAATAATCTCAAAATTAATTATGATAAGACAAAGATTATGCAATTCAGAAAGAGAGGGAACCCAAAAGGCTGTATAATTAATGGACATCTCATACAGGAAGTTAAGCACTTCAATTATATGGGAATCACATTCAAAAATAATATAAATTGGAATACACATATATGTGCGGCAATAGTTAAGGCCAAAGTGACAGCCCACCATATTAAATCCTATTTTTTTTCTCCAGTAGGAAACAGATTTATTCCAGCTGTATTGCAAGTGATTGACATGAAACTTTGTGCCCAACTTCTATACGGCACACCAGTGTGGATTTCAGGTGACCTCAAGAGATTGGATAAATTTCACGCATCCCTTCTGAGGTCATTATTAGGACTTGCAAACTCTGTAAAATATGAAACAATATGTTGTGAGCTGGGAATATTGCCTTTATCAGTAAGAGCATGGCTGAGGACCTTGAAATATTGGATCTTCCTCCATTATAGAGCCCTATCCCCTAATTCTCTACTTTACGATCTTTTAAGTGATAGTGCAATTCACAATCTATCATTGACTTGCAGGAGAAAATTGGATTCGATAGGGCTCACTCTAACTGATTTTGAAATTTCTGATCCCAAAGATACATGGGAAATTATCAGGAAGACTCTTACAGGAAAAAGTGTCCTCGCCATGCTTGAGGTTGCAAAGCACAGCACCTGCTCTCCTACCCACTTAAATCTCCCTTTGTGTAGAGATTTCCAAAAGGGATACATGACAAATCTGAAGAAACATGAATCGTGTAGGCTGTTTATGTTGGCCAGATTTAACATGTTTCCCTCGGTGGTAGTGAGAGGAAGATACTTAGCTATCCCAGAATCAGAGCGTCTCTGCAAATGCGGAAAACAGGAACCCGATACTCTGGAGCATGTGTTCTTTTCCTGTGATTTTGGCAGTTATGCCAGAAGACAATTGTTTGAGGCCCTAAAATTTAATAGACAGATTTTTACACAACCAACTGTTCAGGACCTGCTGGCGGACAGCGATGATCAAATTACTGTTATAGTGGCTGAATTTTTGAGTGCTGTCCATGAAGAAAGAATGGGCCATGATAGAGAGACTTAGTGGTTCTTAATGGTAGGTGATGTTGCTGTGTTGTATTATATTATCTATGTACATCGATTTATTTTTTGGAGTTAAGAATAGGACTGGGATAAATTGTGTTCGCTGAGCCCGTATTTTATACAGTCTGTATATGATGTTTGTTTGATAATGTGTGGTGTGCTATGCCTAATAAAGGATTTTGAATTGAATTGAATGAACCTACCTGGACCCTGAGATCCCCTTATGAGGCCCTCCTTCGTGGGCCTCCTCCTCAAGTGGTCCGAGGATGGCAACACGATAACAGGGCCTTCTCTGCAGTGGCTCCCTGTCTGTGGAATGCTCTCCCCAGGGAAGTTCGCCTGGCTCCTTTCTTATAAACCTTTGTTGTTGTTTACTCGTCTTAGTTGTGTCCGACTCTCCGTGACCCCATGAATCAGAGCATGCCTTGGAAACTCACTTTCCTTTCAAAGCTGCTTCTTTTTCATGTCCATGGAGCTTTCATGGCATAATACTGGAGTGGGTTGCCAGTTTCTTCTCCAGGTGGATCACATTTAGTCTAAACTCTCGGCTGACCTGTCTGTCTTGGGTGGCCCTGCACGGCATAGGTCATAGCTTCTCTGAGTTATTCAAGCCCCTTCTCCACGACAAGGCAGTGATCCATGAAGGGGTTTACACCTTTAGGTGCCACGCAAACATGTTCCTTTTTAACCAGGCTTTTGCTTGATATGTTTGACATCCTATAGTCTTTTTCAAACGTGGCTCTTTTTTGGGTTAGGGTTGTTGTTTTTATTCTGATTATATATGATGTGATCTTTTCTGTGAACCACGCTGAGACCTCCGGGTATAGGGTGGTATATAAACTCTTTTTTTATATATATAATAATTATATATAATAATTTTTATTAATTTCCAACACAAATATACAATTTTATGAAAATTTTCACAAATTATCTCTTTTTGGACTTCCTTCAGCTTCTCTGCCAATCATCCATATTTACCTCTCAATTACGCATTCCCTATATTTTGTATTGCCATTAGTCTTCCCTCCCACTTCTATTTCTTTTTAACAATACATCTCAGAATTCACAGTGCTTCTTGAAACCCCACTAGCGTTGTTTGCACGTCGCATATGCTTTTCAGATATTCTACAAATTTTCACCAGTCTTCGATGAACTTTTGGTCTCGATAATATCTGATTTTCCCCGTTAGTTTGTCCAACTCTGCATAGTCTGTCAGTTTCATTCTCCATTCTTCTATCATCGGTATTTCCTCTTGTTTCCATTTCTGGGCCAATAAAATTCTTGCTGCTGTAACTGCGTATTGAAAAAGTTTACAGTCCTTTTTTCTTATTTCTTTTCCTGTAATCCCTAAAAGAAAAGCCTATGGTTTTTTTCCAAATGTATATTTTAACATCTTTATCAGTTCATTATATATCATCTCCCAGAAACTTTTCACTTTCTTACAGTCCCACCACATATGGTAAAACGTTCCTTCTTTTTCTTTACATTTCCAACACTTATTACATGTCCTAAACATTTTCGCTAATTTTACCGGTGTGATATACCATCTGTAAAACATTTTAACATTTTCTTTTAGCGCCGTACATGCAGTGAATTTTAGATTTTCCTTCCACAATTTTTCCCAATCCTCAAATTGTATGTTATAACCAAAGTCTCTGGCCCATTGTATCATTACTGATTTAACTTCTCCATCTTTCGTATACCATTCCAACAACATCTTATACATTTTTGACAGAATTTTACAATCATTGTTTATTATATCTGTTTGAAACTTTGAGTCTTTTTCTGCATATCCATTTTCTTTAATATCCTTTTTAAACATTTCATTAACCTGAAAATAATGCAGCCAATCATAACCGTGTTCCCTCACTTGTTCATATGGTTTTAATTTCCATTTTCCTGCTTCTTTAATTATCAATTCACCATATGTAATCCATTTACTTCTCATATTAATTTTCTTTACACTCATAACCTCTAACGGAGATAACCAGTGTGGAACTCTTGGTTCTAATAGGTTTTTATACCTATCCCATATTTCTATTAACGAACTCCGGAAGATGTGGTTCCCAAAACCTTTATGAATTTTCTTCTTCCCGCACCATAAATACGTGTGCCATCCAAATCTGTTATCAAATCCTTCTAAATCTAATAACTTATTTTCTAATTTTATCCATTCTTTCAACCAGCAAAGACATGCTGCTTCATAATATAATTTCAGATCTGGCAGGGCGAAGCCTCCTCTTTCCTTCACATCCGTTAATAGCTTGAATTTAATTCTCGGCTTCTTGCCCTGCCAGATATACCTCGAAATCACTCTTTGCCACTCTTTAAAAATCGCTACCCCCTTTATTATTGGGATAGTCTGAAATAAAAATAACATCTTTGGGAGAACGCTCATCTTTATCGTAGAGATTCTACCCCAAAAAGATAGTTTCATTCTACCCCATACCTCCAGATCTTTCCTTACTCCATTCCACACTGGTGTATAGTTATTCTGAAACAAATCAATGTTTTTAGAGGTTAACCAAATTCCTAGATATTTTACCTTTTTCACCACTTCTATCTCTGTTCGTTGTTGCATTATTTCTATCATACTTTGATCCATATTTTTTGCAATTATTTTAGTTTTCTTCTTATTTAATCTAAACCCTGCCACATTTCCAAATTGTTCAATCTCCTCCAATACTTCATTTACACTTTCTATTGGTTCTTCAACCGTTATTACCAGATCATCAGCAAAGGCTTTAATTTTATATTCATTCTGGCCAACTGTTACCCCTTTTATTAATTCATTTTGTCTAATCGCACTTAGAAAGACCTCCAGGACCATTATAAATAACAGTGGCGAGAGTGGACATCCCTGTCTGGTTCCTTTGGATATTTTTATATCTTCCGTAGTCACATTGTTTACAATCAACTTAGCTCTCTGCTCTGTATATATTGCCTTTATTCCGTTAAAAAACTCTTTCCCCACATCCATATACTCCAAATTCTTCAACATAAAGTCCCATGCAATATTATCAAAGGCCTTTTCTGCATCCACAAATATGAGTATAGCTTGTTTCTCATTTCTGGCAGTCAGATATTCCAAAATATTTATTATATTCCTTATATTATCCTTCATCTGTCTGCCTGGAAGGAAACCCGCTTGGTCTTTATGGATAATTCCTAGTAGTATCTTTTTCATTCTTCTCGCTAAAATCCCTGCAGATATTTTATAGTCTGTATTCAGCAATGAAATAGGCCTATAATTTTTAACTTGTGTTAAATCCGAGTCCTGTTTTGGGATAAATGTAATAAATGCTTCTTTCCACGTTTCCGGAATATCTCTTTCTTTTAAAATATTATTCATAACTTCTTTCAGTGGTATCATCAAAACATCTCTCAGTTCTTTATAGTAGCCTGATGTAAATCCGTCTGGTCCCGGGGCCTTTCCCCTCTTCAATTCCTTTATGACCTCTTTTATCTCATCCAATTCTATTGGGGCATTCAGTTGGTCTTTTTTATCTGCCGGGATCTTCTGCACCTTTTTTTCTTTTAGAAATCTCTCTATTTTCCTCATATTGTTCCTTTCTCTGTTTTTATATAATTGTCTATAAAAGTCCAAGAATCCTTTTCTAATTTCTTTCGGATTATCTATCTCTTCTCCATTCACCATAATTTTATTGATTGTATTCTGCTCCTTTCTTTTTTTGATTTGCCACGCCAGCCATTTACCTGATTTGTTAGCGAATTCAAAGTTTTTTTGTCTTAACTTTTTAATATTCCATTCCACTTCTTTATTTATTATCATTGCAAATTGCATTTGCAAAGTCTTAATTTCTTGTTTTATTTTTAAATTATTTGGTTTTTCAATTAATTTTTGCTTATTGTCCATTATCTGCTTTAGAATTTCTTTTTTCCCTTTTTCTCTGTTTTTATTCCTCAATGAATTCTGCTGGATAAAGAAACCTCGCATCACTGCCTTGCTTGCGTCCCATACTACACTCATCTTTGTACCTTTATTACTGTTATCGACAAAATATTCGGTTAGTTTCTTTTGTGCTTTTTCTGTAATTTTTTGGTCATCAAGGAGATAGTCATTAATTTTCCATCTAAAAGTTCTTTCCTCAAAACCTTTTAGTTCCAGTTTTATTGGATTATGATCGGAAATTACTTTAGGATGAATTTCAATTTGTAGAATTCTTGGAGTTAGTTCATTCGAGACCCATATTTGATCTATTCTTGACATTGACTGATTCGGTTCAGAAAAGTAAGTGAACTGTTTCTCCAATGGGTGTCTAAGTCTCCAAATATCTGATAGGAGAGGCTCAGAACTTACAGGGTTAAGAGTTCTGAGTGATGACGCCTCACATTCTGAGGGCGGGCACAGAACACGGAAAGGGAGTGGTTTCTCTGTGTGCTTTCAGTCTGCGTGTTTGCTCCGTTGAGCAAGCAAGATGGGTGAACTGTCTCCAGGCAGGAGATTTATAGCTGTTGTGTTTTGCTAAGGAATAAAGACTTTAAGATAAGGACACTGCTGCGTCCAGCCTGAGTTATTACCACACGAAGAACGTTCAAGCTTCTGTTCCGCTGTGTTTTACGCTCTGCTGAGTCAAAGGTCCCAGGGGGAAGAGCAGAGCTGCGCAAGGGAAGTGTGCCGGACCCCCCGGACGAACTTGACCCCGAATAATATCAATCAAATTACAATTCTTAATCATTGAAAAGAAAGTCTTAGGTAATTTTCCTTCTTTACTTGTTCCATCTCTTAATCTGTCCATTTCCAATGAGACCACTCCATTCATATCTCCCATTATTATAATTTTCTGGTCCATATACTCAAATAGTTTTTCTTCCAAAGTTTTGTAAAAATCAGTCTTATTTCCATTAGGTGCATAGATCCCGACAATTATCAAATTTTCCCCTTGCCATTTGATCCGGACCACTATGATCCTTCCTTCTTCAACTTTGAAGATTTGTTGAGATTCAATTTTGTTTTTTATATATAAGACTACCCCTCTTTTTTTCTCTTTATCCGAAGATACAAATTCATTTCCTAATCTTTTATTAGTCAAAATTTTTCTATGTTTCCTTGCCACGTGTGTCTCTTGTAGACATATAATGTCCAAATTTTTCTTTTTTAGAAATTGTTCAATTTTGTTCCGTTTTTTCTTCCCGTTCATCCCATTAATATTCCAATTCCATAATTTAAATGCCATAATAATTTCCAATTAAATAAATTTGGTTTACTTTTCTATAACCTATCTACTTCTTCTTCTTCTTCTTCTTCTTCTGACTTCTTTCCATTCTCTTCTTCTTCTCCTGATTCCAGCTCTCCTTTGGCTCCTGCTCCTCCTTCTGCTCCTCTAACTTCTCCATCCTCTACTTTTAATTCCTTGTACCTTCTCAGAAATTTCCCTGTTTCTTCTGGACTCATCAATCTGTGTTTTTTACTTTTGTAGAAAAACGAAATTGTCTCTGGAAATTCCTATTTGAAATCAATTTTGTTTTTCTTAAGAATCTGCACCAGTGGCTTGTACGGATGTCTTCGTTTCAACAGTCTTATTGGTATATCTTTAAAGATGATTATGTAGTTCCCATCTATATTTAGTCTTTTCTCTCTATTCTTCTGTAATATCAGATTTCTCATTTCTCTATCCTTAAAGGTAATTAAGCAATCTCCTGGAAATTTTCTTGCTTTGCTTGTTCTTACTCTCATTCTAAATGCACTTTGTACTGTTTTTGCAACCTCTTCTATTGGTAACTCCAACCACTGCGCTAATTCTGTTATCAATCTCTCTTTGATATTTTCACTCTGGATCTCCAGCACAGCTCTCAACCTCAGGTTAACTTCCCTCTGTCTCAATTCATTCATAGCAATCGCATCTTTAATTTCTTCTTGTGAATTATTTAGTTCCGACATCTCCACCTTAATCTTCTCTTCTTCCTGCTTCACTTCCTTCATTTCCAGTTTTGTCCTCTTCATCCCTTCCTCCAAAGATTGTGTTCTTTTGGATACCTCTTTTATTTGCCCTTTGAGTTCATTAACTGTCTCATCAATTTTTTTGTCCATTTTCCCAATCTTATTATCCACTTGTTCTAATTTAGTTTCTAAATTCTTTTCACTTTGCTTAATTTCAGCAAACATTCTCAGAATTTCTGCTTTAAAATCTGCTTCTTGCTTATAACCCCTCCTATCTGTTGGCATACCCCCTTCCATCCCTTTCTTCTGTTGGTGTGCCATCTTCTGAAAGTTATCAAACAAATTCTCAACAACACAATTTTATACAACCACCAACCACCCAAAAAACAGACCCAACAAATATCCCAAATTACAGAATTTCAGTTTCTATATATTTATCAGATCCAATTTTTATCTTTTAGTCAGATTTCTATTTTGTAATTTGTAGTCTGTAGTTTGTCTATTTTCAGCCCAACCGTAGCTTTAACTATTGAAAAGGAGTAGGAAACCAAAACAGGAACCGGAATAAAACCAATCTTCTTGCCACCAATTAGGCTAATCCTTAATCCAGCTGATCTTCAAAGGTTCCTTTCTATCATTTGTAATCCAATTGTATTTTAATTAAGAGCAAAAAATTCCCTCAAAGAAAGAAAAAAAGAAGCAAAACATTCCCTCCAAAGTAATCCAAAAATATCTCAATAAAGAGAGAACACTTTAGGCACCCATTAAACCAGCAGTCCAACAGTTAATCTTCTATAATGATAAAACGGTGATAAAGAAGAGAGATCTGGCGAGAGACCAATAATCCAAAAACAAATTCAAAAAAATTATATCTGTATTAATTCCGTATTCAAAAATTAATCCAAGTATTAGCACAAAGTTCCAAAAAAGGAATTCCAGAATTACCGATGCAAGAAGGAAACAGGAGCTGGGATCTCTTCCCAATTAAAACCAGTCTTGTAATGAAGAAATCATTAAAAAAATATTGTAGAAATCTATTCCGTCCACTAGGGGTCATAAATCCAAGTCTGAAGCACGTAGTTTAAAAGTTTCCCAATTAATAAAGTTCCACAACTCCAAATAATAGTAGTTTTGCTTGGCTAGGGTCCCAAATATTTTTTTTTATCAAGAAAACCCAAGAAGAAAAAAGAAACCAAAATACATGACTTTTATCCGATGCCACCTCAATTCTGTCTTTTGTCTCTGCTTTTAAAAGTAGCAATGGCGTCGGAAGTTCCCTTTTCGCTACACAGTTCTTTGTCTTTTAAAACCGAAAGTAGAGAAGCACTTCAGCCTTTCTTTTACCCTCCGTTACATCAAAGACATCTAATTTCCAAAATACTCTCTCTCTGTTCCCCCTTTTAACTTAGTAGTCTTTTTGTTTCTCTGTAGCTTCTTAGGAAGATACTTTTTTTAATAAGGAAGAAGTTAAGAGAGAGAAAGAAACAATAGCCGCTAGCGGCAACTCACTTCCCTTTTCCCCGCTTTGCATGCAGCGCTGCGTCTAAGCTGATTTCAGATGACAGCTGAATTCCGTAGTTTTCTCTTTTCCCCCCAAATCCTTTCTTTGTTCACTGCCGTCCAATCTGTGGTTATTTGAGTCCGAATTTCATATGTTTGAGAGTGGTGCGCTTTCCCTGCAAGCTCGGGGCTTCACTATTCAGATGTAGACAATGGCTTCCCTTAGCCCGTTACCTGCGCTCCGCCGTACTCTTCGCTCCTTTTTGGAGTTACCTGACGGCCGGGCGGGTAGTTCTTGGCGTCGCCGGGAACCTGGCTCTCTGAACACCCTCCAGAGATTAAATTTAGGGGCTACTGCGCCCTGTAGCACCCCTTTTCTTTCCGAAATAGCACGGGATTTCCCTCGCGGAAAAATCCCCACTTGCGGGAGGATTGCGCTCCACCGGACGTCAGGGTGGTATATAAACTCAATAAATAATAATACTAACATTAATACTTTCATTATTTGTACCTCACGGATTGGACTGGGTTGCCCCAGCCACTCTAGGTGGCTTCCAACAAATATAAAAGCACAATAAAACATAAAACATTAAAAACTTCCCTACACAGTGCTGCCTCCAGTTGTCTTCTAATAGTTGCATAGTTATTTTTTTGACAACTGACGGGAGGGCGTTCCACAGGGTGGGCACCACTACCAAGAAGGCCCTCCGCCTCGTTCCCTGTAACTTCCCTTCTCACAGTGAGGGAACTGCCACAAGGCCCTGGGACCTGGATCTCTGTGTCCTGACTGAATGATTGGGGTGAAGACGTTCCTTTAGCATTTCATCAGTTTGCCTTTTTATTCCATCAGGAGATGCTGAAGGGACGCTGGCAGAAGGGGAACAATCCGAAGTGTCATCAAAAGGATCCAAAGAGCAAAGGAATCTGAGGTTTCAAGATGGAGGCAACAGGCGAGAGGGGAGACAAAAGCAGAAGCCAGAGGGTGACTCTGGTACGTCTCAGGGTGGTGAAAACCAAACTCACAGAGATGAGAAAAAGCATGAATGCAGCGTGTGTGGAAAGAGATTTGGTCGTCGCTCAACTCTTACTATACATCAAAGAGTACACACGGGGGAGAAACCGTATACATGTTCAGAGTGTGGAAAGAGCTTCAGTGCCAGTGGTACTCTTACTATACATCAAAGAGTGCACACAGGGGAGAAACCGTATACATGTTCAGCGTCTGGAAGGAGCTTCAGTCACTGTGGTGCCCTTACCTCACATCAAAGAACTCATTCAGGGGAGAAACCGTATACATGCTCAGAGTGTGGAAAGAGCTTCTGTGACAATCGTAGCCTTACCAGGCACCAAAGATCTCATACAGGGAAGAAACCGTATACATGTTCAGAGTGTGGAAAGAGCTTCCGTAACAGTAGCAATCTTAAGTCGCATCAACGAACTCATACAGGGGAGAAACCTTATAAATGTTTGGAGTGTGGAAAGACCTTCAGTCAGAGTACTGTCCTTATCTTGCATCAAAGATCTCATACAGGGGAGAAACCTTATAAATGTTCAGAGTGTGGAAAAAGCTTCAGTCAACATGGTACCCTTAAATTGCATAAAAGATCTCATACAGGGGAGAAACCATATACATGTTCAGAGTGTGGAAAGAGTTTCAGTTGCAATGGTGCCCTTACCTTGCATCAAAGATCTCATACAGGGGAAAAACCGTATACATGTTTAGAGTGTGGGAGGAGCTTCAGTCAGGGTAGCTCACTTAAGTCGCATCAAAGAACTCATACAGGGGAGAAACCGCATACGTGTTTGGAGTGTGGAATGAGCTTCGCTCGCAGCAATGGGCTTACTAGACATCAACAAACTCATCGAGGCAGCAAACCTTATAAATGCTGGGAATGTGGCAAGAGCTTCAGTCGCAACGACTACCTTTCTTCACATGAAAGAATTCATATAGGGGAGAAACAATATACATGTTTGGAGTGTGGAAAGAGCTTCAGCCACAGTTGCAGCCTTACCTTGCATCAAAGATTGCACACAGGAGAGAAACCTTATAAATGTTTGGAGTGTGGCAAGAGCTTCTGTTGCGGTAGCCAACTCACGTTGCATCAAAGAACTCATACAGGAGAGAAACCGTATACATGTTCGGAGTGTGGAAGGAGCTTCAGGTACAGTAGCTCCCTTACTTTGCATCGAAGAACTCATACAAGAGAGAAGCCGTATACATGTTCAGAGTGTGGAATGAGCTTCACTCAAAGTAGCTCCCTTAAGTCGCATAAAAGAACTCATACAGGAGAGAAACCGTATACATGTTCGGAGTGTGGAATGAGCTTCAGGTGCAGTAGCTCCCTTAAGTCACATCAAAGAACTCATACAGGAGAGAAGCCGTATACATGTTCAGAGTGTGGAATGAGCTTCACTCAAAGTAGCTCCCTTAAGTCGCATGAAAGAACTCATACAGGAGAGAAACCGTATACATGTTCAGAGTGTGGAATGAGCTTCACTCAAAGTAGCTCCCTTAAGTCGCATGAAATAACTCATACAGGAGAGAAACCGTATACATGTTCGGAGTGTGGAAGGAGCTTCAGTCACAGTAGCTCCCTTAAGTCGCATGAAAGAACTCATACAGGAGAGAAACCGTATACGTGTTCGGAGTGTGGAAAAAGCTTCAGTCGTAGTAATATCCTTACTAGCCACCACAGAACTCATACAGGGAGGAAATCTTAGAAATGTTTGGCCTATAGAAAGAACTTATGTGACAAGGACTCCCTTACTAAACTGAAAAGAACTCGTACAAGGGAAACAGAAAGGTTGGAGTGTGGGAAGATATTTAATTATATCAAATAACTCCTACAGAGAGTAAACCAATGATTGTGTTCAGAATTAGAATTTGCTTCCATTAGAATTTTTATTCCTTTTAGTGGCTGTGTTGCAGATTGTTCTCCTGATCAGAGTTGGATTTACATAGCTATGTTCTATTTTCTTTCTCATGCGTTATTTCCCATGTATTCATCACTTGTATATAGCGGTGCTTTAATATTTCTCCCATCCCCAAAATTTGTTAATCTGGTGTGAATTGATCTGATATTTTTCATAGACACAAATGCATTCTCTGGTATTCTGTTGACGTATGTAAATGACGTATCTTTGCAATGAGAGTATATGCCCTCAGATTACAGCTCTAATGAACAAATGCTGTTGAAAAACATATACTGTATAATAAGCCTCAATACACAGTCAAAAGAGAAAATCTTCTTTGGCGTAGCCGAGTAAAATTGTCTTCCATAAACACGGTTTTAACAATGAGTCCGTAAGTGACTGTGGAAGCCAATTCTGGACCCACACATCCTTCCACAGTGGGGACATAGGTTCCCAGGCAGGAGTTGATCACGGTGTGGATTTGCCAAGCATCCCTTCCTCTTAGCACGCTTCTCCCTTGCGTTCTGAGTTCGATTGTATTCAAAGTCCATGACACCTTTGGTCGAGAGAGAAATTAGAACAGTATAGAAGATGCATTGATTTTCCAACCTGTGTCTAGAGTGTTAATAGGTCACTGTTTCAGGATGTGTGTTTCTTCACCTTCATCTGCCTAGGAGGGATTTCCGTTTGATGTCTCCGAAATATCCAGGCAGTGGCCGGAATAGAGGCAATGGAAAGAATATGACTAAATAAAAGAACATCTTCAAAGCTGGCTGCATCATAGACACTTAAATGATATCTTTAAAGAGGACAATAAGAAAGGCATCTCATAGTCGGTTTCCAAATTCCAAAGAGGAAGTGATAGAAGAAAGTACAAAATTATTTTTAAAAGGCATACAACATTCTTTTGGAGTAGGAAACCAAAGACGAAGAAGTAAAATTGGTAATGATTAAATGGGCCATAACATACAATTTGAAGATTGGATAAAATTGTGGAAAGTAAATTTGAAATTTACAGATGGTATACTATTGAGAGAGAACTATATGAAAATGATGTATAGATGGTATCACCAGTTAAACTGGAAAAAATGTATAAAAATGAAAAGAAAGAGTCTTGGAGATGTGAAATAGAAGGTACGCTTTATCATATGTGGTGGGATTGTAAAAAGGTAAAAGCCTATTGGGAAATGATATATAATGAATTGAAGAAAATGTTGAAAATAACTTTTCTAAAAAAACCAGAAGCCTTCTTACTAGGTATTTTAGGCCAAGACATAAGGAAAGAAAAGAGGACTTTATTTATGTACAGCAGCAAGAATGTTGATTGCACAAAATTGGAAGACTGGAGAAATACCAAGTAAAGAACCATGGCAAGAGAAGTTGATGAACTATGAGGGGAGAGACTCCATCAGGCAAGGCCTCCTTCCACCTGCCTTGCCCCACCCTCCGGCCCTGAGTCTCCTCATAAGGGAGCTGTGCCTGGAGGAAGAACTATGAGGGGAGAGACTCCATCAGGCAAGGCCTCCTTCCACCTGCCTTGCCCCACCCTCCGGCCCTGGGTCTCCTCATAAGGGAGCTGTGCCTGGAGGAAGAACTATGAGGGGAGAGACTCCATCAGGCAAGGCCTCCTTCCACCTGCCTTGCCCCACTCTCTGCTTCTCAATGTGTATCGTATTGTTTTATGTACTGTGGCTTGCCATTGTTTTATTGATTACAGTTTAGATATTATTGTAACTGTTGAGTGGATTTCTGTTTAACTTTTATATGTTGATACTATTATTTTATACTGTTCTAATGATTGTTGAATGTTACTTTTTGGGTGGAGGTTGCCTATTTTAAAGTTACGTTTTATTATCACACTTTTGTATTGCATTAGATTGTTATAAGATGTACATTTTTTGTTTCTTCAACTTGTAAACGGCCTTGAGTATTGTAAGATAGAAAAGCGGTATACAAATTAAAAATTATGATGATGATGATGATGTAGAACTGGCAAAAATGACAGACAGACTAAGAGAAAAGGACAACAGCAACTTTGAAAAACAATGGGAACCATTTATAGAAACAAAGAAACAAAGATAGACTTGATGGCAGGATTTAAATAAACATTCACACTATTAGTATTAGAAAATGTCTAGAAGATAGAGAAATATGGTGTGTTTACTTTTATGTATTTAGGTTTGATGTTATGTTATTAATAACTTTTTCTGTTAGGAGGTAGCAAGGTGGGTGAAAAGAGTAAGAAACCAGAAGCGGAAGTTGGGGAAGCCTAGGAGGGGAGGGAGGAAGGAATACATAGTAAATGTTAAGACTTTGAGATGTATGTAATGAATGAAAAAGAAAAATGAATAAAATTTTATTTCAAAAAACCAATGAGTCCGTAAGTGACTGTGGAGGCCAATTCTGGACCCACACGTCCTTCCACAGTGGGAACATAGCTTTCCAGGTGGGAGTTGATCATGGTTAGGGTTTGCCATGCATGCCGTCCTCTTAGCATGCTTCTCCCTTGCATCCTGAAGTTTGAGTGTCTTCAAAGTCCATGACACCTTTGGCCGAGAGAAATTAGAACAGTATAGAAGATGCATTGATTTTCCAGCCTGTGTCTAGAGTGTTAATAGGTCAGTGTTTCAGGATGTGTGTTTCTTCACCTTCATCTGCCTAGGAGGGATTTCAGTTTCATGTCTCCGAAATATCCAGGCAGTGGCCGGTTCCTGATGGGATGTATTTGTGCTGTGTGTTCTCCCCCCCCAGCTCTCCCCTCCCCTAGAATTTCCCGTAACACCCCCCCCCACACACACACATTCTGGAAATGTGAAATCCACTATGTAGCTATGTGCAGGTATTTGTTTATCTTATAATCTGGGAAAGGAAGAAGATGCAACCTCATCCAGCACATATTAAAAAACCCAATTATGTTTTAAATACAATTTTTAGATACATCAGTTTTGCACGGAGGAGCAGTCAAACATTTCAAAATACATATGTGCTAGCGAGACAGTTTCCTTGTTGCATAGTCTAGTGAAAGGCAATGTTTCAGAATAGAACTCTGCTGATGAAATACCAAGTTACAGGTAAGTAGCCATCTTGGTCTGCCATAGTCGAAACAAAATAAATAAATAAATAAATAGATAAGATAAGATTCCTTCCAGTAGCACCTTAGAGACCAACTAAGTTTATTATTTGTACACTTCTTCCGATACACTGAAACAGAAGTCATCAGACCCTTATATATAGTGAGAGGGTGGGGAGGGGTATTACTCAGAAGGGTGGTGGGAATGGGTGACTGGCTGATAGGTGTGGTAAACCTGCAATTGGTCTTACAGGCAAAAACAAGGGGTGAGATGGCTAAAATAGCTTTATCATGTATAATGAGATAAGAATCCAATGTCTCTCTTCAGACCAGGTCTCTCCATGGTTTTAAGTTTGGTTGTTGTTGTTGTTTAGTCGTTTAGTCGTGTCCGACTCTTCGTGACCCCATGGACCAGAGCACGCCAGGCACTTCTGTCTTCCACTGCCTCCCGCAGTTTAGTCAGACTCATGTTTGTAGCTTCGAAGACACTATCCAACCATCTCGTCCTCTGTCGTCCCCTTCTCCTTGTGCCCTCCATCTTTCCCAACATCAGGGTCTTTTCCAGGGAGTCTTCTCTTCTCATGAGGTGGCCAAAGTATTGGAGCCTCAGCTTCACGATCTGTCCTTCCAGTGAGCACTCCGGGCTGATTTCCTTCAGAATGGATAGGTTTGATCTTCTTGCAGTCCATGGGACTCTCAAGAGTCTCCTCCAGCACCATAATTCAAAAGCATCAATTCTTCGACGATCAGCCTTCTTTATGGTCCAGCTCTCACTTCCATACATCACTACTGGGAAAACCATAGCTTTTACTATACGGACCTTTGTTGGCAAGGTGATGTCTCTACTTTTTAAGATGCTGTCTAGGTTGGTCATTGCTTTCCTCCCAAGAAGCAGACGTCTCTTAATTTCGTGGCTGCTGTCACCATCTGCAGTGATCATGGAACCCAAGAAAGTAAAATCTCTCACTGCCTCCATTTCTTCTCCTTCTATTTGCCAGGAGGTGATGGGACCAGTGGCCATGATCTTGGTTTTTTTGATGTTGAGCTTCAGATCATATTTTGCGCTCTCCTCTTTTACCCTCAATAAAAGGTTCTTTAATTCCTCCTCACTTTCTGCCATCAAGGTTGTGTCATCTGCATATCTGAGGTTGTTGATATTTCTTCCAGCAATCTTAATTCCGGCTAGGGATTCATCCAGCCCAGCATTTCGCATGATGAATTCTGTATATAAGTTAAATAACCAGGGAGACAATATACAGCCTTGTCGTACTCCTTTCCCAATTTTGAACCAATCAGTTGTTCCATATCCAGTTCTAACTGTAGCTTCTTGTCCCACATAGAGATTTCTCAGGAGACAGATGAGGTGATCAGGCACTCCCATTTCTTTAAGAACTTGCCATAGTTTGCTGTGGTCAACACAGTCAAAGGCTTTTGCATAGTCAATGAAGCAGAAGTAGATGTCTTTCTGGAACTCTCTGGCTTTCTCCATAATCCAGCGCATGTTTGCAATTTGGTCTCTGGTTCCTCTGCCTCTTCTAAATCCAGCTTGCACTTCTGGGAGTTCTCGGTCCACATACTGCTTGAGCCTTCCTTGTAGAATTTTAAGCATAACCTTGCTAGCGTGTGAAATGAGTGCAATTGTGCGGTAGGTGGAGCATTCTTTAGCACTGCCCTTCTTTGGGATTGGGATGTAGACTGATCTTCTCCAATCCTCTGGCCACTGCTGAGTTTTCCAAACTTGCTGGCATATTGAGTGTAGCACCTTAACAGCATCATCTTTTAAAATTTTAAATAGTTCAGCTGGAATACCATCACTTCCACTGGCCTTGTTATTTGCAGTGCTTTCTAAGGCCCATTTGACTTCACTCTCCAGGATGTCTGGCTCAAGGTCAGCAACCCCACTACCTGGGGTGTCCATTTCTTTCTGGTATAATTCCTCTGTGTATTCTTGCCACCTCTTCTAGATGTCTTCTGCTTCTGTTAGGTCCTTACCACTTTTGTCCTTTATTATGGCAATCTTTGAACGAAATGTTCCTTTCATATCTCCAATTTTCTTGAACAGATCTCTGGTTCTTCCCATTCTGTTGTTTTCCTCTATTTCTTTGCATTGCTCGTTTAAGAAGGCCTTCTTGTCTCTCCTTGCTATTTTTTGGAAATCTGCATTCAATTTCCTGTATCTTTCTCTATCTCCCTCGCATTTTGCTTGCCTTCTCTCTCCCGCTATTTGTAAGGCCTCATTGGACAGCCACTTTGCTTTCTTGCATTTCCTTTTCATTGGGATGGTTTTCGTTGCTGCCTCCTGTATAATGTTGCGAGCCTCCATCCATAGTTCTTCAGGCACTCTGTCTAGCAAATCTAAATCCTTAAACCTGTTCCTCACTTCCACTGTGTATTCATAAGGGATTTGATTTAGATTGTATCTTACCGGCCCAGTGGTTTTTCCTACTTTCTTCAGTTTAAGCTTGAATTTTGCTATAAGAAGCTGATGATCCGAGCCACAGTCAGCTCCAGGTCTTGTTTTTGCTGACTGTATTGAGCTTCTCCATCTTTGGCTGCAGTGAATATAATCAATCTGATTTCGATGCTGCCCATCTGGTGATGTCCACGTGTAGAGTCGTCTCTTGTGTTGTTGGAAAAGCGTGTTTGTGATGACCAGCTTGTTCTCTTGACAGAACTCTATTAGCCTTTGCCCTGCTTCATTTTGCTCTCCAAGGCCAAACTTGCCCGTTGTTCCTTTTATCTCTTGATTCCCTACTTTAGCATTCCAATCCCCTATAATGAGAAGAACATCCTTCTTTGGTGTCGCTTCTATAAGGTGTTGTAAGTCTTCATAGAATTGGTCAATTTCAGTTTCTTCAGCACCAGTAGTTGGTGCATAAACTTGGATTACTGTTATGTTAAAAGGTCTGCCTTGGATTCGTATCGAGATCATTCTATCATTTTTGAGATTGCATCCCAGTACAGCTTTCACCACTCTTTTGTTGACTATGAGGGCCACTCCATTTCTTTTGCGGGTTCCTTGCCCACAGTAGTAGATATGATGGTCATCCGAACTGAATTCGCCCATTCCTGTCCATTTTAGTTCACTGATGCCCAGGATGTCAATATTTATTCTTGCCATCTCATTTTTGACCACATCCAACTTACCTAGGTTCATGGTTCTTACATTCCAGGTTCCTATGCAATATTTTTCTTTACAGCATTGGACTTTCCTTTCGCTTCCAGGCATATCCGCAACTGAACGTCCTTTCGGCTTTAGCCCAGCCGCTTCATCAGCTCTGGATCTACTTGTACTTGTCCTCCGCTCTTCCCCAGTAGCATGTTGGACGCCTTCCGACCTGAGGGGCTCATCTTCCAGCGTCATAACTTTTATATGCCTGTTGTCTTTGTCCATGGAGTTTTCTTGGCAGGGATACTGGAGTGGCTTGCCGGTTCCTCCTCCAGGTGGATCACGTTTGGTCAAAACTCTCCACTATGACCTGTTCATCTTGGGTGCCCTGCTCGGCATAGTTCATAGCTTCTCTGAGTTCTTCAAGCCCCTTTGCCACGGCAAGGCAGTGATCCATGAAGGGGTTTGGTAGTAAGTTGCAATTCAGCAACTTCTCTTTCCAGTCTATTTCTGAAATTCTTTTGTAATAAGACAGTGACTTTCAGATCTTGTATAGAATGTCCTGGGAGACTGGAGTGTTCTCCTACTGGTTTCAGAAATACCTGATAGTGCAGGTAATAGTCCAGAAAACTTAACCCATCTTCTCCAATGGATGCCTGTTGCTCATGCCTAGAGATGGGAAGGCCTGGAAAAAAACTAGAAAAATGGGGGGGGCAGCTTTTTTTCTGAAGCCCTTTTTTCCTGGAAAAAATGAAAAAAATTGTTTGATATAGTTTGAATATTCCACATTTTTATTTTCAAATTTTCCTGGAAAAAAATGATTTTTTGGGAAAAGAGGAAAAAACGTGCCCTCCCTCCTTTTTCCATCCCCCCCAGGTCTTCCAGAACCCCCACTTTGCAGCTCCCTGCCGAGAGACACCAGGCAGGTGCTCTCACTGGACTCCTTCCGGCAGCTGCTCAAAACATTTTCGTTAGGGCCAGCGCATCTGAACACATAGAAGCTGCATGCGATTTACTTCCTTTTAACCACTGCTGACTTTAATCATCTTTTGAATACCCTTAAATACCTGTTTTTAACTGTGTTTTATCAATCATTTTAATGTTCTGTTGTATATTTTTGTAAACTGTTTAGAAGCTCTCTTACCACCATGCGGTTTATAATATATAATAACAAATTCAATTTAAAAAACACACACACTTGCTTTCCTTTCAAACTGAGTTTGAGCCTTAGTGCAATTACTATTCAGTAACTGGATGTTGCTTCCTTCTGGGCCTGGCATGCAAAAAAATTGCCTTACGCTTTGCCCCAGCGGTACTCAAGTAGAGAAGGGAAGGCCTGGGGGGAAAAACGGAAAAATGGGGGGGCAGTCCCCCCCCATTACCCCCCAAAGCCGTTTTTTAGAAGTCCATGGGGAAAATGACAAAGAGAAAGAAGAAGAAGAAATGGAAAATGATAGCAGTAGTTGAGAAAGTGAGATAGAATAAAGTGCATGTATATGTTGTGTCTTCTGTTGTTGCTTTTAAAGCACTACTGAAAGGGTAGACCTTCCATGGAGCTTAAATATTGAGATGGACCTTAACTTTATTTGCTGTTGGTGCTAAGGGGCAATTTTGATTATTATTTATGTTGGTGGTTTCTTGCTTTTTTTGATGCTTTTGAGAGAAAGGGGGGTGGTTACCTGTTTTATTGCAAGCCTAATACTATTATATACGCTGCGTTTCACGCAATTTGTAAAACTAATCCACACTGAATCCCCCCCCCCAATTTTTCCAAAATTTCCTTTCCCCCCCTGAAATAGCGGGAGAAACATCCAACCCCCATGGCTTCAAAATTTCTGGAAATTTTACATCTCTACTCGTGCCCCTTTCATTGCTGCCTTCTTAGAAACTGTCCTCTGGTTCCCCCAAATGTCTGTCGTTCACTAAAATGCTTGCACTTCCCTTAAAAAGCCGCAAGCCCTTCCTGGGAATTCCTGGCAGAGAGCTGCTGAACCCCAGACCCCAAAAGGAAAGCCAACCTCATCCAGCATGCAATGCTAAAAACTGAATTCTGTTTTAAATGCAGTTTTTAGGATGCGGGTGGCGCTGTGGTCTAAACCACAGAGCCTAGGCCTTGCTGATCAGAAGGTCAGCGGTTCGAATCCCCGCGACGGGTTGAGCTTCCGTTGCTCAGTCACAGCTCCTGCCAACCTAGCAGTTCAAAAGTACGCCAGAGTGCAAGTAGATAAATAGGTACCACTCCGGCGGGAATGTATACGCCGTTTCCGTGCGCCGCTCTGGTTTGCCAGAAGCCGCTTCGTCATGCTGGACACATGACCCTGAAGCTGCCTGTGGACAAACACCGGCTCCCTCAGCTAGTAAAGCAAGATGAGCACCACAACCCCAGAGTCGTCCGCCACTGGACCTAATGGTCAGGGGTCCCTTTAATACATGGTTCTTCCTCTGTTCCTTTTATCCCCACCAACAACCCTGTGAGGTAGGCTAGTCTGAGAGGCATTGACTGGCCCCATGGGGAATTCGATCCCTGGTCTCCCAAGGCCATAGTCCAGCACTTTAACCACTACACCACACTGCCTCTCACCACTGCCTAAGAAGTCCCAACATTGTCAGAGCAGAGATCAGAGTTCCTAGAAGGGAGATATTTTTTTCCATCCCAGCTACCTTGGTCTTCAAAGGGTTAAAGATGAAGTGCAGGATTCCTAGAGAGGCAGGAAACTGGAGGAGCAGCTTGATCCTCCAGGGCGAGCGCCCCTCCTCCCTCCTGCCTTGTGCATGGTTCTTTTGCAGATGAGAGGCTGCAGAGGTTGGATGCATGGAGGAAGGCAGGCAGGGAGGCTGGGGCTGGGGCTGGATCCTGCTCCAACCCAGAGGCTGAGGCAAGTTGTGGTCCACGCTCCCTCGGCCAGCCTTTGGCTTGAAGCAGAACCTGGAAAGAATAGGAAAAGAGGCTGCAGGGGACAATCCTTCAGCCATATTGGAGGCTGCTGCCCAAATCCCCAAAGTGCCCCATTTGGGAGATCCTGGGAAGAGCTATGAAGACCCTCCTGGATGAGGACGCCCTCAGCTCACATGCTCAGCGCCAGAGATTCAGGCATTCCCGCTACCCGGAGGCCAAGGGACCCCGAGAGGTTTGCAGCCGACTCCACCGCCTTTGCAGGGAGTGGCTGGAGCCAGAGCAGCACACTGAGGCTCAGATCCTGGACCTGGTGGTCCTGGAGCAATTCCTGGCTGTCCTCCCCCTAGAGATGGAGAACTGGGTGAAGGATCAGGGAGCGGAGACCAGTTCCCAGGCGGTGGCCCTGGCCGAAGGTTTCCTCCTGAGCCGGGCAGAGGAGAAGCAGCAGCAGGTGAGACAGTTTCATCCTGGTAACTCCCAGAGATCTATGGTGGCTGCTGAATTCTGAGGGTGGTGTCTCTTAAAAGGCAAAAGTGGCTCTTGGGTGCAGAAGGTTCCGGGTTCGATTACCGACATCTTCCGGCAGGGCTAGGAAATCATCCCTTCCTGAAACTTGGAGAGATGCTTCCAGTCTGTGCAGACAGCACGGCTCTAGATGGTCCAATGGTCTGGTTCTGGACTAGGCAGCTTCCTTGGTTCCTATTTAAACAGCTCTTCATTCCGAAGCAAGAGGGCTAGAAACTTGCTTTGCCTTTCACCTGTGCCCTCGATATTATTCAGCACCCCTTCATATTTTTCTGTTTTTTCCTGTCTATGCATTATTTTCCTACACTGTGCCCACCCCTTCCAGGAATGTTCTCTCTCTCTCTCTCCCTGCTGAGTTGATTCCCCCTCCCCCCATATCTGAGCGAAAGGGATCCATAGGTCATAGAATAAACATCTCCCCCATATTGGTCTCTACAGCCAGAGAAGGCCCTGCAACTCTCCCAATATCTAGACCTCACCCCCAAAGGCACACTCCTCCATGGTCTCCCGAGACAGACGGATGCCAGCATCACCATGGATTCCTGCATTGCAGCGGGTTGGACTAGATGACCCACAGGGCCCTTCCACTCTATGATTCTATGCACAATATTTTCTTCACCCACAGTCATCAGAGGCAGCAATGCTTCTGAATACCAGTTTCAGGAGAGGAGAGGGCTCTTCTGCACGGATCCTGCCCTCTGGTTCCCTCTGGTTGGCCACTGTGAGAACAGGATGCTGCCCTAGAAGGACCACTGACCTAATCAAGCAGCTCTTCTTAATGTTTTTAATAAAATAAAAATAGTATCTGAATACAGTCAACCTTGGCTTCTGAACACCTCCGTTTTGGAATATTTCGGCTCCCGAACGCCAAAAACCCGGAAGTACATGTTCCAGTTTTCAAACGTTTTTCAGAAGCTGAACATCCGACGCGGCTTTTGCTTGAGTGCACGAGGTTCTTGCAGCCAATCAGAAACCGTGTCTCCGTTGTCAAACATTTTGGAAGCCAAACGGGATTACGGAACGTATTACATTTGACAACCGAGGTTTGACTGTATAAAATGTTGCTGCTTACTGTTTTGAACACAATGGTACGTTACCATAAAACACCGTTAAAGGATCCAATGGCCTGTATCAGTTAGAAATGTTATTCTTTTCTATAAACCATTTATAAAATATTTTTTTATTTTGAGGAGGAGGAGTGGAATTGCATTTGCAAATGGATCAATTGATTAATCCTTTCTCTAGAGTGTTAATAACAGGATTGTCACATGACATCTTTGTGGCTTTGCAGGGCAAGGGATCCCCCTCATTTCAACAGTCTTTGCAATCCTACAGCTCAGGCAGATCCACTTCCAGGAGGCCAAGGGACCCCGAGAGGTTTGCAGCCGGCTCCACCATCTCTGCCATCAGTGGCTGAAGCTGGGGAGACACACCAAGGCTCAGATCCTGGATTTAGTGATCCTGGAGCAGTTCCTGGCTGAACTCCCCCCGGAGATGGGGAACTGGGTCAGGGAATGTGGAGCAGAGACCAGTTCTCAGGCGGTGGCCCTGGCCGAAGGTTTCCTCCTGAGGCAGGCAGAGGACGAGAATCTGGTGAGAGAGTTTAGAATTGTAGAGTTGAAAGGGACCGAAGGGTCATCTGGTCCACCCCCTGCAATGCAGGAATCTCAACACGCTGTCCCTCGTCCAATTTGAAACCATACTGGACCCTGCTTAGCTTTGCAAATGTGTCGGCAGTTTGGAAGCCGTATCTGTAAAAAAGGTAAACATGAAAGGAAATTGGGCAACATACAAAGATGTGTTAACAGAAGTAGAATACAAATTAAAGGTGAAAGAATATGAGCTCTGTTAACAGGTTGGTTACAATATTACCAATTAAATGACATATTCAGAGGAGACAAAGAGAAGGGCTTTGGGAAGGATTTCTAAAGGTTTGAAAAGGAGTTATTAGAAAATAATGAGAAATTGTTATCAAGAATGTACAAACTACTGTTGGAATGGGAGACGAAAGATGAAGAGGTTAAAGCTGTAATGATACACTTGGCAAAAGATATATACCAGTTTAATCATGGGAAAAACTGTGGAAAGAGGTTTTAAAATTCCCAGCATGCAGTTCATTAAAAGAAAATTCTATTAAGATGATGTACCGATGGTATTTCAGTCTAGTAAAGCTTGCTAAAATGTATAAAGATACCTGTAATTTATACTGGAAATGAGAAGAATTGCCAAGGAAGCAAAAGAGACTGTTTATTTATGCGACTACAGCAGCCAGAATGCTACTAGCCCAGATGTGGAAAGAAGAAAAGGTCCCAACGAAAGAAGAATGGAAAACTTAAGATGACGGACTCTGCCGAAATGGCTAAACTTTCCGTGAAGATCAGGCACCAAGATGAGAAAAAATTCAATTTAGAATGGGAAAGCTTTATAGACTATTTTAGAGAACACTGTAAAAACATCAAAACATTAGCAGGTTTGATGTAACATTTATGAACTAAGAATAGAATTAGGAGGGGAAAAATAAGTTGAAATTAATAGTAGAAATATAATTATATGCAAGGAGAATAAAGGGGGGGGGAATGGAAACAGGAGGGGGGCGAGGAAAAGCTATTTATTGGATTGAATATCTATATACCAAAAGGGGAACTGTTTTTATTTGGAAATAAAATATTTTTTTATAAAAAAAATAGTTTAGAAAACTTTTTGGGGCTCCCGTGCAGCTGATCCAGCGGGTCTTGCCAAGAGGCTCCTGCCGCTCGGCTCCGAAACGGTTAAGAGCAGCGACAACAGCGCTGAGATTCCTAGAGCGGAGGAAAAAAGGCTGATGGGAGAATAGGTGCTTCCGCTTCCTGTCCCGCTTCCTCGGGGAAGATGCGGAACGTGGGGGCGGCTGTCCTTCCTCGCGGAGGCGCTGCAGGTGGGTCATATTATTTATTATAACGGTGGTGCTGCTGGAGGGAGTAGGGAGGGATTAAACCGTTTCAATGTAAGTTTTTTTCTGTCTCTTTTTTCTAGTCATCAGTTTATCCAGATTTTCACGTTATTACTTTTAAATAGAGCTCTTGAAAATTGATGGTCATTTTGGTGTAGATTTCTCCTAATGCACACGCTTTTGCAAAGGACATTTCCCCTAATATTTACATTTCCCATAATTAATGCATTCTGCCGTCCCAGGCCAGGACCGGGCTCAGGGTGGCTGACATGAAATATAAATTACAATAAAATGTAATAGAAAATTCAAAAAACCAGTTAATTAAAATATGGCTTAAAATACAGTGGATGAAAGATTCGGATTAATGCATCAAACACTGGTAGGGGCTCATTATCAAGCCTACCTAGTGGCAGTGAAGTCAGTAAAGAAATTACTGTATCCTTTTCTGCCTCCGCTGCATCCTCATTATGTCATCCGGCAGAGCTTTTCTGGGTTGTACGGGGGCTTCTACACCTTGGGCCAAAGGGGGTGGTAGAACCAGCAGGAGCTAGCTGTGACTTCTTTGCAAAGCATTTTGAAGATAAAATGGCTTGCAGCCACCAAAACCTTGACTCTCCTGAATCTCAAGGGATGTCCAGAGCACAGTCTAGTCCTGTTGTGTTGAATGAGTTTTTTCAGTTGGTAAGGCTCGAGGATATGGACAAGGTGCTTGGATCAGGCATGGAATCTTTCTGGAGCGACTCTCTGAACTAGGGGTGGGTGGCCCTGCTTTGCGGTGGTTCCAGTCCTACTAGGATGGTCATTCCCAGAGGGTGTTACTTGGGGAATGCATTTCAGCCCCATGGAAGCTTCAATGTCGGGTTCCGCAGGGCCCAATCCTATCCCCCATGCTGTTTCACATATATATAAAACTGCTGGGTGGGGTGATCCGGAGGTTTGGAGTACGTTGTCAGCAGTATGCTGATGACACTCAGCTGTACTTCTCCTTTCTTTCTATCTGCAGGTGGGGCAGTGGAAGTGCTGGACCAGTGTCTTGCCTGGGTAATGGACTGGATGAGAGCCAACAAATTGAAGCTCACTCCAGATAAGGCTCAGTTAGTGGGTGGTTCCCTAGAGCAGATGGCTGGAAGCTTGCCTGCTCTTGATGGGGTTACACGTCCTTGAAGGAGCAGGTTTGTAGCTTGGGGGTCCTCCTGGATCCTTTGCTGTCACTCGAGGCTCAGGTGGCCAAGAGTGCCTTCCATCAGCTTTGACTGGTAGCCCAGCTACACCCCTTTCTGGACAGGGATAGCCTATCTACCATTGTCTATGCTCTGGCAACTGCAAGGTTAAATATACATATGTGTAGGGCTGCATCTGAAGACAGTGTGGAAACTTCAGCTAGTGCAGAATTCAGTGGCCAGGTTGCTCACCGGAGCAAGGCGGTTTGAGCATATTACCCCCATCCTGGTCTGACTGCAATGGCTACCAATTAGTTTCCAGGCCCAATTCAAAGTTCTGGTTTTGACCTATAAAGCCTTTAATGGCTCAGGACCATAATACTTGAAGGACCGCTTCTTTACGTATGAACCTACCCGGATCCTGAGATCCCCTTCTGATCTCAAGTGGTCTGGAGGGTGGCAACATGAGAACAATGCCTTCTCTGCAGTGGCTCCCCGTCTGTGGAATGCTCTCCCCAGGGAAGTTCACCTGGCACCTTCATTATACACCTTTAGGTGCCAGGCAAAAAAGTTCCTTTTTAACCAGAATTTTGGTTGATATGTTTGACATTCTATACCCTTTTTCAAATATGGCTCTTTTCTTGTGAGGGGAGGGTGTTATTGGGTTGTTGTTTTTATTCTGATTATATATGTTGTGATCTTTTCTGAGAACCACGCTGAGACCTCTGGTTATAGGGCGGTGTATAAACTCAATAAATAATAATACTAACAAATAGTTTCATTACTTAAAAGCATTATAAAACATCAAATATTTAAAACTTCGCTATACAAGGTTGCCTTCAGATGTCTTCTAAAACTTGTATAGTTATTTATCTGACCTCTCACAAGAGGGCATTCCACAGGGTGGGCACCACTACCAAGAAGGCCCTCTTCCTCGTTCCCTGTAACTTCCCTTCTCACAGTGAGGGAACTGCCACAAGGCCCTGGGACCTGGATCTCTGTGTCCTGACTGAATGATTGGGGTGAAGACACTCCTTTAGCATTTCATCAGTTTGCTTTTTTATTCTATCAGGAGATGTTGAAGGGATGCTGGCAGAAGGGGAACAATCAGAAATGTCACCAAAAGGATCGAAAGAGCAAAGGACGCTGAGGGTTCAAGATGGAGGCAGCAGGCAAGAGGGGAGACGAAAGCAGAAGTCGACGGGTGACTCTTGTATGTCTCAGGGTGGTGAAAATCAAATTGACAAAAAGGAGAAAAAACATCAATGTACATTGTGCGGACAGAGATTTTGTAATCGCTCAGCTCTTACTTCACATCAACGAACTCATACAGGGGAGAAACCGTATACATGTTCAGAGTGTGGAAAGAGATTCAGTCGGAGTGGTACCCTTATATTGCACCAACGAACTCATACAGGAGACAAACCTTATACATGTTCAGTGTGTGAAAAGAGCTTCACTCAAAGTAGTGGGCTTACTTTGCATCAAAGATCTCATACAGGGGAGAAACCGTATACATGCTCAGAGTGTGGAAAGAGCTTCACTCAAAGTAGTGACCTTACCTTGCATCAAATATCTCATACAGGGGAGAAACCGTATACGTGTTCTGAGTGTGGAAAGAGCTTCAGCCACAGCACTGCACTTACTAGACATCAACAAACTCATCGAGGCAGCAAACCTTATAAATGTTCGGAATGTGGCAACAGCTTCAGTCGCATCGACTCCCTTTCCTTGCATCAAAAAATTCATATAGGGGAGAAACGATATACATGTTTGGAGTGTGGAAAGAGCTTCATTCAGAATGGCACCCTTACCTTGCATCAAAGAGTGCACACAGGAGAGAAACCGTATAAATGTTTGGAGTGTGGGAAGAGCTTCAGTCGTGGTAGCTCCCTTACATTGCATCAACGAACTCATACGGGAGAGAGACCGTATACGTGTTCGGAGTGTGGAAAAAGCTTCATTTGCAGTAGCTCCCTTATGTTGCATCAAAGAACTCATACAGGGGACAGACCATATAAATGTTCCGAGTGTGGAAAGAGCTTCAGGCGCCGGAGTCACCTAACTAGACACCAAAGAAGTCATATAGGGAGGAAATCTTAAAAATGTTTGGCACATGGAAAGAACTTCAGTGACAGGGGCTCCCTTCCTAAACAGTAAATAACACGTACAAGGGAAGTATCTTAGAAAGGGTTGGAGTGTCTTTAATCATATCAAATAACTCCTACAGAGAGTAAACCATGAATCGTTTTCCGGTCGTCGTCCCCCCCCCCCCCATATTTTGTTTTAAATGCAGTTTTCCCCGATATATTTGCACAGAAGATCAGCCAGAAATGTTAAGAATGCCTGTGTTTGGAAAACAATTGCCTTAGATACTCTAGTCCAGGCTTTCCTCCACTTGGGTCTCTAGCTGTTTCTGGACTACAATTCCCATCATCCCTTACTGCTGCTATCTGGGGGTGATGGGAGTTGTTGTCCAGAAAGAACCAGAGACCCAAGTGTGGGAATCCTCCTCTAGTGAAAGGTGAGGATACGGACGTGAACTTTGCTGATTCAATTGTAGATGGCATCTTTCATAGCTCCGATAAGAGAGGAGTTCAGGGGGGAAACGGCCTCTTCCTCTGATGACGTCTCTCCCCCTGCCTTGCTGAACTTGTGTGTTTCTGCTTCTTTGCAGCCATGGGATCTGCTGCTGTTCAGGCTCATGCCACTGTCTGTGTTGCCTTGTCAAAAGCTGCCCACTGGTGTCCCCCAGCCCTACTCCCCCCTATGTGTGTCATTCACTATAAGGCTTGCCCAAGCCATTGTTCGCCACTGGCAGAGAGCCTGCCCAGACCCCAATGTGTCTGTTTCCTGCTCTGCCACTTCTTGTGCCAAAGGTTGCCCATTCTCCACCAGAGAAGAAGGCAAGCAGATCCTTAAGGCCGGGTTCGCTGCTGACGTCCACAGGAACCCCAGGATCTAAGCCAGGAAACCTTGCTTCGTTGTGGGGATCTGTTTCTCTGTGCACATGCGACTCGTTAGGAAATTAATTTTGGAAATGTGTTGTACCAACAGGGCAGTCAAAAAATTGAAGAATATTTGCACCCAACTTACTGCAACCAACTCACTGCCTATTGATACAAGGCAGTCGCTTTCACTGTGTTGTAATCCAGGTTTTATTGCTTATTTTGTTATTTTTAACAATAAAACTTTAGGGTTTTTTTACTCATAATGTCATTGTTTTATTTTTCCTGAACCATGGATTTAAAAAATCCCAAACATATGTGTATAGTAAAGCTGCATGTAAATTTTAGGGAACAAAATAATGAACGCCTACAAAAGATGAAATAGCCAAAACAAGTGTGCAGTTCCTAAGAATCCATTTACAACTCGCTTCAGTGCAGGTTTTCTCAGGAGTCAGTCCCACTGTTCTCAACAGGCGCGTAATCTCCGGGAAGAGCTGTATGTCAGCCTGTCTAATACTTCTCAGGGAATTAAGAGACAATGCTTAAGAGACACAGGCTTTTTTACTAGGTGTAATAGGAGAAAAAATGCCAAGGAAGCAAAAGAGACTGTTTATTTATGCGACTACAGGGGCCAGATGCTACTAGCTCAGATGTGGAAAGAAGAAAAGGTCCCAACAAAAGAAGAATGGATAACTAAGATGATTGACTATGTCGAAACGGCTAAACTTACCGAGCAGATGAGAAAAAATGGGAAAACTTTATAAACTATTTTAGAGAACGCTGTAAAAAGTCAAAACATTCGCAGGTTTGATGTAACATTTATGAACTAAGAATAGAATTAGGAGGGAGAAAATAGGTTGAAATTAATTGAGGAAATATATAGTAATTGTAATATATTGTAATGCAAGGAGAATAAAGGGGGGGAATGGAAAGGGGGGGGAGGCAATTATTGCAAATTTGGATTGGATATGTATGTACCAAAAGAAAAAACGTTGTTAATTTGAAAATTGAAAATAATTATAATAATAAATAGTTTAGAAATAGTTTAGAAAACATTTTGGGGCGCCCGCGCAGCTGATCCAGCGGGTCTTTCTGGAGGCGAGACCAGCGCCTCTCCTCGCTCTTTGCCCGGAGAAGCCCAGAAGCTCCTGCCGCTCGGCTCCGAAACGGTTAAGAGCAGCGGCGAAAGAGCTGAGATTCCTAGAGCGGAGGGAAAAAAGGCTGCCGGGAGAATAGGAGCTTCCGCTTCCTGTCTCGCTTTGGTGCGCGGGTGGGGGTCAGTTGCTGGTCATGGCGGCGGCCGTACTTTCTCGCGGAGGCGCCGGAGGTGCGTCTTATTATTATGTATTATAAGGGGAGGGAGAGTGGGGGTGCAGCTGGAGGGAGTGTGGGGAGGGATGAAAAAGAACCCTATTAGGCAAACCGTTTCAATGTAAGTTTTTTCTGTCTCCTTTTTCTAGTCAATTTACCCAGATTTTCACATGTTATTATTTTTAAATAGTGTTAATTTTAAATAATTTAATTTTAAATTATTTCAACCTCTTGAAAGTTGGTCAGCATATTGGTGTAGATTTCTCCTAATGCCCACGCTTTTGCAAAGGGTATTTCCCATAATATTTACATTTGCCATAATTAATGCATTCTGTATATAATTCAGCTAAAATGATTCATTTATAGGTGTTTCCCCCTTTGTATGGGAGTAGGACATCTTTTCCCAATGAAAGGGCAGGTTTTTCTCCTCCCTGCAGGCCAACTCTGGCAGGTGGGGGACCTTTCTTGGGCTCCCCATAGGGCTTGGGCTCAAGGCAAACCCTTAAGCATTGGGAAACCTTCTGCTGGGGCTCCCCCCTGGAATTTGTAATAATTTTTATCCGGCCTGATTTTACTATTACTTATTAAATTTATATACCTCTCTATACCCACAGGCCTAAGGGCCGTTCACAGGATAAAATTACAATATAAGAACTCAAAGTACATTATCAAAACATAAACAAAAACAAGCCAATACCCCCCCCCCCAACACACACATTTTATATATTTGTGTTTCAGTTAAACAGCAGTTTCTGCAAGAGCAGTTTGGGGCAGAAGAGGTTTTTAAAAAAAGAAGCAAGCAATTTCAAGTCCACTTTAAAAGTGTGGCTGAGGCCTTATACACACAGGCTAATAATGATAATAGTAGTGGTAATACAACTACTAATAATATGAATACCCCAGAGGGTCCTCGCCCACTCTGTGGAGCCCAATTGGCCCCCTGGTACACTCCAAGCTGGGAGACTGAGCACAAGTGGATGAAAGACCCGAATTAATGAAACCAAACACTGGTAAGGGCTCATTATCAAGCCTACCTAGTGGCAGTGAAGGCAGCAAAGAAGGCATAGTTTTCTGCCTCCATTGCATCCTCAACATGTCGTCTGGCAGAGATTTTCCGGTTTGTACAGGGCCTTTTACAGGCTGGACCAAAGGAGGTGATAGAACCAGCAGTAGCTGGCTGTGACTTGTTTGCAACGCATTTTTGGCGATCAAATTGCTTGTATCCACCAAGACCTTGACTCTGCTGTTACAGCAGATGAGTCTCATGGGGTGTCCAGAGCACATTCTAGTCCTGTTGTGTTGGGTGAGTTTTTTCAGTTGGTAAGGCTCAAGGATATGGACACGGTTCTTGGATCAGTCAGAGTGACCATTTGCATTCTAGACCCTTTCCCCTCTTGGCTGATAAAATCCAGCAGGGAGGGAACAGCTGGCAGGACCAGGGAGATGATCAGTGCCTCTTTCCAAAGGGGTGGTCCCTCCATGTTTGAAGAAGGCAGAGGTAAAACCACTCCTTAAGAAGCATTCCCTGAATTCATGAATCCTAACCAACTACCGGCCAGTTGCTAATTAACCTTTCCTGGGCAAGGTTCTGGAGCGAGTAGTCACAGACCAGATCCAGGTGCTTTTGGAAAAAACTGATTTTCTGGATCCATTTCAATCAGGTTTTGGCCTGGTTTTGACACAGAAACTACTTTGGTTGCCCTGTACAGTATGTTGATTTCTGTCATGAGAGAGACAAGGGAAATATGTCCCTGTTAATTCTTCTTGACCTCTCAGTGGCTTTCAATACTATCGGCCATAGTATCCTTCTGGAGCAGCTCTCTGAACTGGCTTTGCGGTGCTTCCAGTCCTACTTGGATTGTCGTTCCCACAGGGTGTTACTTGGGGAATGCTTTTCAGCCCCATGGAACCTTCAATGTGGGGTTCCGCAGGACTCAATCCAATCCCCCATGTTGTTTAACATCTATATAAAACTGCTGGGTGGGGTGATCTGGAGGTTTGGAGTACATTGCCAGCAGTATGCTGATGACACGCAGCTCTATTTCTCCTTCCTATCTGCTGGTGAGGCAGTGGAAGTGCTGGATCAGTGTCTTGCCTTCGTAATGGACTGGATGAGAGCCAACAAATTGAAGCTCAATGCAGATAAGAGTGAGGTGCTGTTAGTGGGTGGTTCTCTAGAACAGATGCCTGGAAGCTTGCCTGCTCTTGATAGGGTTACACGTCCTCTGAGAGAGCAGGTTCGTAGCTTGGGGTTCTCCTGGATCCTTTGCTGTCGCTCGAGGCTCAGATGGCCTGGAGTGCCTTCCATCAGCTTTGTCTGGTGGCCCAGGTACGCCCCTGGGCCCAGGGATAGTCTAACTACCGTTGTCTATGCTCTGGTAACTTCAAGGTTAGATTTAGATACGCATTATACGTAGGGCTGCCTCTGAAGACAGTTTGGAAACTTGAGCTAGTGCAGAATTCAGCAGATATGTTGCTCACCGGAGCAAGGTGGTTTGAGCATATTACCCCCATCCTGGTCTGACTGCACTGGCTACCAAATAGTTTCCGGGCCCGATTCAAAGTGCTGGTTTTGACCTATAAAGCCTTTAATGGCTCAGGACCACAATACTTCAAGGGCTGCTTCTTTCTGTATGAACCTACCTGGACCCTCAGGCTCTCTTTTGTGGGCCTCCTCCTCAAGTGGTCTGGAGGGTAGCAACACAATAACAGGGCCTTCTCTGCAGTGACTCCCCGTCTGTGGAAAGCTCTCCCCAGGAAAGTTCACCTAGCACCTTCATTATACACCTTTAGGCGCCATGCAAAAATGTTTTTATTCTGTGATCTTTTCTGTGAATCATGCTGACACCTCTGGGTATAGGGCAGTATATAAACTCAATAAATAATAATACTAACATTCATACTTTAATTATTTGTACCCCACGGATCTGACTGGGTTCTCCGAGCCACTTTAGCTGGCTTCAAACAAATATAAAAGCATAATAAAATATTAAACATTAAATACTTCCCTGTACAAGGCTGCCTTCAGATGTCTTCTAAAACTTGTATAGTTATTTATTTGTTTGACATCTGAAGGATAGTGTTCCACAGGGTGGGCACCACTGCCAAGAAGGCCCTCCGCCTTGTTCCCTGTAACTTCCCTTCTCACAGTGAGGGAACTGCCACAAGGCCCTGGGACCTGGATCTCTGTGTCCTGGCTGAATGATTCGGGTGAAAACACTCCTTTAGCATTTCATCAGTTTTCCTTTTTATTCCATCAGGAGATGTTGAAGAGATGCTGGCAGAAGGGGAACAATCAGAAGTGTCATCAAAAGGATCCAAAGAGGAGGTGGAGCAAAGGAAGCTGAGGTTTCAAGTTGGAGGCAGAAGGCAAGAGGGGAGACGAAAGCAGAAGCCAGAGGATGACTCTTGTACGTCTCAGGGTGGTGAAAACCAAATTCCCAGAGAGGAGAAAAAGCATGAATGCACAGTGTGTGGAAAGAGATTGGGTAGTCGGTCAGCTCTAACCTCACATCAACAAAGAGTACACACAGGAGAGAAACCGTATAAATGTTTGGAGTGTGGAAAGAGCTTCAGTCAGAGTAGTTCCCTTATCTCCCATCAACGAATTCATACAGGAGAGAAACCATATACATGTTCCGAGTGTGGAAAGAGCTTCACTCAAAGTAGCGGCCTTACCTTCCATCTAAGATCTCATACAGGGGAGAAACCGTATACATGCTCAGAGTGTGGAAAGAGCTTCACTCAAAGTAGTGACCTTACCTTGCATCAACACATTCATACGGGGGAGAAACCATATACATGTTCTGAGTGTGGCAAGAGCTTTAGTCACAGCAGTGCGCTTACTGGACATCAACAAACTCACCGAGGCACCAAACCTTATAAATGTTGGGAATGTGGCAACAGCTTCAGTCGCATCTACTCCCTTTCCTTGCATCAAAGAATTCATATACGGGAGAAACGATATACGTGTTTGGAGTGTGGAAAGAGCTTCAGTCAGAATGGCACCCTTACCTTGCATCAAAGAGTGCACACAGGAGAGAAACCGTATAAATGTTTGGAGTGTGGGAAGAGTTTCAGTCGTGGTAGCTCCCTTACATTGCATCAAAGAACTCATACAGGAGAGAAACCGTATACATGTTCAGAGTGTGGAAAAAGCTTCATTTGTAGTAGGTCCCTTATGTTGCATCAGAGAACTCATACAGGGGACAGACCATATAAATGTTCCGAGTGTGGAAAGAGCTTCAGGAACAGGAGTCACCTTACTAGACACCAAAGAAGTCATACAGGAGAGAAACCATATACATGTTCAGAGTGTGGAAAGAGCTTCAGTCAGAGTAGCGGCCTTAATAGACACCAAAGAAATCATACAGGAAGGAAATCTTAGAAATGTTTGGCATATGGAAAGAACTTCAGTGACAGGGGCTCCCTTCCTAAACAGTAAAGAACACGTACAAGGGAATTTGCTGCCAAGGAGTGTGGTGGAGTCTCTTTCTTTGGAGGTCTTTAAGCAGAGGCTTGACAACCATATGTCAGGAGTGCTCTGATGGTGTTTCCTGCTTGGCAGGGGGTGGACTCGATGGCCTTTGTGGTCTCTTCCAACTCTATGATTCTATGATTCTATATCTTAGAAAGGGCTGGAGTGTGGGAAGATCTTTATTCATATCAAATAACTCCTACAGAAAGTAAAACAATGATTGTGTTCTGGTCCCCCCATGTTTGTCATTCACTAAAATGCTTGCACTTCCCGTGACGAGGCAGAAGCCATTCTTGGGAATTCCTGGGCAGAGAGCTGCTGTACCCTAGACTGCAAAAAGAAATCAACCTTATCCAGCCTTATCCAGCACGCAATGCTAAAAAAATCAGATTCTGTTTTAAATGCAGTTTTTTAGATCTATTTTTACAGAAGAGCATCCAGAATTGTTAAAAATGCCTGTGTTAGGAAAACAATTGCCCTAGATACCCTAGTTCAAGCTTTCCCAAACTTGGGCCTCTAGCTGTTTTTTGGACTACGATTTCCATCATCCCTTAATACTGCTAGCTGGGGGTGATGGGAGTTGTAGTCCAGAAAGAACCGGAGACCCAAGTGTGGGAATCCTCCTCTAGTGAAAGGTGAGGATACGGACGTGAACTGCGCTGATTCAATTGTAGATGGCATCTTTCATAGCTCCGATAAGAGAGGAGTTCAGGGGGGAAACAGCCTCTTCCTCTGATGACGTCTCTCCCCCTGCCTTGCTGAGCTTGTGTGTTTCTGCTTCCTTGCAGCCATGGGATCTGCTGCTGTTCAGGCTCATGCCACTGTGTTGCCTTGTCAGAAGCTGCCCACGGGTGTCCCCCAGCCCTATTCCCCCCCATGTGTGTCATTGACTATAAGGCTTGCACAAGCCATTGTTCGCCACTGGAGGAGAGCCTGCCCAGACCCCAATGTGTCTGTTTCCTGCTCTGCCACTTCTTGTGCCAAAGGTTGCCCATTCTCCACCAGAGAAGAAGGCAAGCAGATCCTTAAGGCTGGGTTTGCTCTTGAAGGCCACAGGAAAGCCATGCTGCCGCCGCACAATTTCTGTTCTCATCCTGAAGCAAAGTTCTTAGCCTCAGGTACTATTTCTGGCTCTATAACCTGAAGCATCTGTAACCCAAGGTACCACTGTATAACCCTTCCCCCAATGTCAGTTGCTTCCTGTGTCTTCTCCCCCTCTTCTATCATGTCCCTCACAGCAGCAGTCGTTTGCGTTTCTTCCTTGATTTCATGCTCCTTTTCTCTTTGGGGGCCTTACCAAATAATTGTGTCTCTTTCTTCCCGGTGAATATTGGGAGAGTGAGAACGAAGGAGAGTCACATGGAGGTGCCTTGGAACTAACCAGTTGCAAAGAGAGGGGAGGCCAAATCACACGTACGGAAGGAAATGAGATGAGGAAGAATAAATCCCCTGCCTCTGAAGACGGTGACATTTTGGAAATCCAAGAAAACATGGATGGAGGAAAGGAGAGGACTCTGCTTAGTGTATGCGGAAAGCTTTGGTTCGAAATCGAGTCTCGCTGCTCATCGGAGAATCCACACAGGGGAGAAATCCTTTAAATGTTCAGACAATAGTAGGAGCTTAGGTTACAGATCAACCCTCAAAAGGCACCTGAGAATCCACACAGGGGAGAAACTGTTTAAATGTCTGGATTGCTTCGGTTGGAGCACCATCCTCACTTCCCATCGCAGGATCCACACCGGGGAGAATCCGTATAAATGTCTGGAGTGTGGGAAGAGCTTCAGCGCTTATGAATACCTTACTCTTCATCAGAGAATCCACACGGGAGAGAAGCCCTATCAATGCCCTGAGTGCAAGAAGAGGTTTAGTAGGAGACACAACCTTTCATCGCATCAAAAGATTCACATGGGTGAGAAGCTGTACAAATGCCCGGAAAGAGCTTTAGCGACAGCACAAAGCTCCGTTCACACCGGAGAATTCACCCTAACCCTAACCCAACCTCAATTCACATAAGAGAATCCACACGAAAGAGAAATACTTCAAACGCGGAAAGAGCTTCAGTAATAGCTAGTACCTCAGTTCCCACCCAAAAATCCACACAGAGGAGAAGCCATTTAAATGCATAGAGTGGGCATTTAAATGCATAGAGTACTCATGAACAAACGAAGAGCTTCATTCCAAAAGGGACTTAATTTTGACCCCCCAAAAATCCAGTTTTGGCCTGTTGATGTTGCCGTGAGTCCCACCAATGCGGGGCGGGGGGTGGGGTGGAATCTTGTATAAATTTTGGGCCTAAGTTACTGTGTTAGCAAGCCTTGAAAATCGTGTTTGCACTCAGAAAGGACCTAGTCAGAAATAAAATTATGGTCGCAATTGACTTAAGCCCCTTTTGGAATTAAGCTCTTCAAATTCAGGTGTGGGATAAACTTTCTAAATGCTATTCTTGTGGAAAGATCTTTCATCAGAGCTCTGATCCTTTCTCCTGCAGAGTGAAAAAAAGCTATGCTTTTCTATCTCAACTTTTTGTAATTTTATAGAGAGAGTTCTTAAAATCTCTGGCATTTTGGAGATGTTTTATTGCTCCTGTCTGTGTGTAAAGTCTTGCTTTTTGCTGTTTTGTGGTTATTCTTGTTTGGAAAGCCATCCTGGAAAGTTTAAAAATGTCCAAAACAAAATAAAATGTTTCTTCTCACTTGATTTTTTTAAGGATACCCACTGACTTTTCCTTTAATTTAGAAATTAATAATAATAAATTTTATTTATATCCCGCCCTCCCCAGCCGAAGCCGGGCTCAGGGCGGCTAACAACAATAAAATAGTACAACATTCTAAAATCATTTCATTATAAAATTAATTCAAATCAAATTGATGGCAACCATTAGGCTAAAGTTCTGTGAAGATTGCCAAAGGAGTGAGTCAGGCTGTGCCCTGACCAAAGGCCTGGTGGAACAGCTCTGTCTTGCAGGCCCTGCGGACAGATGTCAAGTCCCGCAGGGCCCTAGTCTCTTGTGACAGAGTGTTCCACCAGATTGGAGCCACAGCCGAAAAAGCCCTGGCTCTAGTTGAGGCCAGCCTAACCTCTCTGTGGCCTGGGACCTTTAGGATGTTTTTGTTTGAAGACCCTAAGTTCCTCTGGGACATACCAGGAGAGGCGGTCCCGTAGGTACGAGGGTCCTAGGCCGTATAGGGCTTTAAAGGTTAAAACCAGCACCTTAAACCTGATCCTGTACCCCACCGGGAGCCAGTGCAGCTGGTATAGCACCGGGTGAATGTGATCTTGCAGTGAGGACCCCGTAAGGAGTCTCGCCGCGGCATTCTGCACCCGCTGGAGTTTCTAGGTCAGTCTCAAGGGCAGCCCCAGCGAGTTACAAGAGTTATTAAGAAACTGCTTAATCATAAATTTTAAAAAGCTTAAGGGCTGAATGCAATGTTAGTTCTGCTCTTTGAATTTATTTTTACAAATTTGTAATATGCACTTTCATTAAAAAATATAATAATGTGGAGTACACTATGTAAGGATAAACCCAGCAAAATATACGTAAATCATAATTAGAAACATCAATAAATATTGAATGCCAATTGGTTAAGCTTAGGTCCATTAATTGGAGTGGGTTCATTCTGAGTGTATCTTGGTTGGATACAGCCTTGAGGTAAAGCAAAATGGTGGTCAGCTTCCTCATCTCAGGGGTTGGAGGCTATCGCTCATTCCACAGACAGTTGAGGAAGCCAATGGAATTGAAACAGACACGAAAGCTCATACCAAGAATTGGAGGAGAGGTGGAAAGAAGAGCTAATTTGTCTGTGGCGGGAGGTGCAATCTGGATGGTTCTGTCAGGGGTGCAATATCACCTAGCTATGGCTCTGTAGTCTACTCAAAGTTAGATACCATCTGTCAATCATGGGCATTGTAGTCCAACAGCATCCCGGACTAGGAGGTGCAGATTCTCTATTCCTTTCAAAACATCACCACGGTCCCTGTGGGTAGTGCCAAAACACCACCAGGAATCCAGCTCTGTTAGCTCATACGATCCTGCCTTATAGAGCAGGTTGTGACTACGCTTGGTGTCTCTGTGTTCTTTTCTGGGAGCAAAAGCTTGTAATTCTGTTTCTCTGTGGCAGGGGTAGGTAACCTCAGGCCTGGGACCCAAATACGGCCCCCTGGGCTTTATCTGGCTCTTGGAACTGTATCCTGGCCACACACCCCTCACTAACCCTTCTTCGCACCTCGAGGCGCTGATTGGGTTGGAGGCTAGAGCATCTTGTTTTTTTAAAAAAATTATTTGGTTTTTCATATTAAATTTTTATAGATATATCAAACATAAATCATAAAAACAAGATTCCAAGGAATCTCCTGGACTTCCATCCTCCCCTTTATGGGTCCTGTTATTAATCATTTCCTCCCACATCTTTTATGATGATCCAAATTTTTTACATCTCCATTGTGTCCAGAGTTCACCCTTAAACTACAAATGACATTCCAATCCTACTAATGATTTTAACTCTTTACGATGATCTAATTTAAGATGGGTTATAAATTTTCCACATTCCTTAATAAAATTTTGGCCTTCCTGATTTCTGACTCTTCCAGTCATTTTAGCCATTTCAGCATAATCCATTACAGTGGTACCTCAGGTTAAGTACTTAATTTGTTCCGGAGGTCTGTTCTTAACCCGAAACTGTTCTTAACCTGAAGCACCACTTTAGCTAATGGGGCCTCCTGCTGCTGCCGCGCCGCCAGAGCACGATTTCTGTTCTCATCCTGAAGCAAAGTTCTTAACCTGAAGCACTATTTCTGGGTTAGCAGAGTCTTTAACCTGAAGCGTATGTAACCCGATGCATCACTGTAACTTCATCTGCCATTCTTCACTGGTAGGAACTTTATCTTTCCATCTCCAGGCCAATAACATCTGCGCAGTCGTGGTCACATACATCAGCCTTTCTCAACCTGTGGGTCCCCAGATGTTGAACTACAACTCCCATCACCCCTAGCTAGCAAGGCTCAGGGATGATGGGAGTTGTAGTCCAACAACATCTGGGGATCCACAGGTTGAGAACCACTGGCATACATAGTCCTTTCTGCTCCCTTGGGATTTCAGCTCCTAGAATTCCTAAAAGGAAAGCTTCAGGGTGGTTGTTTTTTTAGCAAAGGTTATTTTAAACATTTTTTTCAACTCATTATATATCATTTTCCAAAATCCTTTTACTACCTTACAATTCCACCACATATTATCCAAGTAGGGCTAGGAGAGAGTTCTTGTCTGAAACACTGGGGAGCGTTTTGGGAATTCCCTTTTGGGAATTATAGGAACAGAACTACTCAAACTGTACAGAAATTTATTTATGTATGCGACTGCAGCGGCAAGAATGTTACATGCACAAAAATGGAAAGAATAAGTCCCAGTGAAAGAAGAAGAGATCCAAAAACTTATGGAATATGCAGAAATGGCGAAACTTACTGGAAAAAGAAGAAATCAGGATAACAAACTTTTTATAAAAGAATGGAGAGAGATGGTTGATTTGAATATTTACAAATCAATTGTAAACAAGTAAAAACATTGGTAGGATTATTGTAATAACCTGCAGTTTTATAAGAGTCTATATTTAAAGTAGATGAATAAATGAGTAAATTAAGTTGGAATATGCAGGAAATGTTAAAAATAAATTTAAGGAACCGCAGAAAGAGGGGGAAGGAAGTCAAGCTTTGAAATGTTAACATGATTATAAAATTATTGAAATGCATAAACCTGAAAATCGTAAAAAAATAATAATGAAATGCTGGAGAGAGAGTGGTCAATACTGAGCTAGAAGGACCAGTGCTTTCAGTACGTGTGGATCCAGAATTGGCCTCCACAGACACTTACGGACTCATTGTTAAAACCTGTTTATGGAAGGCAATCCTACTACAAACGATTGCCAAAGAAGAAGAAGGTTTGTGTGTGTGGAGACTGGGCTGCTGTACAATGGTAGGGTTGCCACCTGCCCTGTATAGTAAAGGATTGTCCCATATTTAGGTGTAAAATGTCCTGTATCGATAAAGAGTTTTGTCCTGTGTTTCAGGTCCTCTCCAAAATGCATTCATTTGAATGGGTTCGTGAAAGGTCATGTATTTTAAGCTCTGGGTAGTCAAGCACGGGACGTGGGTGGCGCTGTGGGTTAAACCACAGAGCCTAGGACTTGCCGATCAGAAGGTCGGCGGTTCGAATCCCTGCGACGGGGTGAGCTCCCGTTGCTCGATCCCTGCTCCTGCCAACCTAGCAGTTCGAAAGCACGTCAAAGTGCAAGTAGATAAATAGGTACCGCTCTGGCAGGAAGGTAAACGGCGTTTCCATGCGCTGCTCTGGTTTGCCAGAAGCGGCTTAGTCATGCTGGCCACATGACCCGGAAGCTGTACGCCGGCTCCCTCGGCCAATAAAGCGAGATGAGCGCTGCAACCCCAGAGTTGGCCACGACTGGACCTAATGGTCAGGGGTCCCTTTACCTTTACCTTAGTCAAGCACGCACAGATTTACCAATTCTTGAGGGTATGTGTTTGTGTGATACAAAGTCTAGAGGGGCCATCCTGTTAGGCTGCAACAGATTGTAAAGGATTGCTCTGAAGTCGCTTCAGCACCAGCTGAACAGAGGGAAGCTTTTAATGTTTAATAGGTTATTGTATTTTAATATTCTGTTGAAAGCCGCCCAGAATGGCTGGGGAAACCCAGCCAGGAGGGCGGGGTATAAATAATAAAATTATTATTATTATTATTATTATTAATAATAATAATAATAATAGGAAATAATCACCCCACCCTTTGCCAGAACAAAGGTGGCAACCCTATAATGGTGAAATTTGCATTGTTTCCTCTGGCACCGCCTACCTCGGGCATGTGGCCCTCACAAGGTCATCCGGAAGAGAATGTGGCCCTTGAGATGGAAAAGGTTCCTCAGTCCTGAATTAAAGGTTAGAGGGCTTCCCAGGGGAGCATCTGGTCAGAAACAGTGAGAAGGTAAAAGGTAAAGGACCCCTGGACGGTTAAGCCGAGTCAAAGATGACTATGGGGTTGCGGCGCTCATCTCACTTTCAAGCCGAGGGAGCCGGCGTTTGTCCGCAGACAGCTTTCCAGGTCATGTGGTCAGTAGGACTAAACCGCTTCTGGCGTAACGGGGCACCCTGATGGAAGCTAGAGCGCACAGAAATGCCGTTTACCTTCCCGCCACAGCGGTACCTATTTATCTACTTGCACTGGTGTGCTTTCGAACGGCTACGTTGGCAAGAGCTGGGACAGAGCAATAGGAGCTCACCCCGTCGTGGGGATTCGAACCACTGACCTTTTGATCGTCAAGCCCTAGGCTCTGTGGTTTAGACCACAGGGCCACCCACAGGATGCTGGACTAGATGGGTCCCTGGTCTGATCCACAAGGCTCATCTCACGTTATTTGAAACCCTTTGAAATAGGGCCCTGAAAATGCCAACAGGAACAAGGCCATGAAGCCTTCACAAAGCAGGTGCCTGTATATAATTCTCATAAGTCTAAAACGCCTTCAGGGCACCCACTTGGTGAAGGCAGTCAGGGTCCATCCCAGGATCACCTGCTCTTTCTGGAAGCAAACTGATGGCATTTTCACCCCGACTGGCTTTTGCAGATGAATGAATGAGTCTCTGACACAGGAGTGTCTATTTTGTATTTGTCTTTTGTTTAAATATGCCTGTTGGGTTTTTTGGTGGTGTTTTAAAACCATTTTTATTACACATCACCTTGAAACAGGTGCATGCAATAATAAATAAACGAAAGAATACATTTCTGGTTTTATTTCACAAAATGTATTTACCGCTGGACTGTTTATTTGAAAAACCCTCGCAACGGTTTACGAAACAATTAAATGAGTAAAACACGGTTAAAAGCAACCATTTTAATCCTAAATACTGTAATTAAAAAAAATTTAAAACCAAGGATTAAACATTTTGAAATATATTACCACAATGTGCAGAACAAAATACAGAGACAAAATAATCCCAAGGGCAAAGGACAGTTACATTATCAGATTACACACTATCTTAATATTGTATTGTTCTCCGGCTAGAGTGGCCACAAAAATATTTAAACAAAAGCAAGAAATCACCACAATCAGGATGATAGCTATTCCTTATCCTGAGATATCACAGAATCATAGAATTGTTAAGGTACCCCAAGGGTCATCTAGTCTGACCCCTTGCAAGGCAGGAATCGCAGCTCAATAATTCCCCCTTCTCCACTTCACATCATGGTCACATGATCATGCACAAAATCCCAGCCATCAATTTTTTACCATCAACAGAAGGATTTGAACTCCCAACAGCCCCTGCCAGCTGTGATATTGCTTCTCCACTGTTTTGGGATGTTTCGTGAAGTTTGCCTTCTGAGCAAATTTCTTTCTACACCCTAGGCGTTTTACATTTCCACGCTTCTCTGAATTCTTTAATGGCAAGTTATATCATCTCTTCTGCATGAAGCTGCAGGTGGGAAGTGAGGGTTTTGCTATGACTAAAGCCCTTGCCACATTCTAAGCATGTTTATAGCTTCTTTCCCAGAGTCGATAGTTTGATGTGAGCCGGTGCTCTCACAGGAACTCATTCCACCTTGCGTGGACTTGAGCAGTTTCTGTCCTGTGTGAATTCTTTGATGTAAAGTATAGGAGTTAAGCCAACTGAAGCTCTTTCCGCACTCCAGACAATTGTAGGCTTCTTTCTTTGTGTGAGTCCTTTGGTGGGAAGAGAGGTTGCTGCTCTTCCTGAAGCTCTTTCCGCACTCCAGACACATGTACGGTTTCTCTTCCATGTGAGTCCTCTGGTGGGAGGCGAGATTGCCAATCTTCCTGAAACTCTTTCCGCACTCCAAACACGTGTACGGTTTCTCCTCCGTGTGGGTTCTTTGGTGAGAAGTAAGGTCTGAACTCTGGCGAAAGCTCTTCCCACACTCCAAACATCCAAAAGGTTTCGCACCAGTGTGCAGCTGCTGGTGGTAAGAGAGACTTTTGCCGTCGATAAACCTCTTCCCACACTCAGAGCATTTATATGGCTTCTCTCCAGTGTGCGTTCTTTGATGTTTACTGAGGTACTTGGTCAAAACAAAGCTCTTCCCACATTCCAAACATCTGTACGGCTTTTCCCCCAAGTGGATTTTCTGATGGGAGAGGAGGGCATCCCTCCTGTTAAAGCTCTTTCTGCACTCCGAGCATTTAAAAGGCTTCTCCCCTGTGTGAAGCCGCTTGTGTAAAGCAAGGGTTTTCTTAGTACTGAATCTCTTTTCACATTCGGAGCACGTAAACGGCTTCTCCCCAGCGTGGGTTCTTTGATGAGAAGTAAGGCAAGACCTCTGGATGAAGCTCTTTCCACACTCCAGGCATTTGAACGGTTTCTCGCCCGTGTGGATTCTCTGATGAGAAGTGAGGCTAGTGCTCCTAGTGAAGCTGTTTCCACACTGCAGGCATTTATAGGGTTTGTCTCCCAAGTGGATTCTCTGATGCAAATTCAGGTTGGCGCTTCTGCTGAAGGTTTTCCCGCACTTGGAGCATTTAAATGGTTTCTCTCCCGTGTGTATTCTTTGATGGGAAGTGAGGCTTGAGCGGTTGCCAAACTTCTTCCCACACTCGAAGCACGAATACGGCTTTTCTCCTGTGTGAATTCTCCGGTGAGAATTCAGTCCCGAGGCCAAACTGAAGCTCTTTCCACACTCTGGGCATTTAAAGGGTTTCTCCCCTGTGTGGATTCTTTTGTGCGAAGTGAGGCTGCTTCTTCTACTAAAGCTGCACCCACACTCGAAGCACATATACGGCTTCACTCCTGTGTGAAGCTGTTCGTGATAAATGAGGCTTTGGCTGTGGAGAAACGTCTTTCCACACTCCAAGCATTTGTATGGTTTCTCCCCTGTGTGGATTCTCTGGTGCGACGCAAGGGCATCGCTCCTGCTAAAGCCCCTTCCGCACTCCAGGCACTTAAAGGGTTTTTCTCCCGTGTGGATTCTCTGATGGATAGTAAGGTATTCGTAAGAACTAAAGCTCTTTCCACACTCCAAGCATTTGTGTGGTTTCTCCCCGGTGTGGATCCTGTGATGGGAAGTAAGGCTCGTGGGCCAACGAAAGCACCGTCCGCAATCCAAACATTTAAATGGTTCCTCCCCTGTGTGGATTCTCTGATGTTTCTTCAGGGCTGATTTACTACAGAAGCTCTTCTCACAGTCTGAGCATTTAAATGGTTCTTCCTCGGTGTGGATTTTCCAATGAGCATCGAGGCTTGACTTGCAACCAAAGTCCTGGCTCCTTTCCTCTCCTTTGCCTGCGTCTTCTTGGATCGGGACTGCAGAGCTGTCAACACTTTGAGACTTGCCCTCCTCCTGTTTTGATTCCATTTCTGCTGTCTGCTCTTCCCCTTTGTTGCAGCTGCCTCTTTCCAGCAACAACCTGCGGGCTTTTCTTTCATTCTCACGCTCCTGCCCGTCAGCTCCTGGAAGGAAGAGAGAGAAAAACAACTGGTGAGGACCCAAGGGAAAACGGGAACCCGAAATCCATGAAGGCACACAGTTAGCTGTTACGGAGCAGCTTTTCACAACATACTTAAAGACAGAGGTCAGCAAACCTTTTCAGCAGGGGGCCAGTCCACTGTCCCTCAGACCTTGTGGGGGGCCGGATTATATTTTGAAAAAAATATATGAACGAATTCCTATGCCCCACAAATAACCCAGAGATGCATTTTAAATAAAAGGACACATTCTACTCATGTAAAAACACCAGGCAGACCCCACAAATAACCCAGAAATGCATTTTAAATAAAAGGACACATTCTACTCATGCAAAAACACGCTGATTCCTGGACTGTCTGTGGGCCGCATCTAGAAGGCGATTGGGCCTGATCCGGCCCCCAGGCCTTAGTTTGCCTACCTACACTTAAAGGTAATCCAACAGGCATTTAAAGCACGTGACTTCCCACAAAGAATCATGGGAATTGTAGTTCCCCCCTCACACAGCTACTATTTGCAGTAGTATAAACAACTGGGCAACACTGGCCTGCGAGCGCTCCAATTGGAGAACAGCCTTTACCGAAGGTGTCATGGGCTTTGAAGACGCTCAAACTCAGGACGAAAGAGAGAAACATGCTAAGAGGAAGGCAGGCTTGGCAAACCCTCACTGTGATCAACTCCTGCCCAGAAACCAATGTCCCCACTGTGGAAGGATGTGTGGATCCAGAATTGGCCTCCACAGTCACTTACGGACTCACTGTTAAGACCGTGTTCTTGGAAGACAATCTTACTCAGCTACAAGAGATCGCCAAAGAAGAAGAAGAAGAGTAGCCCCTTTTAAAATGTTTATATTTTATCGAAAGCTTTCAGTGAGAAAAAAAAAGTGGGAGCAAAGAAAAAGGGGGGGGGGAACAAATAGAAAAAAATAAATGAATGAAATTGTAATGCAACGCGGTACAGTATATTGGAAATATAAAACCATGACCCCCTTTTGATCAATGGAGGGAAGACATGACAATGCTGGCAACATAGAAACAGATGGCCTCTAGAGGCAGGTTGTGTATGTATAAGTGTAATGATAATTGGAATGCACTTATAAAAATTATAACGACTTGCTAATAATTTTACACTTGCTGAGATAACTGCGTTATTATTTGCAGTAGCTTTAACAAACTACTGTTCCCAGGATTAATCATAGCATTGTAGAGTTGGAAGGGACCCCAGGGTCATCTAGTCCAACCCCCCGCAATGCCATCCAGGACAGATGGCCATCCAACCTCTGCTTTGCGGGTATCCTCATTTGCCTGGGATATGCTTTAAATGAGTCCCATCAACTAGAACTGGTGCTATGCACTAAGTGCAAGACGGAGACCATGGAGACCAGGAGTGTTCTTCTGACTACGAAGCCCATTGGGTGACCTTAAAACAGGCACCCCCAAACTTGGCCCTCCAGATGTTTTGGAACTACAATTCCCATCATCCCTGACCACTGGTCCTGTTAGCTAGGGATGATGGGAGTTGTAGTCCCAAAACAACTGGAGGGCCACGTTTGGGGGTGCCTGCCTTAGAATATTCAGAATCTGTTTAGCCAAACAGGGATGGGAAAGCAGTGGCTGTCAAAATGTTTAATAAAACTTATTGCCAAGTGCGGGGGGCAGGATTTGAACCCTGGTCTCCCAGGTCCTAGCCCAACACTCAGAAGGAAGGAAGCAGCCTCTGACATCACCACCTACCGTGATTTAGAAAAAGATTATGGGAAGCCAGAAGGCAGCTGACTTAGTGAGGAAAACTCGGTGTGTGTGTGTGTGTGATGCCATGGGGTAAGAGTACAGAAATGAAAGCTCCAATAATTTGTTAGAACTTGCAAACTGTTTAAAAACAATACAGCATTTAAATATTAAAAACTTCCCTAAACAGGGCTGCCTTCAGATGTCTTTTAAAAATAGGATAGCTGCTTATTTCCTTGACATCTGATGGGAGGGCGTTCCACAGGGAGGGGACCACTACTAAGAAAGCCAAGCACAATAAAAAGGGCGCCTAACCCAGAGGAGCCACGATCCAGCAATTTTCCTCCATGACTTCCCTGTGAAGAGACCTTTGGTCCTGATCCAGCAGGGCCCACTCCTCCTCTGTGAAATGCACAGCCACCTCCTGGAAGGTCACCAGATCCTGGGGGAGAAGAGAACATCTCCCTGTCACGCCTTATTATTATTGATTTATTTTTCTTAGCACATTCAACATGGCAAAGAAAAAAGAGGGAAGAAATAGTACAGTGGTACCTCGCAAGACGAAATTAATTCGTTCTGCGAGTTTTTTCGTCTTGCGAGTTTTTTCGTCTTGCGAAGCACGGATTCCCATAGGAATGCATTGAGGCTAGTATTCATTCATAAACTAGAATCATGACTCCCCGTCATGATTTATTTCCACAATTTGCAGTTTTACACAAAAGCCACCAGGCGGAGCCCCTTCCATCCTTTTGTTCTCTGAACTGTAGAGTCTATTGGCAGGCTTAATCATGCATTTCTGTTTAATAATTTTACACACACATACACCCCCCAAAATTGAGAAAATGTAAATGCACACAAGATGTAACTGCTACCCTAAGATGTCCTACAAAACCACAAATGAATACGCAGACATGAAGCTTCAGTGGAGAAACTTGCAAGACGTTTTTGTCTTGCGAAGCAAGCCCATAGGGAAATTCGTCTTGCGAAGCAACTCAAAAAACGAAAAACTCTTTCGTCTTGCGAGTTTTTCATCTTACGAGGCATTCGTCTTGCGAGGTACCACTGTAAGTACATTAAAGAAGAAAGAAAGACATCGAAAACAATAACAGCAATCATCAATTCACATTGTGAACCTAGAGATCTTCTGTAAGGTAAAGGTAAAGGGACCCCTGACCATTAGGTTCAGTCGTGACCGACTCTGGGGTTGCGGCGCTCATCTTGCTTTATTGGCCGAGGGAGCCAGCGTCCAGCTTCCGGGTCATGTGGCCAGCATGACTAAACCGCCTCTGGCGAACCAGAGCAGTGCATGGAAATGCCGTTGACCTTCCCACCGGAGTGGTACCTATTTATCTACTTGCACTTTGACGTGCTTTTGAACTGCTAGGTGGGCAGGAGCTGGGACCGAGAAATGGGAGCTCACCCCATCGCAGGGATTCGAGCTGCCGACCTTCTGATCGGCAAGCCCTAGGCTCTGTGGTTTAACCCACAGCGCCACCCGCATCTCGCGATCTTCTGTATAGATCTTAAATAAAACCTGTAAGTTAATGCAAGTCTTACAGATGTGTAAACAGGTATCCACACAAAATTTACGCCTATATAAAATGTGTTAGTATGTAGCCAAAGCACTGAGGTGCTCAGACCACTGCTTAATAGACAGTGGGTATTTATTCTTCCAGGATTGTAGGGGGTTGGACTTGATGACCTTGGGGTCCCTTCCAAGTCTACAGTTCTGATTCTATACATCTCCAGCACTAATTCGGTCTTATACATCTAAGCAAGAGGTGGACTTTCATATGTGGTGGACTTGTAAAAGTATATTGGGAAATGATCCATAATGAATTGAATTTTTTTTTTAAGTACCGTATTTTTCGCTCCATAACACGCACTGTTTTCCTCCTAGAAAGTAAGGGGAAATGTCTGTGCGTGTTATGGAGTGAATGCCTACGGATGGCGGGGGGGATCTGCTGCAGTCGTGAGCAGAGGATCCATGGTTTCCCTTCCTTCCCTCCTCCGTGGCTCGCTTTGAAACAGCAAAGCGGGAGAAGAGCCGCTGAGGGACAGAGAGCCTGCTTGCTTTAAAGGAGCAAAGCGGGAGAGGAGAGACTCCTTTAAAGCAAGCAGGCTCTCTGTCCCTCTCTCCTCCCCACTCAGCTCGCTAAATAGCAGCAAAGTTTTTCAGGGAGCTGGGAGGAAGGAGAGAAGCAGAGCCTGCTTGCTTTAAAGGAGCAAAGCAGGAGAGGAAAGGAGCCTTCTCCTCTTATACCCCTCGCCTGCATTATTAGCAGCATCCTTCTCCACACAGCCAACGCGTGCTCCTTGTCCCTTGAGTGCTTTTCCTTCCCTCCCCACTTAAAACGTGGTTACAAAGCACGGATCCACATGGATCCTCAGGATTTTTGCATTGGGCTACCCCAAACTCACCGTCAGATCACATGTCTGTGGCCACAGCATGAACCACAAAAATCATACATCCACTGTTTCGTTTAGAATATTTTTTTTCTTGTTTTCCTCCTCTAAAAACTATGTGCGTGTTATGGTCGGGTGCGTGTTATAGAGCGAAAAATACGGTACTTCCCCCCCCCCAAACCATAGTCCTTTCTGTTGGAGATAATTCAGAGTGAAACTCCCAGGTGTCAAAAAAGGTTATTTACGTATGCTAGTACTGCAACCCGTGTTTCATTAGTCCGGTCCCAACCAAAGAAGACTGGAAACTTAATTTAAGTTGACTGAATATGCACAACTTGCAGACTTAACATATAGAATAAGAGAACAAGAAGAACATACGTTTAAAGGAGATTGGAAAACGTTTATTGAATATGTGGGAAATAATTGCATACAGCTGAAAACATGGGCAGCATTAAGACAAATTCAACAGTGTCTCCCTCTCACGTGTATATATGTAGAGTAATTAAATTAAGTTGGGAGGTAATATTGAGTATACAACAAATATTGATACAGTGGAAGAATTTTGGGCCCCGCCTCTGGTTTTTTCTAAGGGTGTTGGGAACTGGACCCAATAAGCTGTGTAAAAGGAACTTCCTGAAGCTTACAAAAGAGGTTTGTTTCTTTGTTTCTGGAGATTCTAGGAAAAACAAAACAAAACAAAAAGACTGTGAGCCCTTTAAGGGAGAGATTTGCCTGAGTATGTCGGGGAGAGATGGGAAAAAGGGGGGAGGGACTCCAGGGGAAAGGAAGTCATCACGTCAAGAAGAAATTAAAGAAATTAAAGACCTAGACATTCTATGGTTAAAAATAAAAGAAGAATTTAAACAAAATGAATTACACATGGAAAACAAATTAGGAGAAATGCAAGAGATGATTGATAAAAAGATAGAGGGGGCAGTTGGAGAACTCTCAATTAAGATCCAAGAGCTGTCAGCTAAATCTAAAATAATTGAAGAATCTAATAAAAAAATGCAGAAAGAGATGAGAGAACAGAAAAAAGAGACAGAAAAAATAAAGGAAGAAATGAGAGAAGTAAACAAAATACAAGAAAGGATTTGGGATAATTTAGCTATGACAGAAATGCGTCAGAAACAGCTTCATTTAAAATTTAGGGGAGTAGGTGAGGAGATGAATGAAGATATAAAAGAAAAAATGACTAAAGAATTATCTAAGTGGCTGGGAATAAAAGAAGAAGATGTGGCCTTCTCTATAGAGAATGCATTTAGAATAAAGGTGAAACCGCAACAAATCAAGTCAAGGAAACTCCTTGGAGATTGTTTAGTGATCTTTAATTCAATTGAGATGAAAAATTTAATCCTGAAAACGAGCTACCAAAAAAAACTTATAATTGAAGGTAGACCTATTATTATTTACAAAGAAATACCAGTTAGGTTGTTACGTAAAAGAGAAGGGTACAGACAAGTGGTAGGTGTCCTAAAAAGAAATGACATACAATATAGATGGGAGTTCCCTGAAGGGGTCACCTTCTTCTATAAAGATAAAAAATTTAAGTTGACGGACACTCAAGAGGTGGAGAAATTTCTAAGAAGGTATGAGAAGGAGCTTGGCAAGGCCGAAATCAGGTTAGGAGACAGGGGGGAAAGTAAAGATGAGAGAAGAAGAAAGAAGGAGAGGGGAAGTGAGAAAGATGAGAAAGAAGAGGAAGAAGAAGTTGATGAGGAAGAAGCCGCGGTGGGAAAAGATGCGGCAGAAGAGGAGGAACTCTTAGGGAACAGGGGTTCCAGACTATAAGATTGGTAACCCGGTTAGAGTAAATAAAAGTTAAACATAACAGCATCGCTGAAATTTCTGTCCTGGAATGTGAATGGGCTAAATGAAAAACTTAAAAGGAATAAAATTGAGAAGGCTTTGAAAAACAAGAACTATGATGTGATCTGTTTTCAAGAGACACATGTAGCCAAAAAACATAAACATATTTTGATAAATAAAAGGTTGGGGGTGGAATTTATTAACTCAGATGTAAATAAAAAAAGAGGAGTAGTTGTTTACGTTAAGGAAAAATGGGACCCCGTATTAACTTGTAAAGACGATGAGGGAAGAATACTGGGAATACAACTTAATCATCAAGGGGAAAAAATCAATGTGGTAACAGTTTATGCCCCAAATACAAACAAAGCAGAGTTTTTTGAAAAATTGGAACAAATATTACTAGATTTGGAAAATTACAAATTAATTCTACTTGGAGACATGAACGGTGTACCAATACCAGAACTTGACAGAAGTGGAAAAAAGGGGAAATCGAATCAAGGGAAGCTCCCAAGATCATTTAGTAATCTTGAGGAAAATTTAGATTTAATAGATATATGGAGGCATAAAAACCCAATAACGAAGCAGTTCACACATTTTTCAGAACCCCACCAGAGTTGGGGTAGAATTGATCAGATTTGGGTGTCACGTGCATTATCGACAAGAATAACGAAATGTGAGATCCAGCCTAGAACCCTTTCTGATCATTGTCCAATAGTTTTGGAAATAAAACGTGAAATATCGGGAGTGTACAGGTGGAGAATGAATGAATATCTATTCGAAATTGACGAGGTGAACGAAAAGGCTAAAAGTACTCTGAAAAAATATTTTGACTTAAATCTGAATAAAGAAACCCCAATTAATATAGTTTGGGATGCGAGTAAGGCAGTGTTAAGGGGTTTTTTAATACAACAAAACAATTACAGAAGGAAACTTAGAGAACAAAAGAAAGAAGAAATTATTACCCAACTGAGAGACTGTGAGAAAAAATTAACAATAAACTCGGGAGATGAAAGGACTAAACAAATAGTTAAAGTGCTACAATCACAATATTCAGCATTACTAAACCAAGAAGTAGAATGGAGAATTAAATCCATGAAGCAAAAATATTTTGAATCAGCAAATAAAACGGGGAGATTACTGGCGTGGCAATTAAGAAAAAGGAAAAAGGAAAATGTGATTAATAGAATAAAATCGGGAGATATGATAATAGAAGATCCAGATGAAATAAAAAAAAAGTTTCTCCAATTCTATGAAAAGTTGTATGAAAAAGGAGAGGAAGATAATGTAGAAATAGGAAAATACTTGGAAGAGTATAGAGGGGAATATTTAACTGATGAAGAAAGAGCTCAATTAAACAAGAAGATTACAATGGAAGAGATTAATGAGGCTATTAAGAAGATGAAACCCGGAAAAGCACCCGGACCGGATGGACTGTCAGCAAAGTATTATAAGGTTTTAAGGGAATATCTTGCTCCGGTGCTTAGTGAAGTGATTAATGATGTTCTACAAGGAGGGAAGATTCCAGATTCATGGAGAGAGGCACACATCACATTAATACCAAAAGCGGATGCTGAAAAGATGGACGTAAGTAACTACAGGCCGATATCGTTACTTAACTGCGATTACAAAATCTTCGCAGATATTTTGGCGAACAGACTCAGGAAATACTTAACAAAATCTATTCATAAAGATCAAGCGGGATTCCTCCCTAACAGGCAATTAAAAGATAACGTTCGGCATATACTGGACATTATTGAGTACTTGGATCTTAGGACCGACATTCCTGCGGCGATGATTTTTATCGATGCCGAAAAGGCTTTCGATAATGTTTCTTGGAGGTTTTTAATACAATGTATTAAAACAGTAGGAATAGAAGGACCATTTTTGGAAGGTATTAAAGCAATATACTCAAGCCAAAGGGCCAAACTGATAATTAACAATAATCTCACTAATTCTTTTACAATTGCAAAGGGCACGAGACAGGGGTGCCCGTTGTCTCCCCTTCTATTTATTATGGTTTTGGAAATAATCGCAAATAAAATAAGGAAAACACCAAAAATAAGAGGTATAAGAATTGGAGAAAAAGAATATAAATTAAAGGCTTACGCCGATGATTTGGTATTGTCTTTAGAGGACCCAATAGAAAGTGCCAGTAATGCCCTGGAGTTATTAGAGGAATTCGGTAAATTGTCTGGGTTTAAGTTAAATAAAATAAAAACTAAGATCTTAACAAAAAATTTGGCCGAAGATGTAAAAAACCAGCTAGAACTAAAAACAGGTATTAAAGTGGTGAAAAGGGTAAAATACCTGGGAATATGGATCTCCCCGAAAAATATAAATTTAGTGGAGGATAACTACACTAAGGTCTGGAGAGAAATTAAGAAAGACTTAGATACTTGGAATAGGTTAAAATTGTCCTGGACAGGAAGGATGGCCGCGATTAAGATGAGCATTCTTCCGAGACTACTGTTTTTATTCCAGAATATCCCGGTAATTAGAGGTACGGCATGTTTTAAGAATTGGCAAAGAACTTTAGCTAAATTTATATGGCAAGGGAAAAGGGCAAGAATTAAATTCAAACTCCTCACGGATCTAAGAGAAAGAGGGGGTTTTGCAGTTCCGAACTTAAAACTTTATTATGAGGCCGCTTGTCTTTGTTGGATAAAAGAATGGGCCATTTTAAAAAACACGGATTTGTTGGATCTAGAGGGATTTAACATTAGATTCGGCTGGCATGCTTATTTGTGGCATGATAAAGGAAAGATCCACAGAGGCTTCTCTAATCATATCATTAGAGGCTCGTTATTAGAAGTTTGGAACAGGAACAAAAAGCTGATTGAAAGAGACACCCCTTGGTGGCTTTCACCAATTGATATCTTAACAATAAAAAAGTTAAATCTGGAATGTGAAAGATGGACATACGAAGATCTCCTAGTTAAATCAGAAAGAGGGTGGAAAATTAGACCGTACGAAGAGCTAAAGGATAAATTAACTGGATGGATACAATTTCACCAAATTAATGCGTTATGGTACGATCATAAAAAAATAGGAATGAGTGAAAAAAAGTCCAGGTACCAGGTGGAAATCTTAGAAAGTAATACTAAACTTTTATCCAAAATGTATAACCAACTGTTAGACTGGGATACTAAAGATGAAGAGGTGAAAGGAGTAATGGTCAAATGGGCCAGAGACCTTGGATATAATCTGGAGTTTGACAGATGGGTAAAACTTTGGAAGAAAGGTATGAAGTTCACAGCATGTGCTGCTCTCCGAGAAAACATGGAGAAAATGATGTATCGTTGGTACATCACCCCGGCAAAACTGGGGAAGATGTATAAGACAGGAGACAGCACATGCTGGAAATGTAAAACTAAAGAGGGCAATTTCTTTCACATGTGGTGGACCTGTGACGAAGTGAAAAGATTTTGGGGACAAATTTACGATGAATTAAAAAGAATACTGAAATACACCTTCCCCAAAAAACCTGAAGCGTTCCTTTTAGGTATGATCGGAGAGGAGATCAAAAATGAAGACCAAACATTCTTTCAATATGCAATGGTGGCCGCCAGGATTTTGTTAGCGCAAAACTGGAAAACTTCCAATATCCCCACCATTAGAGAATGGCAAATGAAATTATATGAGTATATAGAATTAGCTAGAATGTCACAAAAAATTAGGCATCAAAAAATCGTTAAGTTTACGAACGACTGGAATAAATTTGTAAGTTACATTGAAATCAATCTAGGTATTACCAAAATCACAGTGGGCGGAATCTAAAACCTGCGATGTAAAGAGCTGATATAATACAATCTGCAGATAAGCGATGAGTTTATTTTGCCTAAACTGAGATGGAAGGAAGTCAATTGAGTGATGTTATGTTGGTTTGTTTGTTTTATGTTTATAGGCGTTGTTTGTTGTTGTTGTTTGTTTGTTTGTTTGCTTTTTTTTTCTTTTCAGTCTTTTTTCTTTTTTGTATTGTTTGATGTCGTTTCCAAAATATCAATAAAAAGATTAGTAAAAAAAAAAAAAAAAAAAGACAAATTCAACAGTGTAAATAAATTTTGATGGATGCAATAACGGAATAATGAATGGTTTAGTTTTTGTAAAATATGCTGGGATTTATGATGTGCAGGATGAACCGTGGAAAGAGAAGAAGGTCACCGATATCTTAAGGATGTAAAATGAGTATTTTAGATTGTAAAACAGAAAACGTAATAAATATTCTATTTTTTAAAAAACCAATTCTGATTCCCTAAATTCCATAGCCCCTTTTGTTGCCCAGCTATGAATACTACAGGAATATACTTTAGAAATATACATCTGTGAATATCAAGGATTTTTCCAAAACTGATGGGAGTAGCAACTTCAAACCAAAAGGAATCTAAAGAGGTATTTTCAACATTACCTCCCACATCTAACTGCATTAGGCAGTGCATCCATTCACAACACCTGTTTAATTCTTCCCAAAGAATTACGGGAGTTGTAGTTTGTGCCTCCTGGAAGTGTTATCTGCCTGAAACACTGACACTGTGCGTCTGAGCTGAGAAGGTCCTCCTCACCCAGGATCTTGGGATCTTCTCCTTCTTTAGTTCCGGCTGAGTCTTGCCCTTCCAACTTCCATCCGCAATGCAAGCCAGACTCCAGTGTGGATATAGGATCGCTTCCTTCTTCCGTCAGATTCCTTCTTGAAGCAGAGATTGTAGAAATGAGTGGGGATCCCTTGCCCTGCAAAGCCACAAAGATGTCATGTGACAATCCTGTTATTAACACCCTTGGGAAAGGATTAATCAATTGATCCATTTGCTAATTCCACGCCTCCCCCCCCCCAAAAATAAAAAGTTTCTGTATAAATGGTTTCTAGAAAAGAAGAACATTTCTAAGTGATACATGCCATTGGACCCTTTGATGGTGTTTTATGGTAATGTACCATTCTGTTCAAATTAGTAAGTAGCAACATTTTATATTCAGATACTATTTTTATATTATTATAAACATTAATAAGAGTTGCTTGATCAGGTCAGTGGTCCTTCTAGGGCAGCATCCTGTTCTCACAGTGGCCAACCAGAGGGAACCAGAGGGCAGGATCCGTGCAGAAGAGCCCTCTCCTCTCCTGAAACTGGTATTCAAAGGTATTGCTGCCTCTGATGACTGTGGGTGAAGAAAATATTGTGCATAGAATCATAGAGTGGAAGGGCCCTGTGGGTCATCTAGTCCAACCCGCTGCAATGCAGGAATCCATGGTGATGTTGGCATCCGTCTGTCTCGGGAGACCATGGAGGAGTGTGCCTTTGGGGGTGAGGTCAAGATGTTGGGAGAGTTGCAGGGCCTTCTCTGGCTGTAGAGACCAATATGGGGGACATGTTTATTCTATGACCTATGGATCCCTTTCGCTCAAATATGGGGGGAGGGGGAATCAACTCAGCAGGGAGAGAGAGAGAACATTCCTGGAGGGAGTGGGCACAGCGTAGGGAAATAATGCATAGACAGGAAAAAACAGAAAAATGTGAAGGGGTGCTGAAATTGCGCTCAAATAATATCGAGGGCACAGGTGAAAGGCAAAGCAAGTTTCTAGCCCTCTTGCTTTGGAATGAAGAGCTGTTTAAATAGGAACCAAGGAAGCTGCCTAGTCCAGAACCAGACCATTGGACCATCTAGAGCCGTGCTGTCTGCACAGACTGGAAGCATCTCTCCAGGTTTCAGGAAGGGATGATTTCCTAGCCCTGCCGGAAGATGTCGGGAATCGAACCCGGAACCTTCTGCACCCAAGAGCCACTTTCGCCTTTTAAGAGACACCACACTCAGAATTCACCAGCCACCACGGATCTCTGGGAGTTACCAGGATGAAACTGTCTCACCTGCTGCTGCTTCTCCTCTGCCCGGCTCAGGAGGAAACCTTCGGCCAGGGCCACCGCCTGGGAACTGGTCTCCGCTCCCTGATCCTTCACCCAGTTCTCCATCTCCGGGGGGAGGACAGCCAGGAATTGCTCCAGGACCACCAGATCCAGGATCTGAGCCTCGGTGTGTCGCTCTGGCTCCAGCCACTCCCTGCAAAGGCGGTGGAGTCGGCTGCAAACCTCTCGGGGTCCCTTGGCCTCCGGGTAGCGGGAATGCCTGAATCTCTGGCGCTGAGCATGTGAGCTGAGGGCGTCCTCATCCAGGAGGGTCTTTATAGCTCTTCCCAAGATCTCCCAAGTGGGGCAGTTTGGGGATTTGGGCAGCAGCCTCCAATATGGCTGAAGGATTGTCCCCTGCAGCCTCTTTTCCTATTCTTTCCAGGTTCTGCTTCAAGCCAAAGGCTGGCCAAGGGAGCGTGGACCACAAAGGGGCAGAGCCAGAGGTGGGGGAACCTCAGGTCCTGCTCCAAGCTGCTCTGGGTTGCAGCAGGATCCGGCCCCAGCCTCCCTGCTTGCTTCCTTCCATGCATCCAACCTCTGCAGCCTCTCTTCTGCAAAAGAACCATGCACAAGGCAGGAGGGAGGAGGGGCGCTTGCCCTGGAGGACCAAGCGGCTCCTCCAGTTTCCTGCCTCTCTAGGAATCCTACACTTGATATTTAACCCTTGGAAGGCCAAGGCAGCCAACCCTTGGAAGGCCAAGGTGGAAGAAAATCTCTCCCTTTGGGGAATTCTAATCTCTATTTTGACAAGGATGGGACATCTTGGGCAGTGGTGAGAGGCAGTGTGGTGTAGTGGTTACAGTGCTGGACTATGGCCCTGGGAGACCAGGGATCCAATTCCCCACCGGGTGGCCATGGGGCCAGTGAATGCCTCTCAGCCTAGCCTACCTCACAGGGTTGTTGTATGGGATTAAAGGAGGAGAGAAAGAACCATGTATTAAAGGGACCCCTGACCATTAGGTCCAGTGGCGGACGACTCTGGGGTTGTGGTGCTCATCTCGCTTTACTAGCTGAGGGAGCCGATGTTTGTCCACAGGCAGCTTCAGGGTCATGTGTCCAGCATGACGAAGCCGCTTCTGCCAAACCAGAGCAGCGCATGGAAACGCCGTTTACCTTCCCGCCGGAGTGGTACCTATTTATCTACTTGCACTCTGGCGTGCTTTTGAACTGCTAGGTTGGCAGGAGCTGGGACTGAGCAACGGAAGCTCAACCCGTCGCGGGGATTCGAACCGCTGACCTTCTGATCAGCAAGGCCTAGGCTCTGTGGTTTAGACCACAGCGCCACCCGCATCCTAAAAACTGCATTTAAAACAGAATTCAGTTTTTAGCATTGTCTCCTGGATGAGGTGGGCTTTCCTTTTGGGGTCTGGGGTTCAGCAGCTCTCTGCCAGGAATTCCCAGGAAGGGATTCTGCCTTGTCAAGGGAAGTGAAAGCATTTTAGTGAACGACAGACATATGGGAGGAACCAGAGGACAGTTTCTAAGAAGGCAGTAGAGTTGAGATGTAAAATTTCCGGAAATTTTGAAACCCAGTTATTTCCGGGGGGAAAGGAAAATTTGGAAAATTGGGGGGGGGGGGAATTCAGTGTGCAGTGCAACAATAGAAGACACAACATATACATGCAGTTTATTCTATCTCACTTTCTCAACTACTGCTATCATTTTCCATTTCTTCTTCCTCTTCCTCTTTGTCATTTTCCCCATGGAATTCTAAAAAATGGCTTTGGGGAAAATGGGGGGGGACTGTCCCCCCCATTTTTTCGTTTTTTTCCTCAGAAATGCAGATGACACAACCTTGATGGCAGAAAGTGAGGAGGAATTAAAGAACTTTTTAATGAAGGTGAAAGAGGAGAGCGCAAAATATGGTCTGAAGCTCAACATCAAAAAAACGAAGATCATGGCCACTGGTCCCATCACCTCCTGGCAAATAGAAGGGGAAGAAATGGAGGCAGTGAGAGATTTTACTTTCTTGGGCTCCATGATCACTGCAGATGGTGACAGCAGCCACAAAATTCAAAGACACCTGCTTCTTGGGAGAAAAGCAATGACAAACCTAGACAGCATCTTAAAAAGCAGAGACACCACCTGGTTAAAGCTATGGTTTTCCCAGTAGTGATGTATGGAAGTGAGAGCTGGACCATAAAGAAGGCTGATCGCCGAAGAATCGATGTTTTTGAATTATGGTGCTGGAGGAGACTCTTGAGAGTCCCATGGACTGCAAGATCAAACCTATCCATTCTGAAGGAAATCAGCCCGGAGTGCTCACTGGAAGGACAGATCATGAAGCTGAGGCTCCAATACTTTGGCCACCTCATGAGAAGAGAAGATTCCCTGGAAAAGACCCTGATGTTGGGAAAGATGGAGGGCACAAGGAGAAGGGGATGACAGAGGACGAGATGGCTGGACAGTGTTCTCGAAGCTACGAACATGAGTTTGACCAAACTGTGGGAGGCAGTGGAATACAGGAGTGCCTGCCGTGCTCTGGTCCAGGGGGTCACGAAGAGTCGGACACGACTAAACGACTAAACAACAACAACAAGGTGCTACTGGAAGGAATCTTTTAAAAAAAATTCTTCTGTTTCGACTACGACAGACCAACATGGTTACCTACCTGTAACTCGGTATTTCATCAGCAGAGTTCTATTCTGAAACATTGCCTTTCACTAGACTATGCAACAAGGAAACTGTCTCGCTAACACACATGTATTTTTAAATGTTTGACTGCTCTTCCGTGCAAAACTGATGTATCTAAAAATTGTATTTAAAACATAATTTGGTTTTTTAATATGTGCTGGATGAGGTTACATCTTCTTCCTTTCCCAGATTATAAGATAAACAAATACCTGCACATAGCTGCATAGTGGATTTCACATTTCCAGATTGTGTGTGTGTGTGGGGGGGGGGTGTTACAGGAAATACTAGGGGAGGGGAGAGCTGGGGGGAGAACACACAGCACAAATACATCCCATCAGGAACCGGCCACTGCCTGGATATTTCGGAGACATAAAACTGAAATCCCTCCTAGGCAGATGAAGGTGAAGAAACACACATCCTGGAACAGTGACCTATTAGCACTCTAGACACAGGCTTGAAAATCAATGCATCTTCTATACTGTTCTAATTTCTCTCTCGACCAAATGCGTCATGGACTTTGAAGACACTCGAACTCAGGAGGCAAGGGAGAAGCGTGCCAAGAGGAAGGCATGCATGGCAAACCCTAACCATGATCAACTCCCACCTGGAAAGCTATGTCCCCACTGTGGAAGGACGTGTGGGTCCAGAATTGGCCTCCATAGTCACTTACGGACTCATTGGTTTTTTGAAATAAATTTTTATTCATTTTTCCTTTTCATTCATTACATACATCTCAAAGTCTTAACATTTACTATGTATTCCTTCCTCCCTCCCCTCCTAGGCTTCCCCAACTTCCTCTTCTGGTTTCTTACTCTTTTCACCCACCTTGCTACCTCCTAACAGAAAAAGTTATTAATAACATAACATCAAACCTAAATACATAAAAGTAAACACACCATATTTCTCTATCTTCTACACATTTTCTAATACTAATAGTGTGAATGTTTATTTAAATCCTGCCATCAAGCCTATCGACTTTGTTTCTATAAATGGTTCCCATTGTTTTTCAAAGTCGCTGTTGTCCTTTTCTCTTAGTCTGTCTGTCATTTTTGCCAGTTCTACATCATCATCATCATTTTTAATTTGTATACCGTCTTTCAATTTTACAATACTCAAGGCGGTTTACAAGCTGAAGAAACAGAAAATGTGCATCTTATAACAATCTAATGCAATATAAAAATGTGATAATAAAACGTAACTTTAAAATAGGCAACCTCCATCCGAAAAGTAACATTCAACAATCATTAGAACAGTATAAAATAATAGTATCAACATATAAAAGTTAAACAGAAATCCACTCAACAGTTACAATAATATCTAAACTGTAATCAATAAAACAATGGCAAGCCACAGTACATAAAACAATACGATACACATTGAGAAGCAGAGAGTGGGGCAAGGCAGGTGGAAGGAGGCCTTGCCTGATGGAGTCTCTCCCCTCACAGTTCTTCCTCCAGGCACAGCTTCCTTGTGAGGAGACCCAGGGCCGGAGGGTGGGGCAAGGCAGGTGGAAGGAGGCCTTGCCTGATGGAGTCTCTCCCCTCATAGTTCATCAACTTCTCTTGCCATGGTTCTTTACCTGGTATTTCTCCAGTCTTCCAATTTTGTGCAATCAACATTCTTGCTGCTGTACATAAATAAAGTCCTCTTTCCTTTCCTTATGTCTTGGCCTAAAATACCTAGTAAGAAGGCTTCTGGGTTTTTTAGAAAAGTTATTTTCAACATTTTCTTCAATTCATTATATATCATTTCCCAATAGGCTATTACCTTTTTACAATCCCACCACATATGATAAAACGTACCTTCTATTTCACATCTCCAACACTCTCTTTTCATTTTTATACATTTTTGCCAGTTTAACCGGTGATAGATACAATCTATACATCATTTTCACATAATTCTCTCTCAATAGTATATAACCTGTCAATTTCAAATTTACTTTCCACAATTTTATCCAATCTTCAAATTTTATGTTATGGCCCATTTAATCATTACCGATTTTACTTCTTCATCTTTGGTTTCCCACTCCAAAAGAATGTTATATGCCTTTTTAAATAATTTTGTATTTTCTTCTATCACTTCCTGGGGGCTCCCAGTACGTTTCCAAGCACAATTCAAAGTGCTGGTGTTGACCTTTAAAGCCCTAAACGGCGTTGGCCCAGTATACCTGAAGGAGCGTCTCCACCCCCATCGTTCTGCCCGGACGCTGAGGTCCAGCGCTGAGGGCCTTCCGGCAGTTCCCTCATTGCAAGAAGCAAAGCTACAGGGAACCAGGCAGAGGGCCTTCTCGGTAGTGGCGCCCGCCCTGTGGAACGCCCTCCCATCAGATGTCAAAGCGATAAACAACTACCTGACATTCAGAAGACATCTTAAGGCAGCCCTTTTCAGGGAAGTTTTTAATGTGTGATATTTTAGTGTATTTTTGGTTTCTATGGAAGCCGCCCAGAGTGGCTGGGGAAACCCAGCCAAATGGGCGGGGTACAAATAATAAATTATTATTATTATTATTATCTTTCTTGTCAGGAATTCCAGTACCAGAACAAACAACAATGGTGACAAGGGGCATCCTTGTCTAGTTCCTTTTTGTATACTACATTTATCTGTTATCACCCGATTTACAATCATTTTTGCATTTTGATCTGAGTAAACAACTTGCATTCCCCTATTAAAATTTACTCCAAATCCCATCTCCTCCATCACCCTCTTCATGAAGCTCCAAGAAACATTATCAAATGCTTTTCCCGCATCTCTAAACATTAATGCTGCTTTTTTCTCATTTCTCACTTCCAGGTACTCTATAATATTTAATACATTTCTAATATTATCTTTGATTTCTCTGCCTGGAAGGAATTCAGCTTGGTCATGACGAATAAATTCTTTTAGGATTTTTTTCATTCTATTTGCCAAAACAAATGCCAATAGTTTATAATCATTATTAAGTAATGAGATCGGCCTATAATTTTTAACTAACGTCACATCCAAATCTTGCTTTGGTATCAAAGTTATATAGGCTTCTTTCCATGTTTCTGGAACTTCCCCTGTTTTCAAAATCTCGTTCATTGTGTCATATCATCCAGTATTTCTTCATTCAGTCTCCACCGAAAGGTGGACTGAGTGTCTTTCTGTATTTCCATAGTTATAGAATTATGATCTGACATTGTTCTTGGATCTATTTCAATATTTTTAATTTTTGGCTCCAATTCCTTAGAGACCCAAACAGCATCCAGTCAGGCACTGCTTTCATGAACATGAGAGAAAAAAGTGAACTATTTTTCGAACGGATGCTTGATTCTCCAAATATCTATCAATTTTACATTTTCTATCATTTCAAAAAAAGTTTTGAGAAGTCTACCTTCTTTCGTGTCTTTCCTCCTAATCGTTCTTTCGCTAGTGATGGGACTCTAATTGTCTCTAAATCCTGAATTTTTATTTATTTTTATTTGGTGCATATATCCCTACCAAAATTATTTTTTCTCCCTCAACTTTAATTTCTACCATTAATTTTCTCCCTTTCTCATCCTTTTGAATTAATTGTGGTTCAAGTGCACGTTTTATGTACAAAACAATTCCACGTTTTTTGGAAACATCTGATGCAACAAAATGGCTCCCTAGTCTCTCATTACTCAAGGTTTTCTCATGCTTTCTTGCAACGTGAGTCTCCTGTAGGCAAATTATATCCAAATTCCGTTTTAAAACTCATGCCACCCCCTGTTTCTTTTTATATTACTGTTAAGGCCACTGACATTCCAAGTTAGTAATTTAAGATTTGCCATTATCTAATTCATTTCGAAAAGATTTGCTTTTTTGCCCTGCTCTTTCAGTCTTTTCCATTTCATCTCTTTGCATCTCATAAGGGGTTCTAAAGTCTCTCCCCAAGCTTTGAAACTCCCTCCAGGAATTCCCATTTGTCATTTATTTCTGCTCCTCTTAAAGTTGCTGTCAGGTTTTGATACTTCCTTCTCTTAACTCTCAATTTAAATGGCATTTCTTTAAAAACGTCAACTTTCTGTCCTTCACTCACCAGACCACCCTCAAAACATTTTTGCATTACTGCATCTTTAATTTTCTTTGTTGTGAAAGTCAAGAGAATGTCTGATGGCTGTCTTTTCTCTCTTGAAGCTCGGGTTCGAACTCTGTAAACATTCTCAATGCATGCTTCCATTCCTTCCTGTGCCCCCATCCAATTCCCCAATATCCCGTCCATATAACTTGCAAGGCCTTGTTCCTTCTCCTTTTCCGGCAACCCTCTTATTCGAATTTTAATTTAATTTTACAGTGGTACCTCAGGTTAAGTACTTAATTCGTTCCGGAGGTCCGTACTTAACCTGAAACTGTTCTTAACCTGAAGCACCACTTTAGCTAATGGGGCCTCCAGCTGCTGCCATGCCCCGGAGCCCGATTTCTGTTCTCATCCTGAAGCAAAGTTCTTAACCTGAAGCACTATTTCTGGGTTAGCGGAGTCTGTAACCTGAAGTGTATGTAACCTGAAGCGTATGTAACCTGAGGTACCACTGTAATTGTAAATTATGTTGTTCTAGTTCATTCTGTCTGTCTGCCAGCCCCCCTACCGCCCCCGCTAAAGCCAATTGATCTTCCTTTATTTCTTCTCTAGATTCCACGGTTTGTTCTAGTTTTACTACCTTTACCTCCAAAGCATTTACTTTTTCATCCAGTCTGTCAAATTTCTGCGACAATACTTCCTTGGTGTTCTCTATATCTGATCTTATTTCCATAAATTGTTTAATCATAGTCTGCTCCAACCCTTTCCTAAATTCTGCAAAATGTAAGGCCGTAAGTTCCGCCGTTTCTGATTTTGGAGTATTTTCTATATCTCCCTGTGCTGAGCCTCTCCTTCTTTCTGACACTCTCTGTTTTACTGGCTCGTTTAGATTTCTCTGCCATGTCAGTTCTCAAAAACAAACTGTTCCCAAGCGCTTCTGTCTTAAGGACACTTCAGTCCTCCTGTCTTTTCCTCACTCCTATCTTGCATACAACAGTTCTCCCACCAATCCAATTCCCACACCCTTTTAAACCAAACTGTAACAACACTTTCAGGTTTACAGAAAATTACAAAAGTTCCACAATATCCAAAAAATAAAAAGAGAAGAGGGCAAGATCAACTTTATATACAATCTACGGAAGAAAAAATAAAAAAGCAGGCCACAACAGCAGTCTAATAGTTACCACTGTTCAAACTCGCTGTTACGGTGTCTCCTTGATGATTTAGCACTTGCCAAACTTCTAGTTATATTATAATCCACAAAATGTCTTGTAATCTAAAACTCCACTGTGAGTCCAAAAATTTTCCAGACGTATTTATAATCCAAATGATATTTGTAATCCAAATGAGGTTTGTAATCCAATATCTGCTGCTTCTCTGTTTCTATTCAGTTTTTATTCCAATACAGGCCCTGTTCTTTAAAAAGGAATCCTTCCCCCCCCCCTTTCTCCTACTCCAGCTCTTACCAGGCACTTTCCCTCCCTGGGATTACCTCCCAGTTATGGAAAAGTGTCCTTCTGCCAAGGTTTGGTAGGACTTGCCAAGATACAAAGGTCCTTTTTAGAATTATTATTTTTTAAATCTTGGCAATTTTTCCAAGCCTTTCAGTACTTTCACTCACAAAATCTGCATTCCTATTCATAAGAACTGAGAGTACTCCAATCTCTTCCTGTATCTTCCTTTTAAGAAATCAAAGAACAAAGAGCAATAGTTTCTTCTTGTATCCAAAGTATATTGTGTTATTAAGTAGCAAAGTGCAGGTTCAAAAGTATCTGAAGACTGATGTGTCTCCAAAGTTTTTTTCCCCATTCACAAGTCTGTACCACAATTCTTTTTATTTTGAAAACTCCATTGTTGTTGAAAATAACTTTTTTCCTTTGAAAGTCTGCTGCTTCAGATGGCGATTCATGGTTTCAGGATTCTGAGCCACGCTGGAGCCACGGGCAGGCTCAAATCGCTGTCTCTCTCTCTCACACACACACACCCCACTCACTGCCAATGCAGTGGCGGAGCTCCGGCAATCGCAGCAAGCCTCTTTACACCTGGCTGGTCCCCTCAACACCCCACTGCCCGTGGGGCCTTTTTTTTGGGGGGGTGCCTAACCCTGGCACTCTCCTCCATTGCTCCAAACCCCCGGTAATAGTCGTCTTTTAGACGGATTACTCGCACCACGCCACCATTTCCCTTCGCAGGTAAACCGGAAGCCCCACTCATGGACTCATTGTTAAAACCGTGTTTATGGAAGACAATCTTACTCGGCTACGAGTGATCGCCAAAGAAGAAAACTTTCTCTCTTGACTGTGTACTAAGGCTTATTATACAGTATATATTTTTCAACAGCATTTGTTCATTAGAGCTGTGATCTGAGGGGCTATACTCTCATTGCAAAGATCTGATTTACATACGTCAACAGAATACCAGCAAATGCATTTGTGTCTATGAAAAATATCAGATCAATTCACACCAGATTAACAAATCTTGGGGATGGGAGAAATATTAAAGCAACGCTATATACAAGTGATGAATACACGGGAAATAACGCATGGGAAAGAAAATAGAACATAGCTATGTAAATCTAACTCTGATCAGGAGAACAATCTGCAACACTGCCACTAAAAGGAATAAATATTCTAATGGAAGCAAATTCTAATTCTGAACACAATCATTGGTTTACTCTCTATAGGCGTTATTCGATATGATTAAATATCTTCCCACACTCCAACCTTTCTGTTTCCCTTGTACAGTTTAGTAAGGGAGTCCGTGTCACATAAGTTCTTTCTATAGGCCAAACATTTCTAAGATTTCCTCCCTGTATGAGTTCTTTGGTGGCTAGTAAGGATATTACTACGACTGAAGCTTTTTCCACACTCCGAACACGTATAGGGTTTCTCTCATGTATGAGTTCTTTCATGCGACTTAAGGGAGCTACTGTGACTGAAGCTCCTTCCACACTCCGAACATGTATACAGTTTCTCTCCTGTATGAGTTCTTTGATGCGACTTAAGGGAGCTACTGCACCTGAAGCTCCTTCCACACTCCGAACATGTATAAGGTTTCTCTCTTGTATGAGTTCGTTGATGCAATGTAAGGGAGCTACTGCAACTGAAGCTTTTTCCACACTCCGAACATGTATAAGGTTTCTCTCCTGTATGAGTTTGTTGATGCAACGTGAGTTGGCTACCGCGACTGAAGCTCTTGCCACACTCCAAACATTTAAACGGTTTCTCTCCTGTGTGCAATCTTTGATGCAAGGTAAGGCTGCAACTGTAGCTGAAGCTCTTTCCGCACTCCAAACATGTATATCGTTTCTCCCCTGTATGAATTCTTTCATGTGAGGAAAGGTAGTCGATCCGACTGAAGCTCTTGCCACATTCCCAGCATTTATAAGGTTTGCTGCCTCGATGAGTTTGTTGATGTCTAGTAAGCGCACTGCTGCAAGCGAACCTCAATCCACACTCCAAGCACGTATGCGGTTTCTCCCCTGTATGAGTTCGTTGATGCGACTTAAGTCCGCTACTTTGAGTGAAGCTCTTTCCACACTCTGAACATGTATACGGTTTATCCCCTGTATGAGTTCGTTGATGGGACTTAAGATGGCTACTACTACTAAAGCTGTTTCCACACTCTGAACATGTATACGGTTTCTCTCCTGTATGAGTTCTTTCATGCGACTTAAGGGAGCTACTGTGACTGAAGCTTTTTCCACACTCCGAACACGTATACGGTTTCTCTCCTGTATGAGTTCTTTCATGCGACTTAAGGGAGCCACTGTGACTGAAGCTCCTTCCACACTCCGAACATGTATACAGTTTCTCTCCTGTATGAGTTCTTTGATGCGACTTAAGGGAGCTACTGCACCTGAAGCTCCTTCCACACTCCGAACATGTATAAGGTTTCTCTCTTGTATGAGTTCGTTGATGCAACGTAAGGGAGCTACTGCAACTGAAGCTTTTTCCACACTCCGAACATGTATAAGGTTTCTCTCCTGTATGAGTTCGTTGATGCAATGTGAGATGGCTACCGCGACTGAAGCTCTTGCCACACTCCAAGCATTTAAACGGTTTCTCTCCTGTGTGCAATCTTTGATGCAAGGTAAGGCTGCCATTCTGACTGAAGCTCTTTCCGCACTCCAAACATGTATATCGTTTCTCCCCTGTATGAATTCTTTCATGTGAGGAAAGGTAGTCGATGCAACTGAAGCTCTTGCCACATTCCCAGTATTTATAAGGTTTGCTGCCTCGATGAGTTTGTTGATGTCTAGTAAGCGTATGGCTGTGAGTGAAGCTCTTTCCACACTCTGAACATGTATACGGTTTATCCCCTGTATGAGTTCGTTGATGCGACTTAAGGTGGCTATTCTGACTGAAGCTCCTTCCACACTCCGAACATGTATACGGTTTCTCCCCTGTATGAGTTCGTTGATGGGGCTTAAGATTGCTACTCCTACTGAAGCTCTTTCCACACTCTGAACATGTATACGGTTTCTCTCCTGTATGAATTCTTTGATGAAAGGTAAGGGCACCACAGTGACTGAAGCTCTTTCCACACTCTGAACATGTATACGGTTTCTCCCCTGTATGAGTTCGTTGATGCAACGTGAGTTGTCTACCGCAACTGAAGCTCTTGCCACACTCCAAACATTTAAACGGTTTCTCTCCTGTGTGCAATCTTAGATGCAAGGTAAGGCTGCCATTCTGACTGAAGCTCTTGCCACACTCCAAACATTTAAACGGTTTCTCTCCTGTGTGCAATCTTAGATGCAAGGTAAGGCTGCCATTCCGACTGAAGCTCTTGCCACATTCCCAGCATTTATAAGGTTTGCTGCCTCGATGAGTTTGTTGATGTATAGTAAACGTATGGCTGTGAGTGAAGCTCATTCCACACTCCAAGCACGTATGCGGTTTCTCCCCTGTATGAGTTTGTTGATGCGACTTAAGGGAGCTACTTTGAGTGAAGCTCCTTCCACAGACTGAACATGTATACGGTTTCTCCCCTGTATGAGTTCGTTGATGCAACTTAAGGTGGCTACTGTGACTGAAGCTTTTTCCACACTCCAAACATTTATAAGGTTTCTCCCCTGTATGAGTTCGTTGATGCACGGTAAGGGCACTACTGTTACTGAAGCTCTTTCCACACTCGGAACATGTAAATGGTTTCTCTCCTGTATGTACTCTTTGATGTAAAGTAAGAGTGGCGCGACGACCAAATTTCTTTCCACACACTGTGCATTCATGCTTTTTCTCCTCTCTGGGAATTTGATTTTCACCACCCTGAGACGTACAAGAGTCACCCTCCGGCTTCTGCTTTCGTCTCCCCTCTCGCCTTCTGCCTCCATCTTGAACCCTCAGCTTCCTTTGTTCTTTGGATCCTTTCGGTGACATTTCTGATTGTTCCCCTTCTCCCAGCATCCCTTCAACATCTCCTGATGGAATAAAAAGGCAAACTGATGAAATGCTAAAGGAGTGTCTTCACCCCAATCATTCAGTCAGGACACAGAGATCCAGGTCCCAGGGCCTTGTGGCAGTTCCCTCACTGTGAGAAGGGAAGTTACAGGGACCGAGGCGGAGGGCCTTCTTGGTAGTGGTGCCCACCCTGTGGAACGCCCTCCTGTGAGATGTTAGATAAATAACTATACAACCTTTAGAAGACATCTGAAGGCAGCTATGTAGAGGCAAGTTTTTAATGATTTATGCTTTATTGTGCTTTTATATTTGTTGGAAGCCAGCTAGAGTGGCTGGGGCAACCCAGTGAGATGTGTGGGGTACAAATAATGAAAGTATTAATATTAGTATTATTATTTATTGAGTTTATATACCTCCCTATACCCAGAAGTCTCAGCGTGGTTCTCAGAAAAGATCCAGAATAAAAACAACAATCCAATAACACCCCCTCCAAAAAGTCACATTTGAAAAAGGATATAGGATGTCAAACATATCAACCAAAAGCCTGTTTAAAAAGGAACCTTTTTGCCTGGCATTTAAAGGTGTATAATGAAGGTGCCAGGAGAACATTCCTGGGGAAATGCATTCCACAGATGGGGAGCCACTGCAGAAAAGGCCCTGTTCTCGTGTTGCCACTCTCCGGATCTCTTGAGGAGGAGGCCCACGAAGGAGGGCCTCAGAATATGATCTCAGGGTTCGGGTAGGTTGGTTTTTTTTCAAAAAAGTATGTAGATAACCAGGAACCAAACTCAAACCGTGAAGCCCCGCAGGCGGCCGATACATTGGGTGTACATAAACAATAAAAACATATTCAAATCAACCATATGTACAATTCTATATATATTAAACTCCACACTCCATAAGATTTTAACATTTAATCACCCCATATTGTTCAAACCTACCCAAATAATTCAGTATCTTCTAAAACCAGTCCTCCTCTTTCTCACTGACCTTAAACCCTTTCATTTTACATACCTTCACAGTTAGGTATTCTAAAAAGATAATATTATTCAATTTTTCCCTCCATTTGTTCACCCCTGGCTCTTCTCCATTTTTCCAATTATTCGCTCTAACCTGTCTAGCTGCAATTACCATCAATTTTACCCATTTACATTCCTCTTTTGTTTTTAACCCGGTGCTACCCAGGCTAATAAGAACCATTAATTTAGATATCTCCACACTTCTACCCACAATTCCCAATATTTCTATACCAATCTATTTCCAAAACTTCTTAACTAATGGAGAGTCCCACCACATATGACTGTACGTTCCCATCACTCCACATTTCCTCCAGCAATTCTTGCTTCCACATTTTGTGATAGGATACAACCTTACTGGTGTGTAATACCATTTTTGTACCAGCTTCAACCGCTGTTCCTGAATTATCCTAGAGGTCGCAACAAAGAGTGATTGCTGAAAAATTCTTTCCCAGTCTTCATCTAAAATCTGTTCCTGGATATCTAACCTCCAATATTCTTTCAAACTTTCCTCTGGTGATTTCCCCATATTTAATAACACATTATACAATTTTGAAACTATTTTGGCCCAATCTAACCTATATTCTTTCACTAATTCTTCGAAGGGTGTAATAATTCTTTTACCACATTCTTTAACTTCTTCTTACTTCAACAGGGAGGAAAGTTGCTTTTTCTGTAACCAATTAATTTTGTTCCAAATTCCACTTTCCTCTTCCATCGTACCTTCTAATTTCCCAACTTTTCTCTATATCCTGAATTGAGATCTCCTTTAATTTATCCCCTACCTCTTTCGGGATGAGCTCCCGTAACGGGCCCATTTTATCATAATACCACATTTGGGTAAGGGGAGAAAGATCAGGAAAAAGCTTCCTTCTCCACTTCTCCCATACCCAAATGGACCCCGTAAATGTTGATATTTTTTCTACTTCCTTTTTCCTTTTCCTCCTATGGAATATTCTTATTTTCCCTTCAACCAAATCATAAGATGTCTCTTATGTAGATGTAATATGTAGATCACCAGGAACCAAACTCAAACAGTGAAACCCGCCAAGCGGCCGATACAAAATGCATTCCAAAGGAAAATAAAGGAGAAGAAGAAAATGGAGATCTGGGAGGAAATTAGAAAAAAGGAAAGGATCCTTTTCCAAAAACCAGATGATGAACTAATTAAGGAAAATACAAAAATTTTACAGACGCAATTCTCCATGATAATAAATGAAGAGATAGAATAGAAGATAAAATGGTTGAGACATAGAAATTTTGAGTTTGCAAATAAACCTGGCAAACTTCTGGCCTGGCAATTAAAGAAGAAAAAGGAAGATAGAATTATCAATAAAATTAAAATTGAAGACTAATGGATTCAAGAACCGAAGGAAATTAGTAAAAACTTTGCTAGTTTTTTCGGAAAACTATATAAAGAAGGTCCAGAGACTCTAGAAAAAATAATTGATTATTTGGGCAAAAATAAACTACCAATAACACCTAAGGAAAAAACTGAAATCTTGAACTCACCAATAACAGCTATGGAGGTGCAACAAGCTATACAGAGATCAAAATTAGGAAAGAAACCGGGCCCAGATGGTCTCCCAGCTAATTACTATAAAAAGTTAGAACAAGCATTATTTCTTCCCATGAAAGATATAATAATATTCTGGCAAATGGAAAGCTACTGAAAACCTGGAAGGACAGCTTTATTACTCTTATCCACAAACAAGGAACAGATGCCTCAAACATGGCCAATTACAGACCTATTGCACTGCTAAATAACGATTACAAGATTACGGCTTAGCGGCTATTAACGGCTTAGCGGCTTTAAGAAAAAGCAAACAAACTCGCGAGACGTTTCGTCTTGCGAAGCAAGCCCATAGGGAAATTCGTCTTGCGGAACGACTCAAAAAACGGAAAACCCTTTCGTCTAGCGAGTTTTTCATCTTGCGAGGCATTCGTCTTGCGGGGCACCACTGTAGATTAAAAATGGTGCTGAAAGAGATAATTCATAAAGATCAAACCGGATATCTTCCCGGACGATCTATGCAATCCAATATTAGATGTGTGATTAATGTATTAGAATATTTGGATATTAAAATTGATAAACCAGCAGCTATTATGTTGGTGGACACTGAAAAAGCTTTTGACAATGTGTCCTGGAAGTTTATGAAAAAATTAATGGAAGAAATCCGACTGGGAGAAAATATTTGTAAAGGAATAAATGCCATCTATTCGGAACAATATGCAAAACTGATCATCAACGGAAAAATTACTGAGGAGTGCAAAATAAACAAGGGAACCAGACAGGGCTGCCCACTGTCACCACTGATATTTATCTTGGTGATGGAAGTCTTGAACAATCAGATAAGAAAGGACCAGCTTGTTAAAGGCATCACTCTGGGAAACAAAACATATAAAATTAAAGCTTTTGCGGACAATTTAATTGTTATGACTGAAAACCCTAAAGAAATTCTGAAAAGAGTGCTGGAATTGATTAAAGAATTTGGAGAAGTGGCAGGCTTTAAGCTGAATATAACAAAAACAAAAATGCTTGTTAAAAATGTAACCACAGAAGAAAAGGACGACTTAGAAAAAATATTGGGCCCGAAAATCTCCTCAAAAGCAAAATACTTGGGTATTTGGATCACCCCCAAGAACATAAACTTATTTCAGGATAATTACACCAAAACTTGGTTAGAGATTAGAAAAAACTTTGTAACCTGGAGTAAACTAAAATTGACATTTCTGGGTAGAATTTCCATTATAAAGATGAATGTGCTTCCAAAATTAATCTTTTTATTTCAAATGATTCCAATACTGGGCGAAGCAGGTTGTCTCAAGATATGGCAAAGAGAAATTTCCAAATTCCTGTGGGAAGGGAAGAAACCTAGGATTAAACACCTGATCTTAATAGACATAAAAGAGAGAGGAGGCTTTTCCCTACCCGACCTAAAACTTTACTACGAGGCAGCCTGTTTCACCTGGCTAAAAGATTGGTGCACATTGCAGGATCCGGACCTCCTGGACCTGGAAGGTTTTGACAACCGTTGGGGATGGCACGCCTACCTAATATATGGAAAAGCGAAAATTCATAAAAAAATTACCAACCATATAATAAGAAAGTCACTCTTTGCTGTATGGGAAAAATATAAAGACCTGATGGAGCCTAAAGTCCCGTGGTGGACTTCTCCAGTAGAAGCCATAGAGATAAACCGGAAAAATACTCAGGAAAGCTGGCCAACATATAAAATACTTCTAAAAAATGAAGATAACCAAATAAAATTTAAAAACTTTGAGGAAATAAGAGAACACATTTCAGACTGGTTCCAATACCATCAGTTATTTGAAAATTTTAGATCTGACAAACAAAAGGGGTTCTCAACAGAAATTTCCTGATTCGAATCTGATCTTGTAAATTCTAAAAGAAAAACTTTTTCCAAAACTTACCGACTCCTCCTTGACTGTCCAGTCAAGGAGGAGGAGGTAACTGTGGCAATGGTGAGGTGGTCCCAGGATTTTGGCCATTCAATAACCATGGCCCAATGGGGAAATTTATGGAAGATCAATTGGAAATTCACAAATTGTTACACGATTAGACTTTCAAAAAATGCAACATCGATGGTATCTAACACCATGGAATCTTTCAAAAATGTATAAAAATGTATCAAGTAATTGTTGGAGATGCGGAGACTCAGGAACATTCTACCATATGTGGTGGATATGTAGGAAAATACAGGTATTCTGGGAGAGTATACATGCAGAACTGCAAAAAATGCTAAAGATCTCTTTCAATAAAAAACCAGAGGCCTACCTCCTGGGAATAACTGATTTGGATATTCCACAAAAGATGAAGGGTATCTTTTTATATGCGACGACAGCGGCAAGAATTTTGATCGCAGCAAAATGGAAGAGTAATGAAATCCCCTCTATATAAGATTGGATCCAAAAGCTGACAGAATATACCGAATTAGATGGTTTATCAGAAAAAATAAAGAATAAATCAAAACAGGAATTTGTTTCTAAATGGGAGGTTTTCATAGAATATCTGAAGAATAAATATAGTAGTTTAAATTCTGTTGCAGCATTCGAGGAACTTCAGTAATAGTTGCAAGGTAGATATAAGAAATTAGATTTATTGAGAATAAGTTTAATTATGAAAAAATGTGTAATGGCAATAATTAATATGAATTTGAAAGATGGAATAGACGGGAGGTTGGGTCTTTAGTGTTAAGACCAATAGATGTTTTATTGTTTGCTAAGAAAATTATGTGTTTATAGTTATTTTTGTAATTTGTGTGTAATTTGATATTTGTGTTGTTTTTTGTTTTTGTTTTCTTGTTATATAAATAAAAAACTTTATTTAAAAAAATATTCAAATCAACCATATGTACAATTCTATATATATTAAACTCCACACTCCATAATATTTTAACATTTAATCACCCCATATTGTTCAAATCTACCCAAATAATTCAACATCTTCTCAAACCAGTCCTCTTTCTCACTGACCTTAAACCCTTTCATTTTACATATCTTCACAGTAGGTATTCTAAAATGATAATATTATTCAATTTTTCCCTTCATTTGTTCACCCCCTAGCTCTTCTCCATTTTTCCAATTATTTGCTATAACCTGTCTAGCTGCAATTACCACCAATTTTACCCATTTACATTCCTCTTTTGTTTTTAACCCGGTGCTACCCAGGCTAATAAGAACCATTAATTTAGATATCTCCACACTTCTACCCACAATTCCCAATATTTTTATACCAATCTGTTTCCAAAACTTATTAATGAATGGATAATCCCACCACATTTGACTGTACGTTCCCATCACTCCACATTTCCTTACTGGTGTGTAATACCATTTTTGTACCAGCTTCAACCGCTGTTCCTGAATTATCCTAGAGGTCGCAACAAAGAGTGATTGCTGAAAAATTCTTTCCCAGTCTTCATCTAAAATCTGTTCCTGGATATCTAACCTCCAATATTCTTTCAAACTTTCCTCTGGTGATTTCCCCATATTTAATAACACGTTATACAATTTTGAAACTATTTTGGCCCTATCTAACCTATATTCTTTCACTAATTCTTCGAAGGGTGTAATAATTCTTTTACCACATTCTTTAACTTCTTCTTACTTCAACAGGGAGGAAAGTTGTTTTTTCTGTAACCAATTTTGTTCCAAATTCCACTTTCCTCTTCCATCGTACCTTCTATTTCCCAACTTTTCTCTATATCCTGAATTGAGATCTCCTTTAATTTATCCCCTACCTCTTTTGGGATGAGCTCCCGTAACAGGCCCATTTTATCATAATACCACATTTGGGTAAGGGGAGAAAGATCAGGAAAAAGCTTCCTTCTCCACTTCCCCCATACCCAAATGGACCCCGTAAATGTTGATATTTTTCCTACTCCCTTTTTCCTTTTTGTCCTATCAAATATTCTTATTTTCCCTCAAACCGAATCATAAGATGTCTCAACTGGCAAGCTTCATAATATAAAACCAAATTGGGAATCCCCCATCCTCCATCTTGGGTTCTATGATACCTATATCTGCCAGCCGTCCTTGGTTTCTTGGATGCAAAAACAAACCTATCGGTTTTCCCTTGCCACCCCTTCAAAATCCATTCCGATATGTGCCAGGGTAATACATAAAAAAAGACAGGTTAATCTGGTTAACAAAATCATTTTAACTAAAGCAATTCTTGTACTAATTGATTCCTTCCTTTTCTCCCATATTCTCAACTTCGACTGAATACCGCTCCAAATTTCTTTATAATTATATTCAAATATTTTCTCCACATTTTTAGATATCCTTACTCCTAAATACTTTACTATCTTATTTGCTATAGGAATACAGTGGTACCTCGGGTTAAGTACTTACCGTATTTTTCGCACCATAGGGCGCACCGGACCATAGGGCGCACCTAGCTTTGGGAGGCGGAAAACAAGAAAAAATTATTCTGAACCCCAGAAGCCAGAACAGCAAGAGGGATCTGGCTTCTGGGATACCGTGTGGCTGTTCTGGCTTCTGGGGTAACTGCGCCAAGCCTCTTCAGGGCAGCGGGATGAAGGCTCCCCCTGCCCAAAGAGGCTGCGCAGGGCTAAAGCAGAAGCCAGGACAGACGCATCGCTGAAGGGGCACTGCGCCTTCTCTCTCTCTGCGCAGCGCCCCTCCTTCACAGGAGAGGTGCTGCGCAGAGAGGGAGAAGGGGCATCGCCCTTCAGCGAAGCTAGAGAAGGAACAGAAGGAGACCCTTCTGTTCCTTCTCAGGCTTCCAGGACAGGCGCGTCGCCGCGAAGCCAAGGAGCCTGCATTCGCTCCATAGGACGCACACACATTTCCCCTTCATTTTTGGAGGGGAAAAATGCGTCCTATAGAGCGAAAAATACGGTAATTCGTTCCGGAGGTCCGTTCTTAACCTGAAACTGTTCTTAACCTGAAGCACCACTTTAGCTAATGGGGCCTCCTGCTGCTGCTGCGCTGCCGGAGCACAATTTCTGTTCTCATCCTGAAGCAAAGTTCTTAACCTGAGGTACTATTTCTGGGTTAGCGGAGTCCGTAACCTGAAGCGTATGTAACCTGAAGTGTATTTAACCCGAGGTACCACTGTGCCCAACAATTCAGAGGCTTCTAATTGAGTTTTATGTTCCACATTAAACACATCATTGGTGATTTAGAAAAATTAACTTTTAACCCTGATACTTTTGAAAATCCTTGCAAAATTCTTTTTAATGGCCCCATTGGGGTCTCTAGGTCCTTGACCGTCATCATCATATCATCTGCATACATTGTCATTAACTCCCCCTCTGCTTTCCTTTCCCCCGGGATTTCAAATCCTTTAATCTCATTATTCTTTTGGAGTTTAATTGCTAATGGTTCCAATGCTAAGATAATGAGCATGGGAGAAAGTGGACACCCTTGCTTTGTACCACTTAGCACCTGGGTGTACCCCCCTGCCGACCCACCAATTCCTACCATTGCTTTGGACTCTGTATATATTGCTTCTATCACATTTTGAAATTTCCCTCCAAATTTATATTTTAGCAGTATCTTTTTCAAATGATTCCAATCCACCGAATCAAATGCTCTCTATATATCCAATGACATGAGAGTAAGAGGCAGGTCCTCATTTTTCGCTAAATACACCATACCCATCACCTTCCTAACTGCCTCCACCAAATGCTTCTAAGGCATAAACCCAAATTGCTCTTTCCCCACCAATTGTACAATACAGTTTTTTACCCTTATTGCTATGACTTTGGCAAATATTCTATACTACATATTAGTAATCGATATTGGCCTACAAGAATCCGGCAGAGTTTGATCTTTCCCTGGTTTGGGAATTAATACCAATCTTGGCTCCAACCAGGTAGGTGGAGTTGAAGCTCCATTCAAAATTTCTTGGTACGGTACAGTCACAGGTGGCACCAATATATCCTTAAAATGCTTATAATACACCACACTGTACCCATCCAATCCTGGTGCCGATTGCACATTCATAGAGTCGATTGCTAATGTAACTTCTTCCTCTGTTATATCCTTATCCAATTCCCTTCTATTTTCTTCTTGTAATTCTGGGAGCTCCAATCCTTCACAAAATTGATCCACCTCTTCGTCCTTAATTCCTTTATTTGCATACAATCAATTATAAAATCCTAAAAAGGTCTCCAATATCTTATTAGGGTCTGTTTCCAATCCCCCTTTATCATCTCTAATAGCTCTAATATTTTTCCTTTCCTGATAATTCCTAATTTTATTTGCTAATATTTTCCCTCCTTTCCCTTCAAATTCATAATATTTGTGTCTACTATACCATAACTTTAAAGTGGTTCTATTTATATCAAAAACTTTCAACTCTTCTCTCTTTTGATCTATTTTTTCCCTGTCCTTCTTTTGCTTAGACATCCTAAATTTCTCCTCCTATAACCTAACTACTTCTTCTACCTCCTTAATCCTTCTACTGTATCTTTCCCTTTTTTTAACATTGACAAACTCTGAATACATTCTCCCCTAATGACTGACTTCACTGCTTCCCATTTTGTTGCTAATGGGATTTCTGGGTCTAGAGTCTCCTCAAAATACCTTTCTACCACAATTTATATTTTAACTTACTCTGCTCATCAGCTACCAACCAAGGGTAAGACCTATTAATGTGACCTATTTGAAGGAAAGCAGATATGGGGGCAGGGGCAGTGATCTTAATCATTCCAATATCCATTCCCTTCACCCATTTCCTAGCCTCCTGTGATATTAAAATACCATCCAGTCTTGAGAATGTTCCATGTGGGCTAGCATAAAATGAATATGAGTAATCCTTGGGGAACAACTCCATCCATAGTTCCAATAGTCCAAACCTCCCACATAATTTTTTAAACTTCATACCCTTTTCCTTTTTGGAACTATTTCCCCCTTGTAGATTAACATTAAAGTCCCCCCCCAACTACTTTTGTATAAGGCGAGAATTTCTCAAGCTTCTGTAAACGCCTATAGAGAAAATCCAGCTGGTGCTTCTTAGGGGGATAAATTGACGCTAATGCCACAGGCTCACTCTCGAAGCAACCTTGAACAAAAACAAACCTTCCATTCTTATCTCTTAACACCTTATTCTCCACAAAGTCAACACTGGATTTAATTACTACTCCCACCCCTCTACTTTTCCAAGTTCCAGAAGCCATAATTTTTTTCCCTTTTACAAAGCCAGGGAAATTAACCTCCCTCTTCCCACCCCCCCACTATATGTTTCTTGCAAAAAAAAATCATCATCAAATGTACTTCCCAATTCTCACTCGCTTCACCTGATTAGCCAAACATCTAACATCAAGAGCTGTACACACAATATTCACATTCTTTATCACGTCTTGCCCAACCATCTCACTTCTCCTTTTCCCTCCTTTTGTACCATACCCGCCTGGAGCTAAACCCAACCCCAACCACCATCCCAACTAACCCTACTGTGAGCCCTACCCTTTCACCCCCACAAAAAAGTCCAGGAAAAAGAAACAAGACAATAACTGTGTGCCGCCAAACTGTGTTCATATGCAAAACTTAGGTTCATAAGGAAAGAAGTATTGTGGTCTTGAGCCATTTAAGGCTTTATAGGTCAAAATTGGACCCAGTAACTAACTGGCAGCCACTGCAGTCAGACCGGGATGGGGGTAATATCCTCAAACCGCCTTGCTCCAGTAAGCAACCAGGCCAGTAAATTCTGCACTCGCTGAATTTTCCAAATTGTCTTCAGAGCCAGCCCTACGTATAACGCATATCTATATCGAACCTTGAAGTTACCAGAGCATAGACAACGGTAGATAGGCTATCCCTGTACAGATAGAAGCTTAGCTGGGCCACCAGCCACCCTAGGCCAACCCCAACCTCTCTCACCACCAAAGGAACACAAGTGAACAACACAAGCAACGCTGACACCAAACTCTACATACATTAAACATAATAGAAACACCGCCACCCGACCCCACCCCATCCATCTTCCCTCTCTCCACCCCCCCTTTCTTTTTTCTTTCTTTTTTCTTCTCCCCCTAATGCCTCAGCAATTGAAACGGATTTGTAAAAATGTTACATGGAAGAAGAAAAAAAATACGAGGCACTACACTTCTGTAAAACAAGAAAATCCTTAATCCTTAATAAAAAAAAGGATACCATGGTGGATGGTATTGAAAGCCGCTGAGAGGTGGAGAACAATGAACAGGGACACATTTCCCTTGTCTCTGTCTCGACAGAGGTCATCATACAGGGCCACCAAAGCAGTTTCCGTGCCTAAACCCTGATTGAAATGGATCCAGAAAATGAGTTTCTTCCAAAAGCACCTGGATCTGGTCTGCGACCACTCGCTCCGGAACCTTGCCCAGGAAAGGGAGATCAACAACTGGCCGGTAGTTAGGCTTTCTGAATTCAGAGAAGGTTTCTTAAGGAGCGGTTTTACCTCTGCCTCCTTCAAACACGCAGGGACCACCCCCTCTTGTAAAGAGGCACTGATCATCTCCCTGGCCCAGCCAGCTGTTCCCTCCCTGCTGGATTTTATCAGCCAAGAGGAGAAAGGGTCTAGAGTGCAAATGGTCACCCTGCATTGTAGCAAGCAATTTTAACAACAGAATGCTTTGTTGTTCTACCACCTCCTTTGGGCCAGCCTGTAAAAGGCCTCGTACAACCCAAAAAAGTTATGCTGGACGACATGTTGAGGATACAATGGAGGCAAAAAACTATGCTTTCTTTGCTGCCTTCACTGCCACTAGCTAGGTTTGATAATGACCCCTTACCAGTGTTTGGTTGCATTCATTCGGATCTTTCATCCACTTGTGCTCAGTCTCCCAGCTTGGAGTGTACCAGGGGGCCAATCAGGCTCCACAAAGTGGGAGAGGACACTCAGGGATATTCGTAATATTAGTAGTATTACTAGTAGTATTCTCATTATTAGCCTGTCGGTTTAAGGCCTCAGCCACACTTTGACTTTTAATGAGGACTTGAAGTTGCTTGTTTCTCCTTTTTTAAAAAAACCTCTTCTGCCCAGAACTGCTCTTGCTGAAACTGCTGTTTAACTGAAACACAAGTAATTTGAAATGTGTGTACTTTTATCCTGTGAACCATCCTGAGGCCTGTGGGTATAGGGAGGTATATAAATTTAACAAATTATAGTAAAATCAGGCCAGATAAAAATTATTGCAAGTTCCAGGGGGAGCCCCTGAAGAAGGTTTTCCCATGTTTTAGGGTTTGCCTTGACCCCAAGCCCTATGGGGAGCCCAAGGAAGGTCCCCCACCTGCCCAAGCTGGCCTGCAGGGAGGAGAGGAGGAGAAAGATCTGCCCTTCCATTAGGAAAAGATGTCCTACCCCCATAAAATGGGGGGAAGACCTATAAATGAATCATCTTAGAAGAATTATATCAAAAATGCATTAATTATGGGAAATGTAAATATAATATATACTCAGCCCATCTGGCTGAGTTTCCCCATGACATCTGATGGGAGGGTGTTTCACAGGGAGGGCATCCCTAATAAGCCCTCTGCCTGGTTCCCTGCAACCTCACTTCTCGCAATGAGGGAACCGCTGGATCTCAGTGTCCGGGCTGAACGATGGGGGTGGAGACGCTCCTTCAAGTATACAGGACCAAGGCCATGTAGGCCTTTAAAGGTCAGCACCAACACTTTGAATTGTGCTCAGAAACGTACTGGGAGCCAATGCAGATCTCTCAGGACCAGTGTTATGTGGTCCCGGCGGCCACTCCCAGTCACCAGTCTAGCTGCCGCATTCTGGATTAGTTGCAGTTTCTGGGTCACCTTCAAAGGTAGCCCCACGTAGAACACATTGCAGTAGTCTAAGCGGGAGATAACCAGAGCATGCACCACTCTGGCAAGGGAGTCCGCAGGTAGGTAGGATCTCAGCCTGCGTACCAGATGGAGCTGGTAAACAGCTGCCCTGGACACAGATTTGACCTGCATCTACATGGACAGCTGTGAGTCCAAAACGTCTCCCAGGCTGCGCACCTGGTCCTTCAGGGGTAAAATTACCCCATTCAGGACCAGGGAATCCTCCACACCTGCCCACCTCCTGTCCCCCCAAAACAGTACTTGTGTCTTGTCAGGATTCAACCTCAATCTGTTAGCCGCCATCCATCCTCCAACCGCCTCCAGACACTCACACAGGACCTTCATCGCCTTCACTGGTTCCCATTCGAAAGAGAGGCAGAGCTGGGTCTCATCCGCATATTGATGGACACCCAGTCCAACCCCCCTGATGATCTCTCCCAGCGGCTGCATGCAGATGTTAAAAAGCGTGGGTATTATGGGAAATATATGGGAAATACCCTTTGCAAAACCGTGTGCATTAGGCGACATCTGCACCAAAATGCTGACCAACTTTCAAGAGCTCTATTTAAAAATAATAAGATGTGAAAATCTGGACAAATTGATGACTAGAAAAAGCAGACAGAGGAAAAGAACTTACATTGAAATGGTTTGATTAATGAGGTGTTTTTTTTTAATCCCTCCCCACAACTTCCTCCAGCAGCAACCCCCGTCTCTCCCCCTTTATAATACATAATGATACGACGCGCCTCCAGCGCCTCCGCGAGGAAGGAAAGCCGCCGCCATGACAGGTATCTCCCCCCAAAAAAAGAAGCGGGACAGGAAGCGGAAGCTGCTATTCTCCCGACAGCCCTTTTCCCTCCGCTCTAGGAATCTTAGCTCTGCTGCCGCTGCTCTTAACCGTTTCGGAGCCGAGCGGCAGGAGCCTCTGGGCTTCTCCGGGCAAAGAGCGAGGAGAGGCGCTGGTCTCGCCTCCGGAAAGCCCCGCTGGATCAGCTGCGCGGGCGCCCCAAAAAGTTTTCTAAACTATTTTTTATTAAGAAAAATTATTTTCAATTTTCAAAATAAGAACAGTTCCCCTTTTGGTATATAGATATTCAATCCAAATTTGCAATATTTTTCCCCCTCGCCCCCCTCCTGTTTCCATTCCCCCCCCTTTATTCTCCTTGCATATAATTATATTTCTCCAATTAATTTCAACTTCTTCCCCCCCTCCTAATTCTATTCTTAGTTCATCAATGTTACATCAAACCTACCAATGTTTTGACGTTTTTGCAGTGTTCTCTAAAATAGCCTATAAAGTTTTCCCATTCTAGATTTGATTTTTTCTCATCTTGGTGCCTGATCTTCACGGTAAGTTTAGCCATTGCGGCAGAGTCAGTCATCTTAGTTATCCATTCTTTCTTTGGGACCTTTTCTTCTTTCCACATCTGGGCTGGTAGCATCTGGCCCCTGTAGTCGCATAAATAAACAGTCTCTTTTGCTTCCTTGGCAATTCTTCTATTGCACCTATTAAAAAACAGCCTCTGGTTGTTGTTTTTTACAAATGTAATTTTAAACATTTTTTAAGTTCATTGTATATAATTTCCCAGACCCCTTTACTTTTTTACATGTCCACCACATATGAAAAAAATGTACCTACTTTATCCTTACATTTCCAGCATAAATTAGAGGTATCTTTAGACATTTTAGCAAGCTTTACTGGAGTCAAATACCATTGGTACATCATCTTCATACAATTTTCTTTTAATGAACTACATGCTGTGAATTTTTTTTATCTCTTTCCACGGCTTTTCCCATCATTCAAGTGGTATATGTCTTTTGCCCAGTGAGATTGAATATTCCAGGCTGTGAGGTCTTTCCCTGCTTTGATAAATGACACACCAGATCACTTAGAGATATGCTACTACATACTGACTTGCAACACACACCTAAACAGCAGACCTTGACCACAGCTCCACAAGGTTTATTCAAATGCGGACATTGCACTGCTTGTAGGTATGCATCACAAGTGGAAGAATTTTCTAATAGTAGAGGCTTTAAATTTACCATACAATCTTGGCCACATGTGCAAATGTGCAATTCCTCGCCCGCCCTCAAATAAAAAAAATAGTATAAATGGTCTCTAGAAAAGAAGAACATTTCTAAGTGATACATGCCATTGGACCCTTTGATGGTGTTTTATGGTAATGTACCATTCTGTTCAAATCAGTAAGTAGCAACATTTTATATTCAGATACTATTTTTATATTATTATAAACATTAAGAAGAGCTGCTTGATCAGGTCAGTGGTCCTTCTAGGGCAGCATCCTGTTCTCACAGTGGCCAACCAGAGGGAACCAGAGGGCAGGATCCGAGCAGAAGAGCCCTCTCCTCTCCTGCAACTGGTATTGAAAAGTATTGCTGCCTCTGAGGTCTGTGGGTGAAGAAAATATTGTGCATAGAATCATAGAGTGGAAGGGCCCTGTGGGTCATCTAGTCCAACCCGCTGCAATGCAGGAATCCATGATGATGCTGGCATCCGTCTGTCTCGGGAGACCATGGAGGAGTGTGCCTTTGGGGGTGAGGTCAAGATGTTGGGAGAGTTGCAGGGCCTTCTCTGGCTGTAGAGACCAATATGGGGGACATGTTTATTCTATGACCTATGGATCCCTTTCGCTCAGATATGGGGGGAGAGGGAATCAACTCAGCAGGGAGAGAGAGAGAACATTCCTGGAAGGGGTGGGCACAGTGTAGGGAAATAATGCATAGACAGGAAAAAACAGAAAAACGTGAAGGGGTGCTGAAATTGCGCTCAAATAATATCGAGGGCACAGGTGAAAGGCAAAGCAAGTTTCTAGCCCTCTTGCTTCGGAATGAAGAGCTGTTTAAATAGGAACCAAGGAAGCTGCCTAGTCCAGAACCAGACCATTGGACCATCTAGAGCCGTGCTGTCTGCACAGACTGGAAGCATCTCTCCAGGTTTCAGGAAGGGATGATTTCCTAGCCCTGCCGGAAGATGTCGGTAATCGAACCCGGAACCTTCTGCACCCAAGAGCCACTTTCGCCTTTTAAGAGACACCACCCTCAGAATTCAGCAGCCACCATAGATCTCTGGGAGTTACCAGGATGAAACTGTCTCACCTGCTGCTGCTTCTCCTCTGCCCGGCTCAGGAGGAAATCTTTGGCCAGGGCCACCGCCTGGGAACTGGTCTCCACTCCCTGATCCTTCACCCAGTTCTCCATCTCTGGGGGAGGACAGCCAGGAATTGCTCCAGGACCACCAGATCCAGGATCTGAGCCTCGGTGTGTCGCTCTGGCTCCAGCCACTCCCTGCAAAGGCGGTGGAGTCGGCTGCAAACCTCTCGGGGTCCCTGGGCCTCCTGGTAGCAGGAATGCCTGAATCTCTGGCGCTGAGCATGTGAGCTGAGGGCGTCCCCATCCAGGAGGGTCTTCATAGCTCTTCCCAGGATCTCCCAAATGGGGCACTTTGGGGATTTGGACAGCAGCCTCCAATATGGCTGAAGGATTGTCCCCTGCAGCCTCTTTTCCTATTCTTTCCAGGTTCTGCTTCAAGCCAAAGGCTGGCCAAGGGAGCGTGGACCACAAAGGGGCAGAGCCAGAGGTGGGGGAACCTCAGGTCCTGCTCCAAGCTGCTCTGGGTTGCAGCAGGATCCGGCCCCAGCCTCCCTGCTTGCTTCCTTCCATGCATCCAACCTCTGCAGCCTCTCTTCTGCAAAAGAACCATGCACAAGGGAGGAGGGGCGCTTGCCCTGGAGGACCAAGCGGCTCCTCCAGTTTCCTGCCTCTCTAGGAATCCTACACTTGATATTTAACCCTTGGAAGGCCAAGGCAGCCAACCCTTGGAAGGCCAAGGTGGAAGAAAATCTCTCCCTTTTGGGGAACTCTGATCTCTATTTTGACAAGGATGGGACATCTTGGGCAATGGTGAGAGGCAGTGTGGTGTAGTGGTTACAGTGCTGGACTATGGCCTTGGGAGACCAGGGATCAAATTCCCCACTGGGTGGCCATGGGGCCAGTGAATGCCTCTCAGCCTAGCCTACCTCACAGGGTTGTTGTATGGGATTAAAGGAGGAGAGAAAGAACCATGTATTAAAGGGACCCCTGACAATTAGGTCCAGTGGCGGATGACTCTGGGGTTGTGGTGCTCATCTCGCTTTACTAGCTGAGGGAGCCGGTGTTTGTCCACATGCAGCTTCAGGGTCATGTGTCCAGCATGATGAAGCCGCTTCTGCCAAACCAGAGCAGCGCATGGAAACGCCGTTTACCTTCCCGCCGGAGTGGTAACTATTTATCTACTTGCACTGGTGTGCTTTTGAACTGCTAGGTTGGCAGGAGCTGGGACTGAGCAACGGAAGCTCAACCTGTCGCGGGGATTCAAACCGCTGACCTTCTGATCAGCAAGGCCTAGGCTCTGTGGTTTAGACCATAGCGCCACCCGCATCCTAAAAACTGCATTTAAAACAGAATTCAGTTTTTAGCATTGTCTCCTGGATGAGGTGGGCTTTCCTTTTGGGGTCTGGGGTTCAGCAGCTCTCTGCCAGGAATTCCCAGGAAGGGATTCTGCCTTGTGAAAGCATTTTAGTGAAAGCATTTTAGTGAACGACAGACATATGGGGGGAACCAGAGGACAGTTTCTAAGAAGGCAGTAGAGTTGAGATGTAAAATTTCCGGAAATTTTGAAACCCCGTTATTTCCGGGGGGAAAGGAAAATTTGGAAAAAATTTGGGGGGGGGGATTCAGTGTGCAGTGCAACAATAGAAGACACAACATATACATGCAGCTTATTCTATCTCACTTTCTCAACTACTGCTATCATTTTCCATTTCTTCTTCCTCTTCCTCTTTGTCATTTTCCCCATGGAATTCTAAAAAACGGCTTTGGGGGAAATGGGGGGGGACTGTCCCCCCCATTTCCCCATTTTTTTCCTCAGATATGCAGATGACACAACCTTGATGGCAGAAAGTGAGGAGGAATTAAAGAACCTTTTAATGAGGGTGAAAGAGGAGAGCGCAAAATATGGTCTGAAGTTCAACATCAAAAAAACGAAGATCATGGCCACTGGTCCCATCACCTCCTGGCAAATAGAAGGGAAGAAATGGAGGCAGTGAGAGATTTTACTAAACGACAAAACAACAACAAGGTGCTACAGGAAGGAATCTTTTTAAAAAAATTCTTCTGTTTCGACTACGACAGACCAACATGGTTGTTGTTGTTGTTGTTGTTTAGTCGTTTAGTCGTGTCCGACTCTTCGTGACCCCATGGACCAGAGCACGCCAGGCACTTCTGTCTTCCACTGACTCCCGCAGTTTAGTCAGACTCATGTTTGTAGCTTCGAAGACACTATCCAACCATCTCGTCCTCTGTCGTCCCCTTCTCCTTGTGCCCTCCATCTTTCCCAACATCAGGGTCTTTTCCAGGGAGTCTTCTCTTCTCATGATGTGGCCAAAGTATTGGAGCCTCAGCTTCACGATCTGTCCTTCCAGTGAGCACTCAGGGCTGATTTCCTTAAGAATGGATAGGTTTGATCTTCTTGCAGTCCATGGGACTCTCAAGAGTCTCCTCCAGCACCATAATTCAAAAGCATCAATTCTTCGACGATCAGCCTTCTTTATGGTCCAGCTCTCACTTCCATACATCACTACTGGGAAAACCATGGCTTTAACTATACGGACCTTTGTTGGCAAGGTGATGTCTCTACTTTTTAAGATGCTGTCTAGGTTGGTCATTGCTTTCCTCCCAAGAAGCAGGCGTCTCTTAATTTCGTGGCTGCTGTCACCATCTGCAGTGATCATGGAACCCAAGAAAGTAAAATCTCTCACTGCCTCCATTTCTTCTCCTTCTATTTGCCAGGAGGTGATGGGACCAGTGGCCATGATCTTCGTTTTTTTGATGTTGAGCTTCAGACCATATTTTGCGCTCTCCTCTTTTACCCTCAATAAAAGGTTCTTTAATTCCTCCTCACTTTCTGCCATCAAGGTTGTGTCATCTGCATATCTGAGGTTGTTGATATTTCTTCCAGCAATCTTAATTCCGGCTAGGGATTCATCCAGCCCAGCCTTTCGCATGATGAATTCTGCATATAAGTTAAATAACCAGGGAGACAATACACAGCCTTGTCGTACTCCTTTCCCAATTTTGAACCAATCAGTTGTTCCATATCCAGTTCTAACTGTAGCTTCTTGTCCCACATAGAGATTTCTCAGGAGACAGATGAGGTGATCAGGCACTCCCATTTCTTTAAGAACTTGCCATAGTTTGCTGTGGTCAACACAGTCAAAGGCTTTTGCATAGTCAATGAAGCAGAAGTAGATGTCTTTCTGGAACTCTCTGGCTTTCTCCATAATCCAGCGCATGTTTGCAATTTGGTCTCTGGTTCCTCTGCCTCTTCTAAATCCAGCTTGCACTTCTGGGAGTTCTCGGTCCACATACTGCTTGAGCCTTCCTTGTAGAATTTTAAGCATAACCTTGCTAGCGTGTGAAATAAGTGCAATTGTGCGGTAGTTGGAGCATTCTTTAGCACTGCCCTTCTTTGGGATTGGGATGTAGACTGATCTTCTCCAATCCTCTGGCCACTGCTGAGTTTTCCAAACTTGCTGGCATATTGAGTGTAGCACCTTAACAGCATCATCTTTTAAAATTTTAAATAGTTCAGCTGGAATACCATCACTTCCACTGGCCTTGTTATTTGCAGTGCTTTCTAAGGCCCATTTGACTTCACTCTCCAGGATGTCTGGCTCAAGGTCAGCAATCACACTACCTGGGGTGTACGAGGCATCCATTTCTTTCTGGTATAATTCCTCTGTGTATTCTTGCCACCTCTTCTTGATGTCTTCTGCTTCTGTTAGGTCCTTACCACTTTTGTCCTTTATTATGGCAATCTTTGAACGAAATGTTCCTTTCATATCTCCAATTTTCTTGAACAGATCTCTGGTTCTTCCCATTCTGTTGTTTTCCTCTATTTTCCTCTACATGGTTACCTACCTGTAACTCGGTATTTCATCAGCAGAGTTCTATTCTGAAACATTGCCTTTCACTAGACTATGCAACAAGGAAACTGTCTCACTAACACACATGTATTTTTAAATGTTTGACTGCTCTTCCGTGCAAAACTGATGTATCTAAAAATTGTATTTAAAACATAATTGGGTTTTTTAATATGTGCTGGATGAGGTTACATCTTCTTCCTTTCCCAGATTATAAGATAAACAAATACCTGCACATAGCTGCATAGTGGATTTCACATTTCCAGATTGTGTGTGTGTGTGGGGGGGGGGGTGTTACAGGAAATTCTAGGGGAGGGGAGAGCTGGGGGGAGAACACACAGCACAAATACATCCCATCAGGAACCGGCCACTGCCTGGATATTTCGGAGACATAAAACTGAAATCCCTCCTAGGCAGATGAAGGTGAAGAAACACACATCCTGAAACACTGACCTATTATCACTCTAGACACAGGCTGGAAAATCAATGCATCTTCTATACTGTTCTAATTTCTCTCTCGGCCAAAGGTGTCATGGACTTTGAAGACACTCGAACTCAGAACGCAAGGGAGAAGCGTGCCAAGAGGAAGGCATGCATGGCAAACCCTAACCATGATCAACTCCCACCTGGAAAGCTATGTCCCCACTGTGGAAGGACGTGTGGGTCCAGAATTGGCCTACACAGTCACTTATGGACTCATTGGTTTTTTGAAATAAAATTTTATTCATTTTTCTTTTTCATTCATTACATACATCTCAAAGTCTTAACATTTACTATGTATTCCTTCCTCACGCCCCTCCTAGGCTTCCCCAACTTCCTCTTCTGGTTTCTTACTCTTTTCACCCACCTTGCTACCTCCTAACAGAAAAAGTTATTAATAACATAACATCAAACCTAAATACATAAAAGTAAACACACCATATTTCTCTATCTTCTACACATTTTCTAATACTAATAGTGTGAATGTTTATTTAAATCCTGCCATCAAGCCTATCGACTTTGTTTCTATAAATGGTTCCCATTGTTTTTCAAAGTCTCTGTTGTCCTTTTCTCTTAGTCTGTCTGTCATTTTTGCCAGTTCTACATCATCATCATCATTTTTAATTTGTATACCGTCTTTCAATTTTACAATACTCAAGGCGGTTTACAAGCTGAAGAAACAGAAAATGTGCATCTTATAACAATCTAATGCAATATAAAAATGTGATAATAAAACGTAACTTTAAAATAGGCAACCTCCATCCGAAAAGTAACATTCAACAATCATTAGAACAGTATAAAATAATAGTATCAACATATAAAAGTTAAACAGAAATCCACTCAACAGTTACAATAATATCTAAACTGTAATCAATAAAACAATGGCAAGCCACAGTACATAAAACAATACGATACACATTGAGAAGCAGAGAGTGGGGCAAGGCAGGTGGAAGGAGGCCTTGCCTGATGGAGTCTCTCCCCTCATAGTTCTTCCTCCAGGCACAGCTCCCTTATGAGGACTCCTAGGGCCGGAGGGTGGGGCAAGGCAGGTGGAAGGAGGCCTTGCCTGATGGAGTCTCTCCCCTCACAGTTCTTCCTCCAGGCACAGCTTCCTTGTGAGGAGACCCAGGGCCGGAGGGTGGGGCAGGGCAGGTGGAAGGAGGCCTTGCCTGATGGAGTCTCTCTCCTCATAGTTCTTCCTCCAGGCACAGCTCCCTTATGAGGAGACTCAGGGCCGGAGGGTGGGGCAAGGCAGGTGGAAGGAGGCCTTGCCTGATGGAGTCTCTCCCCTCATAGTTCATCAACTTCTCTTGCCATGGTTCTTTACTTGGTATTTCTCCAGTCTTCCAATTTTGTGCAATCAACATTCTTGCTGCTGTACATAAATAAAGTCCTCTTTCCTTTCCTTATGTCTTGGCCTAAAATACCTAGTAAGAAGGCTTCTGGTTTTTTTAGAAAAGTTATTTTCAACATTTTCTTCAATTCATTATATATCATTTCCCAATAGGCTTTTACCTTTTTACAATCCCACCACATATGATAAAACGTACCTTCTATTTCACATCTCCAACACTCTCTTTTCATTTTTATACATTTTTGCCAGTTTAACCGGTGATAGATACAATCTATACATCATTTTCACATAATTCTCTCTCAATAGTATATAATCTGTAAATTTCAAATTTACTTTCCACAATTTTATCCAATCTTCAAATTGTATGTTATGGCCCATTTAATCATTACCGATTTTACTTCTTCATCTTTGGTTTCCCACTCCAAAAGAATGTTATATGCCTTTTTAAATAATTTTGTATTTTCTTCTATCACTTCCTGCTTGGAATTTGATAACCTACTATGAGAAGCCTTTCTTATTGTCCTCTTTAAAGATATCCTTTAATTGTCTATGATGCAGCCAGCATCATAGATTTTATTTCATCTTTTATTTCGTCATATTCTTTCAATTTTAACTTTCCCTCTTGTTCAACCAGCAATTCTCTATATGGCCACTCTCCCCCCACCCCCAATGTTTTAATTGATAGTGCTTTAATAGGCGATAGCCACCAGGGTGTTTTTGGTTCTAATAAATCTTTATATTTCTCCCATACTTTAAACAATGATCTTCTTATTAAATGGTTGTGGAATCCTTTGTGTACTTTTGTTTTTCCATACCAGAGGTAGGCATGCCATCCAAACCTATTATCACCTCCTTCCAAGTCTGTTATTTCCTCCCTCTCTAGCTTGATCCAATCTTGGATCCAAATTAGGGATGCAGCTTCATAATACAATTTTAAGTATGGAAGTGAGAATCCGCCTCTTTCTTTCACATCTGTCCAATTTTTTTTTTTATCCTTGGCTTTTTCCAATTCCAGACAAATCTTGATATTTCTCTCTGCCATTATTTGAAGCACGCATCCCCTGTTATTACTGGAACAGTTTGGAAGAGAAATAACATCATTGGGAGTCCATTCATTTTTATAGTTGCAATTCTTCCCATCAAAGAGAGATTCATCCTGGGTTCATTCAACATGGGTTTCCAAATTTCTTTTAATTTCCTGCCACTTTTTTTCATAGTTGTCTTTAAAGATATTTATATTTTTTGATGTTATCCATACTCCTAAATATTTTACTTTTTTATATGCCTCTATCCCTACCACATCTGTTATTTCTTTCTGTTCTGATTCTTTAATATTTTTTAATAACAATTTAGTTTTATTTTTGTTTAATTTGAATCCTGCCACTTGACCAAATTCTTTTATTATATTCATTACTTTTTGGGAGAGAATTTTCTTGGATCTTCTACCGTTATTACAAAGTCATCTGCAAATGCTTTTAATTTGTGTTCATTCTTTTAAATTTTTATTCCTACAACTTCTCTAGTCTTATCTTTCTGATGATACCCAGCTCTACCTCTCTTTCAAATCAGAACCAGTGAAGGCGGTGAAGGTCCTGTGTTGAGTGCTTGGAGGCGGTTGGAGGATGGATGGCGGCTAATGGATTGAAGTTGAATCCTGACAAGACAGAAGTACTGTTTTGGGGGGAGAGGGGGTGGGCTGGTGTGGAGGACTCCCTGGTCCTGAATGGGGTAACTGTACCCCTGAAGGACCAGGTGCGCAGCCTGGGAGTCATTTTGGACTCACAGCTGTCCATGGAGGCGCAGGTCAATTCTGTATCCAGGGCAGCTGTCTACCAACTCCACCTGGTACGCAGGCTGAGACCCTACCTGCCCGCAGACTGACTCGCCAGAGTGGTGCATGCTCTAGTTATCCCCCACTTGGACTACTGCAATGCGCTCTATGCGGGGCTACCTTAGAAGGTGACTTGGAAACTACAACTAATCCAGAATGCGGCAGCTAGACTGGTGACTGGGGGCGGCCGCCGAGACCAAATAACACCGGTCTTGAAAGACCTACATTGGCTCCCAGTACGTTTCCAAGCACAATTAAAAGTGCTGGTGTTGACCTTTAAAGCCCTAAACGGCCTTGGCCCAGTATACCTGAAGGAGCGTCTCCACCCCCATCGTTCTGCCCGGACGCTGAGGTCCAGCGCTGAGGGCCTTCTGGCAGTTCCCTCATTGCAAGAAGCAAAGCTACAGGGAACCAGGCAGAGGGCCTTCTCAGTAGTGGCGCCCGCCCTGTGGAACGCCCTCCCATCAGATGTCAAAGCGATAAACAACTACCTGACATTCAGAAGACATCTTAAGGCAGCCCTTTTCAGGGAAGTTTTTAATGTGTGATATTTTAGTGTATTTTTGGTTTCTATGGAAGCCGCCCAGAGTGGCTGGGGAAACCCAGCCAGATGGGCGGGGTACAAATAATAAATTATTATTATCTTTCTTGTCAGGACTTCCAGTAGCAGAACAAACAACAATGGTGACAAGGGGCATCCTTGTCTAGTTCCTTTTTGTATACTACATTTATCTGTTATCACCCGATTTACAATCATCTTTGCATTTTGATCTGAGTAAACAGCTTGCATTCCCCTATTAAAATTTACTCCAAATCCCATCTCCTCCATCACCCTCTTCATGAAGCTCCAAGAAACATTATCAAATGCTTTTCCCGCATCTCTAAACATTAATGCTGCTTTTTTCTCATTTCTCACTTCCAGGTACTCTATAATATTTAATACATTTCTAATATTATCTTTGATTTCTCTGCCTGGAAGGAATTCAGCTTGGTCATGACGAATCAATTCTTTTAGGATTTTTTTCATTCTATTTGCCAAAACAAATGCCAATAGTTTATAATCATTATTAAGTAATGAGATCGGCGTATAATTTTTAACTAACGTCACATCCAAATCTTGCTTTGGTATCAAAGTTATATAGGCCTCTTTCCATGTTTCTGGAACTTCCCCTGTTTTCAAAATCTCGTTCATTGTGTCATATCATCCAGTATTTCTTCATTCAGTCTCCACCGAAAGGTGGACTGAGTGTCTTTCTGTATTTCCATAGTTATAGAATTATGATCTGACATTGTTCTTGGATCTATTTCAATATTTTTAATTTTTGGCTCCAATTCCTTAGAGACCCAAACAGCATCCAGTCAGGCACTGCTTTCATGAACATGAGAGAAAAAAGTGAACTATTTTTCGAACGGATGCTTAATTCTCCAAATATCTATCAATTTTACATTTTCTATCATTTCAAAAAAAGTTTTGAGAAGTCTACCTTCTTTCGTGTCTTTCCTCCTAATCGTTCTTTCGCTAGTGATGGGACTCTAATTGTCTCTAAATCCTGAATTTTTATTTATTTTTATTTGGTGCATATATCCCTACCAAAATTATTTTTTCTCCCTCAACTTTAATTTCTACCATTAATTTTCTCCCTTTCTCATCCTTTTGAATTAATTGTGGTTCAAGTGCACGTTTTATGTACAAAACAATTCCACGTTTTTTGGAAACATCTGATGCAACAAAATGGCTCCCTAGTCTCTCATTACTCAAGGTTTTCTCATGCTTTCTTGCAACGTGAGTCTCCTGTAGGCAAATTATATCCAAATTCCGTTTTAAAACTCATGCCACCCCCTGTTTCTTTTTATATTACTGTTAAGGCCACTGACATTCCAAGTTAGTAATTTAAGATTTGCCATTATCTAATTCATTTCGAAAAGATTTGCTTTTTTGCCCTGCTCTTTCAGTCTTTTCCATTTCATCTCTTTGCATCTCATAAGGGGTTCTAAAGTCTCTCCCCAAGCTTTGAAACTCCCTCCAGGAATTCCCATTTGTCATTTATTTCTGCTCCTCTTAAAGTTGCTGTCAGGTTTTGATACTTCCTTCTCTTAACTCTCAATTTAAATGGCATTTCTTTAAAAACGTCAACTTTCTGTCCTTCACTCACCAGACCATCCTCAAAACATTTTTGCATTACTGCATCTTTAATTTTCTTTGTTGTGAAAGTCAAGAGAATGTCTGATGGCTGTCTTTTCTCTCTTGAAGCTCGGGTTCGAACTCTGTAAACATTCTCAATGCATGCTTCCATTCCTTCCTGTGCCCCCATCCAATTCCCCAATATCCCGTCCATATAACTTGCAAGGCCTTGTTCCTTCTCCTTTTCCGGCAACCCTCTTATTCGAATTTTAATTTAATTTTACAGTGGTACCTCAGGTTAAGTACTTAATTCGTTCCGGAGGTCCATACTTAACCTGAAACTGTTCTTAACCTGAAGCACCACTTTAGCTAATGGGGCCTCCAGCTGCTGCCATGCCCCGGAGCCCGATTTCTGTTCTCATCCTGAAGCAAAGTTCTTAACCTGAAGCACTATTTCTGGGTTAGCGGAGCCTGTAACCTGAAGTGTATGTAACCTGAAGCGTATGTAACCTGAGGTACCACTGTAATTGTAAATGTAAATTATGTTGTTCTAGTTCATTCTGTCTGTCTGCCAGCCCCCCTACCGCCCCCGCTAAAGCCAATTGATCTTCCTTTATTTCTTCTCTAGATTCCACGGTTTGTTCTAGTTTTACTACCTTTACCTCCAAAGCATTTACTTTTTCATCCAGTCTGTCAAATTTCTGCGACAATACTTCCTTGGTGTTCTCTATATCTGATCTTATTTCCATAAATTGTTTAATCATAGTCTGCTCCAACCCTTTCCTAAATTCTGCAAAATGTAAGGCCGTAAGTTCCGCCGTTTCTGATTTTGGAGTATTTTCTATATCTCCCTGTGCTGAGCCTCTCCTTCTTTCTGACACTCTCTGTTTTACTGGCTCGTTTAGATTTCTCTGCCATGTCAGTTCTCAAAAACAAACTGTTCCCAAGCGCTTCTGTCTTAAGGACACTTCAGTCCTCCTGTCTTTTCCTCACTCCTATCTTGTATACAACAGTTCTCCCACCAATCCAATTCCCACACCCTTTTAAACCAAACTGTAACAACACTTTCAGGTTTACAGAAAATTACAAAAGTTCCACAATATCCAAAAAATAAAAAGAGAAGAGGGCAAGATCAACTTTATATACAATCTACGGAAGAAAAAATAAAAAAGCAGGCCACAACAGCAGTCTAATAGTTACCACTGTTCAAACTCGCTGTTACGGTGTCTCCTTGATGATTTAGCACTTGCCAAACTTCTAGTTATATTATAATCCACAAAATGTCTTGTAATCTAAAACTCCACTGTGAGTCCAAAAATTTTCCAGACGTATTTATAATCCAAATGATATTTGTAATCCAAATGAGGTTTGTAATCCAATATCTGCTGCTTCTCTGTTTCTATTCAGTTTTTATTCCAATACAGGCCCTGTTCTTTAAAAAGGAATCCTTCCCCCCCCCCTTTCTCCTACTCCAGCTCTTACCAGGCACTTTCCCTCCCTGGGATTACCTCCCAGTTATGGAAAAGTGTCCTTCTGCCAAGGTTTGGTAGGACTTGCCAAGATACAAGGTCCTTTTTAGAATTATTATTTTTTAAATCTTGGCAATTTTTCCAAGCCTTTCAGTACTTTCACTCACAAAATCTGCATTCCTATTCATAAGAACTGAGAGTACTCCAATCTCTTCCTGTATCTTCCTTTTAAGAAATCAAAGAACAAAGAGCAATAGTTTCTTCTTGTATCCAAAGTATATTGTGTTATTAAGTAGCAAAGTGCAGGTTCAAAAGTATATGAAGACTGATGTGTCTCCAAAGTTTTTTTCCCCATTCACAAGTCTGTACCACAATTCTTTTTATTTTGAAAACTCCATTGTTGTTGAAAATAACTTTTTTCCTTTGAAAGTCTGCTGCTTCAGATGGCGATTCATGGTTTCAGGATTCTGAGCCACACTGGAGCCACGGGCAGGCTCAAATCGCTGTCTCTCTCTCACACACACACACACCCCACTCACTGCCAATGCAGTGGCGGAGCTCCGGCAATCGCAGCAAGCCTCTTTACACCTGGCTGGTCCCCTCAACACCCCACTGCCCGTGGGGCCTTTTTTTGGGGGGGGTGCCTAACCCTGGCAATCTCCTCCATTGCTCCAAACCCCCGGTAATAGTCGTCTTTTAGACGGATTACTCGCACCACGCCACCATTTCCCTTCGCAGGTAAACCGGAAGCCCCACTCATGGACTCATTGTTAAAACCGTGTTTATGGAAGACAATCTTACTCGGCTATGAGTGATCGCCAAAGAAGAAAACTTTCTCTCTTGACTGTGTACTAAGGCTTATTATACAGTATATATTTTTCAACAGCATTTGTTCATTAGAGCTGTGATCTGAGGGGCTATACTCTCATTGCAAAGATCTGATTTACATACGTCAACAGAATACCAGCAAATGCATTTGTGTCTATGAAAAATATCAGATCAATTCACACCAGATTAACAAATCTTGGGGATGGGAGAAATATTAAAGCAACGCTATATACAAGTGATGAATACACGGGAAATAACGCATGGGAAAGAAAACAGAACATAGCTATGTAAATCTAACTCTGATCAGGAGAACAATCTGCAACACTGCCACTAAAAGGAATAAATATTCTAATGGAAGCAAATTCTAATTCTGAACACAATCATTGGTTTACTCTCTATAGGCGTTATTCGATATGATTAAATATCTTCCCACACTCCAACCTTTCTGTTTCCCTTGCACAGTTTAGTAAGGGAGTCCGTGTCACATAAGTTCTTTCTATAGGCCAAACATTTCTAAGATTTCCTCCCTGTATGAGTTCTTTGGTGGCTAGTAAGGATATTACTACGACTGAAGCTTTTTCCACACTCCGAACACGTATAGGGTTTCTCTCATGTATGAGTTCTTTCATGCGACTTAAGGGAGCTACTGTGACTGAAGCTCCTTCCACACTCCGAACATGTATACAGTTTCTCTCCTGTATGAGTTCTTTGATGCGACTTAAGGGAGCTACTGCACCTGAAGCTCCTTCCACACTCCGAACATGTATAAGGTTTCTCTCTTGTATGAGTTCGTTGATGCAATGTAAGGGAGCTACTGCAACTGAAGCTTTTTCCACACTCCGAACATGTATAAGGTTTCTCTCCTGTATGAGTTTGTTGATGCAACGTGAGTTGGCTACCGCGACTGAAGCTCTTGCCACACTCCAAACATTTAAACGGTTTCTCTCCTGTGTGCAATCTTTGATGCAAGGTAAGGCTGCAACTGTAGCTGAAGCTCTTTCCGCACTCCAAACATGTATATCGTTTCTCCCCTGTATGAATTCTTTCATGTGAGGAAAGGTAGTCGATGCGACTGAAGCTCTTGCCACATTCCCAGCATTTATAAGGTTTGCTGCCTCGATGAGTTTGTTGATGTCTAGTAAGCGCACTGCTGCAAGCGAACCTCAATCCACACTCCAAGCACGTATGCGGTTTCTCCCCTGTATGAGTTCGTTGATGCGACTTAAGTCCGCTACTTTGAGTGAAGCTCTTTCCACACTCTGAACATGTATACGGTTTATCCCCTGTATGAGTTCGTTGATGGGACTTAAGATGGCTACTACTACTAAAGCTGTTTCCACACTCTGAACATGTATACGGTTTCTCTCCTGTATGAGTTCTTTCATGCGACTTAAGGGAGCTACTGTGACTGAAGCTTTTTCCACACTCCGAACACGTATACGGTTTCTCTCCTGTATGAGTTCTTTCATGCGACTTAAGGGAGCCACTGTGACTGAAGCTCCTTCCACACTCCGAACATGTATACAGTTTCTCTCCTGTATGAGTTCTTTGATGCGACTTAAGGGAGCTACTGCACCTGAAGCTCCTTCCACACTCCGAACATGTATAAGGTTTCTCTCTTGTATGAGTTCGTTGATGCAACGTAAGGGAGCTACTGCAACTGAAGCTTTTTCCACACTCCGAACATGTATAAGGTTTCTCTCCTGTATGAGTTCGTTGATGCAATGTGAGATGGCTACCGCGACTGAAGCTCTTGCCACACTCCAAGCATTTAAACGGTTTCTCTCCTGTGTGCAATCTTTGATGCAAGGTAAGGCTGCCATTCTGACTGAAGCTCTTTCCGCACTCCAAACATGTATATCGTTTCTCCCCTGTATGAATTCTTTCATGTGAGGAAAGGTAGTCGATGCAACTGAAGCTCTTGCCACATTCCCAGTATTTATAAGGTTTGCTGCCTCGATGAGTTTGTTGATGTCTAGTAAGCGTATGGCTGTGAGTGAAGCTCTTTCCACACTCTGAACATGTATACGGTTTATCCCCTGTATGAGTTCGTTGATGCGACTTAAGGTGGCTATTCTGACTGAAGCTCCTTCCACACTCCGAACATGTATACGGTTTCTCCCCTGTATGAGTTCGTTGATGGGGCTTAAGATTGCTACTCCTACTGAAGCTCTTTCCACACTCTGAACATGTATACGGTTTCTCTCCTGTATGAATTCTTTGATGAAAGGTAAGGGCACCACAGTGACTGAAGCTCTTTCCACACTCTGAACATGTATACGGTTTCTCCCCTGTATGAGTTCGTTGATGCAACGTGAGTTGTCTACCGCAACTGAAGCTCTTGCCACACTCCAAACATTTAAACGGTTTCTCTCCTGTGTGCAATCTTAGATGCAAGGTAAGGCTGCCATTCTGACTGAAGCTCTTGCCACACTCCAAACATTTAAACGGTTTCTCTCCTGTGTGCAATCTTAGATGCAAGGTAAGGCTGCCATTCCGACTGAAGCTCTTGCCACATTCCCAGCATTTATAAGGTTTGCTGCCTCGATGAGTTTGTTGATGTATAGTAAGCGTATGGCTGTGAGTGAAGCTCATTCCACACTCCAAGCACGTATGCGATTTCTCCCCTGTATGAGTTTGTTGATGCGACTTAAGGGAGCTACTTTGAGTGAAGCTCCTTCCACAGACTGAACATGTATACGGTTTCTCCCCTGTATGAGTTCGTTGATGCAACTTAAGGTGGCTACTGTGACTGAAGCTTTTTCCACACTCCAAACATTTATAAGGTTTCTCCCCTGTATGAGTTCGTTGATGCACGGTAAGGGCACTACTGTTACTGAAGCTCTTTCCACACTCGGAACATGTAAATGGTTTCTCTCCTGTATGTACTCTTTGATGTAAAGTAAGAGTGGCGCGACGACCAAATTTCTTTCCACACACTGTGCATTCATGCTTTTTCTCCTCTCTGGGAATTTGATTTTCACCACCCTGAGACGTACAAGAGTCACCCTCCGGCTTCTGCTTTCGTCTCCCCTCTCGCCTTCTGCCTCCATCTTGAACCCTCAGCTTCCTTTGTTCTTTGGATCCTTTCGGTGACATTTCTGATTGTTCCCCTTCTCCCAGCATCCCTTCAACATCTCCTGATGGAATAAAAAGGCAAACTGATGAAATGCTAAAGGAGTGTCTTCACCCCAATCATTCAGTCAGGACACAGAGATCCAGGTCCCAGGGCCTTGTGGCAGTTCCCTCACTGTGAGAAGGGAAGTTACAGGGACCGAGGCGGAGGGCCTTCTTGGTAGTGGTGCCCACCCTGTGGAACGCCCTCCTGTGAGATGTTAGATAAATAACTATACAACCTTTAGAAGACATCTGAAGGCAGCTATGTAGAGGCAAGTTTTTAATGACTTATGCTTTATTGTGCTTTTATATTTGTTGGAAGCCAGCTAGAGTGGCTGGGGCAACCCAGTGAGATGTGTGGGGTACAAATAATGAAAGTATTAATATTAGTATTATTATTTATTGAGTTTATATACCTCCCTATACCCAGAAGTCTCAGCGTGGTTCTCAGAAAAGATCCAGAATAAAAACAACAATCCAATAACACCCCCTCCAAAAAGTCACATTTGAAAAAGGATATAGGATGTCAAACATATCAACCAAAAGCCTGTTTAAAAAGGAACCTTTTTGCCTGGCATTTAAAGGTGTATAATGAAGGTGCCAGGAGAACATTCCTGGGGAAATGCATTCCACAGATGGGGAGCCACTGCAGAAAAGGCCCTGTTCTCGTGTTGCCACTCTCCGGATCTCTTGAGGAGGAGGCCCACGAAGGAGGGCCTCAGAATATGATCTCAGGGTTCGGGTAGGTTGGTTTTTTTTCAAAAAAGTATGTAGATAACCAGGAACCAAACTCAAACCGTGAAGCCCCGCAGGCGGCCGATACATTGGGTGTACATAAACAATAAAAACATATTCAAATCAACCATATGTACAATTCTATATATATTAAACTCCACACTCCATAAGATTTTAACATTTAATCACCCCATATTGTTCAAACCTACCCAAATAATTCAGTATCTTCTAAAACCAGTCCTCCTCTTTCTCACTGACCTTAAACCCTTTCATTTTACATACCTTCACAGTTAGGTATTCTAAAAAGATAATATTATTCAATTTTTCCCTCCATTTGTTCACCCCTGGCTCTTCTCCATTTTTCCAATTATTCGCTCTAACCTGTCTAGCTGCAATTACCATCAATTTTACCCATTTACATTCCTCTTTTGTTTTTAACCCGGTGCTACCCAGGCTAATAAGAACCATTAATTTAGATATCTCCACACTTCTACCCACAATTCCCAATATTTCTATACCAATCTATTTCCAAAACTTCTTAACTAATGGAGAGTCCCACCACATATGACTGTACGTTCCCATCACTCCACATTTCCTCCAGCAATTCTTGCTTCCTGGATATCTAACCTCCAATATTCTTTCAAACTTTCCTCTGGTGATTTCCCCATATTTAATAACACATTATACAATTTTGAAACTATTTTGGCCCAATCTAACCTATATTCTTTCACTAATTCTTCGAAGGGTGTAATAATTCTTTTACCACATTCTTTAACTTCTTCTTACTTCAACAGGGAGGAAAGTTGTTTTTTCTGTAACCAATTAATTTTGTTCCAAATTCCACTTTCCTCTTCCATCGTACCTTCTAATTTCCCAACTTTTCTCTATATCCTGAATTGAGATCTCCTTTAATTTATCCCCTACCTCTTTCGGGATGAGCTCCCGTAACGGGCCCATTTTATCATAATACCACATTTGGGTAAGGGGAGAAAGATCAGGAAAAAGCTTCCTTCTCCACTTCTCCCATACCCAAATGGACCCCGTAAATGTTGATATTTTTTCTACTTCCTTTTTCCTTTTCCTCCTATGGAATATTCTTATTTTCCCTCCAACCAAATCATAAGACGTCTCTTATGTAGATGTAATATGTAGATCACCAGGAACCAAACTCAAACAGTGAAACCCGCCAAGCGGCCGATACAAAATGCATTCCAAAGGAAAATAAAGGAGAAGAAGAAAATGGAGATCTGGGAGGAAATTAGAAAAAAGGAAAGGATCCTTTTCCAAAAACCAGATGATGAACTAATTAAGGAAAATACAAAAATTTTACAGACGCAATTCTCCATGATAATAAATGAAGAGATAGAATAGAAGATAAAATGGTTGAGACATAGAAATTTTGAGTTTGCAAATAAACCTGGCAAACTTCTGGCCTGGCAATTAAAGAAGAAAAAGGAAGATAGAATTATCAATAAAATTAAAATTGAAGACAAATGGATTCAAGAACCGAAGGAAATTAGTAAAAACTTTGCTAGTTTTTTCGGAAAACTATATAAAGAAGGTCCAGAGACTCTAGAAAAAATAATTGATTATTTGGGCAAAAATAAACTACCAATAACACCTAAGGAAAAAACTGAAATCTTGAACTCACCAATAACAGCTATGGAGGTGCAACAAGCTATACAGAGATCAAAATTAGGAAAGAAACCGGGCCCAGATGGTCTCCCAGCTAATTACTATAAAAAGTTAGAACAAGCATTATTTCTTCCCATGAAAGATATAATAATATTCTTTCAAATGGAATGCTACTGAAAACCTGGAAGGACAGCTTTATTACTCTTATCCACAAACAAGGAACAGATGCCTCAAACATGGCCAATTACAGACCTATTGCACTGCTAAATAACGATTACAAGATTACGGCTTAGCGGCTATTAACGGCTTAGCGGCTTTAAGAAAAAGCAAACAAACTCGCGAGACGTTTCGTCTTGCGAAGCAAGCCCATAGGGAAATTCGTCTTGCGGAACGACTCAAAAAACGGAAAACCCTTTCGTCTAGCGAGTTTTTCATCTTGCGAGGCATTCGTCTTGCGGGGCACCACTGTAGATTAAAAATGGTGCTGAAAGAGATAATTCATAAAGATCAAACCGGATATCTTCCCGGACGATCTATGCAATCCAATATTAGATGTGTGATTAATGTATTAGAATATTTGGATATTAAAATTGATAAACCAGCAGCTATTATGTTGGTGGACACTGAAAAAGCTTTTGACAATGTGTCCTGGAAGTTTATGAAAAAATTAATGGAAGAAATCCGACTGGGAGAAAATATTTGTAAAGGAATAAATGCCATCTATTCGGAACAATATGCAAAACTGATCATCAACGGAAAAATTACTGAGGAGTGCAAAATAAACAAGGGAACCAGACAGGGCTGCCCACTGTCACCACTGATATTTATCTTGGTGATGGAAGTCTTGAACAATCAGATAAGAAAGGACCAGCTTGTTAAAGGCATCACTCTGGGAAACAAAACATATAAAATTAAAGCTTTTGCGGACAATTTAATTGTTATGACTGAAAACCCTAAAGAAATTCTGAAAAGAGTGCTGGAATTGATTAAAGAATTTGGAGAAGTGGCAGGCTTTAAGCTGAATATAACAAAAACAAAAATGCTTGTTAAAAATGTAACCACAGAAGAAAAGGACGACTTAGAAAAAATATTGGGCCTGAAAATCTCCTCAAAAGCAAAATACTTGGGTATTTGGATCACCCCCAAGAACATAAACTTATTTCAGGATAATTACACCAAAACTTGGTTAGAGATTAGAAAAAACTTTGTAACCTGGAGTAAACTAAAATTGACATTTCTGGGTAGAATTTCCATTATAAAGATGAATGTGCTTCCAAAATTAATCTTTTTATTTCAAATGATTCCAATACTGGGCGAAGCAGGTTGTCTCAAGATATGGCAAAGAGAAATTTCCAAATTCCTGTGGGAAGGGAAGAAACCTAGGATTAAACACCTGATCTTAATAGACATAAAAGAGAGAGGAGGCTTTTCCCTACCCGACCTAAAACTTTACTACGAGGCAGCCTGTTTCACCTGGCTAAAAGATTGGTGCACATTGCAGGATCCGGACCTCCTGGACCTGGAAGGTTTTGACAACCGTTGGGGATGGCACGCCTACCTAATATATGGAAAAGCGAAAATTCATAAAAAAATTACCAACCATATAATAAGAAAGTCACTCTTTGCTGTATGGGAAAAATATAAAGACCTGATGGAGCCTAAAGTCCCGTGGTGGACTTCTCCAGTAGAAGCCATAGAGATAAACCGGAAAAATACTCAGGAAAGCTGGCCAACATATAAAATACTTCTAAAAAATGAAGATAACCAAATAAAATTTAAAAACTTTGAGGAAATAAGAGAACACATTTCAGACTGGTTCCAATACCATCAGTTATTTGAAAATTTTAGATCTGACAAACAAAAGGGGTTCTCAACAGAAATTTCCTGATTCGAATCTGATCTTGTAAATTCTAAAAGAAAAACTCTTTCCAAAACTTACCGACTCCTCCTTGACTGTCCAGTCAAGGAGGAGGAGGTAACTGTGGCAATGGTGAGGTGGTCCCAGGATTTTGGCCATTCAATAACCATGGCCCAATGGGGAAATTTATGGAAGATCAATTGGAAATTCACAAATTGTTACACGATTAGACTTTCAAAAAATGCAACATCGATGGTATCTAACACCATGGAATCTTTCAAAAATGTATAAAAATGTATCAAGTAATTGTTGGAGATGCGGAGACTCAGGAACATTCTACCATATGTGGTGGATATGTAGGAAAATACAGGTATTCTGGGAGAGTATACATGCAGAACTGCAAAAAATGCTAAAGATCTCTTTCAATAAAAAACCAGAGGCCTACCTCCTGGGAATAACTGATTTGGATATTCCACAAAAGATGAAGGGTATCTTTTTATATGCGACGACAGCGGCAAGAATTTTGATCGCAGCAAAATGGAAGAGTAATGAAATCCCCTCTATATAAGATTGGATCCAAAAGCTGACAGAATATACCGAATTAGATGGTTTATCAGAAAAAATAAAGAATAAATCAAAACAGGAATTTGTTTCTAAATGGGAGGTTTTCATAGAATATCTGAAGAATAAATATAGTAGTTTAAATTCTGTTGCAGCATTCGAGGAACTTCAGTAATAGTTGCAAGGTAGATATAAGAAATTAGATTTATTGAGAATAAGTTTAATTATGAAAAAATGTGTAATGGCAATAATTAATATGAATTTGAAAGATGGAATAGACGGGAGGTTGGGTCTTTAGTGTTAAGACCAATAGATGTTTTATTGTTTGCTAAGAAAATTATGTGTTTATAGTTATTTTTGTAATTTGTGTGTAATTTGATATTTGTGTTGTTTTTTGTTTTTGTTTTCTTGTTATATAAATAAAAAACTTTATTTAAAAAAAATATTCAAATCAACCATATGTACAATTCTATATATATTAAACTCCACACTCCATAATATTTTAACATTTAATCACCCCATATTGTTCAAATCTACCCAAATAATTCAACATCTTCTCAAACCAGTCCTCTTTCTCACTGACCTTAAACCCTTTCATTTTACATATCTTCACAGTAGGTATTCTAAAATGATATTATTATTCAATTTTTCCCTTCATTTGTTCACCCCTAGCTCTTCTCCATTTTTCCAATTATTTGCTATAACCTGTCTAGCTGCAATTACCACCAATTTTACCCATTTACATTCCTCTTTTGTTTTTAACCCGGTGCTACCCAGGCTAATAAGAACCATTAATTTAGATATCTCCACACTTCTACCCACAATTCCCAATATTTTTATACCAATCTGTTTCCAAAACTTATTAATGAATGGATAATCCCACCACATTTGACTGTACGTTCCCATCACTCCACATTTCCTTACTGGTGTGTAATACCATTTTTGTACCAGCTTCAACAGCTGTTCCTGAATTATCCTAGAGGTCGCAACAAAGAGTGATTGCTGAAAAATTCTTTCCCAGTCTTCATCTAAAATCTGTTCCTGGATATCTAACCTCCAATATTCTTTCAAACTTTCCTCTGGTGATTTCCCCATATTTAATAACACGTTATACAATTTTGAAACTATTTTGGCCCTATCTAACCTATATTCTTTCACTAATTCTTCGAAGGGTGTAATAATTCTTTTACCACATTCTTTAACTTCTTCTTACTTCAACAGGGAGGAAAGTTGTTTTTTCTGTAACCAATTAATTTTGTTCCAAATTCCACTTTCCTCTTCCATCGTACCTTCTATTTCCCAACTTTTCTCTATATCCTGAATTGAGATCTCCTTTAATTTATCCCCTACCTCTTTTGGGATGAGCTCCCGTAACAGGCCCATTTTATCATAATACCACATTTGGGTAAGGGGAGAAAGATCAGGAAAAAGCTTCCTTCTCCACTTCCCCCATACCCAAATGGACCCCGTAAATGTTGATATTTTTCCTACTCCCTTTTTCCTTTTTGTCCTATCAAATATTCTTATTTTCCCTCAAACCGAATCATAAGATGTCTCAACTGGCAAGCTTCATAATATAAAACCAAATTGGGAATCCCCCATCCTCCATCTTGGGTTCTATGATACCTATATCTGCCAGCCGTCCTTGGTTTCTTGGATGCAAAAACAAACCTATCGGTTTTCCCTTGCCACCCCTTCAAAATCCATTCCGATATGTGCCAGGGTAATACATAAAAAAAGACAGGTTAATCTGGTTAACAAAATCATTTTAACTAAAGCAATTCTTGTACTAATTGATTCCTTCCTTTTCTCCCATATTCTCAACTTCGACTGAATACCGCTCCAAATTTCTTTATAATTATATTCAAATATTTTCTCCACATTTTTAGATATCCTTACTCCTAAATACTTTACTATCTTATTTGCTATAGGAATACAGTGGTACCTCGGGTTAAGTACTTACCGTATTTTTCGCACCATAGGGCGCACCGGACCATAGGGCGCACCTAGCTTTGGGAGGCGGAAAACAAGAAAAAATTATTCTGAACCCCAGAAGCCAGAACAGCAAGAGGGATCTGGCTTCTGTGATACCGTGTGGCTGTTCTGGCTTCTGGGGTAACTGCGCCAAGCCTCTTCAGGGCAGCGGGATGAAGGCTCCCCCTGCCCAAAGAGGCTGCGCAGGGCTAAAGCAGAAGCCAGGACAGACGCATCGCTGAAGGGGCACTGCGCCTTCTCTCTCTCTGCGCAGCGCCCCTCCTTCACAGGAGAGGTGCTGCGCAGAGAGGGAGAAGGGGCATCGCCCTTCAGCGAAGCTAGAGAAGGAACAGAAGGAGACCCTTCTGTTCCTTCTCAGGCTTCCAGGACAGGCGCGTCGCCGCGAAGCCTGCATTCGCTCCATAGGACGCACACACATTTCCCCTTCATTTTTGGAGGGGAAAAATGCGTCCTATAGAGCGAAAAATACGGTAATTCGTTCCGGAGGTCCGTTCTTAACCTGAAACTGTTCTTAACCTGAAGCACCACTTTAGCTAATGGGGCCTCCTGCTGCTGCTGCGCTGCCGGAGCACAATTTCTGTTCTCATCCTGAAGCAAAGTTCTTAACCTGAGGTACTATTTCTGGGTTAGCGGAGTCCGTAACCTGAAGCGTATGTAACCTGAAGTGTATTTAACCCGAGGTACCACTGTGCCCAACAATTCAGAGGCTTCTAATTGAGTTTTATGTTCCACATTAAACACATCATTGGTGATTTAGAAAAATTAACTTTTAACCCTGATACTTTTGAAAATCCTTGCAAAATTCTTTTTAATGGCCCCATTGGGGTCTCTAGGTCCTTGACCGTCATCATCATATCATCTGCATACATTGTCATTAACTCCCCCTCTGCTTTCCTTTCCCCCGGGATTTCAAATCCTTTAATCTCATTATTCTTTTGGAGTTTAATTGCTAATGGTTCCAATGCTAAGATAATGAGCATGGGAGAAAGTGGACACCCTTGCTTTGTACCACTTAGCACCTGGGTGTACCCCCCTGCCGACCCACCAATTCCTACCATTGCTTTGGACTCTGTATATATTGCTTCTATCACATTTTGAAATTTCCCTCCAAATTTATATTTTAGCAGTATCTTTTTCAAATGATTCCAATCCACCGAATCAAATGCTCTCTATATATCCAATGACATGAGAGTAAGAGGCAGGTCCTCATTTTTCGCTAAATACACCATACCCATCACCTTCCTAACTGCCTCCACCAAATGCTTCTAAGGCATAAACCCAAATTGCTCTTTCCCCACCAATTGTACAATACAGTTTTTTACCCTTATTGCTATGACTTTGGCAAATATTCTATACTACATATTAGTAATCGATATTGGCCTACAAGAATCCGGCAGAGTTTGATCTTTCCCTGGTTTGGGAATTAATACCAATCTTGGCTCCAACCAGGTAGGTGGAGTTGAAGCTCCATTCAAAATTTCTTGGTACGGTACAGTCACAGGTGGCACCAATATATCCTTAAAATGCTTATAATACACCACACTGTACCCATCCAATCCTGGTGCCGATTGCACATTCATAGAGTCGATTGCTAATGTAACTTCTTCCTCTGTTATATCCTTATCCAATTCCCTTCTATTTTCTTCTTGTAATTCTGGGAGCTCCAATCCTTCACAAAATTGATCCACCTCTTCGTCCTTAATTCCTTTATTTGCATACAATCAATTATAAAATCCTAAAAAGGTCTCCAATATCTTATTAGGGTCTGTTTCCAATCCCCCTTTATCATCTCTAATAGCTCTAATATTTTTCCTTTCCTGATAATTCCTAATTTTATTTGCTAATATTTTCCCTCCTTTCCCTTCAAATTCATAATATTTGTGTCTACTATACCATAACTTTAAAGTGGTTCTATTTATATCAAAAACTTTCAACTCTTCTCTCTTTTGATCTATTTTTTCCCTGTCCTTCTTTTGCTTAGACATCCTAAATTTCTCCTCCTATAACCTAACTACTTCTTCTACCTCCTTAATCCTTCTACTGTATCTTTCCCTTTTTTTAACATTGACAAACTCTGAATACATTCTCCCCTAATGACTGACTTCACTGCTTCCCATTTTGTTGCTAATGGGATTTCTGGGTCTAGAGTCTCCTCAAAATACCTTTCTACCGCAATTTATATTTTAACTTACTCTGCTCATCAGCTACCAACCAAGGGTAAGACCTATTAATGTGACCTATTTGAAGGAAAGCAGATATGGGGGCAGGGTCAGTGATCTTAATCATTCCAATATCCATTCCCTTCACCCATTTCCTAGCCTCCTGTGATATTAAAATACCATCCAGTCTTGAGAATGTTCCATGTGGGCTAGCATAAAATGAATATGAGTAATCCTTGGGGAACAACTCCATCCATAGTTCCAATAGTCCAAACCTCCCACATAATTTTTTAAACTTCATACCCTTTTCCTTTTTGGAACTATTTCCCCCTTGTAGATTAACATTAAAGTCGTCGTCCCCCCAACTACTTTTGTATAAGGCGAGAATTTCTCAAGCTTCTGTAAACGCCTATAGAGAAAATCCAGCTGGTGCTTCTTAGGGGGATAAATTGACGCTAATGCCACAGGCTCACTCTCGAAGCAACCTTGAACAAAAACAAACCTTCCATTCTTATCTCTTAACACCTTATTCTCCACAAAGTCAACACTGGATTTAATTACTATTCCCACCCCTCTACTTTTCCAAGTTCCAGAAGCCATAATTTTTTTCCCTTTTACAAAGCCAGGGAAATTAACCTCCCTCTTCCCACCCCCACTATATGTTTCTTGCAAAAAAACCCATCATAATCAAATCTACTTCCCAATCCTCACTCGCTTCACCTGATTAACCAAACCTCTAACATTAAGAGCTTTACACACAATATTCACATTCTTTATCACGTCTTGCCCAACCATCTCACTTCTCCTTTTCCCTCCTTTTGTACCATACCCGCCTGGAGGTAAACCCAACCCCAACCACCACCCTAACTAACCCTACTGTGAGCCCTATCCTTTCACCCCCACAAAAAAGTCCAGGAAAAAGAAACAAGACAATAACTGTGTGCCGCCAAACTGTGTTCATACGCAAAACTTAGGTTCATAAGGAAAGAAGTATTGTGGTCCTGAGCCATTTAAGGCTTTATAGGTCAAAATTTGCACTTTGAATTGGACTCAGTAACTATTTGGCAGCCACTGCAGTCTGACCAGGATGGGGGTAATATCCTCAAACCGCCTTGCTCCAGTAAGCAACCAGGCCAGTAAATTCTGCACTCGCTGAATTTTCCAAATTGTCTTCAGAGCCAGCCCTACGTATAACGCATATCTATATCTAACCTTGAAGTTCCCAGAGCATAGACAACGGTAGATAGGCTATCCCTGTACAGATAGAAGCTTAGCTGGGCCACCAGCCAAAGCTGATGGAAGGCACTACAGGCCACCTGAGCCTCGAGCAACAGCAAAGGATCCAGGATTACCCCCAAGCTACGAACCTGCTCCTCCAGAGGAAGTGTAACCCCATCAAGAGCAGGCGACCTTCCAGCCATCTGCTCTAGGGAACGACCCACTAACTGAGCCTTATCTGGAGTGAGCTTCAATTTGTTGGCTCTCATTCAGTCCATTACCCAGGCAAGACACTGGTGGAGAACCGCTGAGAGGTGGAGAACAATGAACAGGGGCACATTTTCCTTGTCTCTCTCTCGACAGAGGTCATCATACAGGGCCACCAAAGCAGTTTCTGTGCCAAAACCAGGCCTAAACCCTGATTGAAATGGATCCAGAAAATGAGTTTCTTCCAAAAGCACCTGGATCTGGTCTGCGACCACTTGCTCCAGAACCTTGCCCAGGAAAGGGAGATCAACAACTGGCCGGTAGTTAGGCTTTCTGAATTCAGAGAAGGTTTCTTAAGGAGTGGTTTTACCTCTGCCTCCTTCAAACATGCAGGGACCACCCCCTCTTGTAAAGAGGCACTGATCATCTCCCTGGCCCAGCCAGCTGTTCCCTCCCTGCTGGATTTTATCAGCCAAGAGGGGCAAGGGTCTAGAATGCAAATGGTCACCCTGACTAATCCAAGCACCTTGTCCATATCCTCGAGCCTGACCAACTGAAAAAACTCATCCAACACAACAGGACTAGACTGTGCTCTGGACACCCCATGAGACTCATCTGCTGTAACAGCAAGTCAAGGTCTTGGTGGATACAAGCAATTTGATCGCCAAAATGCTTTGCAAACAAGTCACAGCCAGCTACTGCTGGTTCTATCACCTCCTTTGGTCCAGCTTGTAAAAGGCCCTGTACAACCTGGAAAAGTTCTGCCAGACGACATGTTGAGGATGCAATGGAGGCAGAAAACTATGCCTTCTTTGCTGCCTTCACTGCCACAAGGTAGGCTTGATAATGAGCCCTTACCAGTGTTTGGTTGCATTCATTTGGATCTTTCCTCCACTTTCATTCAAGCAGTCTCCCAGCTTGTTTCCTCACCTAGGCTCTGGAATATACCAGGGGGCCAATCAGGCTCCACAAAGTGGGAGAGGGCGCTTAGGGGTATTATTATTATTATTAGTAGTAGTAGTAGTAGTAGTAGTAGCCTGCCTCAGCCACACTTGGCATTTTAATGTGGACTTGAAGTTGCTTGTTTCTCCTTTTTTTAAAAAACCTCTTCTGCCCAGAACTCCTCTTTCATAAACTGCTTACACAAATAATTTAACATGTGTGAGTTTGGAGGGGGGTAATTGGTTCTTTTTGTCTCAGTTTTAATTATGTACTTTTATCCTGTGAACCATCCTGAGCCCTGTGGGTATAGAGAGGGATATAAATTTAACAAATTATAGTAAAATCAGGCCGGATAAAAATTATTACAAGTTCCGGGGTGGGGTGGGGTGGGGGGCTCTGCAGAAGGTTTCCCAATGCTTAAGGGTTTGCCTTGACCCCAAGCCCTATGGAGAGACCAAGGAAGGTCCCCCACCTGCCAGAGTAGGCCTGCAGGGAGGAGAGCAGGAGAAAGATCTGCCCTTTCATTGGGAAAAGATGCCCTACCCACATAAAAAGGGGGGGAACACCTATAAATGAATCATTTTAGCTGAATTATATACAGAATGCATTAATTACGGCAAATGTAAATATTTGGGGAAATATCCTTTGCAAAAGCGTGGGCATTACGAGAAATCTGCACCAAAATGCTGACCAATTTTCAAGAGGCCTTTAAAAATAATAACGTGAAAATCTGGATAAATTGACGACGAGAAAAAGGAGACACAGAAAAAACTTACATTGAAACGGTTTGCCTAACAGGGTTTTTTTTAATCCCTCCCCACAACTCCCTCCAGCTGCACCCCCAGTCTCTCCCCCAGTTATAATACATAATAATATGACGCACCTCCAGCGCCTCCACGAGGAAGGACAGCCGCCATGTTCGGCATCTTCCCCCACAAAAGCGGGACAGGAAGCGGAAGCTGCTATTCTCCCGACAGCCCTTTTCCCTCCGCTCTAGGAATCTCAGCTCTGTTGCCGCTGCTCTTAACCGTTTCGGAGCCGAGCGGCAGGAGCCTCTTGGCTTCTCCGGGCAAAGAGCTGGATCAGCTGCACGGGCGCCCCAAATGGTTTTCTAAATTATTTATTTTTATATAAAGGGGAACTGTTGTTATTTTATATATTATATATATATTATTATATATTAAAATTTTCAAAATAACAACAGTTCCCCTTTATATAAAAATAAATAATTTAGAAAACCATTTGGGGCGCCCGTGCAGCTGATTTTAAAATTTTCAAAATAACAACAGTTCCCCTTTTGGTACATAGATATCCAATCCAAATTTGCAATAAATGGCTTTTCCTCGCCCCCTCCTGTTTCCATCCCCCCCCCTTTATTCGCCTTGCATGTAATTATATTTCTCCAATTAATTCCAACTTCTTTTTCCCATTCTAATTCTATTCTTAGTTCATCAATGTTACATCAAACCTGCTAATGTTTTCACGTTTTTACAGTGTTGTCTAAAATAGTCTATAAAGCTCTCCCATTCTTGATTGAATTTTTTTTCCTGATTAGATCGGCCTGATGTTCACGGAAAGTTTAACCATTTCGGCATAGTCAATCATTTTGAGTTTTCCATTCTTTTTTGGGGGGGATCTTTTCTTCTTTCCACATCTGGGCTAGTAGCATTCTGGCTGCTGTAGTCGCATAAATAAACAGTCTCTTTTGCTTCCTTGGCAATTCTCCTCCTATTATACCTAGTAAAAAAGCCTCTGTTTTTAACAAACATAATTTTAAACTTCTTTTAAAGTTCATTGTATATCATTTCCCAGAAGCCCTTTACTTTTGTACATGCCCACCACATGTGGGGGCGGGGAGTGCCTTCCCCTTATCCTTACATTTCCAGTATAGATGTATTTTTTATATATTTTAGCAAACTTTACTGGAGTAGAATACCACCGGTACATCATCATCATATAATTTTCCCATGATTCAAGTGGTATTTTATAACCTATATCTTTTGTCCATTGTATCATTACAGCTTTAACCTCTTCACCTTTCGTCTCCCATTCCAACTGTAGTTTGTACATTCTTAGTAACAATTTCTCATTATTTTCTAATAATTCCCTTTCAGACTTTAAGAATTCCTTCCCAAAGCCCTTCTCTTTGTCACCTCTGAATATGTCATTTAATTGGTAATATTGTAACCAATCTGTTAACAGAGCTTTTATATCCTCATAGTCTTTCATCTTTAATTTGTAGTCTACTTCTGTTAGCAGAACTTTCTTTGTTGCCCAATTTCCATTCATGTTTACCTTTTTTAAAGATATGGCTTCCAATGGGGAATGCCACAAAGGTGTCTTGTTCTCTAATAAATACTTATATTTGTCCCATACTTGGTAAATTGATTTCCCTGTAATGTGGTTCAGGAATCCCTTGTGTACCTTTGTTTTCTCATACCATAAGTAAGCATGCCAACCAAACCTATTATCACGTCCTTCCAGATCTAATACCTCAGTATTGTTTAACTGTATCCATTCTCGCAGCCAGCAGAGACAGGACGCTTCATAATATAACTTTAAAGCCAGCAGGGAGAATCCACGTCTTTGTTTTAAACATGTTAATAATTTATATTTTCTTCTAGGTCCCATCCCCCGTCAGATAAATTTAGAAATATCCTTTTTCCATTGCTTAAAGTGTTCCACTCCTCTGACCATGGGTATTGATTGGAATAAAAACAAGATTCTTGTCAATACATTCATTTTTATCACAGAGACCCTTCCCCACAATGATAAGTTTATCTTTCCCCATATCTCCATATCCCTTTTAACTTCATTCCAGACCTTTAAATAGTTCTATTTAAAAATATTTACATTTCTGGTTGTTAACCACAGCCCTAGATATTTCACTTTCTTTTCTATCACCAGGTCTGTTTTTGACTTAAATTCATTTTTCTTTTGTTCTGACATATTCTTCAGTAATACTTTTGTATTTACCGTATTCAACTTGAAACCTGCTACTTGCCCAAAATTATCACCCCCCCCAGCACCCTTGGAATATTTTCCATTAAAAACTTCCTGATACAGGGCTGCCTTCAGATGTCTTCTAAAAGTCAGATAGTTCTTTATTTCCTTGACATCTGAAGGGAGGGCGTTCCACAGGGAGGGCGCCACTCCCAAAAAGGCCCTCTGCCTGGTTCCCTGTAACCTCACTTCTCTCAGGGAGGGAACCGCCAGAAGGCCCTCGGAGCTGGACCTCAGTGGGGGCTGAACGATGGGGGTGGAGACGCTCCTTCAGGTATACTGGACCGAGGCCATTTAGGGCTTTCAAGGTCAGCACCAACACTTTGAATTGTTCTTGGAAATGTACTGGGAGCCAGTCTTGAGGTATTTCAGGACTGGTGTCATATAGTCCCGGCAGCCGCTCCCAGTCACCAATCTGGGAAGTAAGCCTTTTCCCTACTGATGACCGATATTTCATTCTGATGCTGGGGGAATCTCTTCCCTTTGGGGGTCCCTGGCTGGATGATAGGCAGGTAAAACTGACCCTAACACTAACCTGTCACAAAAGACAACGACCGCACAGGCTGTGTAACATTAGGATCTTTGGTCAAGGTCTGGAGTAGAGTCCCCTTGAAATGTGCCTTTTCCGGGAACAGGGTAATTTTATTGATACAGTGGTACCTCGGGTTAGTACTTAATTCGTTCCAGAGGTCCGTTTCTTAACCTGAAATTGTTCTTAACCTGAAGCACTACTTTAGCTAATGGAGCCTCCTGCTGCTGCCACGTTGCTGGAGCATGATTTCTGTTCTCATCCTGAAGCAAAGTTCTTAACCCGAGGTAATATTTCAGGGTAAGCGGAGTCTGAAACCTGAAGCATATGTAACCCGAGGTACCACTGTACAACAAAGCTTTCTTATTTCAAATACAGTGGTACCTTGGTTTTCGAAGTGCGGCTTCTGATTGGCTGCAGGATGCCTGCAGCCAATCAGAATCTGTGCCGGACGTTCAGCTTCTGAAAAATGTTCAGACACTGAAACCCTCACCTTTGGGTTTTGATTATTTGGAAGCCAATTTGTTTGGGAGCCAAGGTATGACTGTGTGTGCACCCCACTCTTGTTTGCATTAAGAACCGAAAGTGGCTTGCAACATTTTTTTAAAAAGGAAGCTAATCCTTTTTATTAATTTTCTTTATATATTGCTTGGTTGTGCATCCGCAGCAGTAACCAGAGGAAGGAGGACTGCTGGGACGAGCACAGAGAGAAGAAATGCCTCAGTGCATCTGCATCTGCACAGCCGGATGCCTCCATGTTCCCAAGCTGAATTGAAACCTCTCACCTGTATCGGTCTCTATAGCCACAGCAGGTGCCGTAACTCTTCAACGGTTTGACCTCATCCCCAAAGGCACAGTCCTCCATTGTCTCCCGGGACAGACGGATGCCAACCAAACCCTTGATTATTATTATTTTTAAAAAAACAACCACTCACAGCGATTTAAAAAAAGAATCAAACAACGGAATTATCTGTTAAAAACAACTATTTTAAACATTCGAAAAACAATTAAATTCAACGATATGCTAAAGCACAGATTAAAACACATTATCTGGATAGGCTTGCCTAAACAAAAAATGTTTTCGACAGCTGACGAAAAGGGTACAGGGATGGCAGCTGTCCGATGTCAATCGGCAGGGAGTTCCAAAGTTTGGGTGCTGCCATGGTAAAATACATTTTCTTTTATTTTTCACAAATGTGGAATGGCTATTATGTGGCACTTGCCACAGCACCAGCTCCGCAGATCAAAGTGGTCAATGGTTATATATGGGATAAGACGATCTCTCAGATAAACTCATCTCAACCTCAACCCAGCAGAGCAGGCACATGGGGTCCTTTGCCCTGGGGGCCAAATCCAGCCCCTCAGAACTCTCCCTGGTCCAAACCTCTTCAGCCACACCCCTCAGCAGCCCTGCTTTGGGCAATTTCCTTACATTTAACATTTTGTTCTTTCTCAAGGCTGCTTTCCTCAAATCATGCAGGTTCTGGCCGGCTTCAAGATGTAAATTTCAGCTAACCTCTTTTCAGCCTCCTCAGAGGAAAAGAACAGGCTTACCCACCCATGCATTTATTTAGGGGTGCCGTATTTCAAAAAGTGACAATCCGGGCACAAAAATTGTTGAGCTATTTTTTTAAAAAAAAAGTTGTGGCCAAAGTCGTTGAGCTCTGAAACTTCCTTTCTAAGGATCCTTCTAAAAATCGACACTTCCGGATTTTCCCGGACATGTCAGAGCTTTCCGCCCGGTCACCGTTGCCGGTGGCCAAATTCCGGACGTATGCCAACCCTAATTTATTTCCATTACACTATACCATCTTGTAGCCATAAGAGGGCCTTCTCTGTGGCAGCCCCTAAATTGTGAAACTCCCCACAGAGACATAATTGGCACCTTCGTTTTCACAAATGCTGAAGATGCGCCTCTTACCGCTTCTGACACTATAGATGTATATTTTTAGGACCCACCCTAAGTCATTTTAAATTGTTTTTAATTTTGTGTTTTAGTTGTTGTTACCCACCCTGGGACCTGAAGGTAAAGGGCGAGTAGTCAGTTGCAATTGTCATTCTGATGGTAAGAAGGATATTTTTAAACTAGGTTGGGTGGTCAAGGATTCCCTCGCAGTTATTCCTATATTGCAAGAGGTTGTTCCTTCCAAAGCTACAGTTCTACTATCATCTAATGAAGGTAAACGGTAGAAAATCTGGGACGGGTAAGGGAGACCTTCTTCACACAGCACATAGCTAAACTACAGAATTCACTGCCACAAGATGTAGTACAATTAGACAAATGTGTCGAGGGTAAGACTGCTAATGGCTACCATTCATGATGGATATATATTGCCTTCAGAATCAGAGGCAGCGTGCATCTGAATCCTCGTCACTCGGGAGCAGAATTGGGAGAGGGTGTTGACCTTACACCCTGCTTATTATGCTTCCTACTGTTCTGACCCAGCAGGGATCATCTTAAGTCTTCCCACCAAGAACCTTTCAACACTCCATACACGTTTTTAATGAGTTCTTCCTAGTACGAATTATTGGATGCCCAGAAAGGATTTCACGCGTGCTTAAGATTTTTCCACGCTTCACTTATAGGGTTCTCCGCTTTGTGGATTCTTCAATGTCCACAGGTGTGCCTGCATACGCAGAAGCTCTTCCTGCACCCCAAACATTTATATAGCTTCTCCCCAGTGTGAATTCTTTAATGGAAAGTGAGACGCATGCTTCTACTGAAAACCTTTCCACATGCCGTGCATTAATATTTCATCACGAGAGTGAGTCATTTGATGTTTAGTCAGGATTCCACGTTGAATGAAGCTCCTTCCACATTCCAGGCATTTATACGGTTTCTCCCCTGTGTGAGTTCTTTGATGGGTAGTCAGGATTCCACGCTGAATGAAGCTCTTTCCACACTCCAAGCACTGGTAGGGTTTCTCCCCCGTGTGAATTCGTTGATGAGAAGCAAGGCTTGATTTAACAGAAAATGTCATGCCACAGTCTGAACATTTATAGGGCTTCTCCCCCACATGATTTTTTTGATGAGAAGAGAGGTATGTGCTCCTACTGAAGCTCTTTCCGCACTCCAAGCATTGATAGGGTTTCTCCCCTGTGTGAATTCTCTGATGAGAAGCAAGGTTTGGGCTTCGACTGAAACTCTTTCCACACTCCAAACAATTATATGGTTTCTCCCCTGTGTGAGTTGTTTGATGGGAAGAAAGTTCCGGACTTGAACGGAAACTCTTTCCACACTCCAAACATTTATATGGCTTCTCTCCTGTGTGAATTCTTTGATGAGAAGTGAGATTCACCTTCTGAATGAAACTCTTTCCACACTCCAAGCACTGGTACGGTTTCTCTCCTGTGTGAATTCTTTGATGAGCAATGAGACCTGTTTTCCCACTGAAACTCTTTCCACACTCCAAACATCCATATGGCTTCTCCCCTGTGTGAACTCTCTGATGACAAGTAAGGTTAGAACTGAAATGGAAGCTCTTCCCACACTCCAAGCATTGATATGGCCTGTCACCTGTGTGGGTTCTCTGGTGAGAAGCAAGATTTACCTTTTGGCTGAAGCTCTTTCCACACTCGTAGCACTGATACGGTTTCTCTCCTGTGTGAGTTGTTTGATGGGCAATGAGGCCTGTTCTTACGCTGAAGCACTTTCCACATTGCAAGCACTGGTAGGGTTTCTCCCCTGTGTGAGTTGTTTGATGGGAAGAAAGTTCTGGACTGGAACGGAAGCTCTTTCCACACTCAAAGCATTTATATGGTCTGTCCCCTGTGTGGGTTCTCTGATGAGTATTGAGATTCACCTTCTGACTGAAGCTCTTTCCACACTCCAGGCATTTATATGGTCTCACGCCTGTGTGAATACTTCGATGAGCAATGAGGCCTGTTCTCCCGCTGAAGCACTTTCCACATTCCAGGCATCCATACGGCTTCTCCCCTGTGTGAACTCTCTGGTGGCAAGTAAGGTTGGAACTGAAATGGAAGCTCTTCCCACACTCCAAGCATTTGTACGGCCTGTCCCCTGTGTGGGTTCTCTGATGAGAAGTGAGGTTTACCTTCTGACTGAAGCTCTTTCCACACTCAGTGCACTTAAATGGTTTCTCTCCTGTGTGAGTTGTCTGATGGGAGACAAGGGCTGTTCTGCCGCTGAAGCTCCTTCCACATTCCAAGCATTTATATGGTTTCTCCCCTTTGTGGGTTGTTCGGTGGGAAGACAGTTCTGCATTCGAACCGAAAGTCTTTCCATGCTCCAGGCATCTGTCCTCCACATGGGTACTTTGGTGGGAAGTGAGATTTGAATTCTCCGTGAAGCTCTTTCCATACTCCAAGCACTGATATGGTTCCTCCACCGAGTGGATCAAACAGAAACTCTCTCCACAGTCCAGGCATTTATATGGTTTCTCTTCTGTGTCAATACTTTGATGGGCCATGAGGCCTGTTGTCACGCTGAGGCCCTTTCCATACTCTAGGCTTACATATGGCTTCTCCTCCGTATGGGTTCTGAAATGGCAAGTCAGGTCGGAACTGAAATGGAAGCCCTTTCCACACTCCAAGCACTGATATGGTTTCTCCTCTGTTTCCCTCAGCATGGAAGGGCTGTTCTTTTCCTGTCTCTCATCCACTTCTTCCTGAGCTGTGATTTCGTGGCAGTCAGTGTCCTGAGAGGCAGAGGCTTTTCCCCTCATCTTCTGATTTGCTTCGGTTTTCCTTCTCTGCTGTTCCCTCTTCTCACATGTTTCTCTTTCCAGAGACATCCCGGGAGACTCTCCCTTTTCCTCACTGTCCCATTCATCACCTGCTGGAACGGAGGTGGAAAATCAGTCAGAAATGGAGCCTCAAATCATAGAACATCTCAAACAGTTGTGATAAGGCTGAAAAGACTTAAGAGGGAATGTCTTTGTATATGCTGGAAGCAGCCCAGAGTGGCTGAGGCAACCCAAACAGATGGGCGGGGTACAAATACAGTCATACCTTGGTTGTCAAACACCTTGGTACTCGTCTGTTTTGGCTCCCGAACGCCACAAACCCGGAAGTGAGGGTTCTGGTTTGCGAACGTTTTTTGGAAGCCAAACATCCAAAGTGACTTCCGCGACTTCCGATTGAGTGCAGGAAGCTCCTGCAGCCAATCAGAAGCCGCGCCTGGGTTTTTGACTGTTTTCGGAGGTCAAACAGATTCTGGAATGGATTCCGTTCGAGAACCAAGGTACGACAGTAATAAAATTATTACTATTATTAGCATCATCATAATCATATTAGCACAGGGTGAGGGTGCCTGCTGTAAACCTCCAAATGTCACTGGACTGACCCCAATGTAACCAGAATTATTAATACTGTTATTAACAACAGTTTGTTAGATTTGTTTCCTGCCTTACCTCCCGAAGGAGCCCAGAAAAGCAAACAGCAAAATGTTAAAACAAAATTTAAAAATTCCTTCCAGTAGCAACTTAGAGACCAACTAAGTTTGTTATTGGTATGAGCTTTCATGTGCATGCACACTTCTTCAGATGTTAGAACAGCCCAATTTAAAAATTGAATTTTAAAAAAATGTATTTAAAGTGTTAAAAAACCATTCAAAACAGTCTAAAGAACATTTGGAACACCTGACAACAATCACATACCCAAGTTATTACTTTCATGGTTGCTATGGCCAGTATCTCTCAGCCATCAAACTCCTGGGTAGACAGGAATGCTCTTAACTTTCTCCTGAAGATCAGTAACGGAGGCAGCTGTGCCTCACTCAGGAGGGGGAGCCAGCACCGAGAAGCTCCTGCCAGAAATAACTGTGGACTGGGCAGCTCCATGGCCAAAGGTGAAGGGAGGAGGGAGTTGTAATCTAGGAACCTTTAGTAGACCACAGCAGGTTGCTTACACCTTCCCTCAAAGCATCCTGGGAGCTATAGTTTCTTAAGGACTCTGAGAGTGGTTAGGTAACCCCCTATTTAATAAATAATAGTAATAAGAATAATAATTATACCGTGCCCATCTGGCTGGCATTCCCCAGCCACTCTGGGCAGCTCCCAACAGAATATTAAAAACACGATAAAACATCAAACATTAAAAACTTCCCAATACAGGGCTGCCTTCAGATGTCTTCTAAAAGTCAGATAGTTCTTTATCTCTTTGACATCTGATGGGAGGGCGTTCCACAGGGTGGGTGCCACTACTGAGAAGACCCTCTGCCTGCTTCCCTGTAACATCACTTCTTGCAGGGAGGAAACTATCAGAAGGCCCTCGGAGCTGGACCTCAGTGGGGGCTGAACGATGGAGGTGGAGATGTTCCTGCAGGTATACTGGGCCGAGGCCGTTTAGCGCTTTAAAGGTCAGCACCAACACTTTGAACTGTGCTCAGAAACATACTGGGAGCCAATGTAGGTCTTTCAGGACCGGTGTTATACGGTCTTGATGGCCGCTCCCAGTCACCAGTCTAGCTGCTGCATTCTGGATTAATTGTACTTTCCGGGTCACCTTCAAAGGTAGCCCCACACAGAGGGCATTGCAGTAGTCCAAGCGGGGGATAAGCAGAACATGCACCACCTGGTGAGACAGTCCACAGGCAGGTAGGGTCTCAGCCTGAGTACCAGGTGGAGCTGGTAGACAGCCGCCCTGGACACAGAACTGACCTGCACCTCCATGGACAGCTATGAGTCCAAAATGACTATTCCGCTCACAGAGCTACAATTCCTAGAGTCCTCTGAGAAGAAGGATTGACTGCTAAACCACTCTGGGAACTATAGCACTGTGAGGGGAACAGGGGTCTCTCCTGACAACTCTCAGCACTCATTTTTGTTCAGACAAGGTTTCCCTGCTGGGTCTCCGCTGTGTGTGTCTTTCTAAATTTATCTGTGATTCTGTTCTGTGCTGTTTTTAAGCTGGGTTCTTTTTTCTTAAATATATATATATATAATTCTGTATGTCCTCTAGAGACGTACATTTAATTAATGAGTTTTATATACCGTATTTTTCGCTCTATAGGATGCACCTTTTCCCTCCTAAAAAGCAAGGGAAAATGTGTGTGCGTCCTTTGGAGCGAATGCAGGGGGGGAGGCAGGCGGGAAAAGCCCCCAAGAGCCGCACACAAACTCCGTGCGCTCTTGCGGGCTTTTCCCCAGGAGGGAGAAGGGACTGACTGGCCGCATCAGTCCCTTCTCCCTCCTCGTAGAAAAGCCCACAGGAGCCGTGCGCTCCTTAAAGGATGCGTGGCTCCTGTGGGCTTTTGCGGGAGGTGGGGGAATTCCCCCACCTCCCGCAAAAACAGGGAGAAGGTCTGGGAGAAGCGCACAGGCTGCCTGCAGCCTGTCCGCTGCTCCCACAGCTGGGGGAGGGGGGGAATCATATTTTTTTCCTTGATTTCCCCCTCTGAAAATTAGGTGCGCCTCATAGTCAGGTGCGCCCTATGGAGCGAAAAATACGGTACCCCTTGACTGTAAGAGAAAAAACCTCAAGCCATTTTACAAAAAGAATAAAACAATGGGGAAATGTGGTCAGCAACTGGGTGACAACCGAACATTAAATAAGAAATGATGCAGCTATGGGAGGAAATGATCAACATATGTTTGCAACACGAGCGGGAAACCTGATTTTAAGAAATCGTATTATATTAAAGTAATTTGGTTTGTAAAAATTTGGAAAACTAATAAAAAGATTTTTTAAAAAAAAATAAGAAAACAATGAACTTATCAGCAAAAACCAGTTAAAAACAACTATTTTAGCTTTAGCTAACTTTGAACTGAAAATCAACAGTGCTAAAAATGGTTGTGGATAAATGAATAATACTCTCTAGCAGGCTTCCCTTGCAGGGAGTTGGAATATGTGATCCCTGCTCACCTTCGAGCTCTACAGTTCTATGTGCTGATAATCAGCTAAAGAAAAAAGCTGTGTCTTACCCAGAGAGGCCAGAATCTCCCAGTTCTCCTCCATGACTTCCCTGTGCAGGGACCTTTGATTCGGATCCAGAAGGGCCCACTCTTCCTCAGAGAAATGCACAGCCACCTCCTCAAAGGTCACCAAATCCTGGAAGAGAAGCAAACATTTCCTCCTCACCGATAACGGAACATTTATTTACCAGCAAAATCCCAAGTGCAGACAAGGTGGGTGGGTTTTACCCTCAGCCCCGAGGATGGTTTGGGTTAATCCCCGTGCATGTGGTTTAAAATCCATTTGAACATTTTCATTCTATTAAATTGCATTTCAATGTGTGTTTTAAGATGCTTGCAACTGTTTTTAAAAAGCTGTTTCATTTCATTACATGCACATGTTTGAGAAATACAGAAACGAACCACAGCTTGCATGTTTTTCTTTATTATAAAATTTATTTTTTTCTATTTTTCAAAAGTCTTTTGACGTAAAAACACTGCAGTGTTTCCCAACAAATATAAATAAATGTGAATATGAATATGAATACAAATACGAATAAGAATATAAATATAAATTGACTTCCCCCCACTCCTTTTGCTGTTTCTTATATTTTTAAGATTTATAACACTGCATCTCCTTCATTACTCCAATTAATATTTTTTTAAACGTTAATTTTAACTGTTTGGTTTAGGTTACAGCTTGCCTGTTTGACCCGCAACTTTAGAAAGAAAATGACGCAGAGAGGAGAAACGGTTATTTCAGAGAGATTAAATCAATGCTACGAATGATAGGGCTATGATTTCATGGAAGTGCAACTGAGCAGTCAAAAAGTTCTGGTATAGAATGAAATCCAGATAAAACTATACTTTACACTTGAGCCTGCCAGCTGTAAGTTTGTATTTGGACGTAATTAATGAATGGCTACCATGTAGCTGCATAGTCCATAGGTTTGTCTTTGGTTTTTAAAAAGGATTCGGTTTTCTTTTTAATTGTATTATTTCATCCAGTGATTTTTTCCCCCTGGGAAAATAGGTGGAGGAACTTACCACTAAATGTGTTTGTTTGTTTGTTTGTTTGTTTGTTTGTTTGTTTGTTTCAGGCCCAGTCACAGTGCCCCTCTCCCAGGCAGTGGCTAAATGCAAATTGTGATTAATAAACTCAAGCAGACAATGATCTGGATTTGAAATGGCTAAAACTTTATTGATTACAGATGGAGGGGGATTTTTGGCTGAGGCATTGTGGGTATATATCCGTTCCAGCCCCCTCGGACAAAAAAATTATTATTATTTAATTTTTAAAAGGTAAGGGAGTTCAGTTTGCCCCCAGTTCCTGCTCCAAAAAACAAAACAAAAAATCCCTGATTTTTATCACAGATGCATTTGCAGCCCGGGGGTCCTTTTGAGAGGAGAATAGCACTTAATGGCTGTCAGGGATTATGGAAACCACCCATAATCCGTTGAGAATCTGCAAGCTGACACAACAACCTGTTGTGCGTTTTTCCAAGGCTTGCTGAAGTTTGCACAGCCAGAAACACTACACTGGGTCCAGCACATTTTCCACGCAGCCTTGAAGTGAACTGAAGTGTCTGGAGGTGATTAGAGGATGGATGGCGGCTAACAGATTGAGGTTGAATCCTGACAAGACAGAAGTACTGTTTTGGGGGGACAGGTGGGAGTGGGGGACTCCCTGGTCCTGAATGGGGTAACTGTGCCCCTGAAGGACCAGGTGCGCAGCCTGGAAGACATTTTGGACACAGCTGTCCATGGAGGCGCAGGTTAATTCTGTGTCCAGGGCAGCTGTTTACCAGCTCCATCTGGTACACAGGCTGAGACCCTACCTGCCTGCAGACTGTCTCGCCAGAGTGGTGGATGCTCTAGTTATCTCCCGCTTGGACTACTGCAATGCGCTCTACGTGGGGCTACCTTTGAAGGTGACCCGGAAACTGCAACTAATCCAGAATGTGGCAGCTAGACTGGTGACTGGGAGCGGCCGCCGAGACCATATAACACAGGTCTTGAAAGACCTACATTGGCTCCCAATACGTTTCCGAGCACAATTCAAAGTGTTGGTGCTGACCTTTAAAGCCCTAAACGGCCTCAATCCAGTATATCTGAAGGAGCATCTCCACCCCCATCGTCCAGTCCAGACACTGAGGTCCAGCACCGAGATCCTTCTGGCGGTTCCCTCACTGCGAGAAGCCAAGTTACAGGGAACCAGGCAGAGGGCCTTCTCGGTAGTGGCGCCTTCCCTGTGGAATGCCCTTCCACCAGATGTCAAAGAGAACAACTACCAGACTTTTAGAAGACATCTGAAGGCAGCCCTGTTTAGGGAAGCTTTTAATGTTTGATGTAGTACAGTATTTTAATATTTTTTTTGGAAGCCGCCCAGAGTGGCTGGGGAAGCCCAGCCAGATGGATGGGGTATTATTTATTTATTTATTTATTTATACATACATACATACATACATACATACATACATACCCCGCCCATCTGGCTGGGATTCCCCAGCCACTCTGTGCGGCTATCAACAGAATATTAAAAACACAATAAAACATCAAATATAAAAAACTTCCTGATACAGGGCTGCTTTCAGATGTCTTATAAAGGTCAGGTAGTTGTTTATTTCCTTGACATCTGATGGGAGGGTGTTTCACAGGGCGGGTGCCACCACTGAGAAGGCCCTCTGCCTGGTTCCCTGTAACCTCACTTCTCACAGGGAGGGAGCTGCCAGAAGGCCCTCAGAGCTGGACCTCAGTGTCTGGACTGGATGATGGGGGTGGAGACCCTCCTTCAGGTATACTGGGCCAAGGCCATTTAGGGCTTTAAAGGTCAGCACCAACACTTTGAATTGTGCTCGGAAACGTATTGGGAGCCAATGTAGGTCTTTCAAGACCGGTGTTATGTGGTCTCGGCGGCCGCTCCCAGTCACCAGTCTAGCTGCTGCATTCTGAATTAGTTGTAGTTTCCGGGTCACCTTCAAAGTAGCCCCACGTAGAACGCATTGCAGTAGTCCAAGCGGGAGATAACCAGAGCATGCACCACTCTGGAGAGACTGTCTGCAGGCAGGTAGGGTCTCAGCCTGCGTACCAGATGGAGCTGGTAAACAGCTGCCCTGGACACAGATTTGACCTGTGCCTCCATGGACAGCTGTGAGTCCAAAACATCTCCCAGGCTGCGCACCTGGTCCTTCAGGGGCACAGTTACCCCATTCAGGACCAGGGAATCCTCCACAACTGCCCGCCTCCTGTCCCCCCAAAACAGTACTTCTGTCTTGTCAGGATTCAACCTCAATCCATTAGCCGCCATCCATCCTCCAACCGCCTCCAGACACTCACACAGGACCTTCACCGCCTTCACTGGTTCTGACTTAAAAGAGAGGTAGAGCTGGGTATCATCCGCATACTGATGAACCCCCAGCCCAAACCTCCTGATCATCTCTCCCAGCGGCTGCATGTACCGTATTTTTCCCTCTATTACACGCAGATTTTTTCTCCTAAAAAGTAAGGGGAAATGTCTGTGCGTGTTATTGAGCGAATGTGTGGTCCCTGGAGCTGACAAGCGCGAGTGACGGCAAAAATCAGGCAAATATCCAATCGTCCGGAGAAGGGAGGAAAGCTGCTGCTTTCCTGCATTCTGCCTCAGGGTCTTACTGCCCACCCGCTTCTGTTTCTTACTGTGTTTGCTCAAACGGAACAAAGAGCAGAGAAAACCCCTCCCCTCCAGGCAAGCACAGCGTCCTTCCTTCTAATTCCTCTCCGTGTGTCTGGGACTCGAAGGCAACATGCAGGTTGGGGGGGGGGAGAGAGAGAGAGAGCTGGCTGGCTTGGTGGGGGGGGGGACTTTTGCCTTCCTTTCCTCCCTCCGGTAAAACCCCTCTCCTGCATTCTTAGCCAGCTGCTTCTCTGCACACCCCTCTCCTTGTCGCTTCTATGTTTTTCCTTCCCTCCCTACTTAAAACGTGGTTCCAATCACGGATCCACATGGATCCTCAGGATCTTTGCATTGAGTCACCCCAAATTCACCATCAGATCACATAGCAATGATCTGATGCAAAAACAGGGCTGCAATGGTGCAAAAACATGGTTACAAAGCACGGATCCACATGGATCCTCAGGATCTTTGCATTGGGTCACCCCAAATTCACCATCAGATCACATAGCATGTCCATGGCTACAGCCTGCACCAAAAAAATCACGCACCCACTGTTGCCTGGGGCTGCAATGGTACAAAAACGTGGTTACAAAGCATGGATCCACATGGATCCTCAGGATCTTTGCATTGGGCTACCCCAAACTCACCGTCAAATCACATGTCTGTGGCCGCAGCATGAAGCACAAAAATGATACATCCACTGTTTCATTCAGAATTTTTTTTTCTTGTTTTCCTCCTCTAAAAACTATGTGCGTGTTATGGTCGGGTGCGTGTTATAGAGCGAAAAATACGGTAGATGTTGAAAAGCATGGGGGAGAGGACAGAACCCTGAGGCACCCCAGAAGTGTGGTGATGATTATGATGATGATGATGATGATGATGATGATTAATAGGAATTCCAGGTGCCAGCACAGCAATAAATCACAGCAACACAATCTGGCATAGATAGAACTTTTTTTTCTACTGGCTTTATAAGCTTAACAATTCCAAAAACTATTGACCTGCTTCTCCAATAGAGGCACACTTCTTTCTAAGTCTTTTTAAGGTCTTGCCATAGTTGGCTGCAAGACACACCCCGCCCTCAAAGGACTACATCCTTTCAGTTTGAGGTTTATGTTCGGACTAAACGGACTCTTACTCAGTTCCAGAAACTGAGCATGTCTAAAGACAGCTCACGGAGTGCTGACCTTGCAGATGTAAAAAACAAAACAAAACAAAACCAGCAAGAAAACAGCTTCAGGAAATTGCATGATTTCTGGCAAATGAATGTCTCACTCCACAACAGGCCTGGTGGGCAGATGCTAAGGGAATGAGACATATCCAGAGAAGTGAGCTCCTCTCCATCTCCCCAGTGATCCTTCTCCTTAAAATGTAAAGGGACCCCTGACGATTAGGTCCAGTCGTGGCCAACTCTGGGGTTGCAGCGCTCATCTCGCTTTACTGGCCGAGGGAGCTGGCGTACAGCTTCCGGGTCATGTGGCCAGCATGACTAAGCCGCTTCTGGCAAACCAGAGCAGCGCACGGAAACGCCGTTTACCTTCCCGCCGGAGCGGTACCTATTTATCTACTTGCACTTTGAGGTGCTTTCAAACTGCTAGGTTGGCAGGAGCAGGGACCGAGCAACGAGAGCTCACCCCGTCGCGGGGATTCAAACCGCCGACCTTCTGATCAGCAAGCCCTAGGCCCTGTGGTTTAACCCACAGCGCCACCCGCGTCCCTGATCCTTCTCCTTACCTGATCTTTTCCCATCACAACTCCTTCCCCTCCACCACCAGGGAGAGATGACCCGCTACATACTGCTGGCATCATTCCGTCTCCTGCAAGAGACAAAAAATAATTTAATAATAATTTATTATTTATACCCCCGCCCACCTGGCTGGGGGTCCCCAGCCACTCTGGGTGGCTTCCAACAAAGATTAAAAATACATTAAAATGTCACACATTAAAAACTTCCCTGAACAGGGCTGCCCTCAGATGTCTTATAAATGTCAGGTAGTTGTTTATCTCTTTGACATCTGCTGGAAGGGCGTTCCACAGGGTGGGTGCCACCACCGAGAAGGCCCTCTGCCTGGTTCCCTGTAACTTGGCTTCTCGCAGCGAGGGAACCTCCAGAAGGCCCTCAGAGCTGGACCTCAGTGTCCGGGCAGAACGATGGGGGTGGAGACGCTCCTTCAGGTATACTGGGCCGAGGCCGTTTAGGGCTTTAAAGGTCAGCACCAACACTTTGAAGGGGCAAGAAGGCTGTTTAGGGTTGCCTTGCCTCCCAGGTTGCGCCGTGAACCACTTAACGGATTTGCCCCCACATCCTGTCGTTGCAGGAAGTTCGTACAGGGCTCGAACCTGCAATCTTGGCGTTGACAGCACCGTGCTCTAACCAACTGAGCTATCCAAGCGCAATGGATGTGGGGTAAGCAAAAAAACATGAGCATACCCAAGGGTGAAGCGTTATCACGGCAATCCAGGGATGGGGAATCTCTGGCCCAGCTGCTGCTGCTGCTGTTAGACTCCAACTCCCAGCATCCCTCAGTAGTGGCCTGGAGGCAGGCGGCAGAGGAACCAACCCCCATGGCAGGTTGCCAGGAACAGATAGGACGAAGAAAAGTCCTTGCCATCTGCTTTTTATTCAACGTTCACAGAGAGAGGCTTGGGAATGCAGCCTTGCGGAATAATGGTGTTGTCCCGAGTGAATCTCCACCCCTCTGTCTCTCCCATTTCCTTATGAGTTATCGCTACAGGTGCTGCAAAGTGCCCTCTGAACTCTTTGTTCTCCTACTTTCTTTTTATATATATAGACATTTTTATTGATTTTTTAACATATCAGTTCCAAGAGTCATACAACATATCTTCCCATCTTATACAATATTTTTGACTTCCGTCAGCACCTCTGATGATTTTCCATTTTTTATCACTTATTCTGCATTTCTTAATTTCCTATTACATTTAATTGTCCTTAACTAATAATTCTTTTCATAGCCTTTCTTGCAATGTTTCAAATAATCCACCTTACAAAACTTCTTGCAGTCCTACTAGCGTAGTCTGTTCATCACAATTACTTTTCAGATACAGCGGTACCTCTGGTTACGTACTTAATTCGTTCCGGAGGTCCGTTCTTAACCTGAAAGTGTTCTTAACCTGAAGCACCACTTTAGTTAATGGGGCCTCCCACTATTGCTGCGTCCCTACCACACAATTTCTGTTCTCATCCTGAAGGAAAGTTCTTAACCCGAGGTAATATTTCTGGGTTAGCGGAGTCTGTAACCTGAAGCGTATGTAACCCGAAGTACCACTGTACAGTCATACCTTGAGTTGAAGTAGCTTCAGGATGAGTATCTTCAGGTTGCACTCCGAGGCGACCAGGAAGTAATGGAGTGTGTTACTTCCGGGTTTCACCGCTCGCACATGCGCAGTCAAAATGACGTCACGTGCATGCGTGGAAGCAGCAAATAGTGACCCACGCACGCACAGACGCAAGTTGTGTTCACTTCAGGATGTGAACGGGGCTCCGGAACGGATCCCGTTCGCATCCAGAGGTATCACTGTAGTTCATATTTTTACTCCAGTCTTCTAAGAATCTCTGATCCCGCAGGTTTCGAATCCTTCCTGTTAATTTATCTGGTTCTGCATAGTCCATTGCTCTCCGGGTTCTGAGAGAGGGGGGTCTGGAATACTTTCTAAAGACACTGAGTCCGTCAGCAGTCGCCCCCCCCCCGAGGTGCTTCTTCTTCTACTCTTCCTCTGAGCTGTGACCTCCCTCAAATCCCTCTTGTGATTCTGAACTCTCCTCCTCTGCCCAGTCCCTGACACCTGTCAGTCAGAGGCTGATGGGAGGTGGGGTCCAGCGACATTTGGGAGGCCACAGTTTCCCCACCTGTGCAGAAATCCTTACCAAGCAAGGTGGCCCCTCTGCCATGCTCTGGGGCGATCCCGCGTTGTGGGGGGCTCTGCCTCGTCCCCGAAAGAGCTTCCTCCGAGTCAGAAAATCTGGCCCTCGCTTCTGCAAGCAGGCTTTTCTCCTGGAGAAGAGGTGGGAGTGGAAAGCATTAGGGAAAGGATGGCAGAGGCAAAGATGCATCAGAAGAAGTAGACCAAAATAGCCTATCCAGTTCCAGCATTCGGTTGTCCAGGCTGGCTAACTAGAAGCCTCCAGGAACGTAAGCTAAGGGCCCATCTAGTCCAGCATCCTGTTCTCACAGTGGCCAACCAGGTGCCCGTGGGAAACCCAAATGCAGGATTCGAGCTCTTGTGTGCGGATTCCAGCGACTGGCATTCAGAAGAGTTACTGCCTCCTTCCATGGAGCTTTTTGAATTCTGGTGCTGGAGGAGACTCTTGAGAGTCCCATGGACTGCAAGAAGATCAAACGTATCCATTCTGAAGGAAATCAGCCCTGAGTGGTCACTGGAAGGACAGATCCTGAAGCTGAGGCTCCAAGACTTTGGCCGCCTCACGAGAAGAGAAGACTCCCTGGAAAAGACCCTGATGTTGGGAAAGATGGAGGGCACAAGGAGAAGGGGACGACAGAGGACGAGGTGGCTGGACAGTGTTCTCGAAGCTACCAGCATGAGTTTGATCAAACTGTGGGAGGCAGTGGAAGACAGGAATGCCTGGCGTGCTCTGGTCCATGGGGTCACGAAGAGTCGGACACGACTAAACGACTAAACAACAACAAGCCATGGAGGCACAGCATAGCCATCCTGGCTAGTAGCTGTAGACAGGCCTCTCCTTCATGAACTTGCCCAGTTCTCTTTTGAAGCCATCCAAGATGGCGGCCATCACTGCCTCCGGTGGCAAGGAGTTCCATAGTTTACACTGATATACCTAGGTATATCAATGTATTTAAATCTGAATTGTCAAATTGTGTTATTGTTATTATGGCTTTTGTTGTAGTGTCTTTTGCGGTTGTTGTTTGTATCGAAAAAATGATTATTATTATTATTTTAAAAAAAGGAGTTCCATACTTTAAAGTATGTGCTGCATGAAGAATTACTTTCTGTCCTGAATTCAGCTTGGATATCTCTAAGTTATGAGAGAGGGATGGGGGGGGGCGGGAAAACTATCTATTCACGTTCTCATGTTATGCCTCATTTTATAAACTTCTATCAGGTCATCTCTTTATGCCTCTTAGATAGTTTTAGGAAATTCTCCTTCACCTTCACTGCTTTTGGTTTGTTTTGGTTCTAATTCTGACTATATATTTTGTGTTTCTTATATCGTCAGTATAATTTTCATTAACAATGGCTTCCCTTCTTCTCTTCCATGGTTCATTTTGCGTATCATAAATCTCTACATATTATACATAAACTAAACCATTCCATTATTACATCCATCAATACTCATTTACACTGCTGAATTTATCTTAATGCTTCCAAGTTTTCAAGTGTACACAGTTCCCCCCCCATATATTCAATAAACATTTTCCAATCTTCTCTAACCATATGTTCCTCTTGTTCTCTTATTCTATATGTTAAATCTGCAAGCTGCGCATATTCCATCGATTTAAGTTGCCATTCTTCTTTAGTTGGGACCTCACCCGTTTTCCATTTTGGGGCTAACAAAACACCGTGTTTCTTATATCATCATTTTATGTTGTGAACCGTGCTGAGATCTATAGATGAAGGGCAATATATAAGAATAAAAATGTTCTCACCTGCTGCTCTTCCTGCTTCCTGTCCTCTGCCCGGCTCAGGAGGAAACCTTTGACCAGGGCCACCGCCTGGGAACTGGTCTCTGCTCCACATTCCCTCACCCAGCTCTCTATCTCCGGAGGGAGGACAGCCAAGAACTGCTCCAGGACCACCAGGTCCAGGATCTGAGCCTTGGTGTGTCTCTCCGGCTTCAGCCACTGACGGCAAAGATGGTGGAGTTGGCTGCAAACCTCTTGAGGCTCCTCAGCTTCCTGGTAGCGGAACTGCCTGAAATGCCAGCGCTGGACATCTAAGCTGAGGGTCTCTTCCTCTCCCAGGATGTTCTCCACAGCTCTTTTCCAGAATTCCCCACTGCTCCCAGGCTCAGGGTCTCTTCCTCCTTCAAGGCCAGCTGGGTTTTGCTCATCCATCGGGAAAACCTCCTACCGATTTCCGTCTAGAGGCAGAGAGGGGAGCAATTGGATCAGACCACCAAATCCTGCCAAGTGTGACATTGTCCCGTTAGCAAATGCGGGGAGAAACTGCTGGGGGAACGCATGCCGGAAGTGGGAGGGGCTGGAACACGTGGTGGGAGGTGCCAGAGCCCAATGTGGGTGGGGCAAGAACCAGGCCCCGCCTCCCACACGCTATTTATCCCACACAATTCCTTTACCACTCATTCACTCACTGGGTGCAACCTTGGGCCAGCAGCTGCTTCTCAGCCTAACGGGGCTGTTGTGGGGATTAAATCAGGAGGGGAAGAACCATCTACTGCACCTTGTAGCTCCTTGGAGCAAAGGTGAGATATCTAGCTGTCTGATGGCATAGTGCAGGAATCAGTTGCAGCGCAGGAATGATTTTTCTTTTTCTTCTTTTTTGGGGGGGTGGAGGTCACAGCCTGTAAGTAGGTTAACCTTCCCCTCCTTAAAATAACCCTGCTATGCTGCAGATAGGCAAGGAAATGCTGCAATGGGAGCTTTTGCCCTCTTCCCCAATCTCCTGGTAGATGGACTTAAGACTAGCCTTGCATCAGTAAGCACCAGCGCCACTCCTTTTCTTCCTTGTTTCGATTCTTTGTGGCGTTTCCCCTCCCATTCCTCCCTATGCACCCCAGACTAGACAACATGGGCGTAGGATGCCAATAATAATAATAATAATAATAATAATAATAATAATAATAATTTATTTATATCCCGATCTCCCCAGCCGAAGCCGGGCTCAGGGCGGCTAACAACAATAAAATAATACAACATTCTAAAATCATTTCATTATAAAATTAATTCAAATCAAATTGATGGCAACCATTGGGCTAGAGTTCTGTGAAGATTGCCAGAGGAGGGAGTCAGGCTGTGCCCTGGCCAAAGGCTTGGTGGAACAGCTCTGTCTTGCAGGCCCTGCGGAAAGATGTCAAGTCCTGCAGGGCCCTAGTCTCTTGTGGCAGAGCGTTCCACCAGATTGGAGCCACAGCCGAAAAAGCCCTGGCTCTGGTTGAGGCCAGCCTAACCTCTCTGTGGTCTGGAACCTCCAAGATGTTTTTGTTTGAAGATCGTAAGTTCCTTTGTGGGACATACCAGGAGAGGCGGTCCCGTAGGTACGAGGATCCTAGGCCGTATAGGGCTTTAAAAGTTAAAACCAGCACCTTAAACCTGATCCTGTACTCCACCGGGAGCCAGTGCAGCTGGCATAGCACCGGGTGAATGTGATCTCGCAGCGAGGACACCATAAGGAGTTTCGCTGCGGCATCCTGCACCCGCTGGAGTTTCTGGGTCAGTCTCAAGGGCAGCCCCACGTAGAGCAAGTTACAATAATCCAGTCTGGAGGTGACTGTCGCGTGGATCACAGTGGCTAGGTCAGGGCGAGAGAGGTAAGGAGCCAACTGCTTAGCTTGGCGGAGATGAAAAATGCCGCCTTTGTTGTAGCTGTAATCTGCGCCTCCATAGAGAGGGAGGTGTCGAAGATTACACCCAAACTCTTAACGGACGGTGCTGGCACTAATTGCACCCCCGCAAGAGATGGGAGTTGCCCCCTCAATCCCATATCGTCTCGTCCCAGCCAGAGGACCTCTGTCTTCGAAGGATTTAACTTCAACCGGCTCCCACGAAAAAATTCTTCTCAGCTGGATGCCATCCTATCAGAGATGCCCAAGGAGGATAAAATCTTCCTCTTGGGTGGTTATGTGGATGCTGTGTGTGTCCTGGTTGAGCTCAGTCTTCTTCTTCTTCTTAATAATAATAATAATAATAATTTTATTTATTTATTTATTTATTTATTTCTGATACCCGCCCAACTGACTTGAGTTGCCCCCAGCTGATCTGGGTGGCTTCCAAAGAAAATATAGAGGGAAAGAAAGAAAGACACATAGATAATTCAAAGCTTTCCGAAACAGGGTTGCCTTCCATTTCCCCATGGGGTGCAATGAGGGAAGGGGCAGATATAGGATCCTGCACCCGCTATGGTGGCTTTTCCCCTCCAGCCTGCGGCCGGTACCGGACCTGGGCATCTTCCCCAGCCAGAGGCGCCCTGGCCCTTAAGGCAAGCTTTGCACCTCGGGGCTCCCCTTCCTGCAGAGGCACGCAAGAGGCGCGGGGGCTCACCAGCTCCAAGCGGGGCCGCCGATGCAGCGCTCCGGGGAGAGGCAGAAGGTCGCTTTTCTCCTACGCCAGGCAGGGGAATAAAGACTTTGGGGAGGAGGAGGGGGAGGCATCGGCTCCGGAGAGGCTGGGAGACTACAACTCCCATCATGCCCGGCAACTGGCTCAGCGGGTTGAGGATGATGGGAGTTGTAGTCCAATCTTACCTCTGACTCGACCTAGGCTGGAGAACAACCGCGGAAGGACCCCACCTCCGCCACTTCCGGTCCTCCCGCCTCAAATCCCTGTCCTGTCTAGGATTCAGATTCACTTGGTTTTAACCCCTGGGAGGCCAGGGAGAGGCGCATCATCTTTCTCCCCGCCCCCATCTCTTAAAGCAGCATCAAAAGAGGGAAACGCAGAACTGTCATCCTCTTCCACCTGATTCGATTTCTCCTTTCCTATTTGTTTAATTAAAAATACATACATAGGTCACTTCCCAGCAATGAAGTGCTAGCGTACGCAATACCAACCAACCAACCAACAAACAGCCAGCATGTGGGGTAGGGGTGGGGGCGCAACAGATCAATAAAACAGACAAACACAATAATGTTGTATTGTGCTTTTATTTTTTGTTGTGAGCTGCCAAGAGTGGCTGCGGCAACCTAGTCAGATGAGTGGCAATTATTATTATTATTATTATTATTATTATTATTATTATTATTTAGAAGTGATACAACAAACAAAGCCATCCATACAATGCAAACCTTTAAAAAAGGAGGAGGAAGAAACAGTTTCATCTGATCTTCTTCCTGCATTACAGGGGGTTGGGCTAGATGACCCTTGGGATCCCTTCCAACTCTGCAAAGCTGTGATTCTTAACAACAACAACAATTAATTACTTATATCCCACCCATCTGGCCGAGCCTCCCCAGCCACTATGGGCGGCTTCCAACAGAATTTTTTTTAAAAAACAACAACAATAAAACATCAAACATTAAACACTTCCCTAAACAGGGCTGCCTTCAGATGTCTTCTAAAAGTCAAGATACAGTGGTACCTCAGGTTACATACGCTTCAGGTTACAGACTCCGCTAAACCATAAATATTACCTCGGGTTAAGAACTTTGCTTCAGGATGAGAACAGAAAGCGTGGCAGCCCCATTAGCTAAAGTGGTACCTCGGGTTAAGAACAGTTTCAGGTTAAGAACGGACCTCCAGAACGAATTACGTTCTTAACCCGAGGTACCACTGTAGTTTATTTCTTTGACATCTGATAGGAGGGCGTTCCACAGGGCAGGCACCACTACAAAGAAGGCCCCTCCGCCTTAAGTGAGGAATGTGACTAGAAGCATTTTTGCTATTTGGGTCCTCTAAGGCAGCAGCATCCTTCAGCTCGGGGTCCCCAAAGATGCTTGGTTCTTTCCCAGAATCCTTCACTCCTCCTAGCCCAGAGGGTCTTGGGGAATTTTGCCCTTTCCAAGCAATCTTGAGTTTTCTGCTTCTACCTTTGGCCTGGCTATAAGATCTCTTTTCTCTTTTGCCAGATCCTGTCTTACTGCGGTGAAAATGTATGAGTGAGGATAACTTTTCTGGGATAGCTCAGTTGGCAGAGCATGAGACTCTTAATCGCAGGGCGGCGGGTTCGAGCTCCACATTGGGCAAAAGATCCTTGCATTTCAGAGGGTTGGACTGGTGACTGGGAGCAGCCGCCGAGATCACATAACACTGGTCTTGAAAAACCTATATTGATTCCCAGTACGTTTCCAAGCACAATTCAAAGTGTTGGTGCTGACCTTTAAAGCCCTAAACAGCCTCGGTCCAGTATACCTGAAGGAGCGTCTCCACCCCCATCGCTCTGCCCAGACACTGAGGTCCAGCACCGAGGGCCTTCTGGCGGTTCCCTCCATGCAAGAAGCCAAGTTACAGGGAACCGGGCAGAGGGCCTTCTCGGTAGTGGCACCCACCCTGTGGAACGCCCTCCCACCAGATGTCAAAGAGAAAAACAACTACCAGACTATATTACACCAGTCCTGAAAGACCTACATTGGCTCCCAGTGTGTTTCCAAGCACAATTCAAAGTGTCGGTGCTGACCTTTAAAGCCCTAAACGGCCTTAGTCCAGTATATCTGAAGGAGCGTCTCCACCCCCATCATTCTACCTGGACACTGAGGTCCAACTCCAAGGGCTTTCTATTGGTTCCCTCATTGCGAGAAGTGAGGTTACAGGGAACCAGGCAGAGGGCCTTCTCGGTAGTGGTGCCCGCCCTGTGGAATGCCCTCCCTTCAGATGTCAAGGAAATAAACAACTATCTGATTTTTAGAAGACATCTGATGTTTAGAGAAATTATTAATGTTTGATGTTTTATTGTGTTTTTAATATTCTGTTGGGAGCCGCCCAGCATGGCTGGGGAAATCCAGCCATATAGGAAGGGTATCAATCATCATCATCATCATCATCATCACCTCAAGACAGCACCAACAGTTGAATACCAGAAAATTAAATACATCCATGCAGAGGCGTAAAACCAGCCGCAAAATCAGTGGGGAAGCAGGCATGAGATCCCAAAGGGGTTGGAAAATATTGGAGGGCAGGTTCCTCCCCCTCCTCCCTGCAGCCCTGGGACCCCTTTTCGCCCAAATGTAGAAGGAGGGAGATCCTAGGAGGGACCTCTGAGGCAGCGCTTGGAGGGAGGGCTGGGTCCTATTCATGGCTGTCTTTAGCAGATGAGGCGCTGGGGTGCAAATATCCACCCAGTGCCCCCAAATTACCACGGATAGTTGCGGGTGAAGCCGCACACTGCCAGCCACTGGGGGGGCGGTGCAACTCCCCCCCAATCCGCTGTGGGAAGCTGCATGCCTGCCAGCCATATGGCTGGCGAGGCGCAGCTGGTGGGCATGCAGGGAAAGGGGAGGCCCTCAGCTTCCCTACTCACTGGGACACCCCTGAGAGGCCAGCGCCCTGGTGCGACGCACCACTAAGCCCTATGGGATAGACGGCTCTGGTCCTGTTCCCCCTGCAAGGGAGAAGGCAAAACAGAGCAAGAAAGGGGCTTGCAGACTTGCATCTGGTGTGGGGGGGGGGAGCTATCCACACACCCCATCCCTACGTCAATCTTTCTAGGAATTTAGAAATCTAATCATTTTAACATTTAGGAGGCCAAGCTGCTGTCTGTATGTGTCGGAAACGATGCATTGTAGGCCAGAGCTGTGCGTATAGTAATCCTATATTATTACGGCGGCAATATTGCTACAGGAACAAAGGTGGAAAGTCTACAGCCCTATGCGCTACAGAAGAATGGCCAATAAAACTAGTGGATTTGGATGAGATGCCGACGCGAAGACATTTAATTAGAGAAAAATCATTACTGCGCAAATAAGGACTAGGGAATTTCTTATGGGCTTTTGGCATGAAAGAGAAAACGATCTTGTAATATCTGGATTTGAAGGTTGAAAAAATACTGGTTTATAGATGACAGAATGGTTGGATCTTAAAGAATGAATACCACATGTAGCTGCAGGACAGAGAACTGGAAGACCTTTTATTTATTTGTTTTGTTTTTCCTTTCTTTTCTTTTTATTTCGCTTTCTCGTTTTCTTAGTGTGTTCCTTTCTGTGTCTTCCTTCTGACTTTTAGACCTTCCTTCTCTTTTAGACCAGGTCGCTGTTTCATTTCAGTATATAAGGTGCTTTAAAATAGGTATGCATTTTTGTACATCTTTGTACATATTTTTTATTAAAATTTTATTAATTTTTTTTATTAAATTTTCTGTTTTACAATTTAAAATACTCATTATTACATCCTTAAGATATCAGGGACTACTATACCATTCTGTATTCCATTATTGCATCCATCAATACTTATTTACACCGTTAAATTTATCTTAACCCTGCCAGCGTTTTCAGCTGTACACAGTTATTCCCCATACATTCAATAAACGTTTTCCAATCTTCTCTAAACGTATGTTCATCTTGTTCTCTTATTCTATATGTTAAGTCTGCAAGCTGTGCATATTCTGTCTCCTTAAGTTGCCACTCTTATTTGGTTGGGACCTCTCTCGTTTTCTCTTTTTTGGTACATCTTTGAATAAGCATCAATCAATCAATCAATCAGACCAGAGCTACGCAATTGGAACTGATTTCTCTTTAGCTTAGAGAGGCGCACAGACAGGGAAGCGATCCTGCCTTCAAAGGGTTAAACTGAACTGACTCCGGTTCCTAGAGAGGATGTGAATTGGGGGTGGGGGTGCAAAAGGAGGAGGAGAGTGGGGCGGGGGTCCTCCGGAGCATACGCAAGCCTGTGCAGACAGCTCCCTCCTCCAGCTCCAGCCCAGCCTCTCTCAAGCGCTGCATCGGAGACCCCCCAGGATCTGGTCAGTCGTCTGCCCCCCCCATAGCTCTGTGCATAGGGAGATGGGGGGCTGAAGGGGAGCCCTGGGGTGGCAGGGAGGGAGGAGGGTGCGGGGGGGGCACTGCAAGGCAGGACAGGGAGATGCGGGGTTGCTGCTGGCCCTCCCACCCCCTACTTGCCCCCCAATGGGATCTTAGGCTCCTTTTGCACCAGGGTGGGGGGGTGGGGATCCTGCTACAGGACTCCAACTCCCATCAGCCCCTGCCAGCACGGCCAGCAATGAGGAATGATGGGAGTTGGAGTCCATCACTCCATCCCGGGTTGGCGCTGTTTCCCGCCCATAGAATCGTAGAGCATAGCTGTCAACATTTCCCTTTTTTAAATGGAACTTCCCTTATTCCGAATAGGATTCCTCGCAAGAAAAGGGGAAAGTTGACAGCTATGCCGTAGAGTTGGAAGGGACCCCGCGGGTCATCTAGTCCAACCCCCTGCAATGCAGCAATCTGTTGCCCAATGCGGGATTCGAACCCACGGCCCATGGGTGGCTCTTCTTTGATCGCGCCTCTGTTTCATCGGTTTTCCTTCAAAAGGGGAGTTGGTGAAGCACTCAGCGGCCTGGTTAAATCTTTCAGGTGAAAGGATGAAAAGATACAACAGGCAAAGAGAGGGAGGGAGGGAGAAAAATTGAAGAATAATCTGGAAACAGAACAACGCTGGTAGATTTTGGGGTCCAAAGCATTGCAAAGCATCTGTAAAGAGGCTGTTGGAGGTGCATCTCATGGTCTGCCTCACCAAAGCAGTTCATAGGTAAAGGTAAAGGGACCCCTGACCATTAGGTCCAGTTGTGGCCGACTCTGAGGTTGCGGTGCTCATCTCGCTTTACTGGCCGAGGGAGCCGGTGTACAGCTTCCGGGCCATGTGGCCAGCATGACTGAGCCACTTCTGGTGAACCAGAGCAGCGGATGGAAACGCCGTTTACCTTCCCGCTGGAATAGTACCTATTTATCTACTTGCACTTTGACGTGCTTTCGAACTGCTAGGTTGGCAGGAGCAGGGACTGAGCAATGGGAGCTCACTCCGTTGCGGGGATTCGAACCGCCGACCTTCTGATCGGCAAGTCCTAGGCTCTGTGGTTTAACCCACAGTGCCACCCACGTCCCAAGCAGTTCATACGTGGGCGGAATAAAACTTTAGTAGTAGTTGTAGTATTAATATTAATACTACCCTGAGTGGCTGGGGAAACCCAACCAGATGGGTGAGGTATAAATATTATTATTATTATTATTATTATGCAGGGGCAGCATATTGAACTTCAGGTGCAGCAGCAGAAAAGGCTCTTCCCTCTTTTAAATTCATATTAAATAATATTTCTAAAATAAAGGAGGGAAGTGAGGTTTTGTGCACCCAGTAGATTAAAACACCACCTGCAAATTAAAGAATCGGTTGTGCAGCCTGACTGCAGCCGAGCGACAACCTTCATTTCAACCACGTTTGAGATGGTTTGGGGGTGAGACTTGGCTAAACTAGGTCCCGCTTCCAGGCGGGAGGGATGTACTGGAGGGATGTGAGGGATGTACTGGAGGGATTTTGTGTGAGGGATGTACTGGAAATGTGGATTAGAAGATAAAGTCCCTACCAGAGAAGAATGGCAGGTCTAAGTTGATGGACTATGTCGAAATGGCAAAAATGACCGGAAGAATCAGAAATCAGGAAGACCAAAATTGCAATAAGGAATGGGGAAAATTTATATATTTTTTTATAGGTAAAGGTAAAGGGACCCCTGACCGTTAGGTCCAGTCATGACCGACTCTGGGGTTGCAGCGCTCATCTCGCTTTATTGGCCGAGGGAGCCAGCGTACAGCTTCCGGGTCATGTGGCCAGCTTTAGGCGAACCAGAGCAGTGCACGGAATCGCCATTTACCTTCCCGCCGGAGTGGTACCTATTTATCTACTTGCACTTTGTGCTTTCGAACTGCTAGGTGGGCAGGAGAAGAGACCGAGCAACGGGAGTTCACCCCTCGCGGGGATTCGAACCACCAACCTTCTGATCGGCAAGTCCTAGGCTCTGTGGTTTAACCCACAGCGCCACCCGAGTCCCAATCTTATTTTATAAACCGTTGTAAACAGCTAAAATCGTTAGTGGGGTTGGCGAGATGAGGAGAAAGGCACGGGGGGGGGCTGTGACAGCCAGATTATAAAAGTCTGAGCCTTGGCAGTGAAGCCAAAGGATCATGCAAGTGATTCATTTCCAGCTACTTACCAGAAGAACCAGCTTTGCTTCAGCCCTGTCTCCTGATTCTGCCATCGGTGGTCTTTGCGTTTTGTGTGAAAGCGAAATCTTGCCTTTCAGGATCCGGTGACCCACTGAAGAGATGGCTCTGCATTTCAAAGAGGAGGAAGAGGAGGACGTCTGGGCGCCCCTGGATCCTGACCGGGCGGCTCTGCATGGAGAAGTCAAGGAGGAAAAGGGCAGGATCCTGGACTCGCTCGGTGAGGGTGTCTGTCTAAAAGAGCAGTTAAGAAACCTACTTGTTGAACGGTTCCTATGCTTTTGTGCCCCAAATCCCATTCTCCTTTTCTAGTGGGATTTGATCTCTCTTCGTAGATTAAGAGCATTTATTTCCCACCTTTCAATTTAATTAAAACCCACTAGGGCAGGCATAGGCAAACTCCGGCCCTCCAGATGTTTGGAACTACAATTCCCATCATCCCTGACCACTGGTCCTGTTAGCTAGGGATGATGGGAATTGTGGTCCCAAACATCTGGAGGACCGGAGTTTGCCTATGCCTGCACTAGAGTGTTATGCATGGTTGTAGGTAAAGGTAAAGGGACCCCTGAACATTTGGTCCAGTCGTGACCGACTCTGGGGTTGCGGCGCTCATCTCGCTTTATTGGCTGAGGGAGCCGGCGTACAGCTTCTGGGTCATATGGCCAGCATGACTAAGCTGCTTCTGGCGAACCAGTTTACCTTCCCGCCGGAGCAGTACCTATTTATCTACCTGCACTTTGACGTGCTTTCGAACTGCTAGGTGGGCAGGAGCAGGGACCGAGCAACGGGAGCTCACCCCGTCGCGGGGATTCAAACCGCTGACCTTCTGATCAGCAAGTCCTAGGCTCTGTGGTTTAACCCACAGCGCCACCCGCTTCCCTATGCATGGTTATACATTGGTGCAAAATATTAAAGGCTTGGCATCATCAAAAGAGCCATTTTTAATACTCAGTTGCAGGACACATTTAATAGCTGAGAGCTGGAACAAGCAAATAACTAAATCATTGTTTTCGGTCCTTATTGTTTTAATAAAATTAATTCAAGTATAATACAAATTTAAAAATTGACTTCCCACCCCGCTTCCATGATGTTTCTCTTCCCTCCCTTACTTGCTGCTCAATGTAACATACATTACTAATTCCATTTCAATGCTTATAAATATTTTAGCATTAATTCCCCCCCTTCATTTCTCATCAACTACATATTTCAATTCCTGCATAGACTTGCATTTGATTATAACAGATTCCCCAAATGTCAAGTAGAGTTACTCTTCACTTTGCCAGCCAACAGACATCATTAATTGTAAATCAATGTTGCACAAATGCATATTATTTCTATATATTTATTAACAGAATTGATGTGCCTTTCAGTCATCAGAACCCCTGAGCAGTTTAGAGGGGGGGCTATTGGGTTGTTGATTTTATTTTGATTAGATATTTTGTGGTTTTATATCTTGATTTTATTCTGTGAACCACCCTGATACCCCTGGGTATAGGGCGGTATATAAATGCAATAAATAATAAGAATAATACTTATAATATAAAAGAGACATTAAAATTACTGATAAAACCAGAAGCTTAAAAACAAATGAGTGGAAACGGTTTTTAAAAGAAAACCAGCAAGTCTTTAAAAGACACATTCCAAAATAAAATCACAGAGTAGTATACTGTAGTTTTCCATGTATAAGACAATTTTTTTATATATATAAAATAATGTTAAAAATTGGGGGTCATCTTATACACGGATAGTGTAGGGGGGGCGATTGGTTGCAGCCGCAAGCAGGAGATTGTCAGCAGCGATTGGGTGGGTGATTGGTGGCTGCTGTCGATTGGCTGCTTCTGCATCAATTTTGTGGGTGATTGTTGGTTGTGGCAAGGCCTGGTGTTGACTGGCTGCCGCTGAGGCAATTGGGCGGGCGATTGGTGGCTGCTGTCGGCGAGAGCCAGTGTGGTGTAGTGGTTAAGAGCGGTAGTCTCGTAATCTGGTGAACTGGGTTCGCGTCTCCGCTCCTCCACATGCAGCTGCTGGGTGACCTTGGGCCAGTCACACTTCTCTGAAGTCTCTCAGCCCCACTCACCTCACAGAGTGTTTGTTGTGGGGGAGGAAGGGAAAGGAGAATGTTAGCCGCTTTGAGACTCCTTCGGGTAGTGATGAAGCGGGATATCAAATCCAAATCCAAACTCTTGGCAACGCGTGCAACCCCCCCAAAAAAAGCTTAACAACTCTGGGCAATCTCCCCCCATTTTCTTAATTAAGAGTCCCCAAAATAGGGGTCGTCTTATACACAGGGGCGTGTTATACACAGAAAAATATGGTACTTGTCAGATTTACCTGTGTAAAAAAAGCTTTTAGCAGGCCCTGAAGACAGCACAGCGAAGGCACTTGCCTAATATCAAGGGGCAGAGAATTCTTTGCAAGTGCAGGACAGACATTATGAGAGAAATTATGTGGCACATCCCAATTAAAAATTACCTGAGATCCTTCAGTTATTTGAAGCGCCCATATGGACTCTTATCGTTTTCTTGTCTTCATTGCAACAGGTGACCAAGGGGCAACTGAGGAAACGGAAGAACTATGGGGGGTGTCACTGGAAAGAGAACAGTGTGAAAAGAGGAAACAGCCGGCAAGGAAAGCAAAAGCAAATCAGGGGAAGGAAAAACCCTTTGCTTCCCAGGGCAGTGGCCGCCTTGAAATCGCAACCCCAGAAAAAACCGATAAAAGGAAGAAGACCAGTCAATGCCTCGTGTGTCAGAAAAGCTTCAGTTCTAGGTCTAAACTCAGAGCTCATTGCAAAATCCACAAAGGGGAGGAACCCTATAAATGCTCGGAGTGCGGAAAGAGCTTCAGTTGGTTCACAAACGTCAGCAGGCATCAAAGAACTCACACGGCGGGGAAAGTGCACCCATGCCTGGAGTGTGGAAAGAGCTTCAGTTCGAACTCAGACCTTAGGAAGCATCAGATAATCCACACGGGGGAGAAACCCTATAAATGCCTGGAGTGTGGGAAAAGCTTCAGTCGCAGCACAACCCTCATCGTGCATCAAAGCCTCCACACTGGGGAGAAGCCGTACCGATGCCTGGAGTGTGGGAAGAGCTTCAGTCAGAAGATGTATGTCACTCGTCATCAGAGAATTCACACTGGGGAGAAACCCTATAAATGTGGGGAGTGTGGGAAGAGCTTTACGGTGAGGACGAGCCTGACTGCTCATCAGAGAATTCACACAGGGGAGAAACCGTATAAGTGTGCAGAGTGCGGGAAGAGCTTTAGTCACAACTCAAGCCTAACAATGCATCAGAGGACTCACATGGCAGAGAAACCGTACAAATGCTCGGAATGTGGAAAGAGTTTCAGCGTCAAAATTAGTCTTACTTATCACGAAAGGATTCACACAGGGGAGAAACCGTATACGTGCTCGGAGTGTGGGAAGAGCTTTAGTCAGAGCTCAGCCCTCTCCACACATCAGAGAATTCACACGGCCGAGAAACCCTATAAATGCGCCGAGTGTGGAAAGAGCTTCAGTCAGAATGCCGACCTTATTACCCATCAGAGAATCCACACAGGGGAAAAGCCATATAAGTGCTCGGAGTGCGGAAAGAGCTTCCGTTTGAGCACGGGCCTCAGTAACCATCACCGGATTCACACGGGGGAGAAACCCTACGAATGCCTGCAGTGTGGGAAAAGCTTCAACAACAGCACAACCCTCAGTATGCATCAGAGGACTCACTCCGAAGAAAAACCGTATAAATGCTTGGAGTGTGGAAAGAGCTTCTGTTCGAGCACAATCCTCATGTACCATCAAGCGACTCACTCGGAGGAGGAGCCCTATAAATGCTCGGAGTGCGGAAAGAGCTTCAACCTGAACAAAGACCTCACTTCGCATCAGAGAATCCACCTAGAGGAGAAGCCCTACAGATGCCTAGAGTGTGGAAAGAGCTTCAATCAGAAGATTAATCTCACGTTTCATCAAAGAATCCACACAGGGGAGAAGCCGTATCAATGCTCGGAGTGCGGAAAGAGCTTCAGTCGAAGCACACACCTTACATGTCATCAGAGAATTCACTCGGGGGAGAAACCGTATAAATGCCTCGAGTGCGGGAAGTGCTTCAGTTCGAGCTCAAACCTCAGTAAGCACCAAGTGACTCATTCCGGGGAGAAGCCCTACAAATGCTCCGAGTGCGGAAAATGCTTTAAAAGGAGATCATACCTCAGTAAGCATCAGAGAACTCATGAAGAGAAGGAAGTATAGAAACGCATTACGCCTAGAAAGAACGTTCATCCAAGTACAACTTCTCAGATTTCACACCCAGGAGAAACCACATGCCATGCGTTGCCTCTTAGGCCAGATCCACACCATAGATTCAAAGCACATCCAACACATTTAAAGAACATGACTTTCCCTCAGAAATCCTGGGAAAAGTAGATTATTAAGGGGTGTGTTTTTTTTGTTTTGTTTTTTAAGGAAAGGGCTTTTAATGGGGCTGGGCTGTTGTTGTTTTACTACCTGTGTGTTAATAGATTTGTTTTTATATTGTTTTAATTCTGCTATAGATTAATTACTTTTTAATATAATTTTATTTTTTGTTTTCACCTTTTACAAATATTTTTACAAAAATTTGTAGCAAAATTGATCTGCGTTTCTTTCGACTTCCCTCCCCTCCTTTCTGCGGTTACTTACTTTGTATATTTTTATTACTGCATATCCAGTTCAAACCTGTTTACTGATTTGCCCTTATGTTCTCTTTTAATTATTTCTTACTGCACAAATTTATGTCTATCCTGCTAATATTTCAAGTTTTACAATGTATCTTCAAATAATCAACAAATGTTCCCCATTTTGTTTCAAAAAATCTCTCTTCTTGGTTTCGTATTCTTCCGGTTAGTTTCACCATTTCTGCATATTCCATCCATTTTATTTTCCAGTCCTCCTTTGTGGGAAGTGTTTCTTCTTTCCATCTCTGGACATAAATCATTTGGGCAGCTATAGTACAGTTGTACCTCGGGTTAAGTACTTAATTCGTTCTGGTGGTCTGTTCTTAACCTGAAATTGTTCTTAACCTGAAGCACCACTTTAGCTAATGGGGCCTCCTGCTGCCGCTGCGCGATTTCTGTTCTCATCCTGAAGCAAAGTTCTTAACCCGAGGTACTATTTCTGGGTTAGCGGAGTCTGTAACCTGAAGCGTATGTAACCTGAGGTACGACTGTAATGTATATAAATATATATATTTTTTCTGTTCTTTGGGTACCTCTCCCCCAAATATTCCTAAAAGTAAAGCTTCTGTGTATTTTTAACAAAAGTTACCTTCAACATTTTTTTCAGCTCATTATAAATCATCAGAAAGCTTTTGCTACCTTACATAACTACCACATATGGAAGAAAGTACCCTCTTGTGGGGGGAAAGTGGGATATAAATATAACAACAACATTAAGGGTACTGCGAATTGTAGTTCTGTGGTGGGGGAACCATAGTTCCAAGAATTCTTTGGAAGAAATTGCTTTAAATGTGCATTGGATATGCTTTCAATGGTGTGGCTCTGTGCTCAGTTTCCGTAGACCACCCGGTTGTAAATATACGTTATTGTAAATATTCCAATTAAGGTGAAACATCACCCATCATTCTACTTTCACTTACATTTTGCAGCAGATTGGTGCTTCAGTGACATTGGTGAGGTTCACATGCCATGTTAAACCATAGTTAATATAAGTGATTGTTCCATTTTCAGCATGGGAAAAAATAAGGAGAGGGGATTTGAAATTTACAGCGTGTTATACATTAAAATAGGGATGCGCATGGCGGTGTGGGTTAAACCACAGAGCCTAGGGCTTGCTGATCAGAAGGTTGGTGGTTCGAATCCCCACGACGGGGTGAGTCCCTGCTCCTGCCAACCTAGCAGTTCAAAAGCACGTCAAAGTGCAAGTAGATAAATAGGTACCACTCCGGCGGGAAGGTAAACAGCGTTTCAGTGTGCTGCTCTGGTTCTCCAGAAGCAGCTTAGTCATGCTGGTCACATGACCCAGAAGCTGTACACCGGCTCCCTTGGCCAGTAAAGCAAGATGAGCGCCGCAACCCCAGAGTCGGCCACGACTGGAACTAATGGTCAGGGGTCCCTTTACCTTATACATCAAAATAAAATTATATGAAAATGATGTACAGCTTGTATTTAACTCCTGGGTAAATTAGCAAAAATGTACAGGACAAGTTCAAATATTTGCTGGAAATTTAAAGAAAAGGAAGGGACCTTTTAACATGTGTGGTGGAACTGTAAAGTAACAAAGGAAATATGGGAAATGATATATAATGAATTTGGGGGGGAAACTGTTTAAAATAATGTTTGTTAAAAAACAACAACAGAAGCCTTTTTGAAAAGACTGTTAATGTATGCAGCAGCAGCTGCAAGGATGCTGCCTGCCCAAAGCTGGAAAAACGATAAAATCCCTACCAGGGTGGACTGGCAGGCAAACTACTGGATTATGTAGAGATGGCAAGAATGACTGGGAAAATCAGAAACCAGGAAGATCAAACTTCAACAAAGAATGGGAGAAATTTATATCATATTTGGCAGACTGCTGTAAATATTTGAATTCTTTGGCAGGTCTTAAATAACTCTTGTAATGTTACATAGACTTTGGATATAATGGAGGACTGAAAAATTAGGATTTATAGTATGCAGTTGAAAAAGTTAATTAAAGAACCCATGGAGGGGAGGAGGGAGGTCTTGAGATTCAGAAGAATCTTGTATAATTTTTATTATTTGTTATTTTGAGTGTGAATGAATTTGTAAAATCAAATAAAAATCTTTTTTTTTTTTTTAAGTGATGGCTTCGTGTGAACTGGAAGCCCCAGGTATATACACTGCTAAAATACGGTAACACCTTTCGGCTGCTCCCGGATTTCTGACATTGCTCCATTGAGAAGACACCAGAGTCTGACTTACTGGGATGTCCGAACCCGGCTTGCGGTCTGTTTCTCTCTAAACAATGAGCAGGAAAACAAGGACAAACCTGGTAATTTTGCTTGGAGAAACTTCCCACTCTCAAACGGGTCTTACTGTCAAGAAATTTCTTAAGCAGAGGAAAGCATAGTTATCCTCCAACCGCCTCCAGGCACTCACACAGGACCTTCACGGCCTTCACTGGTTCTGATTTAAAGGAGAGGTAGAGCTGGGTGTCATCTGCATACTGATGAAGACCCAGCCCAAACCCCCTGATGATCTCTCCCAGCGGCTTCATATAGATATTAAAAAGCATGGGGGAGAGGATGGAACCCTGAGGCACCCCACAAGTGAGAGCCCAGGGGTCTGAACACTCATCCCCCAACACCACTTTCTGGACACGGCCCAGGAGAAAGGAGCGGAGCCACCGTATAACAGTGCCCCCAGCTCCCAGCCCCTCAAGACGGTCCAGAAGGATGTTATGGTCGATGGTGTCAAAGGCCGCAGAGAGATCCAGCAGAACTAGGAAACAGCTCTCACCTTTGTCCCTAGCCCGCCGGAGATCATCAACCAGCACAACCAAGGCAGTTTCAGTCCCATGGTGAGGCCTGAATCCCGATTGGAAGGGATCCAAATTGTCCGCATCCTCCAGGCGTGCTTGGAGTTGTTCGGCAACCACCCGCTCAGTCACCTTGCCCAAGAATGATAAATTTGAGACTGGGCGATAGTTAGCCAAATTGGCTGGGTCTAAAGATGTTTTTTTTAATAAGTGGTTTAATGACCGCCTCTTTCAGCGGGTCTGGGAAGGCTCCCTCACAGAGGGAAGCATTCACCACCCGCAGAGCCCATCACCCAGCCCTTCCCGGCTCGCTTTTATCAGCCAGGATGGGCAAGGATCAAGGAGACAGGTGGTCGGTTTCACTTGTCCAAGCAGCCTGTCCACATCCTCGGAGGTAACAGATTGGAATTGATCCCATATAACAGGACTAGACAGAACTCTAGCACTCTCCCACCCTGGCCCTGCTCCCACTGTGGAATCTACCTCCTTCTGAATCTGAGCGACTTTATCTGCAAAAAACTTTGCAAAAGCATTGCAGGAGATCTTGGGGTCCCTACCAGGCCCCGGTGGTGCAGGTGGTTCTGATAGATTGCGAAACACTTGAAAAAGTCTCCTGCTGCTGTTTTCTGCAGATGCAATGGAGGTGGCGAAGAAGGCCCTCTTCGCCGTCGCCATTGCCACTGGGTAGGCTCGACGTTGAGCTCTAGCCCGTGTCCAGTCTGATTCAGAGTGAGTTTTCCGCCACCGGCGCTCTAGCCATCTCAGCTGTGAGGCCATCAACTTGGGATAAAACATCCCCTACCACTCTCTGGAAACCAGTTGGATCCATTAAGTAGCAGGGGTGGACCATCCGAATCGGTCCCACCTCCCTACAGAGGGGAAGGGTCGCGGAGAAGTCCAGTTGCACCAGGAAATAATCTGACCATGGCACTTATTTTGTTTTGCTTTTAGTTAGTGTCAGATCACCAACATCCGTAGAGGTAAACACCAAGTCTAAGGCATGTCCGCGGCTATGAGTTGGGCCAAACTTATTCAGGGATAGCCCCATGGAGGCCATGCTTTCCACGAAGTCCTGAGCGGCCCCTTGTAAGGTCATGTCGGCATGGATGTTAAAATCCCCCAGGACAACCAAGCTAGGTGTCTCCAGGAGCATATCCGCCACGACCTGAAGCAGCTCGGGCAGGGAATCCTTGGTGCAGTGGGGAGGTTGGTACACCAATAGGAATCCTGTACTGCCCCTATTGCCCAACTTCCAGAACATGCACTCAGAGAACTGGGCCTTTCCAATAGGACGCCTGGTGCAGACTAATGACTTCCTAAAAATCACTGCAAACCCCCCTCCCCGCCCACATGACCTGGGTTGCTGTGCGTAAGAGAAACCTGGTGGGCAAGCAGCGGCAAGAACAGGCCCATCTGCTTCATCCAACCAGGTCTCTGTCACACATGCCAGGTCAAATCCTCCATCCACAATCAGGTCGTGGATGGCAGTGGTTTTATTCATCATTGACCTGGCATTGGACAGCAGCACTTTCAGGTCATGTGGGTTTCCCTTGCTGATTCCAGTATCCTTCCAGTCAGGACCAGACCTGGAGGCAGGGATAGTCTTCAAACAACGACTAACCCTGCCTCCTCTCCTCGGTAATGACATAGTCTGGTCTTAGCGTAACTCCTCCTCCTGCCCATGATCACTGAGATCGGGTGTCCCAATACATTCCCCCCTGTGGAACCTGCCCCAGCCATTCTATTGACTGATTCCCACTCCCAGGCAGCCCTGACCCTTCCCCTTAAAAAGCAAAATACAAACTATATAATAACTTAACAGAATAATAAAAATAGAAGCAAAGCAAGAAACAATAGTGCTAAAATTAAATTACTCCCCACCCTGACTAAATACTTCTCCAAACCCAAGCAGAAATAAAACAATAAAATTATAGAATATTATAAAAAAACAACCACCATTTAAAGTGCAGCAAATTAAAAGCACTTAAAACATTTTAAACCATTTTGTCACTTGCTGCAGGGAGCTGCTCAGGCCTCTAAACTGTGGTGGTGAGTGCAGGCCCTGCCCCCTAGGCCAGATGGAGTTGGCAGGAAAGGGAGCGGCCCACCCAGCACTCACTCAGAGCAGCAGCAGCAGCAGCAACATAATGGGGTCCGAGATGCTCATTTATTCTTTCTGGCAGTTCCCTCGTTGTGAGAAGTGAGGTTACAGGGAACCAGACAGAGGGCCTTCTCGGTAGTGGCGCCCACCCTGTGGAACACCCTCCCTTCAGATGTGAAGGAAATAAGCAGCTATCTTTAAAAGACATCTGAAGGCAGCCCTGTTTAGGGAAGTTTTTAATATTTAATGCTGTATTGTTTTTAACACGCGATTGGAAGCTGCCCAGAGTGGCTAGGGAAACTCAGCCAGATGGGTGGGGTATACAATTATTATTATTATTATTATTATTATTATTAATTACTACATGGTTAAACACAAAATGCTATATGATGCTTTCATTCAGTAATGTCTTCAGAACTGATAGGCATAAAGGAAGAGATTAAGACGCAGAAGAAACAGGTGTGGAAAGATTAAAAGGTCCCAACGAAAGAAGAATGGATAACTAAGAATACTGATTGCCGAAATGGTTAAACTTTCCGTGAAGATCAGGCACCAAGATGAGAAAAAAATCAATCTAGAATGGGAAAACTTTATAGACTATTTTAGAGAACACTGTAAAAACGTCAAAACATTGGCAGGTTTGATGCAACATTTATGAACTAAGAATAGAATTAGGAGGGGAAAAAGAAGTTGAAATTAATTGGAGAAATATAATTATATACAAGGAGAATAAAGGGGGGGAATGGAAACTAGGGGGGCCGGGGGGGAAGACATTTATGGCAAATTTGGAAAAATGTTATTTTGAAAATTGAAAATAAAAAATATAGATATTTTAAAAATAATTAAGAAAACTTTTTGGGGCGCCCGCGCAGCTGATCCAGCGGGGCTTTCCGGAGGCGAGACCAGCGCCTCTCCTCGCTCTTTGCCCGGAGACGCCCAGAGGCTTCTGCCGCTCGGCTCCGAAACGGTTAAGAGCAGCGGCAACAGAGCTGAGATTCCTAGAGCGGAGAGAAAAGGGCTGTCGGGAGAATAGCAGCTTCCGCTTCCTGTCCAGCTTTTGTGGGGGAAGATGCCGAACATGGCGGCGGCTCTCCTTCCTGGCGGAGGCGCTGGAGGTGCGTCATATTATTATATATTATAACTGGGGGAGAGACTGGGGGTGCTGCTGGAGGGAGTTGTGGGGAGGGATTAAAAAAAAAAACCCTGTTAGGCAAACCGTTTTAATGTAAGTTTTTTTCTGCGTCTCCTTTTTCTCGTCGTCAATTTATCCAGATTTTCACGTTATTATTTTTAAAAACCTCTTGAAAATTGTTCAGCATTTTGGTGAAGATCTCGCCTAATGCCCACGCTTTTGCAAAGGGTATTTCCCCAAATATTTACATTTCCCATAATGAATGCATTCTGTATAAAATTCCGCTAAAATAATGCATTTATAGGGCTTTCCCCCTTTTTATGGTAGTAGGACATCTTTTCCCAATGGAGGGGCAGATCTTTCTCCTGCTCTCCTCCCTGCAGGCCAACTTGGCCAGGTGGGGGACCTTCCTTGGTCTCTCCATAGGCCTTGGGGTCAAGGCAAACCCTTAAGCATTGGGAAACCTTCTTCAGGGGCTCCCCCCTGGAACTTGTAATAATTTTTATCCGGCCTGATTTTATTATAATTTATTAAAATTGTATGCCTCCCTATACCCACAGGCTTTAGGGCAGTTCACAGGATAAAATAGCAATATAAAAACTCAAAGTACACAATCAAAACATAAACAAAATCAACCCAATAACACCCCCCCCAAAAAAAAACAACCCACACACATTTTAAAGCATTTGTGTTTCAATTAACTACAGCAATTTCTGCAAGAGAAGTTCTGGGCAGAAGAGGTTTTTAAAAAAGGAGAAACAAGCAACTTCAAGTCCACATTAAAATTCCAAGTGTGGCTGAGGCCTTACTTATACAGGCTAATGCTATTACGGTGGTACCCCGCTAGACGAATGCCCCGCTAAACGAAAAACGCGCAAGACGAAAGGGCTTTCCGATATTTTTTCCGCTTCGCAAGACGAAGTTTTCTATGGGGCTGTCTCGCAAAACGAATTTTTTTCCAAGGTCTCCCTTTTTTTTTGCCTTTTCTGAAAGGCGCTAAGCTCCTTATCTGTAAATTGCCGCTTATCCGCTAAGCCGCTAAGCCGCTTATCTGTCAATTACCGCTTATCCGCTGAGCAACCCCTGAGCACCCTCTCCCGCCAGTGTCTTGCCTCAGTAATGGACTGGATGAAAGCCAACAAATTGAAGCTCTATCCAGATAAGAGTGAGGCTCAGTTAGTGGGTGGTTCCCTAGAGCAGATGGCTGGAAGGTCGCCTGCTCTTGATGGGGTTACACTTCCTCTGAGGGAGCAGGTTCGTAGCTTGGGGGTTCTCCTGGATCCTTTGCTGACGCTCGAGGCTCAGATGGCCTGGAGTGCCTTGCATCACCTTTGGCTGGTAGCCCAGCTACACCCCTATCTGGACAGGAATAGCCTATCTACCGTTGTCTATGCTCCGGGAACTTCAAGGTTAGATATAGATATGTGTTATACGTAGGGCTGCCTCTGAAGACAGTTTGGAAACTTCAGCTAGTGCAGAATTCAGCAGCCAGGTTGCTACCAATTAGTTTCCGGGCACAATTCAAGGTGCTGGTATTGACCTGTAAAGCCTTAAATGGCTGAGGATCACAATACTTCAAGTACCACCTCAATACTTCAAGTGCTGCTTCTTTCTATATGAACCTAGCCGTATCCTGAGGTCCTCCTTCGTGGGCTTCCTCCTCAAGTGGTCCGGAGGGTGGCAACACGAGAACAGGGCCTTAGGTGGCCCTGCAAGGCATAGGTCATAGCTGAGTTATTCAAGCCCCTTCACCACAACAAGGCAGTGATCCATGAAGGGGTATACACCTTTAGGTGTCATGCAAACATGTTCTTTTTTAACCAGGCTTTTGCTTAATATGTTTGACATCATATAGTTTTTTTCAAACGTGGCTCTTTTTTGGGGGGGTGTTATTGGGTTGGGTTTTATTCTGATTATATATGATGTGATCTTTTCTGTGAACCATGCTGAGTCCTCCGGGTATAGGGCAGTATATAAACTCAATAAATAATAATCCCATATCAATAAATAATAATCCCATATTAATGCTTTCATTATTTGTACCCCCACGGATCTGACTGGGTTGCCCCAGCCACTCTAGCTGGCTTCTAACAAATATAAAAGCATAATAAAACATTTAAATCTTCCCTCTACATGGCTGCCTTCAGATGTCTTCTAAAAGTTGTATAGTTATTTATCTGACATCTCACAAGAGGGCGTTCCACAGGGTGGGCACCACTACCAAGAAGGCCCTCCGCCGTGTTCCCTGTAACTTCCCTTCTCACAGTGAGGGAACTGCCACAAGGCCCTGGGACCTGGATCTCTGTGTCCTGACTGAATGATTGGGCTGAAGACGCTCCTTTAGCATTTCATCAGTTTGCTTTTTTATTCTATCAGGAGATGTTGAAAGGATGCTGGCAGAAGGGGAACAATCAGAAATGTCACCAAAAGGATCCAAAGAACAAAGGAAGCTGAGGGTTCAAGATGGAGGCAGCAGGCGAGAGGGGAGACGAAAGCAGAAGCCGGAGGGTGACTCTTGTACGTCTCAGGGTGGTGAAAATCAAATTTCTAGAGAGGAGAAAAAGCATGAATGCACCGTGTGTGGAAAGAGATTGGGTAGTCACTCAACTCTTACTTTACATCAAAGAGTGCACACAGGAGAGAAACCATATATATGTTCCGAGTGTGGAAAGAGCTTCAGTCAAAGTGGTACCCTTACCTCGCACCAAAGAACTCATACAGGGGAGAAACCATATATATGTTCCGAGTGTGGAAAGAGCTTCCGTGCAAGTAGTTCCCTCACCTTGCATCTACGAACTCATACAGGAGAGAAACCGTATAAATGCTTGGAGTGTGGAAAGTGCTTCAGTGGCAGTAGTTCCCTCACCTTGCATCTACGAACTCATACAGGAGAGAAACCGTATAAATGTTCAGAATGTGGAAAGTGCTTCAGTGGTTGTGGCCAGCTTACTAGGCATCAAAGATCTCATACAGGGGAGAAACCGTATACATGTTCAGAGTGTGGAAAGAGCTTCAGTGACAATGGTGCCCTTACCTCGCATCAAAGATCTCATACAGGGGAAAAACCGTACACATGTTCAGAGTGTGGAAGGAGCTTCACTCAAAGTAGCCACCTTAAGTCGCATCAACGAACTCATACAGGGGAGAAACCGCATACGTGCTTGGAGTGTGGAATGAGCTTTGCTCGCAGCAATGGGCTTACTAGTCATCAACAAACTCATCGAGGCACCAAACCTTATAAATGCTGGGAATGTGGCAAGAGCTTCAGTCGCATTGACTCCCTTTCCTCACATGAAAGAATTCATATAGGGGAGAAACGATATACATGTTTGGAGTGTGGAAAGAGCTTCAGCTACAGTTGCAGCCTTACCTTGCATCAAAGATTGCACACGGGAGAGAAACCTTATAAATGTTTGGAGTGTGGCAAGAGCTTCTGTCGCGGTAGCCAACTCACGTTGCATCAAAGAACTCATACAGGAGAGAAACCGTATACATGTTCAGAGTGTGGAAGGAACTTCAGGTGCAGTAGCTCCCGTACGTTGCATCAAAGAACTCATACAGGGGAGAAACCGTATACATGTTCAGCGTGTGGAAAAAGCTTCAGGTGCAGTAGCTCCCTTAAGTCGCATCAAAGAACTCATACAGGGAGGAAATCTTAGAAATGTTTGGTGTATGGAAAGAACTTCAGTGACAGGGGCTCCCTTCCTAAACAGTAAAGAACTCGTACAAGGGAAACATCTTAGGAAGGGTTGGCGTGTGGGAAGATCTTTGATCATATCAAATAACTCCTACAGAGAGTAAACCAATGATCGTGTTCTGGTCCCCCCAGGACAGCCATTATTGGATTGGAAGAACTTTCTGACAGTAAGAGCTGTTTTGACAATGCAACAGTCTCCCTCGGGAGGTGGCGGGCTCTCCTTCCTTGGAGGATTTTAAGCAGAGGTTGGATGGCCTTCTGCTATGGATGCTTTAGCCGAGATTACTTCATTGCTGGGGGTTGGACTAGATGACCCCTGGGGTCCCTTATAACTACAGTTCTATGATTCTATATACAGCAGAACCATCATCTGCTAGACAGCCTAGTTTAGGGAAGCTTTTAATGTTTAATAGGTTATTGTATTTTAATATTCTTTTGTAAGCCGCCCAGAGTGGCTGGGGAAACCCAGCCAGATGGGCGGGGTATAAATAATAAATTATTAATTATTTTTCTGTTGGGAGCCGCCCAGAGTGGCTGGGGAAATCCCGCCAAGTGGGAGGGGTATAAATTAGTATTACTCGGGAGGAAGTTCCCTTCAGCCAGGCTCCTCTTTGTTTTTCTAGCTCTGTCTGCTTCCTCACCTGCCCTCTCCAAATGTGTGGAAGCAGCAAGGAGAGGGAGCCAAGCTGCTAGCCCCTCTGCCATTAGGGAAATTGGGCCCAGCAAGTTTGGGGCATAAGGAGAGAGGGAGTACTGACAAGGGAGAGTAGTGAGGTCCACTGATGCCATCTAGACTTCCCCCCCAAATTAATTTATTATTATTATTATTATTATTATTATTATTATTATTATTATTATTATTCATTTCTATACCGCTTGATATTTTTTAAAAAAATCTCAAAGCGGTTTACTGCATATTTAACATCAATAAAACAATCTAGAATCAAACATTTCTGAAGAATGTCAAATATAAAGTATACAGTCAAAGCAACATATTTAACAGGAAACTAAAATATCTTAAAATCTTTCAAAATAAAACATTACAAAGGAGGTCGACTACAGAATACATATTTAACACAAAGTTAACAAAAAACAACAACAACTTGAACATTTCAAAAGAAAACATTGCTAAGTGAAGCCAACTATAAAATGCACATTGCAAACAGCATAGTTTACAAGCCGGTTGACTGACTGAACCCAAAGAGTACTCCTTAATGGTTCCTCAAATCCTCTATTACAGCAGTCCATTGCTGCCTCTTGTGGCAGTGAGTTCCATAGCTTAATTCCTCACTGTTCGAAGGGTTTCTTTTATATATCCTGACTCTTCCACCATTCAGCTTCCTTTGATGCCCCTGAATTCTAGCGCTAGGAGAAATAAAAAGCTTTTCTCTACCTACTTTCTCCACACAATGCACAATTTTATAATCGTGTCGCTTCTTACTTGCTTTTTCTCTAAACTAAAAAGTTCCCAATTCCGCGACCATTCTGCACGGTGGAGTTCCTCCATCCCCTCGATAATTTGGGCTGCCCTTTTCTGAAGGTGGGGTTGGGACCACTGGGTGCAAAGTACAACTTCTGGAAAATCTCATTTGTCCCTTTTGGGGGGGAGGGAAGTTTCCAGCCCCGAAGAGCAGAGCAGACACTTCAGCGTGGATGTGAAATCTCTGAAAACAGAGAGGAAGGTGGCCAGGCGTCAGAGAGCGGGGCTTGTCCCTCCCCAGGACTTGGAAAACATGGTAAATCGGCGGCGGCAGAGCTCCACGACTCTCGTGACCTGCACAACCAAAATAAATGGTACATATAGTGCTTTTAAAATGAAGAAGCACACCTTTCTATGCTCCTCAATTCTTTTGTTTTGCTGTGGAGAACAACCAGCCCTGGATGTCTCCTGCAAAGGCCTCACTAAGCAGGGCCTACTAATCATCATGGAGCATCTTCTCCCCAGGGACTGATTTCTTGTTTCGTTTTGTTTTTTTAAAGTAAGAACAGAAAAAGATAACAAATGCAGAATTGTTCTTTTATTGTTTATAAGGTGTGAAATATACTCGGAGTCGAGAGTGGATTTCATGCTCTTTATTCAGCTCATAGTGGTGAGGAGGAACGAATGTTCCCCCACAGTATCTGCTTTATATACATTATTTACACAATGGGCTGCACGTGATTGGCTAATGGATACAGTTAAACAATACTGAAGTATCAGATCTGGAAGGACGTAATAGATTTGGTTAGCATGCTGAATTTTGGTATGAGAAAAGAAAGGTGCACAAGGGATTCCTGAACCACATTATAAGGAAATCAATTTACCAAGTATGGGACAAATATAAGAGTTTATTAGAGAACAAGACACCTTTGTGTCTTTCCCCATTAGAAACCATATCTGTAAAAAGAGGTAAACACAAAACTGGGCAACATACAATGATCTGTTAACAGAAGTAGAAAACAAATTAAAGGTGAAAGAATATGAGGATAAAAAAGCTCTGTTAACAGATTGGTTACAATAGTGCCAAATAAATGACATATTCAAAGGTGACAAAGAGAAGGACTTTGGGAAGGAATTCTCAAAGTTCAAAAATGAATTATTAGAAAATAATGAGAAATTGTTATCAAGAATGTACAAACCACTGTTGGAATGGGAGACGAAAGATGAAGAGGTTAAAGCTGTAATGATACACTGGGCAAAAGACATAGGTTATAATTTACTACTTGAATCATAGGAAAAGCTGTGGAAAGAGATTTTAAAATTCACGGCTTGTGGTTCATTAAAAGAAAATTATATGAAGATGTACTGATGGTATTTGACTCCAGTAAAGCTTGCTAAAATGTATAAAGATATCTCTAATTTATGCTGGAAATGTAAGGATAAGGAACTGTTTTTTCATATGTGGTGGACATGTAAAAAAATAAAGGGCTTCTGGGAAATGATATACAATGAACTTTTTAAAATTCTTAAAATTAAATTTGTTTAAAAAAAACCAGAGGCTTTTTTACTAGGTGTAATAGGAGGAGAATTGCCAAGGAAGCAAAGGAGACCATTTATGCAACTACAGCAGCCAGAATGCTACTAGCCCAGATGTGGAAAGAAGAAAAGGTCCCAAAGAAAGAGGAAAGGAAAGATGGTTGACTATGCTTAAATGGCTACATTTTCCGTAAAGATCAGGCACCAAGATGAGAAAAAAATCAATCAACAATAGGAAAACTTTATAGACTATTTTAGAGAATCTGTAAAAACGTCAAAACATTAGCAGGTTTGATGTAACATTTATGAACCAAGAATAGAATTAGGAGGGGGGGAAAGAAGTTGAAATTAATTGGAGAAATATAATTATATGCAAGGAGAATAAAGGGGGGGAAATGGAAACTAGGGGGGCCGGGGGGAAAGCCATTTATGGCAAATTTGGAAAAATGTTATTTTGAAAATTGAAAATAAAAAATATATATTTTTTAAAATAGTTTAGAAAACTTTTTGGGTCGCCCGCGCAGCTGATTCAGCGGGGCTTTCCGGAGGCGAGACCAGCGCCTCTCCTCGCTCTCTGTCCCGAGAAGCCAAGAGGCTCCTGCCGCTCGGCTCCGAAACGGTTAAGAGCAGCGGCAACAGAGCTGAGATTCCTAGAGCGGAGAGAAAAGGGCTGTCGGGAGAATAGCAGCTTCCGCTTCCTGTCCCGCTTTTGTGGGGGAAGATGCCGAACATGGCGGCGGCTCTCCTTCCTGGCGGAGGCGCTGGAGGTGCGCCATATTATTATGTATTAAAACTGGGGGAGAGACTGGGGGTGCTGCTGGAGGGAGTTGTGGGGAGGGATTAAAAAAAAAAACCCTGTTAGGCAAACCGTTTTAATGTAAGTTTTTTTCTGCGTCTCCTTTTTCTCGTCGTCAATTTATCCAGATTTTCACATCTTATTATTTTTAAAGACCTCTTGAAAATTGTTCAGCATTTTGGTGCAGATCTCGCCTAATGGACACGCTTTTGCAAAGGGTATTTCCCCAAATATTTACATTTCCCATAATGAATGCATTCTGTATAAAATTCCGCTAAAATAATGCATTTATAGGTCTTTCCCCCTTTTTATGGTGGTAGGACATCTTTTCCCAATGGAGGGGCACATCTTTCTCCTGCTCTCCTCCCTGCAGGCCAGCTTGGGCAGGTGGGGGACCTTCCTTGATCTCTCCATAGGGCTTGGGGTCAAGGCAAACCCTTAAGCATTGGGAAACCTTCTTCAGGGGCTCCCCCCTGGAACCTGTAATAATTTTTATCCGGCCTGATTTTATTATATTTTATTAAAATTGTATACCTCCTTATACCCACAGGCTTTAGGGCAGTTCACAGGATAAAATTGCAATATAAAAACCTCAAAGTACATAATCAAAACATAAACAAAATCAACCCAATAACCCCCCCCCCAAAAAAAAACCCCACACACATTTTAAAACATTTGTGTTTCAATTAACTACAGCAATTTCTGCAAGAGGAGTTCTGGGCAGAAGAGGTTTTTAAAAAAGGAGAAACAAGCAACTTCAAGTCCACATTAAAATTCCAAGTGTGGCTGAGGCCTTACTTAGACAGGCTAATGCTACTACTACCACTATTACTACTACTGATACCCCTGAGCACCTTCTCCCGCCAGTGTCTTGCCTCGGTAATGGACTGGATGAAAGCCAACAAATTGAAGCTCAATTCAGATAAGAGTGAGGCTCAGTTAGTGGGTGGTTCCCTAGAGCAGATGGCTGGAAGGTCGCCTGCTCTTGATGGGGTTACACTTCCTCTGAAGGAGCAGGTTCGTAGCTTGGGGGTAATCCTGGATCCTTTGCTGTTGCTTGAGGCTCAGATGGCCTGGAGTGCCTTGCATCACCTTTGGCTGGTAGCCCAGCTACACCCCTATCTGGACAGGAATAGCCTATCTACCGTTGTCTATGCTCTGGTAACTTCAAGGTTAGATACAGATATGTGTTATACGTAGGGCTGCCTCTGAAGACAGTTTGGAAACTTCAGCTAGTGCAGAATTCAGCGGCCAGGTTGCTCACCGGAGTAAGGCAGGTGAGCATATTACCCCCATCTTGGTCCGACTGCACTGGCTAGCAATTAGTTTCCGGCCTCAGCTGAACAGACTTACCCATTGGGCTGAAGAAAAGAAACTGATATGCCCCGAGCAAGCAGGATTTAGACCAAACCAGTCAACTACGGACCATGTTTTAGTCTTGCACCATCTAGCCCGGAAATATTCCTCTTCAAACCGAGGCCAACTTTGTGCGGCTTTTATTGACCTTAAGGCTGCATTTGACAGCATCCCCAGAAGGTTACTCTGGGAAAAGTTGGCCCGATGGGGAATTGATAGAAGACTTTTATGGTTAATAATCCAGCTGCATGAGGGGTCGGCTGCTAGGGTGAGAATAACCCCAGCCAGCGATCTCACAAACTCTGTGCCCATCAACAGAGGAGTCCGGCAAGGATGTATCCTAGCTCCTTTTCTTTTCAATTTATTCATTAGTGACATGAGGATACCATTGGCTGAATTTCAGGAAACCATCCATGCCCCCCGTCTCGCAAACTATCGTTGCCCATTATTACTCTATGCTGATGACGCTGTGATTTTATCCTTCTCAAGAATTGGCCTCAGGAGAGCATTAAAACTCTTTGTTTCATATTGTAAAACAAATTCCCTCACTATAAATCAATCTAAATCAAAAGTACTAATTTTCTCAAAAAGTCGGAAATCCTATAAGTAGCAATTAGATGGAAAACCTATTGAACAGGTCTATAAATTTCAATATCTGGGAGTTTTTCTCCAATATAATCTGGGTTGGAAGGCGCATATTGCACATATTTTAAACAAGGCCAAGGCCCTATCCTTTGCATTTTTGCGCTTTTTCTTTTCGGACGGGGCTCTTCATGTTCCATCCGCCTTGAAAGTATTCAAAGCTAAAGTAATTGCAACATTGGCATATGCTGTTCCTTTATGGGGGACCGCAATAAACTTGATGCCCTTGGAGGTAACTCAAAATCAATTTCTAAGACGACTGCTAAAACTTCCTCAGTGCGTTAGTAACGCAGCTATTAGCTTAGAATTAAAAATTACATCTTTAGAAAATACTCTTTGGAGGCGCAGCCTTTGTTACTGGTTGTCCCTAAGACATAGACTCCCGAATCTGTATCTGATCCAATCTCTCTGGAGAGATGATTTTCCCGTCCTAGGGGCAAAAGAGATCCATTCTAAAGTAGTGACCTATGGATTGTCTCCACCAGAATTATTGGAATTGGACCTAGCCACAGCAAAAAAAAACCTCACCCAAAAACTTGAGGAGATTGACCTACAACAAAACACCATTTTGGGTAGTGGCACTTGCTCACCATTAAATCTTGGCATAGTGCCCTCACAGCAGATACTATCTTATTTGACTTCTTTGTCTGTAGCGGCCCACAGATATGCCTTTATTAAGGCAAGATTTAACGCCTTTCCTTCCAATGTCTTGAATAATAGATTCTCCAATGGTCAGATCTCAGCGGTGTGTGTATGTGATAATAGATCTATAGAATCTTTACAACATATACTATTCTGTTGTTCACTACATTCAGTTTCTCGGATCAGATTTTTGTCCCCTTTATTATTGGAAATTTCAGGTGACTCCTTGCAAACACAGCTAACACATTTATTGCAAGATTCTGATCCGAGTAGGTCCCTTTCTGTTGCCAGATTTCTGATAACAGTATTAGCTTATAAGAGGAAAAATGGATTACTTTATGATTATTGACTTTGCATAAATAATATTGATTTATACTGATAATTTGATATTTAAGCGCTATATTGTTCTTATTTTAATAAAACTTAGAAACTTACGGTTTGAGATGTACTTGATTTAAACGTATTTTAATTAATTAATTTTATCTTGTTATACCTGTTTTTTACCTGTTTTGCTGTATGATGTATTGAATATGGGCTTATGGCTGTAATAAACTATCTATCTATCATGGAGTTTCCGGGCTCAAATCAAGGTGCTGGTTTTGACCTATAAAGCCTTACATGGCTCAGGATCACAATACTTCAAGGGCTGCTTCTTTCCATATGAACCTAGCTGGATCCTGAGGTCCTCCTTCGTGGGCCTCCTCCTCAGGGGGTCCGGAGGGTGGCAACACGAGAACAGGGCCTTCTCTGCAGTGGCTGTCTGTCTGGAATGCTCTCCCCAGGGAAGTTCACCTGGCGCCTTCCTTATACACCTTTGTTGTTGTTTAGTCGTCTTAGTCGTGTCCGACTCTCTGTGACCCCATGAATCAGAGCATGCCTTGGAAACTCACTTTCCTCTCAAAGCTTTTTTATGTCCATGGAGCTTTCATGGCAAAATACTGGAGTGGGTTGCCAGTTTCTTCTCCAGGTGGATCACATTTAGTCTAAACTCTTGGCTGACCTGTCTGTCTTAGGTGGCCCTGCAAGGCATAGGTCATAGCTGAGTTATTCAAGCCCCTTCACCAGGACAAGGCAGTGATCCATGAAGGGGTATACACCTTTAGGTGCCATGCAAACATGTTCTTTTTTCAACCAGGTTTTTGCTAGATATCTTTGACATCCTATAGTCATTTTCAAACGTGGCTCTTTTTTGGGGAGTGTTATTGGGTTGTTTTTATTCTGATTATATATGATGTGATCTTTTCTGTGAACCACGCTGAGTCCTCCAGGTATAGGGCGGTATATAAACTTAATAAATAATAATACCATATTAATACTTTCATTATTTGTACCCCACGGATCTGACTGGGTTGCCCCAGCCACTCTAGCTGGCTTCTAACAAATAATAAAGTATAATAAAACATTTAAAACTTCCCTCTACATGGCTGCCTCCAGTTGTCTTCTAAAAGTTGTATAGTTATTTATCTGACATCTCACAAGAGGGCGTTCCACAGGGTGGGCACCACTACCAAGAAGGCCCTCCACCTCGTTCCCTGTAACTTCCCTTCTCACAGTGAGGGAACTGCCACAAACCCTGGGACCTGGATCTCTGTGTCCTGACTGAATGATTGGGGTGAAGACGCTCCTTTAGCATTTCATCAGTTTGCCTTTTTATTCCATCAGAAGATGTTGAAGGGATGCTGGCAGAAGAGGAACGATCAGAAATGTCACCAAAAGGATCCAAAGAACAAAGGAAGCTGAGGGTTCAAGATGGAGGCAGAAGGCGAGAGGGGAGACGAAAGCAGAAGCCGGCGGGTGACTTTGGTACGTCTCAGGGTGGTGAAAATCAAATTCACAAAAAGGAGAAAAAGCATGAATGCACCGTGTGTGGAAAGATATTGGGTAGTCACTCAACTCTTACTTTACATCAAAGAGTGCACACAGGAGAGAAACCATATATATGTTCCGAGTGTGGAAAGAGCTTCAGTCAAAGTGGTACCCTTACCTCGCACCAAAGAACTCATACAGGGGAGAAACCATATATATGTTCCGAGTGTGGAAAGAGCTTCAGTCAAAGTGGTACCCTTACCTCGCACCAAAGAACTCATACAGGAGAGAAACCGTATACATGTTCAGAGTGTGGAAAGAGCTTCAGTGACAATGGTGCCCTTACCTCGCATCAAAGATCTCATACAGGGGAGAAACCGTATACATGCTCAGAATGTGGAAAGAGCTTTATTTATAGTAACAGCCTTAGGTTGCATCAAAGAACTCATACAGGGGAGAAACCGCATACGTGTTTGGAGTGTGGAAGGAGCTTCAATCACAAAGGTGCCCTTACCTCGCATCAACGAACTCATACAGGGGAGAAACCGCATACGTGCTTGGAGTGTGGAATGAGCTTCGCTCGCAACAATGGGCTTACTAGACATCAACAAACTCATCGAGGCAGCAAACCTTATAAATGCTGGGAATGTGGCAAGAGCTTCAGTCGCCTCGACTCCCTTTCCTCGCATGAAAGGATTCATACAGGGGGAAAATGATATACATGTTTGGAGTGTGGAAAGAGCTTCAGCCAGAGTTCCAGCCTTACCTTGCATCAAAGATTGCACACAGGAAAGAAACCGTTTAAATGTTTCGAGTGTGGGAAGAGCTTCAGTCGTGGTGGCTTCCTTACATTGCATCAACAAACTCATACAGGAGAGAAACCGTATACATGTTCGGAGTGTGGAAAAAGCTTCAGGTGCAGTAGCTCCCTTAAGTCGCATCAAAGAACTCATACAGGAGAGAAACCGTATACATGTTCGGAGTGTGGAAAAAGCTTCAGGTGCAGTAGCTCCCTTAAGTCGCATCAAAGAACTCATACAGGGAGGAAATCTTAGAAATGTTTGGTGTATGGAAAGAACTTCAGTGACAGGGGCTCCCTTCCTAAACAGTAAAGAACTCGTACAAGGGAAACATCTTAGAAAGGGTTGGCGTGTGGGAAGATCTTTAATCATATCAAATAACTCCTACAGAGAGTAAACCAATGATCGTGTTCTGGTGCCCCCAGGACAGCCATTATTGGATTGGAAGAACTTTCTGACAGTAAGAGCTGTTTTGACAATGGAACAGTCTCCCTCGGGAGGTGGCGGGCTCTCCTTCCTTGGAGGTTTTTAAGCAGAGGTGGGATGGGCTTCTGCTATGTATGCTTTAGCCGAGATTACTTCATTGCTGGGGGTTGGACTAGTTGACCCTTGGGGTCCCTTATAACTACAGTTCTATGATTCTATATACAACAGAACCATCATCTGCTAGTCAACTGTTATCACAAGCTTGGCAAATCCGAAGATATACTTGATCATCAGATAATGCCAATATTATTCACTTGGACTGTGCTGTTTGAACCCATGTACAAGTCTAGGTGCCTATTCTATAGTTTTGCTTTTCATATCCTAATTTTCATCTGCTGTTCTATGTAGCGTTCCCAAAGCAAGAAGGATTGGACTCTGATTAATAAAATACACACGAGGCTTGACCAGCAAGACTTTGGGAGGAGTGTGTATAATAATTCTCTCCCCACCCCTTGGCCCAGGTCGTTTTATTCACAAAAGAACTTTTTACACAGTGTTCGTAAGAACCAATCAGATTTCCTCTGAGCATTTCAAAAAACCCCACGTGGGACAAAGTTAGATCAGTAAAGGAAGGAAGGAAGGGTAGTATTCACCATCTCTTTGTGAACTCTCTTCCTGCACTCTCTTCCTGGCCCTAAGATCTATCTAAAGATTAACAAACTACATCAAAGTAACCTATTAACTTTATTGCCTAGGATGCCTGGTGCAGCAACTGGTCTGTGTCCTAGAATGCTTATACGGGTTTGTCAGACATAGAGAAATGGCAGTAGAGAAAAAGGGCATAGGTGCAGAGGCTTGTGGGATTTGATCAGAAATTATTGTCAATGAATCAAACCCAGTCAACGCAATGCTTTCATCGCGGACACAATGGCTTGATGCATATCATTCCTCATAGTAATCCCGTCTGATCACTATACTTATAGCTGCTATCTTTGTTTCATGTACATCATAAAATGAAACAGAAAAAGCTTTACGAAAATAAAATCTTTATGAAAATTTCAAAAAACTCATGAGTCCCACCTACACTGGAAAAAAATAATGGGATCTGTTCACATCCCTTATGGTTAGTTTACTGCAATGCACTGTACAAAGAGCCACCCTTGAAGGTTGGGCCACAGGCTGTAGCTGGTGCAGAACACAATAGCCAGGTGGCTTGTGTGAGCAAGGTAAAAAAGGTAAAGGACCCCTGGACCGTTAAGTCCAGTCAAAGGCGACTATGGGGTTGCAGCTCTCATCTTGCTTTCAGGCCGAGGGACCTGGTGTTTGTCCACAGACAACTTTCTGGGTCATGTGGCCAGCAGGACTAAACCGCTTCTGGCGCAATGGAACACCGTGATGGAAACCAGAACTCATGGAAACATCATTTGCCTTCCCGCCACAGTGGTACCTATTTACCTACTTGCACTGGTGTGCTTTCAAACTGCTAGGTTGGCAGGAGCTGGGGCAGAGCAACAGGAGTTCACTCTGTTGCACAGATTCAAACCGCCAACCTTGCCATCAGCAAGCCCAAGAGGCTCAGTGGTTTAGACCACAGTGCCATCCATGTCAGGCTTGTGGGAGGAAACTACTGCCAGCATAGAACAGCCTGCTAGTGGGATTTGCACTTGCTACCAATCTGCTACTGGGCTGAGTTCAAGGTGTTTGTACTCACATGCAAGTCCCTGTTCTGCTCAGTCCCAGATATACAGCAGAGATTCTCCTGCAGGTTCCAAAGATCTCCAAAGCACACACCCAGAATGGGGCTTTTAGTGTCACTGTCTGTGTTCTGTGGAATGGCATCCCTTTCGGGGGGGGGGGCGGGAATTGGGACATTTTCCACCTTTTCGAGCTGGATAAATAAATGGGTGTCCACTTGTTACGGTTTTAGTCTTATTTTTATTTGTTGCCTTTGTGTATATAACTGCTTTTTAAAACATTTTTTATATAAATTGCCTTGAGACGGTGGTTTAGAAGGCAATCAGTTATTTTTTTAAAATACTTTTCATGTTTATACAGTGGTACCCCGCAAGACGAACGCCTCGGAAGACGAAAAACTCGCTAGACGAAGGAGTTTTTCGTTTTCTTAGCCGCTTCGCAAGACGCATTTCCCTATGGGCTTGCTTCGCAAAACGAAGCTTGGCCCGCAAGCTCCGGGGATAGTGGGGAAGCGCAGCGCGTCTTCCCCGCTGTCCCCGGACCTCTTTTGAAGCAAGGGGCGGCAACGGGGAGATGCGATTCTCCCCGCTGCCCCTTCCCTTGCTTTAAAACAGGTCCGGGGACAGAGGGGAAGGCGCGCGGTGCTTCCCCTCTGTCCCCGGACGGTCTCCATAGGAACGCATTGATTGATTTTCAATGCATTCCTATGGGAAACCGTGCTTCGCAAGACGAAAAACTCGCAAGAAGAAAAAACTTGCGGAACGAATTAATTTCGTCTTGCGAGGCACCACTGTACATTTCAATAATTTTACAATCATTTTGATATTTCAAGGTTTGACTTTCTTCCCCCTCTTTCTGCGGTTCCTTAAATTTATTTTTAATATCTTCTGCATATCCAAATTAACTTAATTTGCTCATTTATTCATCTTCTTTAAATATATACTCGTATGAAACTGCAGGTTATTACAATAATCCTACCAATGTTTTTATCTGTTTACAATGTATCTGTAAATATTCAATAAACCATTTCCATTCTTTTATTTTAAAAAAATGTTAACTTGATTTCTTATTCTTCTGGTAAGTTTCGCCATAGAAGGCAATCGTATTTAAGGCAATCAATAAATCATTGTTACAAATAATATGATAATAATTGTTACTTTTTCTACTGGCATCTGACCAGGGTTAATCCTCCTGTGGATTTTTCTTAAATGGGAAAACGGTAGATAAACAGAAGCAGAGCTATAGAAAGAGATATACGGAGGATATACACAAATAGATAATTCTCGCTGGACCAAAATAATAAGAATTGTGATGCTGACACACAGGCGTTAAACTCATTGAGTATTGCCAATTAAGTTACTTGCATTTCTGAAAATATATTATCATCAAGCAGAGTAAAAGGGAACCTTACCAAGAGAGGACACGATCCTGCAAATCTCCTTCATAATTTGGCTGTTCAGGGCTCTCTGGTCAGGACCCAGCAGAGCCCATTCCTCTTCAGTGGAACTGAGTCCTGAGAGGGAGAGGGGGCGAAATGCTTCCTTGCAAATATCAAAATAGATGAGTCCACAAGCAAAATCCCAAAGCCTTGTTAAGGGGAGGTGAATGGGGATTACCCTCAGGATTAATATACATTGGGACCTTGGTTCTCAAACTTAATCCATTCCGGAGGTCTGTTCCCAAACCAAAGCATTCCAAAACCAAGGCGCGCTTTCCCATAGAAAGTAATGCAAAATGGATTAATCCGTCCCAGACTTCTGAAAACAACCCCTAAAACAGCAATTGAACATGAATTTTACCATCTAACGAGACCATTGATCCATAAAATGAAAGCAATAAACAATGTACTGCAACCACACAATCAATCAATCAGTAGCTGAACTGGGTTCCACACAGTCACACAAAAAAGAGCCGCAAAAACAAAAATGCAAAATAAATAGCAAACACAGACAGACCTCAGCGTATCACTCAAAACAGAAGCATTACACTCAAAATTGAGTCAAGGCACTCAAAACTGAGCACATTCGGCTTCCCAAAAAAGTTTGCAAACACTTCCTGGTTTGCGGTGTTTGGGTTCCAAGTTGTTGGAGTACCAAGGCGTTTGAGAACCAAGGTACCACTGTAGAGGCTGCAGAAGCTTTTTTTCCCACCTGGGAGCCTCTTTCCATTCAAGACAATATTGGGGGCAGATCCAGAGGCAAAATTTGCTACCTCCATCCAAGGAAACAACAGGCATGATCAGAGTCAAGGGCACATTTCGGCTAGGCAAAAACACTCAAGGAGTGTCTTCTGTGTTGCTGGGAAGGGGGGGGTGGCCTGGGGAGAGTCTCAAGGGCCAGGTAGAGGTTTGGAGGGCCGCAGTTAGTGCCCCTGACTATGATGCCTGAGGTTCCCCACTCCTGATTCAAATCTTCATGAGTGGCGTTGACAGCCTTCCTAGTGGGTAGCAAGATAGCGGTACTGGCAGGGTCCCCGGTCCTGATTCCCTCTACCTGATTTGGTGACCCAGAAAGAGCTTGTCCTCCATCCCAAGGAGAAATGGCTGAGTACGAATTGTCAGCACGGTTTCATCACCTGCAAGAGACAAAGAGGTCAGGAATGTTGGAAGGTCAACAGCAGGGATCATGCAGTTTATCAGCTAAGGGTTAAATCTGGTAGTGTTTAAAGAGAGCTGGCCAAGAGGGGTGGGCGGAGCTGCTGCTTAGCAACCAAGCAGAGCGGCATGACCTTCACTGAGGAAACGTGCTCGGATTGGCTGGGTGGTTCTGAGGGAGCTTTCCTCTGCTATGTTTGGATGAACGTCTCCCTGCACAAGAAGTTTGGGATCAGTTTAGCCCAGGGGTCAGCAACCTTTTTCAGCCATGGGCTGGTCCACTGTCCCTCAGACCATGTGCTGGGCCGGACTATATTGGGGGAGGGGGGGTAATGAATGAATTCTTATGCCCCACAAATAACCCAGAGATGCATTTTAAATAAAAGCACACATTCTACTCATGTAAAAACACCAGGCAGGCCCCACAAATAACCCAGAGATGCTTTTAAAATAAAAGGACACATTCTTCTTCCTTTTTAAAATTAATATTCTTTATTGATTAAAAAACTTACATGTCTGTACAAACATGTACTATCTCTTAACAGGTAAAAATTTTTTTTTATATAAAATAGAAAATTTATAGAGAAAGAAAAAAATAAAGAAGTAGCAAAGATAAGAAACAAAGAAATAATAATAAGAAGAAGAAAAGACAAAGTCCTGGAGTGTCCGCGGGCCGGATTGAGAAGGCGATTGGGCTGCACCTGGCCCCCGGGCCTTAGGTCGCCTACCCCTGGTTTAGCAGATGGATGGCCTTATTTCATATGTCTCCTTGGATCCTGCAACCTGAGGGACTGGCACTCAGACAAGTGCCACATCATGCTCATCCTGAACTTGCAAGGAGCCATTCTTCTGGTCGAAGGTGCCCATCTATGCTTACTCTGTAAGGCGGTTTCTCCGTCACCTTCCTGATTGATAGGCCACCACAAGGAACGTTTCCTTGGCCTCAGAGAAATCTCCTCCTGCCTCTGCAGTTCGTTCCTTTATCTGAAACAGCAATGAGGACTAGGATCAAAAATAAAATTATAAGAGGGAAAACACTTTTTGGGGAGAGTTGAGACAATCCAGAAGACTTTGGGCAATTAGTGAAACGTTTTAGGGTATCTCCCCCTCACTTTACCAGCTCCTGGGAAATATCTCAGGTGAGGATGTATTTTAATTGATTGTCTGATTTTATGTTAATGTGTTATACATTTGATGTTAGCCGCTCTGAGCCCAGCTTCGGCTGGGGAGGGCAGGATATAAATAAAATTGTTCTTAACCTGAAACTGTTCTTAACCTGAGGTACCACTTTAGCTAATGGGGCCTCCTGCTGCTGCCGTGCCGCTGGAGCACGATTTCTGTTCTCATCCTGAAGCAAAGTTCTTAACCTGAGGTAATATTTCTGGGTTAGCGGAGTCTGTAACCTGAAGCATAGGTAACCCGAGGTACCCCTATAATAGAATAGGACATCCCTGTCTTCATTGGAGAAATGTTGGAGGCTATGTTGCAATACACATTGAGCCTGTCTTATAGCATATCCCAGTTATAACGTGCAAGGTAAAAAGGTAAAGGTACCCCTCCCCGTACGGGCCAGTCTTGACAGACTCTAGGGTTGTGCGCTCATCTCACTTAAGAAGCCGGGAGCCAGCGCTGTCCGCAGACACTTCCGGGTCACGTGGCCGGCGTGACGAAGCTGCTCTGGCGAATTGGCACCAGCGCAGCACACGGAAACGCTGTTTACCTTCCCCGTATAAAGCGGTACCTATTTATCTACTTGCACTTAAGGGTGCTTTCGAACTGCTAGGTGGGCAGGAGCTGGGACCGAACGACAACCGCCGACCATGCGATCAGCAAGTCCTAGGCGCTGAGGTTTTACCCACAGCGCCACCCGCGTCCCTTTATAACGTACAAGTTCTAATTAAATCCTAATATTTAACAACCTAAACATTTTAGCACCATAGATCTATTACATTATTAAAAACTACTCGTGTCATGGAGAGAAGCGGATGGAGAAACGTTTCTTTCCCTCTCTCATAACACTGGAAATTGCTGGAAGGTTCAGAGCCAGATAAAAGAAAGCATTGCTAAACTATGGAACTCCCTCCCACTGGAGACAGAAGAAGAAGAAGAAGAAGAAGAAGAAGAAGAAGAAGAAGAAGAAGAAGAAGAAGAAGAAGAAGAAGACGACAAAATCATGGAGGAGATGGCTGTCAATGGGCACTAGCAACGGTGGCTGTGATTTGACTCTGCAGCAATCGCTCCACGGGCGTGCATTGGTTTTAATTGGTCTCCTCTGAGTTAGTGGGATATCCCCTGGCATTCCTTTTCCCGCCCACAAGAAGCAGGAGAAGCAAAGCAAAACACCCCACATCTTATCTTCCACCCACGCCTGCCCTCAAATTGAGTGGGGGAAGGAACTCTTTCTGCGGCTTGGCCCCTCCGAGGAGCTTGAGACACTTCAGGTTCCCATTCGGTGCTGCCAGCGCGGATGCCAAGAGAAACAGCACCGGAGGACCAAAGAGGTACGGAGCTGATGGACGAGACAACCGCATGTCGAATAAGGTCCGGAAGTGCGTGCTGCATTGCTCTTTTGTGCCCCGTTTTTCTGTGTGAGTCTATGGCCGCTGCAGGCAGCTCCCCATTTGGAGGAATTGGTGGATTTCTTTGAGCAATAGAGGTGGCCGGGAGGGTGAAGACAGGAAAGAAACCTCCCAGCTCTGGTTTTCTTGTATAGATTTCTGCATGCAATTGCAAAACATCAGAAAAGCAGATCCCAAACGTCCATTGCAATGGTTTCCCCCCCTTCCCCAAACCCCTTAAACCTTTGCATTAGCGGGGCAGAGAAGGGAACGGGTGCTCTAGTGCAAAGTCAGATGCCTGGATGGATGGGGAAAGCTGTGGTCCTTTAAAAAGGTAAAGGGACCCCTGACCATTAGGTCCAGTTGTGACTGACTCTGGGGTTGCGGCACTCATCTCGCTTTATTGGCCGAGGGAGCTCCGGATCGTGTGGCCAGCATGACTAAGCCGCTTCTGGCGAACAGAGCAGTGCACGGAAACGCCGTTTACCTTCCCGCCAGAGAGGTACCTATCTATCTACTTGCACTTTGACGTGCTTTCGAACTGCTAGGTTGGCAGGAGCAGGGACCGAGCAACGGGAGCTCACCCCGTCACGGGGATTTGAACCGTCGATCTTCTGATCGGCAAGTCCTAGGCTCTGTGGTTTAGTGCACAGCGCCACCCGCTTCCCCTTGGGAACTTTGGGAAGGCTTTAAAAGTGGATTAAGCATCCTCCTTAGAGTATGAGGCCATCAGCAGCCCTGGCTCAGTTCCCCCTTCAGTGTCGGAGACAAGAGATGCGTCTGAATACCAGGCTCAGGGAATCTTTTAAGTGTCACTGTTGACCTCCGGTCCAGCTTGCCGGCTTTCCATCGGGGCATCTGGTGGACCACTGTGAGAACAGGAGGCTGGACTGGGTGGGCCACTGGCTGCGTCCAGCTGCAGGGCTCTACTTGGGCCGGCTGAATGGAGCCTCCATTCTCAGAGGCAGTCTATCTTGGAATACCAGTTTCTGGGAATTTGCAGGTGGGAAGAGGCACTGCGGCACTTAGGGGCTTCCCACAGGCATCTGTTTGACCACTGTGGTGGAATCTAGACACATATAAAAATGCTTTAAAAAAAAAAAAGTTTAAAAACATATATATTGAATTTGCCATAAGCTCACCATTGCCATCTAGTGTCACATTTGTGTAATGCACTGAAAACACATTAAAACGTTATATTTGCAGCTGTATAGCTGAGTCCTGTGAGAACAGGAAACTTGACAAGGTGGGCCAAATTGGAAAATGTTTATTGAATATGTGGGGGGGGATTGTGCAAGTTTTTTATTTATACATTTAATTAGTTTTACAATCAATTTAACATTTCAAAATTTGACTTCCTTCCCCCTCTTTCTGCGCTGCATTGGCTCCCAGTACGTTTCCAAGCACAATTCAAAGTGTTGGTGCTGACCTTTAAAGCCTTAAACGGCCTCGATCCTGTATACCAGAAGAAGCATCTCCACCCCCATCGTTCAACCCGGACACTGAGGTCCAGCTCCGAGGGCCTTCTGGCAGTTCCCTCCCTGTGAGAAGTGAGGTTACAGGGAACCAGGCAGAGGCCCTTCCCAGTAGTGGCACCGTCCCTGTGAAACGCCCTCCCGGCAGATGTCAAAGTGATAAGCAAACTTTCTGTAGACATCTGAAGGCAGCCCTGTATCGAGAAGCTTTCCATGTTTGAAGTTTTGCTGTGTTCTTTTCCATTCTGTTGGAAGCCTCACAAAGTGACTGGGGCAGCTCAATCAAATGGGCAGGGTACAAAAAAATGAATGATTACTGTCATTATTATTATTTCCATCCTCCAGAAGCTACTGGAACCTGACGCCCACCACCTGTGCCCGTTGACCATGCCAGCACTGGGAGGAAGGGAGACCCTACCTGCCCACAGACTGTCTCACCAGAGTGCAGAATGCAGCAGCTAGACTGGTGACTGGGAACAGCCGCCGAGACCATAGAACAATGAAAGACCTACATTGGCTCCCAGTACGTTTCCGAGCACAATTCAAAGTGTTGGTGCTGACCTTTAAAGCCCTAAACGGCCTCAGCCTAGTATACCTGAAGGAGCGTCTCTACCCCCATCCTTCAGCCCGGACACCGAGGTCCAGCACCAAAGGTCTTCTGCTAGTCCCCTCACTTGCAAGAAGCAAAGTTGCAGAGAACCAGACAGAGGGCCTTATCAGTAGTGGCACCTGACCTGTGAAATACCCTCCCTTCAATGTCAAGGAGATATAGAACTATGCAACTTTTAGAAGAAATTCTGGATTAGTTGTAGTTTCTGAGTCACCTTCAAAGGTAGCCCCACGTAGGGCGCATTGCAGTAGTCCAAGCGGGAGATAACTAGAGCATGCACCACTCTGGCGAGACAGTCCATGGGCAGGTAGGGTCTCAGCCTGCGTACCAGATGGAAATCGTGTGGCGCAGCAAGAGAGAGAAGCCCTTCAGGCTGGCTCCTGGAGAGAAAGGGCTGGTTTGGGTCCAGAGAGAGGGAGGGAGGGACAGAGAGAGAGAGTGAAAGAGATGGTGCTGGACATTCCAGGAACCAGCCCTGGAGGAGAGGACTGCCTTGCCCCCCCCAATAAACCAACAAGCTCTGGAGCGCAGCGAAGCTTACTCCCGAGTAAACACGGGCAAGGGAGTGGGGGACCCTTACTGGCTGCTGCCACCCCGCCCACGGAGTGGAGGGGTGTGTAGGGGTGTGTGTGTGCACGTGCAGCCCTGTGGGCTGGCTTCTCGGAGAGAGAAGGGGATGGTTTAGGTTTACTCAAGAGGAAAGTGTGGGTTGGATCCAGGGGAAAGGACTCCTACAGGTTTCCTCCAGTTCTTAAGGTGGTGCTTGAGGGGAACCATGGGGGAAACTGCTGTGGTTGACGTGTGCCCCTGACTCATTTGAAAAACAGCAAGAGTCCTGGGGTACTTTAAAGACTTAACACATTTATTATGGCATGAGCTTTTGTGAACAACAATCGGTGCATCATGTTCTGATTATGTAGGACCCTGTCCTCAATGTAATTTTCTTATGTTATTACAAATATACAAAGTATGTATTTTTTAAAAATATATTGATTTATGATGAACTTTTCAGGTTTTATGGAAGTGACTATCATTTGTTATTATTTTTATCATAAGCTCAGGCAAATATAATATGTTTAAGCTGAAGAATGACAAAGGGAGAGTGTGGTAGATCACTGCCAGTTTTGATATTGGATGGTAGATCTCAGGCTACTTGTGGTTGGACGTGCCTGATCTAGAAGATATAGATGATCTGATTAGAAAAATAATGGGGTTGAAGGATGGAGTGGGAGGAAAGTTTATTTTGAAGAGTCTATCTCTCTGTCTACATCCCAACACCCAAAGAAGGGCAGTGCCAAAGAATGCTCCAACTACCGCACAATTGCACTCATTTCACACGCTAGCAAGGTTATGCTTAAAATTCTACAAGGAAGGCTCAAGCAGTATGTGGACCGAGAACTCCCAGAAGTGCAAGCTGGATTTAGAAGAGGCAGAGGAACCAGAGACCAAATTGCAAACATGCGCTGGATTATGGAGAAAGCTAGAGAGTTCCAGAAAGACATCTACTTCTGCTTTATTGACTATGCAAAAGCCTTTGACTGTGTTGACCACAGCAAACTATGGCAAGTTCTTAAAGAAATGGGAGTGCCTGATCACCTCATTTGTCTCCTGAGAAATCTCTATGTGGGACAAGAAGCTACAGTTAGAACTGGATATGGAACAACTGATTGGTTCAAAATTGGGACAGGAGTACGGCAAGGCTGTATATTGTCTCCCTGCTTATTTAACTTATATGCAGAATTCATCATGCGAAAGGCTGGGCTGGATGAATCCGAAGCCGGAATTAAGATTGCCGGAAGAAATATCAACAACCTCAGATATGCAGATGACACAACCTTGATGGCAGAAAGTGAGGAGGAATTAAAGAACCTTTTAATGAGGGTGAAAGAGGAGAGCGCAAAATATGGTCTGAAGCTGAACATCAAAAAAACGAAGATCATGGCCACTGGGCCCATCACCTCCTGGCAAATAGAAGGGGAAGAAATGGAGGCAGTGAGAGATTTTACTTTCTTGGGCTCCATGATCACTGCAGATGGTGACAGATGGTGACAGCAGTCACGAAATTAAAAAATGCCTGCTCCTTGGGAGAAAGGCGACGGCAAACCTAGACAGCATCTTAAAAAGCAGAGACATCACTTTGCCAACAAAGCCATGGTTTTCCCAGTAGTGATGTATGGAAGTGAGAGCTGGACCATCAAGAAGGCTGAGGTCTTCCTAAGAACTATAAGAAACAATGAAAATATAAAAGGAGTAACTGTGGGTAGTAATCAATATAAGGTCAAGGCCTTTGCCGATGACTTGGTTATAACTATTGAGGATCCTATACAGAGTGTTAAAGAAGTGATAGAAGAAATTGAACATTTCGGTCAGGTGTCAGGTTTCAAATTAAATAGGAAAAAAACCAAAATAATGGTTAAAAATTTGGATCAAGAAGTTATAGAAGAAATACAGCAGCAAACAGAAATGAATGTAGTAAAAAAAGTAAAATACTTAGGAATTACGTTAACTCCTAGAAATATTGACTTGTTTCAAAATAATTATGTACCAGTTTGGAATAAGATTAAACGGGACTTAGACGTATGGGCAAGAATGAGATTATCGTTTTGGGGAAGAATTGCAACAATAAAAATGAGCGTGCTACCGAAAATGTTGTTTTTGTTCCAGATGATACCAATAATTAAAGGAGTGACTATTTTTAAAGAATGGCAAAGAACAATGTCAAAATATATCTGGCAGGGCAAAAAGCCGAGAATTAAATTTAAGATATTAACAGATGCAAAAGAAAGAGGAGGCTTTGCCCTGCCAGACCTGAAGTTATATTATGAGGCTTCGTGTCTTTGCTGGTTGAAAGAATGGATAAAACTGGAGAATACGGAATTGTTGGACTTAGAGGGACATGACAACAGATTTGGGTGGCACGCTTATCTATGGTGTGACAAAAATAGAGTACACAGAGGTTTTGAAAGTCATATCTTTAGAGGTACGTTAATCGAAGTATGGAATAGGTACAAAAATCTATTAGAGCCGAAAACACCAATGTGGTTATCCCCACTGGAGATAATGAGCACGAAAAAAGTCAATATGACAGGAGATTGGATTACATATGAAAATTTAATAATCAAAGAAGGTGATAAATGGAATTTGAAACCATATGAAGAGGTTAAAGAAAAAGTGTATGATTGGCTGCATTATTTTCAATTGAATGCAATGTTTAAAAAAGAGATGCGGGAGAAAGGTTACTCAGGAAAAAAATCAAAGTTTCAGCAAGAAATTTTGAATAGTGATGTAAAAGTATTGTCAAAAATGTACAAACTATTACTTGAATGGCATACAAAAGACGAGGAAGTTAAAACGGCAATGATTCAATGGGCTAAAGATTTTGGTTACAATATACAATTTGATGATTGGATAAGGTTATGGAAAGAGGGAATGAAATTCACCGCATGTACCACGATAAAAGAGAATGTGATGAAAATGTTATACAGATGGTATATAACTCCAGTGAAATTAGGTAAGATGTTTAAAGTTAGTAATAAATGTTGGAAATGTCAAGAGAAAGAAGGAACATTTTATCACATGTGGTGGGAATGCAAGAAAGTGAAAAGCTTCTGGGAAATGATTTATAACGAGATGAAAAAAATGATGAGATACACGTTTGTAAAGAAACCAGAAGCATTGTTATTAGGCATACTAGGTAATGATGTTGAAAAGAAAGATGTGAAACTATTTAGATATGCAGTTACAGCTGCCAGAATCTTGATGGCCCAAAAATGGAAACAGGAAGAAATGCCAACGAGGGAGGAATGGAGAATGAAACTGATGGAATACGCAGAGATGGATAAATTAACATGTAAAATTAGAGACCAACGCGATCAGAGGTTCACCGAGGACTGGAACAAATTTACAGAGTATATCAAAACTGTGTGTGATCAGGAAATAACGCTTGTTGGATTTCAGGAAGCTTTGTGAAGAGAATAGTAAGGAATGTTGTTTAAAAGGAAAGATAAAATAAGGACTGTTAAAGTGCAACACAATTTAAGGAATGTGAAATGTTGTGAAAAATATGGAAATTGTCAGATAGGTTGATGGAAGTCTATAAGATGTATAAGTTAAATTGGATGTTAAATTGTAATTGGATTGGTTATTATAAATTTGAATAAAAATTAATTATAAAAAAAAAAAAAAAAAAGAAGGCTGATTGCCGAAGAAAGCGAAGAATTGATGCGAAGAACTGGGTTCCACACAGTCACACAAAAAAGAGCCGCAAAAACAAAAATGCAAAATAAATAGCAAACACAGACAGACCTCAGCGTATCACTCAAAACAGAAGCATTACACTCAAAATTGAGTCAAGGCACTCAAAACTGAGCACATTCGGCTTCCCAAAAAAGTTTGCAAACACTTCCTGGTTTGCGGTGTTTGGGTTCCAAGTTGTTGGAGTACCAAGGCGTTTGAGAACCAAGGTACCACTGTAGAGGCTGCAGAAGCTTTTTTTCGCACCTGGGAGCCTCTTTCCATTCAAGACAATATTGGGGGCAGATCCAGAGGCAAAATTTGCTACCTCCATCCAAGGAAACAACAGGCATGATCAGAGTCAAGGGCACATTTCGGCTAGGCAAAAACACTCAAGGAGTGTCTTCTGTGTTGCTGGGAAGGGGGGGGTGGCCTGGGGAGAGTCTCAAGGGCCAGGTAGAGGTTTGGAGGGCCGCAGTTAGTGCCCCTGACTATGATGCCTGAGGTTCCCCACTCCTGATTCAAATCTTCATGAGTGGCGTTGACAGCCTTCCTAGTGGGTAGCAAGATAGCGGTACTGGCAGGGTCCCCAGTCCTGATTCCCTCTACCTGATTTGGTGACCCAGAAAGAGCTTGTCCTCCATCCCAAGGAGAAATGGCTGAGTACGAATTGTCAGCACGGTTTCATCACCTGCAAGAGACAAAGAGGTCAGGAATGTTGGAAGGTCAACAGCAGGGATCATGCAGTTTATCAGCTAAGGGTTAAATCTGGTAGTGTTTAAAGAGAGCTGGCCAAGAGGGGTGGGCGGAGCTGCTGCTTAGCAACCAAGCAGAGCGGCATGACCTTCACTGAGGAAACGTGCTCGGATTGGCTGGGTGGTTCTGAGGGAGCTTTCCTCTGCTATGTTTGGATGAACGTCTCCCTGCACAAGAAGTTTGGGATCAGTTTAGCCCAGGGGTCAGCAACCTTTTTCAGCCATGGGCTGGTCCACTGTCCCTCAGACCATGTGCTGGGCCGGACTATATTGGGGGAGGGGGGGTAATGAATGAATTCTTATGCCCCACAAATAACCCAGAGATGCATTTAAAATAAAAGCACACATTCTACTCATGTAAAAACACCAGGCAGGCCCCACAAATAACCCAGAGATGCTTTTAAAATAAAAGGACACATTCTTCTTCCTTTTTAAAATTAATATTCTTTATTGATTAAAAAACTTACATGTCTGTACAAACATGTACTATCTCTTAACAGGTAAAAAAATTTTTTTATATAAAATAGAAAATTTATAGAGAAAGAAAAAAATAAAGAAGTAGCAAACATAAGAAACAAAGAAATAATAAGAAGAAGAAAAGACAGGTCCGCGGGCCGGATTGAGAAGGCGATTGGGCCTCACCTGGCCCCCGGGCCTTAGGTTTCCTACCCCTGGTTTAGCAGATGGATGGCCTTATTTCATGTGTCCCCTTGGATCCTGCAACCTGAGGGACTGGCACTCAGACAAGTGCCACATCATGTTCATCCTGAACTTGCAAGGAGCCATTCTTCTGGTCGAAGGTGCCCCATCTATGCTTACTCCGTAAGGCGGTTTCTCCGTCACCTTCCTGTTTGATAGGCCACAAGGAACGTTTCCTGGCACAAGATGGAGCCTTCTTGGCCTCAGAGAAATCTCCTCCTGCCTCTGCAGTTCGTTCCTTTATCTGAAACAGCAATGAGGACTAGGATCAAAAATAAAATTGTAAGAGGGAAAACACTTTTTGGGGAGAGTTGAGACAATCCAGAAGACTTTGGGCAATTAGTGAAACGTTTTAGGGTATCTCCCCCTCACTTTACCAGCTCCTGGGAAATATCTCAGGTGAGGATGTATTTTAATTGATTGTCTGATTTTATGTTAATGTGTTATACATTTGATGTTAGCCGCTCTGAGCCCAGCTTCGGCTGGGGAGGGCAGGATATAAATAAAAATTGTTCTTAACCTGAAACTGTTCTTAACCTGAGGTACCACTTTAGCTAATGGGGCCTCCTGCTGCTGCCGTGCCGCTGGAGCACGATTTCTGTTCTCATCCTGAAGCAAAGTTCTTAACCTGAGGTAATATTTCTGGGTTAGCGGAGTCTGTAACCTGAAGCATATGTAACCCGAGGTACCCCTATAATAGAATAGGACATCCCTGTCTTCATTGGAGAAATGTTGGAGGCTATGTTGCAATACACATTGAGCCTGTCTTATAGCATATCCCAGTTATAACGTGCAAGGTAAAAAGGTAAAGGTACCCCTCCCCGTACGGGCCAGTCTTGACAGACTCTAGGGTTGTGCGCTCATCTCACTTAAGAAGCCGGGAGCCAGCGCTGTCCGCAGACACTTCTGGGTCACATGGCCAGCGTGACGAAGCTGCTCTGGCGAATTGGCACCAGCGCAGCACACGGAAACGCTGTTTACCTTCCCAGTATAAAGCAGTACCTATTTATCTACTTGCACTTAAGGGTGCTTTCGAACTGCTAGGTGGGCAGGAGCTGGGACCGAACGACAACCGCCGACCATGCGATAGGCAAGTCCTAGGCGCTGAGGTTTTACCCACAGCGCCACCCGCGTCCCTTTATAACGTTCAAGTTCTAATTAAATCCTAATATTTAACAACCTAAACATTTTAGCACCACAGATCTATTACATTATTAAAAACTACTCGTGTCATGGAGAGAAGCGGATGGAGAAACGTTTCTTTCCCTCTCTCATAACACTGGAAATTGCTGGAAGGTTCAGAGCCTGATAAAAGAAAGCATTGCTAAACTATGGAACTCCCTCCCACTGGAGACAGAAGAAGAAGAAGAAGAAGAAGAAGAAGAAGAAGAAGAAGAAGAAGAAGAAGAAGAAGAAGAAGAAGAAGAAGAAGACGACAAAATCATGGAGGAGATGGCTGTCAATGGGCACTAGCAACGGTGGCTGTGATTTGACTCTGCAGCAATCGCTCCACGGGCGTGCATTGGTTTTAATTGGTCTCCTCTGAGTTAGTGGGATATCCCCTGGCATTCCTTTTCCCGCCCACAAGAAGCAGGAGAAGCAAAGCAAAACACCCCACATCTTATCTTCCACCCACGCCTGCCCTCAAATTGAGTGGGGGAAGGAACTCTTTCTGCGGCTTGGCCCCTCCGAGGAGCTTGAGACACTTCAGGTTCCCATTCGGTGCTGCCAGCGCGGATGCCAAGAGAAACAGCACCGGAGGACCAAAGAGGTACGGAGCTGATGGACGAGACAACCGCATGTCGAATAAGGTCCGGAAGTGCGTGCTGCATTGCTCTTTTGTGCCCCGTTTTTCTGTGTGAGTCTATGGCCGCTGCAGGCAGCTCCCCATTTGGAGGAATTGGTGGATTTCTTTGAGCAATAGAGGTGGCCGGGAGGGTGAAGACAGGAAAGAAACCTCCCAGCTCTGGTTTTCTTGTATAGATTTCTGCATGCAATTGCAAAACATCAGAAAAGCAGATCCCAAACGTCCATTGCAATGGTTTCCCCCCCTTCCCCAAACCCCTTAAACCTTTGCATTAGCGGGGCAGAGAAGGGAACGGGTGCTCTAGTGCAAAGTCAGATGCCTGGATGGATGGGGAAAGCTGTGGTCCTTTAAAAAGGTAAAGGGACCCCTGACCATTAGGTCCAGTTGTGACTGACTCTGGGGTTGCGGCACTCATCTCGCTTTATTGGCCGAGGGAGCTCCGGATCGTGTGGCCAGCATGACTAAGCCGCTTCTGGCGAACAGAGCAGTGCACGGAAACGCCGTTTACCTTCCCGCCAGAGAGGTACCTATCTATCTACTTGCACTTTGACGTGCTTTCGAACTGCTAGGTTGGCAGGAGCAGGGACCGAGCAACGGGAGCTCACCCCGTCACGGGGATTTGAACCGTCGATCTTCTGATCGGCAAGTCCTAGGCTCTGTGGTTTAGTGCACAGCGCCACCCGCTTCCCCTTGGGAACTTTGGGAAGGCTTTAAAAGTGGATTAAGCATCCTCCTTAGAGTATGAGGCCATCAGCAGCCCTGGCTCAGTTCCCCCTTCAGTGTCGGAGACAAGAGATGCGTCTGAATACCAGGCTCAGGGAATCTTTTAAGTGTCACTGTTGACCTCCGGTCCAGCTTGCCGGCTTTCCATCGGGGCATCTGGTGGACCACTGTGAGAACAGGAGGCTGGACTGGGTGGGCCACTGGCTGCGTCCAGCTGCAGGGCTCTACTTGGGCCGGCTGAATGGAGCCTTCATTCTCAGAGGCAGTCTATCTTGGAATACCAGTTTCTGGGAATTTGCAGGTGGGGAGAGGCACTGCGGCCCTTAGGGGCTTCCCACAAGAATCTGTTTGACCACTGTGGTGGAATCTAGACACATATAAAAATGCTTTTAAAAAAAAAAGTTTTTAAAAAATATATTGAATTTGCCATAAGCTCACCATTGCCATCTAGTGTCACATTTGTATAATGCACTTAAAACACATTAAAACGTTATATTTGCAGCTGTATAGCTGAGTCCTGTGAGAACAGGAAACTTGACAAGGTGGGCCACATTGGAAAATGTTTATTGAATATATGGGTGGGGGATTGTGCACACTTGAAAACATTGGCAGCATTAAGATAAATTCAACAGTGTATTTTTTAAAAGTTTTTTATTTATACTTTTCAAAATTATAAATTTAATTAGTATTACAATCAATTTAACATTTCAAAATTTGACTTCCTTCCCCCTCTTTCTGCACTACATTGGCTCCCAGTACGTTTCCAAGCACAATTCAAAGTGTTGGTGCTGACCTTTAAAGCCCTAAACGGCTCGGTCCAGTATACCTGAAGGAGCGTCTCCACCCCCATCATTCAACCCGGACACTGAGGTCCAGCACCAAGGGCCTTCTGGCAGTTCCCTCCCTCAGGCAAATATAATATGTTTAAGCTGAAGAATGACAAAGGGAAGGTGTGGTAGATTACTGCCAGTTTTTGATATTGGATGGTAGATCTCAGGCTACTTGTGGTTGGACGTGCCTGATCTAGCAGATATAGATGATCTGATTAGAAAAATAATGGGGTTGATGGATGGAGTGGGAGGAAAGTTTATTTTGAAGAGTCTATCTCTGTGTTGCACCAGCTGCAGTTAATAACAAAATGGATTGTGTTTTGTTGATGAATAGTTATTATTTTTTTAAAAGAAGCAAGACCCCACCCCAGGTTAATTAGTCAAGTCCTCAAATGTTCTAGACTCCATTATGAAGCATCTCAACTTGATGGCTCCCAACCAAGGCCAGGGACACATCACAAGGGCAGCCACAGACCCACACTGACAACCACAGCTCCCAGTAACTCACACTGTATTTGTCCTCTTGGGGGCTTCCCACTGGGGCACCTGATCAGCTAGTGGGAGAAGAGGAATCTGGACTAGATGGGCCTCTGGACTAGATGCACTGCCTTGTCGTGAAGACCGTTTAAGATAAGAGGACGCCATTTTCTGTTCAACTCTTACGATGCGATCTTGGTTTAGTGATTGTAACATCATGACTGGTCTGTATCATTCAGCTGCATGTTTCTCTCTGGGGCTCTAAATGGGGTCTTGTTTTGAGTGTGACTTTTGGATATGAATATATGAACTTGTCGGACTCCTTATTAATTGCTTTTCACCTAAGACAGGAATTAGTTGGGTCTTCAGAAAGTTAAACGAATAGTACAAAGAAGGTCATGAGCATTACTTCAAAAATGGGGAAGAGCTGCAGCTCAGGGGAACAGTGTCTGCTTTTTCCAGGTTCAACCCCCTCATCTCCGCTGGGAAAGGTGCCGGTCTGAAATCCAGTAGAGCCACAGCCACTTAGTGTAAGTAGACACTGCAGAGCAAGATGTCCCTGCATCTAAAGCACCAATGCAGCTCAATCACACACACACACACACACCAGTGCATGGCATCTCCAGGATTGACTTTCTGTTCCCACAGTTCAGGGAGGCCGGAGCTGAGAGATGTTGTGTTGTGTTTGAGAGGCCTGCTCCTTCCTGATTTGTTTTCCTGCTGCCTCAAGAAACCAGTTGTTGTTAATTCAAGAAAGTTCTCTGTCAAGGCTTCCTGTCCCAGGAAGGGACAAACAAACTGCCCACCCACTGCTCTGGTCCCCATGATGGAGGCAGAGACACATTATCTCCACATTGCAGATCCTCATAGCAGTAGAAGTTGTGGCCCTCCAAGAAAGCTGAATGGTGGGAGATCCAGGACAGATAAAAGCATTTCGTTGTGCAGCACATAATTGAGCTATGGAACTTACTGCCACTGGAGGCAGAGATGGCTACCAGCTTAAAATCATGGAACTGCAGAGTTAGAAGGGACCACAATTGTCACCTAGTCCAGATCTCTGCAACGCAGGAATCTTTTGCCCAACGTGGTGCTCAAGCCGGTGACCCTTAGATTAAGACTATCGTGCTCCACCCACCGAGCTGGGGACAAGACAAGGGGACAAATTCATGGAGCACTAGGCTGTGAAGCACAGTGGCTCTGCTCTGCCTCCAGTCCAGAGGCAGCAGGCTTCTAAATCTTGTCAGCTTCGCCTTTGAGCCGGTGCCAACGACTGGGCTCAACCTCTTCAGCCCCGACTGGGTCAGGTGAGCTGGGAGAGCACTCCCAGAGACCTTCCACTGCAGGGAGCACGTCTAAGTGCTGTGGACTCACAACTCGGAGCTGTGAGCACCAAACTCAGTTCCAAAGCACAGCAGAGTATATATTACACGAACGACGGCTCTGAAGCATAACTTATTCTTTTACAGCTACTGCAAAACTAAAATACAGTGGTGCCTCGCAAGACGAAAATAATCCGTTCCACAAGTCTCTTCGTCTAGCGGTTTTTTCGTCTTGCGAAGCAACCCTATTAGCGGATTAGCGGATTAGCGCTATTAGCGGTTTAGCAGCTATTAAAGGCTTAGCGGCTTAGCGGCTATTAAAGGCTTAGCGGCTAAAAGGCTATTAGCGGCTTAGAAAAAGGGGGGGGGAGCGAAAAAAATCGCAAGACTCGCAAGACGTTTCCGTCTTGCGAAGCAAGCCCATAGGGAAAATCGCCTTGCGAAGTGCATCGAAAAACGGAAAACCCTTTCGTCTAGCGGGTTTTTCATCTGGCGAGGAATTCGTCTTGCGGGGCACCACTGTGAACTACTAAAGACTATCGGAGACGCTGGACTGCATGAGTGTTACAGTTGCTTGAGCGGTCACCTTATCTCTATACAGTCGTACCTCGGGTTACATACGCTTCAGGTTACAGACTCCGCTAACCCAGAAATAGTGCTTCAGGTTAAGAACTTTGCTTCAAGATGAGAACAGAAATCGTGCTCCGGCGGCGCAGCAGCAGCAGGAGGCCCCATTTGCTAAAGTGGTGCTTCAGGTTAAGAACAGTTTCAGGTTAAGAACGGACCTCTGGAATGAATTAAGTACTTAACCCGAGGTACCACTGTACAGATAACACTCAGACACCCACAGGCTGGAGCTGAGGAAGCGATGAGCAAATCCCACCCTCCTTTCTGAAACATTGTCAGCAGATTCTTGCAATGGGAGGGGTGAAATATCCACAGATCTCAGATGCTGGAAACTGCAAGGGGGGGGGCGGGAGGCTGGTTCTGCTTGCAGGTGTCCCACATGCATCTGGGTGGCCCCTCTTGGGTGCTGGACCAAATGGGCCACTTTTGTGTCCTCCCACGGGGTGAGTGGAAGCTCACAGAGAAACTTACGATGACACACAAACATGGCCTACATCATATAGGGGATGGAGCAAGGGGAGGTGGCCCTCAGGCAGGTGGGGGGGGAGGTGTCTTTATTTTGACATGTGCCACCACCCAGTGGGAAATGCAGGAAAAGGAGATCAGGCTGCACCGGTCAGTAGTCAGCAACCCTGATAGTGGAGCCAGAGAGAATCCTGCCAGATCTTTGAGGGGTCAATTCCACAGGCATTTGTTGTTCTAGCTCTTAGTATCCAGGAGAGAAATCAGATGCAGCTGGTACTGAAAAGGCCCTCCTTGGGGGAGCATTGTGCACTTGGGGTGGGGCTGAGGAACACGGGGAAGGTGTCCTGCGAAATGTATAGGGCAGGACAGCCCATGGCGCCCCCTCCGGAAGCTGCCGGACTGCAGCTCCCATCCTCTCTGACCCCTGGCCATGCTGGATGGGTCAGAGGGGAGTTGGAGTCCAGCATTATCCAGAGGACACCCCATTTGATGCCCCGATATACAGAATCCAGCCTGTAAATACGGAACGTTAATGCATCAACCCTAAACACGTATAACTGGGCCGAAGCCCCACTCAATGCAATGAGGTTTATTTCTGGCAACGTGTGGAGATGGGGAGGCTGCATTTGCAGAGGGCATTTGAAGCTGACGCCCTGTTCAATTTCTTTTTTATTTTCTTCCCATCTGAGGTCTCCAGAGTAAGGATCTGATGCGGGGGACGGGGTTCATTTTTTAGTCCTCTAGTAATCCAATGAAGCATGCATTTTCACAGCTGTATAAGATATTGTGGGCAGAGTTGTGCTGGATCCTGAGGGTCATCTAGTCCCACCCCCTGCAGTGCAGGAAACCTTTGCCCAATCTGGGGCTCCAACCCACAACCCTGGGATTAAGAGTCTCATGCTCTTCCAAATCAGACATCTCAAAAGGAAAACAAGACTGAAGGTGAGGAAAAGATGATTTATTGGGACTGTTAAAAGTGTGACTGTCTCTTTAAGAAGAAGTGAGCTGCAGAGGGAATTCTGGAGAAAGGAATGAAAATGAATCTTCTCAAAGGGCCCTTGAAAAACTGCCCAAGGTTCTCCTGGTGGGTAAATGTTTTTTATATCAGTCACTCTGGTCTGGAGAGAAACTCCTGCTGGGCCTGAGAGGCAGATCTAGTCTCCTCAGGAGATAATGAGGTGGGTTTTATTTTCCCACAGATGAAAGAAAGGGAGGAGGGTCTCTCCAGAGAACGAGGCTCCTGAGAACGTGTAGAGTTCGGCTCCTGAGTCAGCGACAGAAAAAGACACACGTCCCCCTTCATAGTCCAGAGTCACCCGGATCCTCCTGGGCTCCTCACTCAGGGACAGAAGAGAGTATTTAGGGGATGTCCAGGCCATGTACTCCCATCTCCTCTTCCCCACAGCCCAGATCCCCTCCTCAGGGCTAAAGGAGAAGCGGCCCTTTCTCTTCACAGACTTCCTGGCAACCCCCACAGACCACCATTTCCCACTTTCCACAGTGACTTCCCAGAAATGTCTGCCTGCTGTGAATCCCTCACGTCCCAACACACAAAAATAGAAGTTGATTCTCTCAAGATTATCAGGCAGGGCTTGAGGTTTGTCTCCCAATCTCAGGCTTTTCCGATCCTTGGACAGGATGAGTTGGGGATGGGCTGTGTCTGGATCCAGAGTGACATTTGCTGTTGGGGAGAAGATGAGGGAGAGAGAAGAGAGGCAGAGTCAGCAGAGAGAGAGAGATGGACATCCTAATCCAAGAAACACCCGAAAACCCAGATTCCCTTTCAGATCAAGGGGATTTATTTGCATCGCATGCAAGACTGAGACTCCTCCTTGCAGACTTTGATCAGAATAAATATCTTCTGGTTGCTTTTTAACTCAGTTTCCTTCACTTTCTTATATTCAATGTCCATTGTGCCTGCCCTCCTCTCAACCCAGGCATTTTCTAAGGGGAAAAACCACCCAGGAAACCTTTTCCTCAGCTCTTCTGTGTTATCTAAGAGGAAAGAGAGGAGAATTGGAGGAGGCAGGAGAGGAGAGAAGCTGCTTTCCTCTGACAATCTCTGTGGGAATTGGCCTTTGGGGACCTCTGGGTTGGGCTGGGGGAGGAGGAACCCCTGTTCTAATAATAATAATAATAATAATAATAATAATAATAATAATAATATCAACATTTGCACCTCCCTTCATATATAGGTCTCAGGGTGGTTCACAGCATAAAACTACAACATAAAACCACATATAGGCCTCCCCTCACTTTCGCGTGGGTTATGTACTGGGCCCTCGTGCACAAAAGTGAAAATCGTGTTAAGTGGGGAGCCTGTTTATTCCTGCAGGTGGCAGGCCAATTTTACAAAGGACTGCTTATTCCATGCTTCTCTTTGGGATTTCATATATACCATAAGACTAGTTCCCTGAGGGAAGCGTGGAATAACTTAAAAGGTTACAGTCATGATAGGCAAGTGTAGGGCTGCCCTATTTTGAAGAGCAAGAAAGAGGACACATTTGCCAACTTCGACTTTTAACCATGGATCACTATGACGACTCTCATTTGAAATACCCCTACTATATGTAGGCTGTAGTAGGTGTGATATATTGCTAGTAGCAATGCTCTTAACTTTCAACAAAAGAATAGTAAGAATACATATAGCTCCCTCACTTGCCACATGAAATATTTGGGCACATGTTCACATCTTTCTGAACGTAAGTGCGCACATAACAATTTATTAAACTCTTGAACATTTGCATGTGGACTCTCCTTAAGGGCAGGGGGGCTTAACTCTTGCCCTCCCGGACTCCTTCTCCAAGATCTTGTAGCTGAGCCAGCGTCCTTTTGGTTCAGCCACAAGAGAAGGGATTTTTACAGTATGTCGCTAGCTTAAGATGCTGCTCTGTTGTGATTCTCTGCTGCAGACTAGCCTAACCGGGTGCCTTAGATCTGACTCTAATGCCGGCATCAACAACCTTGGCCCTCCAGCTGTTTTGGGACTACAACTCCCATGATCCCTAGCTAACAGGACCGGTGGTCAGGGATTATGGGAATTGTAGTGCTGAAACATCTGGAGGGTTGAGGTTGCCTATGCCTGCTCTAATGCAATATTAAAATTTTCATGAGTTCTTGTAAACCAAAAAAACGAACAAAAAACCTTGGGGACATTTTGCCAAATTTAAAAAATCTGCCCCGATACAAATTTTAAGAAATTTTGATCATGAAAATAGAAGACATGGCTGGGAAAAAGAGGACATTTGGCAACCAGGCCTGAAAAAGGTCACATGATGGAAAAGCAACCCGAGTCTCTCTAGCCAGGAGTAAAGCTCTTCCCTCCTCCACCTGACCCTTCTGGGAAGTTTCTCTCTCCCCCTTCAAGTCCACCTTCTCTGCCTTTGTGGTACAAACAGCAGGGCTAAAGTCAAGCGGTGGATGGTTCTCAACTGTACAGAAGAGACTCTTGACCCCCCATGAAACACTAGTCCCCACCCCTCCTGTGAATTCGGGTCTCCATGTGAATTTTACCTCTGCGGAGATTTCTGAATGACTGAACATCTGAGGAAGCAAAAAGATAGGCTTAATGGTCTACACTGCAATAGTTCAAAGAAAATCTTTTTACAAAACATCACCATAACATAGCATCTGTTGTTTCCTTATTTCAAGCAAAAGATGACATCATAAAACAAGTAATTGAAAGACAACAACTGTAGGCCTAAGGAATTAAAACAACTAACATGTTTAGCTATTATTCCTGCATTGCAGGGGGTTGGACTAGATCAGGGGTCAGCAAACTTTTTCAGCAGGGGGCCGGTCCACTGTCCTCAGACCTTGTGGGGGGCCGAACTATATTTTTTTGGGGGGGGAATGAACAAAATCCTATGCCCCACAAATAACCCAGAGATGCATTTTAAATAAAAGGACACATTCTACTCATGTAAAAACACGCTGATTCCTGGACAGTCCGCGGACCAGATTTAGAAGGAGATTGGGCCAGATCCAGCCCCCAGGCCTTAGTTTGCCTACCAATGGACTAGATGACCCTTGGGATCCTTTCAAACTCTACTATTCCATGATTCCAGGGGGAAATCAGAAATGGTAAACCATACTAGAAAATGGTGGAATACAATCATTCAGAATCCACGAATGAAATGGGGATCTGTACTGGAGGGCTGGAGGAAGGTCAACATCTGCGCCAAGTGAACTGGTGGGAAAAAGCTGTTGAAACCGGAATTTCCAAGCATGCTGACAAACCAAATTGCAGAGGATGAATCAGCAGAGCTTTGCACTGTACTTCCAAGGGTCTAGTGCAATGGGAAGTCCTCCCTCATGGAATGGGGCTGATCTCATAAGAACAGTGCGAAGTCTCAGGAGATGGGGATGGCTGGTGAGGTTGAAACCGAGGAGCAGGCAGCTCAGGCCTTGCTCTGCTGCTGGGAGACCAGTCTGGGGAGGAGGTGGAGGAGGGACTGGGTGCTTGCGGGTGCCCTTTTTAACACACTTCACAAGGGGGAAATCCAAGCAAATCTCGAGAAGCCTCAAAAGAACCTCTCCAGAATGTGTGGAGGTAAAACAAAATGCAAGGGAGATTCCTTATACACGAGAACTTGAAAACAGGGTCACTGGACTGACCCTGCAGGATTTTCCTTAAGGGTTTTGTAAGACATTGTAAGGCTCTGAGGATTTCCCCCACAATCGAGCAGTATATACATTTTATGAAAGAAAGCAAAATCTGTAAAATCGAGGGTGAAACCAGGATACTAGTCTATAGGCAGGAATGGAACTCAGACTGGTGTGTGGGTTCTTTGCAGGGACAAGCTCTGCCCCCAATCCAAGCCTTCAAACCCCTCCCAGTTCATTCATAGGACAGACAAGGATCCCAAACCCCTAGAGGACTGTTACTCAGAGTTACGCCATTGATGAGGGTCCCAAAGTCTGCAGAAGGGAAGGTTCAACACCCATGAAATATCAGTCCCCATCCCTCCTGTCAAATTGTTCCTCCCCTGGAAATTTACCTTTCTGAGTCTGTTTTTTGTATAACTGCTGGGATGCTGGATGCAATAATCCTATACACGACTGTGACATGTTTGGGAAAGTCTTGCTCTTAAGTTTCGCTCCTGCACACAATACTGCACAAACAGTACTAAGACACTCCCTCACCACCCCAGAATGTTCAGTCCATATTGAGTTCATGAAACACCGTAACGTACCTGACTTGTTCTTAATGCATAGTTGACCACATCTACGGATGAATGCTATATCAATCACTAGTAAAAGTTTAATTAGGAGGTCTTCATGCCTGTGTAATTCTGTGCACCCTTTCCCAGCCTGTAATCCATTGGTGATTAATGTAATCTTTGCTTTGTACTTGTGTTGACCAATCAGCAATAAGCACATATGTGGCAATGCTGTAATATTCAATAAAAGGGACTCTCCGAGACTTGCTCGAGAGATGCCTCCCAGATGACACTCGCTACCTGTCTGTCGTTATTTCAACCCAACATCTGGCGACCCCGACGTGCCAGATCCCTCACGCAGCCAAACCCCTGTACTTCACTCGACTGGAAAAGTCTCAGCGCGCTACTTCGTGAGTATGGGGGGGGAATTGACTAAATTCCAAAAAGAGCATGCCAAGGAGCTACTCTATCTCGTTAGACAGCGGGTGGCGGGTGTTCATATTTCTTTAAAAGAAATTGAACAATTGCTATGTGAGATTGCTTGCCAGTGCCCTTCTTATCCAGAGGCTGGTTCTTTGGAAGTAGAAGCTTGGCAAAAGATCGGAAAAACTCTTTTCGCAGAACCGAGGGCTCCGATTCATTGTCTGCTTACTTGGCAGAAGTGTGCAGACGCCGTCGCTATATTAGGACCTCAGGCATCTCCGACGGCACCTGCTCTTTTGTCAGTTGCAGACAATCCCCCACCTTACCCCAAGATTTTACCTCCATTGCAACCTTGCCAGCCCCTCCCTACGCCTCAGCCCACATCCACCCCCCCTATCCCTCCTTCGCCTGCCCCAGCCCCTGCGTGCTCTTCTACAGGAGCTGTGCGCGCCGCGCTTTCTTTAGCTAGGCAGAAAGGGCTCCTGTCCTTAGAGGAAGAGTCTGAATGGGCTGGGGAAATGCCATCTGCTTTCCCTATCTCCTATACCAACCCAGGAACTGCTCAACAACAGGTGTTGTACGAGGCACTTCCTTATTCTGTCATGAGGGAACTAAGGAGAGCCATTGCTGATTCTGGTTTAAAATCCTCCTATGTGATAGGGATGCTGGAGGGGATAGCAAGCGGTTACACAATGCTACCCCAAGATTGGAAAGATTTGATGCGCATGCTTTTATCTCCAGCGCAATATGTAGTTTTTGAAAGTGAATTTAAGCATAATGCAGCAGCTCTGGCTGATCCACAGCATACAGCCAATCAACTCTTTGGTGCTGGTCCGTATGATAATATACCAGCCCAGGCGACACTAACACCTTTGCATTTCAGTCGCACCGCGACCTGTGTGCAACGCGCCTTTCGGAAAGTCCCTGTCTCAGGACAACCACTGAGCTCCTTTGTTAATATTAAGCAACAACATTCGGAACCCTACCATCAATTTATAGATAGGTTGAAAGAATCAGTCACTAGGCAGGTTGATAACACTACAGCTCAAAATGAATTGATGAAAAAATTGGCTTTTGAAAATGCAAACACCGACTGCAAAAAGGCATTGCAGTCAGTTATACATCGCCCTAAATATGACCTGGCCGATATGATTCAAACTTGTGCAGAAATTGGAAGCCAGAGTCATGCGATGTCCTTGCTTGCCGATGCCATCCAAGCTGGCAATAAGCCAACAGGCAATTGCTTCAACTGCAAGCGCCCAGGTCATTTTGCCAAAGAATGCAGAGCCCCTGGCGGAGGAGCAAATAGGAATGGTGATGGCAATAAGGCTAAACCTTCCAAAAAATGCCCAAAATGTGGTAAAGGCTATCATTGGGCAAATCAGTGCCGGAGTTCGGGAAACTCCATGGTGGCCCCACTCTCGGGCCAGGACAAATAGAGAGGACAACAGAAATAGAGAGCCCTTTGCTGTCAGTTTCTGCTATTGAAAATTTTCCTAAGGAAACACCTTCTGATTTCACCATTGATTTAATTAATCAGGAAACCAAAGACGCTGTTTTACCTGGTGAAATCGTGCTCATGCCCACCCAATTGGCAGGCCCACTACCTCCTAAGGTCGCAGGCTTGATTTTACCCAAATTCTCTGCAGCCAAAGAAGGAATCATGGTTATTCCGGGAGTCCTAGATCCTGACTATGTGGGCACAATCATGGTTCAACTTTGGAGCCATCTGCCCATGCAGTTAAAAAAGGGTGAGTCTTGGGCACATTTGGTAGTGCTCCCTTCTCATCCTACTGCTTCTATTATGGATACTAATTTGCACCAGCTCTCTCCTCTCTCTCCACAGCTATTAGCTGTAATCCAGAGGATCGGTGAACAGAAACTTCTTCGTAAGTACAAAATCAATGGCAAAGTTCTGGAAGGCTTGATTGACACAGGCGCAGACATTTCTGTCATTTCCAGTAATTGCTGGGACCCCACGTGGCCCCTTGAGTCTGCCTCTGCAGTTTGGGGTGTGGGTGGACCTCAAACCTCTTCTAAAAGCGTACAGTGGCTGCCTGTTTCTCTGCCTGATAGCTCTGAAACAATTGCATATATCCAGCCCTGTGTGCTGAAAATCCACCTCAATCTGTGGGGCAGAGATTTGCTACAACAATTGCAAGCTACCATTCAATTTAATGAGTAAGCTTGCACTCCCCCATACTATGTGGATCAAGCCCTCCAGCCTTTCCGTCTTCAGTGGCCAAATAAAATCACTCACCTCAAGCTGAACAGTTTAGAAAGGAACAGCAGCTGGAAGCAAGCCCTGATAATTTGCTTCTGTGCCTCATTTCGTGCCTTAATATAAATTCCATGATAGTGCTTATTTTCAGTGTGTTGTTTTTGCCCCTTTCTGCTTCCGCTCCTAGTGGCGGTGATTCCACACCAATTAATGTGTGGGAATCTTTTGCAAAAACCCTCAATGTTTCATCCTTTTGCCTAACTCAACAGGTGTCAATAGGTGAAATCCTTGGCTCCTGCCTTATCCCTGTTTGCCATGATCCTTTTGACATACAAAATGATACCTGGTTTTTTTCATCCTTGACCCAAAATGATTCTCTCCGCAACCTTGGGTACTCTGGCTATTTTGTCTGGGGAACTCAAGTGCGTAAGCGACCACCTTTGGCTATTGATTTATCAACACCATATGTGGCATCTTATAATGTTACTTGTGCTCGCATGGTCAATTGCACAAAGCCCAACTGTGTGACAATGGGCAAGGATAATTTCAACTGCTCTGATTATGTAAATATTTCCTACGTATATAAATATACAGAGCTGCCTGAAGGCTGGTTCTGGTCGTGTCCAGGCTACACATTCAATTATATTCCAGCGAACATTAGCCATGGCACACCTTGCTGCTTAAGCCGTTTGTCTATCATATTACCCAAGAAGCATCATTTATCCCACTCTCGATATCGACGCTCTGTGGAATTGACTAATGATTGTGATGATTCTGTTTCTCTCCCTAGCAGATCTGAATATATTTCTCTAGCCGTCTCTCTTTTAGGAGTCCCTGGATTGGCTGTACGGAATAGCAGGAATATTAACTCTTTAGCTTGCTCCGCAGCAAAAGCCTTGAATTCTACTTCACAAGCTCTTCACCTTTTGAGTAAAGAACAGAGTGAATTGCGTCACGGACTCTTACAGAATCGCGCTGCAATAGATTATTTGCTAATGCTTCATCATTATGGTTGTGAACAAATGGATGGCATGTGTTGTTTTAATATTACGGACAATTCCAAAGCTATTCAAGCACAAATTTCTCATTTGCGAAATCTCACACATCACATCAAACAGGACGTTGGACTTTCTGGCCTCTGGGATTCGTTTACCCAGTGGCTCACCGGCTGGTTACCAAATATGAATTGGCTTCGCAATCTTTTTCAATATGCTATTATCATAATATGTATATTAATTTTGCTATGTTGTTTCATCCAGTGCATCCCTGGTCTCATACGCCTTTGGTCCCAGTGGTTTTTCTCCTCCTCAGCCACCCAATAAAATTATTGCCGCCTACTTTGCGAAATGGCAGCACCAACGGTAGACATTAGGGGAGATGTGGGCAGAATTATCTTGGGCATGCGCTGGCAAACCACGTATCCTGAGGTATTTTTTGTCCCATTCACCCTGAACTCACATAACAACATCGGTGGGCGGAATTATTTTGGGCATGCGCTGGCAAACCACGTATCCCGAAGTACTTTTGTCCCACTCACCATTAAATAAATAAAGAAAGGGGGAGATGCTGGGATGCTGGATGCAATAATCCTATACACGACTGTGACATGTTTGGGAAAGTCTTGCTCTTAAGTTTCGCTCCTGCACACAATACTGCACAAACAGTACTAAGACACTCCCTCACCACCCCAGAATGTTCAGTCCATATTGAGTTCATGAAACACCGTAACGTACCTGACTTGTTCTTAATGCATAGTTGACCACATCTACGGATGAATGCTATATCAATCACTAGTAAAAGTTTAATTAGGAGGTCTTCATGCCTGTGTAATTCTGTGCACCCTTTCCCAGCCTGTAATCCATTGGTGATTAATGTAATCTTTGCTTTGTACTTGTGTTGACCAATCAGCAATAAGCACATATGTGGCAATGCTGTAATATTCAATAAAAGGGACTCTCCGAGACTTGCTCGAGAGATGCCTCCCAGATGACACTCGCTACCCAACATATAACACAGCATCTGAGGAAGCAAAAAGATGTAAAGGCAACACTCTTCCACCTGAAATAAATCTCCATACAAAAGTAACACTTCATAATGTAGCATCCTTGAATTGACTCCATTCAGAGCAGGAGAACCTCCAATAGGACAACCCCAGATTGTGTTGACCTGTAACCAAAAGGAAAAGGAGGTTCTGTATAATTGAAAACAGATACACTCTGGTTCGTGCTTTCTTTACAGGACCCAGCGTCACAATATACATGGGCCATTCTGGGGGACAGGAAATGAAGGCTGGAGCACCAAGAAGGAAGGTATCCTGGGGTTACTCAATTCCATGCAGTAAGAGCCAGGCCTGTTCAGTTCTGAAGAAATAATAGAATTCCCAGTGAGAAATCCTGGCAGCCAATTTTCATTACCTTTCCATTGTTTCATTGCATCCTCCACAAGGTGATTTACATCACAGGATTCCAAGACCCTGTTCCTCACTTCTGGAGGGAACGGCAGTGACTTCTCTGGATTCTCTCTTTTCTCATACCTGGTGAAAAGAAAAACAATGTCAGCCCATTCAAATCTGCAATTTCTGTTAAAGGAAAAGAAAGGTATTGAGAGGAGGCCTAGAGAGACAGGCAGGCGCTGAGTGGGGAGTTTCTTCCTCACTACGGACTCCTCAGCCAGACCCCCAAGGGCCAAAACAGCAACCCCAGGCCTCTGAGTCTCCCCACTGGTGTCTATTCAAAGAAGAAGCAGAATCATATTGTATTAAGGGGCAGGAATTGTCTGAGGGTGATGAGAGCACAGCACACATTCCCTTTCTCTAGATGTCCCCAGAGAAGGGGTGAGGAAGAAAAAGAGATTCACTTCTGTTGGGAAATAAGAAATGTTCCTTAAAACCTCTACTCTGAACCTGAGTGACACCTTGAATTGAAATACTGCAGCCGGAATATGGTCAAGAAAATAGCCAATTCCTGCTCCTTGGTGAGAAATCGCCCCCTCCCAAGGGGCTCTATGGGGCAGGAGTTTGCTTGGGACAGGGTGGGGGGCCGGCAGAGTGACTGAACTGGTCAGTCTAGAAGGAAACAGCTAAGGCAGACACATCCAACTCCCAAGAGACTGAGATCTCCTCACAGTATAAAAAGACCAACTGTGATCTACCCATTGTCAAGTCCCAAAGAGGGGGCCCTGCTTTTACCTGTGAGATGCCTCAGAGTCCTACAGTCTCCCCCCTGCAGCCCCTGGAGGGCCATGTCTGAGGTTCTTGCATCCCGGCCTCATGGAGTGAAGCTAATGGAAATGAGCCAGATCCACTTACCTCTGCAAGGTCCTTCTCACATCCTAGAGGGAAAAAGAGAAGGGAATTCACTGCACACCACAGGCCACACTAGGAAGACCCCCTCAGACCCTGGCACTCGGATGCCAGTCTGCCTGGCACATGGCAAGGTTGTGGGCAGGGATGGTGGAACCAGCCAGTTTTGGTTTCTCACAGCTTTTATTTTTCCAATCTGAAATTATGAATTTTTCCAATATCAAGTTCTCCACATTTCCACATCAGTTTGCAATTATTGTTGAAAATGCTTATGAAAATCCACCAGCATTTAAGGGAATCTCATGTTTATGGATTCAGTAGAAGATTCCACTCCATCTCTTGTCTTAGATTATAATTTATTAACTTTAATCCAGTTTGCATTGTGCAATTCAGACATAAGTAAGCCTACAGGATAATCCTACCAGGGAACTGTCCCAAATTGTCTTCCATAGAAGTCCCCAAATTTCAAATTCTACTTTCCAACTGGAAATAAGAAAAGCACCTGCAGCATAAAATGCCTCCAAAGGGGTAATAAAGCAGCTCCCAGTACGTTTCAGAGCACAATTCAAAGTGTTGGTGCTGACCTTTAAAGCCCTCAATGGCCTCGGTCCTGTATACCTGAAGGAGCATCTCCACCCCCATCGTTCTGACCGGACACGGAGGTCCAGTGCCGCGGGCCTTCTGGCGGTTCCCTTGCTGCGGGAATAAAGGGAACCAGGCAGAGGGCCTTCTCGGTAGTGGCACCTGCCCTGTGGAACGCCCGCCCAGCAGACGTCAAGGCAATAAACAACTATTTTGCTTTTAAAAGAAAACTGAAGGCGGCCCTTCTTAGGGAAGTTTTTAATGCCTGATGCTGTATTGTTTTTAATATTCGGTTGGAAGCTGCTCATAGTGGCTGGGGAAACTCAGCCAGATGGGCGGGATATAAATATTTTATTTATTTATTTATTTATTTATTTATTTATTTATTTATTTATTTTATTATTATTATTATTATTATTATTATTATTATTATTATTATTAATAGCTCAGTGTTTCTTTGGGCTCATCCACACTTCTGCTTTTCCTGTGCCCAGAAAACACAGGTCCAAATGGTTTTGCCTTTGCCCTGCCGCTTTCCCTCAGGAAAAACCTGCTCCTTAGTGCAACATCAAAGCAAATGTCAATCCAGAGAAAACCTGGCTGAGGTTTGCTCTAATTCAGCAGTAAAGAGCAGCAGGTTTTCCTTGAGGAAAGGGGTGGGACAAGCAGCAGTCTGGATGAGTCCCTCTGTCTTACTCTTTGGTCACTGTGACTGAGCACCATTTTGGGCCGCTCTGTATCCACTGTGAAGGTGATCAACCCAGAAGTTGTGGAGGGAACGGGAAGAGAAGTTTGGTCAAGAGACTCGCTCATGTCAGAAGGAGGCCTGAACTCATCCTCGCTGAAGCCCAGCCCAGGGCAGGAAGGCAGCATTGCCAAGAAGGAAGGCATTTGGAGACAAATCATCAGCAAAGAGCAGAAGATCATCTCTCGTTCCATCGAGAACACAGAAGAATCTCTAGTCTGCATTCAGGTGAGTTCAGCATCCCAGGTCTCTTGGGTCTTCCTGTCCATTAGATACCTGACTAGAGGCTCCATCATCTGAGCCCCTGCACTCCTTGCATAAATGAAAGGGACACATAAAGGATTGGAGGCAGCCTTTTCCTGGAGCCTTGGGCTGTTTCTGCCACCGTCTTACCTGCAGGAGTTCAGTCGCTGGCTGCTGACGCTTCTCCTCCATCTCCTGGATGATCCTCTCAAGAGAGGAGAGTTTCCTGGAGAGTCTGGCCAGCTGCTCATCCCTTCTCCCTGCAATCTCCTTCTCCACCTCTTCTATATGATTCAGCAGACCTTTTTCTTGTTCTTCCAGGAACTGGCGCAGTTCTCTGAACTTCTCCACAATCTTCAGCCTCTCTGTTTCTGTTAATTTCTGCAAGAAAAGAGGAGGTCTGAGTGTGTTTGGTGCTTAGCCTCGAAACAGCAGAAAGAAAATTATGAGAATTCCACAGGGAGGACACTTCTGATTTTTCTATAGACATGAAACCTTCAGTGGCTAAAGAAGTAAACCTTTATTTTGAGGGGAGGCCCTCTCCATTGCTGTTTCTGTTGACTTGTATTTTGCAGACGGATACAGCCTAAAGGAAGGAGCTCTTTTTTCCTAGCCATGGATGTTCCCTGCATGTTTTGGGGCATGGCATAACCAGAGTTCACAGTTGTTCAGAGAACATCAGGGACATAAAACACCCCTCAGTTTAGACTGGGGCCATTTAGGTGTAGGAAGGAACAGAAACAGAGGAGGAGGAGGAGGACAAAGTGCAGAGTTCATCCCCATAGCTCCCCTGTTTTCTTTAAAAGTTCATAATGGCCTGAGTTTCCTAAAAATGAACAAGAGAGCACATTTAGAATTCAGTTCTTTAGTAATATTTATGGTAAATCAGGATTTGGATTGAATTGCTTCCACCCTTTCAGCTAACAAGTCCTCAGGCTTCTCCTTGACTGCTATTCACATAATAAATGACAAGGGGAAATAAACTCAATTTAGCTGCATTCAAAGGTGAACTTGCCCAATTTGCTCTTGCTGAAAAAATATGGAGACCAAAACAGAGCTTTAAAATTCTGATATTTTCAAGCTTGACCCAACCAGGTAATATTCACAAAAAATGTATTTATGAGGGTAAAGTACAGATCAAAATATTTATACAAGGAGGTAGCTACCCTAACATCTGATTCATAACAGACCGATATGGAAAAAGGAGAAATGTGGAGAAGCTGAAACAGGCAGATTTCTCCATCCCTCCTCAGTCCTGACTCTCTTCTTCTTCTTCTTCTTCTTCTTCTTCTTCTTCTTCTTCTTCTTCTTCTTCTTCTCCTCCTCCTCCTCCTCCTCCTCCTCCTCCTCCTCCTCCTCCTCCTTCTCCCTCTCCTTCTTCTTCTTCTTCTTCTTCTTCTTCTTCTTCTTCTTCTTCTTCTTCTTCTCCTTCTCCTTCTCCTCCTCCTCCTCCTCCTCCTCTATTGAATTTATATACTGCCCTATACCTGGAGGTCTCAAGTGCTTGTTCCCTGTCTAGTAACAACAGAGACACTTACCAGGAGGTCTTTGCTTTCCTTGTCCAGATCTGCTTGATGGGCCAGAATTTCCCCTCTCTCTTTCCTCAGAATCTCCAGGCGGCGACAGATCTCTCCCTAAAGAGAAAAGGAAAAACTCAGCTTTGATTGAGACACACAGAGAAATTAAAATCATAATGGCTTCTTGCGCCCAGTGGCCTTGCTAGAATAGCAAAGTAGTTTCCTGGAGGAAATAAAAGCACAGAGGTTTTCAGCCTTTTTGGTTCCATGGGTCAACTACCCTGTGGGGCTCAGGATCCCAGTTAGGTCCCCCCTTGCCTGCAGAGCTGGCAGCCCCTCACCTTTTCTCAAACACCCTCCCTTGTGGAGAGATCTCTCAGCCTCCTCCCCTCTCCTTGGGGGTCCCAGCCTGACTTCTCACCTTGAGGTCTCAGGGAGAAGCGGGAAGAGGAGGAGGAGGAAGAGGAAGGGCTAAGGCAGGATCCAACCTGGGATGTATCAGTCTAGCGTCAAAGAGATAGTGAGGTCAGCCCAAGAGGCGAGAGATGCAGGGATAGACCAGAGCGTCTCAAAATTTGGGGTGGGAGGAGATCCTCACCCCCAAACCTCATTGCAGAGGCTCCACGGCACCCCGAGAATAAGCCACCAGTAGGTGCTTCCACTCCCCACTCCCAAATCTGCTTCCAACAGATACTTGGGGGGTGGGATCCTGCACCATCTGGTCAATTCCTGGCTAACAGTCCCTGCCCCACCCCCAAGCTGATCCCTTGCTGCTCTCTGCTTTGCAGGGCATTGAGGAGGAATCCTGGTAACCAAAGGAGACATGTGCTTAGTTGTCTATGTGCAATTTACATTTGTACTGTTCTAAATATGTACAAATCAGCCATTCAGGGGGATGTGGACGAGGTTAACCCTTTCTCTCCCTGCCAAGGTCCCAGTTCAAATCTTTGAAGCTGCTGTGAGTATTTCAAGATCCCCTTGTCCCCCTGGCAGAGAGAAAGACTTCAGCTCCCCCCTCCAGCCACCCCAGGAGCCCTCAGGCTCCCCCTGGGCTGCTTCCAAGGTGATAAACAACGACCAATCAATGCCATGTCTACTTTGGACTTCAGAATTACAAAGAAAACCTCCCAAGAAGAATCCACAGCTATTTCTCCCCCTCCAGATCCAGGGATCTCCTACCTTGTATTCCTCAAAAGCCTCTTTCAGAGGAATCACCTTGTGATTTTCATGTGCCTTTGACTTGTCGCACACCACACAGATGGGGGCTTCGTGGACTTTGCAGAAGAGCTTCAGGGGCTCCTGGTGCTTCTCACAGACTCCTCCTTTCCCTCCTTCCTCCTTTCCCTCTTGAAGGCTGAGATTCTTCGCTATTTCCACCATATTAGCCAGTTGCCGGTTGGAGACGAGGCTCCTTCTCCGGACTCTTTCCCTGCACTGAGGGCAGGAAGCCTCTGCCTCCGATTCCCCCCAGAACAGGATCAGGCAGGATCGGCAGAAGTTGTGGCCACACTCTGGGATGGTCACTGGATCCTTGAAGTAATCCAGGCAGATGCAGCAAGTGGCTTCATCATGGAGATTCTGGATGTGACCCCCCGCAGCAGCCATGGCTCCCTCGCGCTGAAGACCCGAGTTAAGTTTCGCTTTTTCAGTTTTCAGTCACTGGGAGTTTCCCTTCCTGGAAATGACTCAGTGATCACGTGATCATTGTTTTTTAAACAAAACATGTCTCCAGGTCTTTGCAATTGCTGAATGTTTTCTCAAGTAGCAGCAAATACTTCTGGATTGCTTTCCATGCTTTTGATTACACACAAACACACACATACCTAGTAAGTTGTGGTATTCATACTGCAACATTTTTCATTCATAGGCTTCCTTGTCATTTTTGAATTGGGAGAAAATCCTCCTCTGCCCTAAATGGACAGGAGTTCTGATTTAGCAAGTGGGACTTGATTCCGTGAAGAGAACTCCTAAAAGTCTGGTTGCTAGTTCTAACTTTATCCCCTTTTAGCAGGCTGGCAAAGAACTTCAGATTGAAACAGACACTTTCAGCCAACCTGGTGCCCTCTGTTTGCTTAAGACTACAGCTCCCATCATCCCTGGCCAGGACATCTGCAGGTATGGTTGGGAAAGCTTTGCAGAGCCACTGCCAGTCAATGGAGGCATACTGACCTCGATGGACCTGGCAGAAGGCACCATCTGCATGGTGGCAGCCCAGTTATGGCATTCCTTCCCTAGATATGAATGCCTGGTATGACTTGGCTATTATTATTAATCAATATTACTATACAGTGTAAAGTATTCCTATATTCCTAATAAAGTGTGGTGCCTTCCAATGGCTGAAAAACATGGAGGGCTTTAACAGGGGATTAGATACAATTCCTGGAGGATAAGACTTTGGTAGGGGATGCGGGTGGTGCTGTGGGTTAAAGCACAGGGTCTAGGGCTTGCCGATCAGAAGGTTGGCACTTCGAATCCCCACGATGGGGTGAGCTCCCGTTGCTCAGTCCCTGCTCCTGCCAACCTAGCAGTTCGAAAGCACGTCAAAGTGCAAGTAGATAAATAGGTACCGCTCCGGCGGGAAAGTAAACGGCGTTTCCGTGTGCTGCTCTGTTTCGCCAGAAGCGGCTTAGTCATGCTGGCCACATGACCCGGAAGCTGGACGCCGGCTCCCTCGGCCAATAAAGCGAGATGAGCGCCACAACCCCAGAGTCGGCCACGACTGGACCTAATGGTCAGGGGTCCCTTTACCTTTACCTGAAGACTTTGGATGGTTATATGCTCTGCCTCTGTGGCTAGAAGCAGTAATCCTCCTGAATAGCAGCTGCTGGAGCCTCCAGGAGGGGCTCTTATTCCCAGGTCCTGCTTAGGGGTTTCCCACACACATAATGTTTAAAAAATGTTTTTGGTTTCACCTGCAGGTAAAAGGAGAGAGATCAAGATGGAGATTTCCCACCAAGGGAAGCTGTGCCAGAGGGAATATCCCTAAGGAACATTCCTTTGTTAGCTGAGATTGCAGAGCAAAAGCGTGAGTCCAAAGGACACCAGGGAGCAAATGAACGCAACCATCACCCAGTAGTCCAGTTGCCTTTCGTGAAAGCCCAGTGCACTTTGGAGCAGAAAAGCCCTTCTCCTCAAATCCTGGGAGGAACGGCCAGCACAGTTTGCGTCTGGGGAGGCTGAATGCCAAAGAACATCCTCATGAATGCTCCATGTGTGGGGAGAGCTTCCAGCGAGGATCCGCCCTGACTGAGCAGCAGAGGATGCACATGGGAGAGGAAGCGTACAAATGGTCCTTTCCCCAGTGAGAGATCTGGGTGCGCCATCAGAGAGGCCTCATGGAAGAGAAACCACACAAGTGCTCCCACTGTGGGGAAAGCTTCAGCCAGAGGACCAGTTTGAGAGTCACCTGCAAACCCACACGGGAGAGAGGTCTCACGAATTCTAGGACTGCGGGAAAAGCTTTTCCCGGAGAGATACGTTACTCAAACCCCGGAGAACCCACACAGGGGGGGCAGCCGGACGAGTGCCATGATTGTGGGAGAAACTTCAAGCACCCATGCAACTTAGTTGAACATCGAAAGACGCACACAGGGGAGAAACCCCACCGAGTGTGGGGCAAGTTTCCATCATCCTTGTAGGTTGATTGACTATCAGAACATCCACACAGGAGAGAAGCCTCACAAATGCCCTCAGTGCAGGAAAAACTTTTCTCCGTGAGATACGCTGATCAAACACCAAAGGACCTACGCGAAGGAGAAACCTTATGAATGCCCCGAGTGTGGGAAAAGCTTCATTCAGAAGGAGGCATTAATCGGACACCAGATAATTCATTTAGGGAATACGTCCAGCTAATATTCTTGAAAAGTGCCACATTCCACAGAAAAAAGAGGGAGAAATGTTGGTTACATCCTGATTTGCAGTGGAGAACATACACCTTTTCTAGGTCACAAGACACAGGCGGATGGCCAGTTGTTGTTGTTAATTCAAGAAAGTTCTCTGTTGAGGCTTCCTGCCCCAGGAGGGGACAAACAAAACTGCCCACCCTCTGCTCTGGTCCCCACGATGGAGGCAGGGAGGCAGAGACACATGATATCCACATTGCAGATTCTCATAGCACTAGAAGTCGTGGCCCCCAAACAAAGCTGATTGTTGGGAGATCCAGGACAGAAAAAAGCATTTCGTTGTGGAGTGCGTAAATGAACTATGGAACTCACTGCCACTGAAGGCAGAGACGGCAACCAACTTAAAATCATGGAATTGCAGAGCTGAATGGTACCACAAGAGTCACCTAGTCCAGATCTTTGCAATGCAGGAATTCTTTGCCCAACGTGGTGCTCAAGCCAGTGACCCTTAGATTAAGACTATCATGCTCCACCCATTGAGCTGGGGACAAGACAAGGGGACAAATTCATGGAGCACTAGGCTGTGAAGCACAATGGCTCTGCTCTGCCTCCACACTCCAGAGGCAGAAGGCTTCTAAATCTCAGGTGATGGAAACTGCAAGGAGGGGGGAAGCTGGTTTTACACGCTGGTCCCGCTTGCAGGTGTCCCACGGGCGTCTGGGTGGCCCCTCTTGGGTGCTGGACCAAATGGGCCACTTTTTGTGTCCTTCCATGGGGTGAGTGGAAACTCACAGGGAAATGTATGATGACACACAAACATCACCAACATACTATAGGGGATGGAGCAAGGGGAGGTGGCCCTCAGGCAGGTGGGGGGCGGCAAAGGTGTCTTTATTTTGACATGTGCCACCACCCCGTGGGAAATGCAGGAAAAGGAGAGCAGGCTGCACCGGTCAGTAGTCGGCGGCCCTGATAGTGGAGCCAGGGAGAGTCCTGCCAGATCATTGAGGGGTCAATTCCACAGGCATTTGTTGTTCTAGCTCTTAGTATCCCAGGAGAGAAATCAGATGCAGCTGGTGCTGAAAAGACCCTCCTTGGGGGAGCATTGTGCATTTGGGGTGGGGCTGAGGAACACAGGGAGGGTGTCCTGCCAAATGTATAGGGCAGCCCAGCCCATGGGGCACCCTCCGGAAGCTGCCGGACTGCAGCTTCCATCCTCTCTGACCCCTGGCCATGCTGGATGGGTCAGAGGGGAGTTGGAGTCCAGCATTATCCAGAGGACACCCCATTTGCTGCCCCCGATATACAGAATCCAGCCTGTAAATACGGAACGTTAATGCATCAACCATAACACCTATAACTGGGCAGAAGCCCCACTCAATGCAAGGAGGTTTATTTCTGGCAACATGTGGAGATGGGGAGGCTGTATTTGCAGAGGGCATTTGAAGCTGACGCTGTTATATACTGAAGTTCTCACCCTGGGCCAGCAGGGGGATAGTGTAGATAGTTATGCAAATGAAGGATCGAAAGTGACTGGATAGTTCAGTGATTGGATAGTTTTAGAAAGTTGCAACACTTACGTTGTTCTGGAGCTAGCTCTATATGAGCAGGCTGACTGAGCTCTTCAGTTCAGTTCTGTTCCAGCTTACAAATAAAGAGCTGCTTTGGAAGAATCGCTGTGTCATCTGATATGTTCACCCACAACTTAACAGGCGCCCTCTCCAATTTCTTTTTAATTTTCTTCCCATCTGAGGTCTCCAGAGTAAGGAGCTATCCTGCCTGATGTGGGGGAAGGGGTTCATTTTTTAGTCCTCTATTAATCCAATAATGCATGCATTTTCACAGCTGCATAAGGTCTTGTGGGGAGAGGGAGGTTTCGTAGAATCGCAGAGTTGCGAGGGATCCTGAGGGTCATCTAGTCCCACCCCCTGCAGTGCAGGAAACCTTTGCCGAACGTGGGGCTCCAACCCACAACCCTGGGATTAAGAGTCTCGTGCTCTGCCAAATCAGACATCTCAAAAGGAAAACAAGACTGAAGGTGAGGAAAAGATGATTTATTGGGACTGTTAAAAGTGTGACTGTCTCTTTAAGAAGAAGCAAGCTGCAGAGGGAATTCTGGGGAAAGGAAGGAAAATGAATCTTCTCAAAGGGCCCTTGAAAAACTGCCCAAGGTTCTCCTGGTGGGTAAATGTTTTTTATATCAGTCACTCTGGTCTGGAGAGAAACTCCGGCTGGGCCTGAGAGGCAGATCTAGTCTCCTAAGGAGATACTGAGGTGGGTTTCAAAGTCATCCAGATAAAAGAAAGGGAGGAGGGTCTCTGCAGAGAACGAGGCTCCTGAGAACGTGTAGAGTTCGGCTCCTGAGTCAGCGTCAGAAAAAGACACACGTCCCCCTTCATAGTCCAGAGTCACCCGGATCCTCCTGGGCTTCTCCCTCAGGGACAGAAGAGAGGAACCAGGGGAAATGCAGGCCCAGGACTCCCCTCCCGACTTCCCCACAGCCCAGATCCCCCACTCAGGTCTAAAGGAGAAGCGGACCTTTCTCATCACAGACTTCCTGGCGACCCCCAAAGCCCACCATTCCCCACTTTCCACAGTGACTTCCCAGAAATGTCTGCCTGCTGTGAATCCCTCACGTCCCAACACACAAGGCCGTTTAATGAATCTCTCAGGGTTGTAAGGCAGGGCTTGAGGTCTGCCTCCCCATCTCACGCTTTTCCGATCCTTGGACAGGATGAGGCTGGGATGGGCTGTGTCTGGATCCAGAGTGACATTTGCTGTTGGGGAGAAGATGAGGGAAAGAGAAGAGAGGCAGAGTCAGCGGAGAGAGAGAGATGGACATCCTAATCCAAGAAACACCCGAAAAACCCAGATTCCCTTTCAGATCAAGGGGATTTATTTGCATCACATGCAAGACTGAGACTCCTCCTTGAGACTTTGATCAGAATAAATATCTTCTGGTTGGTTTTTAACTCAGTTTCCTTCACTTTCTTATATTCAATGTCCATTGTGCCTGCCCTCCTCTCAACCCAGGCATTTTCTAAGGGGAAAAACCACCCAGGAAACCTTTTACTCAGCTCTTTTGTGTTATCTAAGAGGAAAGAGAGGAGAATTGGAGGAGGCAGGAGAGGAGAGAAGCTGCTTTCCTCTGACAATCTCTGTGGGAATTGGCCTTTGGGAGCTCTGGGTTGGGCTGCGGGATGAGGACCCCCAGCAGTAATAATAATAATAATATCAACATTTGCATACTGCCCTTCATCTATAGGTCTGAGGGTGGTCCACAGCATAAAAATACAACACAAAACCACATATAGGCTTCCCCTCACTTTCGCGTGGGTTATGTACTGGGCCCTCGTGCACAAAAGTGAAAATCGTGTTAAGTGGGGAGCCTGTTTATTCCTGCTCTCCATCTCTCTCACCCACTTGGTCTCTCCTTCCTCCCAACCATCTTGGAAGTTTAGGCCTTGCCGCCAGGGAAGAGGAGGCAGGTGGCAGGGCAATTTTACAAAGGACTGCTTATTCCATGCTTCTCTTTGGGATTTAATATATACCATAAGACTAGTGCCCTGGGGGAAGCGGGGAATAACTCAAAAGGTTACCAGTTTGGGGCTGAGACAGTCATGATAGGCAAGTGTAGGGCTGCCCTATTTTGAAGAGCAAGAAAGAGGACACATTGGCCAACTTTGACTTTTAACCATGGATCGCTATGACGACTCTCATTTGAAATACCCCTACTATGAGTTTGGTTTAACTCTTAACTTCTTCTCCCCTTCTTTTATTTTCTCCAGAATTTTCCCTTTTTTCTCATTTTGAGATCTCTTTTTTATTGCATTCTGTTGAATCAAGAACCCTCTCATAACCGCTTTGCTTGCGTCCCAGATTGTTCTTTTTTCAACCGTGGTTCTCATATTTATTTCAAAATAGTCTTTCAAAGTCTTTTGGGCCTTCCTTACAATGTCTTGGTTTCTTAATAAGGTGTCATTCATCCTCCATCTAAAGGAACCGGTGGGTGTTAGTTTCATTTCCATCTTTACCGCATTATGGTCGGAGCAGGTTTTTGGGCAGATTTCCACCTTTTTTATCTTAGGTGCCAGACCTCTAGTTGTCCAAATTTGGTCGATCCTTGTCCATGTCATTTTGGCTTCAGAAAAGAACGTTCCTTCTCTACCTAGGTGGTTTTTGGTCCTCCAAATATCAATCAAGTCCATATTGTCAGTCAGTTCAAAAAAAGTTTTTGGTAGTCTGCCCTCTTTCGTTACAATCTGTCTTTGTGCTTTGTCCATATTCGTAGATACCACTCCATTCATGTCTCCCATCATAATAATGTTGTTATAGTCCATAAAGTCCATCAATGTCTCATGCAATTTCTTATAAAACTCCGATTTCCCCTCATTTGGTGCGTAAACTCCTAAAATCAAGAATTTCTCTCCTTGTGTTTGAATTTCAATTGCCAAGATTCTTCCCTGCTCGTCTTTAAAAAGAAATTTTGGTGATAGGCTTTCTTTTGCATAAATTGCCACTCCTCTCTTTTTAACCTTATCTGATGAGATAAATTCTTGGCCTAGTTTTTTGTTAATTAACACTTTTCTGTGCAGCCTAATCACGTGTGTTTCCTGCAAGCAGATTATGTCCAATTGTTCCTTTTTTAATAAATGAAAAACTTTCCTCCTCTTTTCAGGGGAATTCAAACCATGAATATTCCAGCTTAATAATTGCAGAGACATATTGAAGTAGTACTATTTTCCTCCTGTTGCTCCCAGAAGTGGCGTCTCTTTCTCAGAATCTTTCAATCCCCCAGGTGTGGGTGTTGGGCTTAATAATCCAGGTCCTAAGTCGCTTGGCTCTTCGATCCCTTTCTGAAGGTCTTCTCCGTAGTCCTTCAAAAATTTGTCCTTGTCTTCCACAGATTTAATTTTAACCTTTTCCCCTCTAAAAGTAAAGGATATCCCCTGGGGGAATTCCTCAAAAGAGATCTTAAGAGAAATTAAGTTATACCAGGTGCAATATATGAAATTGATTAATGAGGAAGTAGAATGGAAAATTAAACAAATGAGACAAAAGACTTTTGAGTCAGCCAATAAATGTGGGAAACTATTGGCGTGGCAGCTGAAAAAAAGACAGAAGTTAAATACGATTACAAATCTTGAGATTAATGGGAAAAATATACAGAACCCGGAGGAGATTAGAAGGTGTTTCCAGAGATATTTCAAACAACTTTATACGCAAGAGCCGCAGAAAGAAACTGAGATAGACCAATTTTTAAGAACCAATGGATTACAAAAAATATCTCCAGAAAATAAATTAAAACTGAATTATCAAATTACAGAACAAGAAATTGAAGGTGCCATTCAGAACATGCAATTGGGCAAATCTCCAGGACCGGACGGACTAACCTCCAAATATTATAGGACCTTGAAAGACTTTTTAATTCAACCATTAAAGGAGGTGTGTAATGAGATTTTGGAAGGGAAAAAGGCGCCTGAATCGTGGAAAGAAGCATACATCACATTGATACCTAAGACAGAAGCTGAAAAGACACAACTAAAGAACTACCGTCCCATCTCCCTTTTGAATGTGGATTACAAAATTTTTGCAGATATTTTAGCTAACAGACTTAAAAAGGTGTTAGCGGAAGTAATACATAAGGACCAGGCAGGCTTTCTTCCAGGCAGACATTTATCTGATAATACAAGGAATATAATTGACATTTTGGAGTTGTTGCAAATGAATATTAATACGAAAGCTGTGTTAGTATTTATTGATGCGGAGAAAGCCTTTGATAATATCTCTTGGAGTTTTATGAAGAAAAATTTGAAAGGGATGGGAGTGGGACAGGGGTTCGAAAATGGTATAGGAGCAATCTATTCAGAACAAAAAGCAAAATTGATTGTAAACAATGTGGTGACTGAAGATTTTATGATAGAAAAAGGAACACGTCAGGGTTGCCCTATCTCTCCATTATTATTTATCTCGGTCCTGGAGGTGCTGCTGAACATGATCAGAGGGGACCGGTCTATTAAAGGAATACAGGTCGGAGCCAAACAATATAAATTGAAAGCTTTTGCAGATGATTTGGTTTTGACTCTACAGGAGCCGGAATCTAGTATGAAAAGAGCTTTGGAATTGATTAAAGAATTTGGTCATGTGGCAGGATTTAGTTTAAATAAGTCAAAAACTAAAGTATTAGAGAAGAATTTAACTCCAATGGAAAAGGACAGGTTTCAGAATGAAACAGGTTTAACTGTGGTTAAGAAAGTGAAATACCTAGGGATTAATATGACTGCGAAAAATTTGAATTTATTTAAAGATAATTATGAGAAATGTTGGTCAGAAGTTAAAAAAGACTTAGAAATTTGGTCTAATTTGAAGCTTTCCTTGTTGGGTCGAATCGCAGCTATAAAGATGAATGTTTTGCCAAAAGTGTTATTTTTGTTTCAATCTTTGCAAATTTTGGACAAGATGGATTGTTTCAAGAGGTGGCAGAGAGATATTTCTAGATTTGTCTGGCAGGGCAAGAAACCCAGAATAAAGTTTAAAATTTTAACTGATGTAAAAGAAAGAGGTGGATTTGCCCTGCCAGACCTTAAATTGTATTATGAATCAGCAGCATTCTGCTGGTTAAAAGACTGGCTGCTTCTTGAGAACACGGATATTTTGGATTTAGAAGGCTTTAATAATGTTTTTGGGTGGCATGCATATCTGTGGTACGACAAGGTTAAAGCACATAAGGCATTTAAAAACCGTATTGTCAGGAAATCTCTGTTTAATGTCTGGACAAGATATAAAGATTTGCTGGAAAGTAAAACCCCAAGGTGGTTGTCACCTATGGAAGCTAAGTCCCAGAAAAAGCTCAATATGGAGGCCAAATGGCCAAAATATTGGGAAATTTTGGAACAAGAAGGTGACAGATTGAATCTGCAGAGTTTTGAGAAATTAAAAGACAAAGTGCGAGACTGGCTTCATTATTATCAAATAAGAGAGGCCTACAATTTGGACAAAAAAATTGGCTTCCAGGTGGAGAAATCGAAATTGGAAACAGAACTGTTAGAACCAAAAACTAAGATTTTGTCAAAGATGTATAACTTGCTGTTGAAATGGAATACACAGGATGAAACGGTTAAATCAGCAATGATTAAATGGGCGCAGGATATAGGTCATAACATTATGTTTGCTGACTGGGAGCAGTTGTGGACCACCGGTATGAAGTTTACGGCATGCATTGCCTTAAAGGAGAATATTATGAAAATGATTTACAGGTGGTACATGACCCCAGTTAAGCTTGCAAAAATTTATCACCTGCCTGACAATAAGTGTTGGAAATGTAAAGAAGCTGAGGGAACATTCTTTCACCTCTGGTGGACGTGCCCAAGGGTTAAGGCTTACTGGGAAACGATATATAATGAATTGAAGAAGGTATTTAAATTTACCTTTCCTAAGAAACCAGAGGCCTTCCTTTTGGGCATAGTTGGCCAATGGGTGCCAAAGAAAGACAGAACATTTTTTATGTATGCAACAACAGCAGCAAGAATACTTCTCGCCAAGTATTGGAAGACACAAGATCTACCCACCGTGGAAGAGTGGCAGATGCAAGTGATTGACTACATGGAGATGGCTGAAATGACTGGCAGAATCCGTGACCAGGGAGAAGAACTGATGGAACAGGACTGGAAAAAGTTTAAGGACTATTTACAAAAATACTGTAAAATGTTTGAGTGTTAATATGATGTGGGAAGTGAAGGTAACAGGGTTTGTGTGATTTGGTTAAATGTGAATGAAAAGAAGAATGCTAAAAAGGACAAGGGGTTATGAACAGAACATTATTATGTCATAGTATATAAGATGAGGTATGGGCTAAAACAATTGAAAAATTGAGACATAATATTTAGAAGAATATAAAATTAAGTATGGTTTAAATAAGGTTTTGAACTTGCTGAATTTGATTGGAATAAAGAGGAACACAAAAAAGGGGGATGTGAGGAGGTCAAGACAGAGGGGTATGGAATTCTATAAATTTAAGAAAGTGGATTTTTCTTTTTTCTTTTTTCCTATTTTTCTTCTTTTTGCTATATATTTTTGCTTTTTTGTTGTTTCTGTTTTCTATGTGAGCTTCATTTATGGAAATGATACATTTGAAATGATGAATCTTTTGATTTGTAAAATCTTAATAAACATTTATTTAAAAAAAATAAAAATGAAATACCCCTACTATATGTAGGCTGTAGTAGGTGTGATATATTGCTAGTAGCAATGCTCTTAACTTTCAACAAAAGAATAGTAAGAATACATATAGCTCCCTCACTTGCCACATGAAATATTTGGGCACATGTTCACATCTTTCTGAACGTAAGTGCGCACATAACAATTTATTAAACTGTTGAACATCTGCATGTGGACTCTCCTTAAGGGCAGGGGGATGTTAACTCTTGCCCTCCTGGACTCCTCCTCCAAGATCTTGTAGCTGAGCCAGCGTCCTTTTGGTTCAGCCACAAGAGAAGGGATTTTTACAGTATGTCGCTAGCTTAAGATGCTGCTCTGTTGTGATTCTCTGCTGCAGACTAGCCTAACCGGGTGCCTTAGATCTGACTCTAATGCAGGCATAGGCAACCTTGGCCTTCCAGATGTTTTGGGACTACAACTCCCATGATCCCTAGCTAACAGGACCAGTGGTCAGGGATGATGGGAATTGTAGTACCGAAACATTTGGAGGGCCGAGGTTGCCTATGCCTGCTCTAATGCAATATTAAAAATTTCATGGGTTCTTGTAAACCAAAAAACTGGACAAAAAAACTTGGGGACATTCTGCCAAATTTTAAAAATCTGCCCCGATACAAATGTTAAGAAATTTTGATCATGAAAATAGAAGACATGGCCAGGAAAAGGAGGACACATGGCAACCAGGCCTGAAAAAGGTCACATGATGGAAAAGCAACCCGACTCTCTCTAGCCAGGAGTAAAGCTCTTCCCTCCTCCGCCTGATCCTTCTGGGAAGTTTCTCTCTCCCCCTTCAAGTCCACCCTCTCTGCCTTTGTGGTACAAACAGCAGGGCTAAAGTCAAGCGGTGGATGGTTCTCAATTGTACAGAAGAGACTCTTGACCCCCCATGAAACACTAGTCCCCCCCCCCAAGAACTGAGGTCTCCATGTGAATTTTACCTCTCTGGAGACTTCTTAGTGACTGGACATCTGGGGAAGCAAAAAGAGAGGCTTAATGGTCTACACTGCAATAGTTCAAAGAATATCTTTTTACAAAACATCACCATAACATAGCATCTGTTGTTTCCTTATTTCAAGCAAAAGATCATAAAACCTTGTTCATAAAACAAGTAATTGAAAGACAACAACTGTAGGCCTAAGGAATTAAAACAACTAACCTGTTTAGCTGTGATTCCTGCATTGCAGGGGGTTGGACTAGATCAGGGGTCAGCAAACTTTTTCAGCAGGGGGCCGGTCCACAGTCCTCAGACCTTGTGGGGGGCCGAACTATATCTTTTTTGGGGGGGGGAATGAACAAAATCCTATGCCCCACAAATAACCCAGAGATGCATTTTAAATAAAAGGACACATTCTACTCATGTAAAAACACGCTGATTCCCAGACAGTCCGCGGGCGGGATTTAGAAGGAGATTGGGCCGGATCCAGCCCCCAGGCCTTAGTTTGCCTACCCATGGACTAGATGATCCTTGGGATCCCTTCAAACTCTACTATTCCATGATTCCATGGGGAAATCAGAAATGGTAAACCATACTAGAAAATGGCGGAATACAATCATTCAAAATCCATGAATAAAATGGGAATCTGTACTGAATGGCTGGAGGAAGGTTAACATCTGCGCCAAGTGAACTGGTGGGAAAAAGCTGCTGAAACCGGAATTTCCAAGCATGCTGACAAAGCAGAGGAAGAATCGGCAGAGCTTTACCCTGTAATTCAAAGGGTCTCATGCAATGGGAAGTCCTCCCTCCTGGAATGGGGCTGATCTCAAAAGCCCCAGAAGAACCTCTGCAGATTGTGTGGAGGGAAAACAAAACGCAGGGGAGGTTCCTTATACATGGGAACATGACAAGATGGACATTGGACTGACCCTGCAGGATCCTCCTTAAGGTTTTGTAAGATATTGTAAGGCTCTGAGGCTTTCCCCCCACAATTGAGCAGTATATCGATTTTATCAAAGAAAGCAAAATCTGAAACCAGGATACGAGTCTATAGGCAGGAATGGAACTCAGACTGGTGTGCAGGTTCTTTGTAGGGACAAGCTCTGCCCCCAATCCAAACCTTCAAACCCTCTCCCAGTTCATTCATGGGACAGACAAAGAGCCCAAACCCCTAGAGGACTGTTTCCCAGAGTTACGCCATTGATGGGGGTCCCCAAAATCTGCAGAACAGACGGTTTAACACCATGAAATATCAGTCCCCATCCCTCCTGTCAAATTGTTCCTCCCCTGGAAATTTACCTTTCTGAGTCTGTTTTTTGTATAACACAGCATCTGAGGAAGCAAAAAGCTATAAAGTGTAAGGGCAACACTCTTCCACCTGAAATAAATCTCCATACAAAAGTAACACTTCATAATGTAGCATCCTTGAATTGACTCCATTCAGAGCAGGAGAACCTCCAAAAGGACAACCCCAGATTTATGTAGACTGGTAACCAAAAGGAAAAGGAGGTTCCGTAGATGAAAACAGATACACTCTAGTTCAGGCTTCCTTTACAGGATCCAGCGTCACAATATACATGGGCCATTCTGGGGGACAGGAAATGAAGGCTGGAGCCCCAAGAAGGAAGGTATCCTGGGGTTACTCAATTCCATGCAGTAAGAGCCTGGCATGTTCAGTTCTAAAGAAATAATAGAATTCCCAGTGAGAAATCCTGGCAGCCAATTTTAATTACCTTTCCATTGTTTCATTGCATCCTCCACAAGGTGATTTAGATCACAGGATTCCAAGATCCTGTTCCTCAGTTCTGGAGGGAAAGGCAGTGGGTTCTCTGGACTCTCTCTTTTCTCATACCTGGTGAAAAGAAAAACAATGTCAGCCCATTCAAATCTGCAATTTCTGTTAAAGGAAAATAAAGGAATTGAGAGGAGGCCTAGAGAGACAGGCAGGCGCTGAGTGGGGAGTTTCTTCCTCACTACGGACTCCTCAGCCAGACCCCCAAGGGCCAAAACAGCAACCCCAGGCCTCTGAGTCTCCCCACTGGTGTCAAGTCAAAGAAGAAGCAGAATCATATGGTATTAAGGGGCAGGAATTGTCTGAGGGTGATGAAAGCGAAGCTAGATGTCCCCTTTCTCTAGATGTCCCCAGAGAAGGGGTGAGGAAGAAAAAAAGATTCACTTCTGTTGGGAAACAAGAAATGTTCCTTAAAACCTCTACTCTGAACCTGAGTGACACCTTGAATTGAAATACTGCAGCCGGAACATGGTCAAGAAAATAGCCAATTCCTGCTCCTTGGTGAGAAATCGCCCCCTCCCAAGGGGCTCTATGGGGCAAGAGTTTGCTTGGGTCAGGGTGGGGGGCCGGCAGAGTGACTAAACTGGTCAGTCTAGAAGGAAACAACTGAGGCAGGCACGTCCAACTCCCAAGAGACTGAGATCTCCTCACAGATAAAAAGACCAACTGTGATCTACCCATTGTCAAGTCCCAAAGAGGGGCCCCTGCTTTTACCTGTGAGATGCCTCAGGGAGTGAGTCCTACAGTCTCCCCCCTGCAGGGCCATGTCTGAGGTTCTTGCATCCCGGCCTCATGGAGTGATGCTAATGGAAATGAGCCAGATCCACTTACCTCTGCAAGGTCCTTCTCACATCCTAGAGGGGGAAAGAGAAGGGAATTCACTGCACACCACAGGCCAGACTAGGAAGACCCCCTCAGACCCTGGCCCTTGGATGCCAGTCTGCCTGGCACATGGCAAGGTTGTTGGTAGGGATGGTGGAATCAGCCAGTTTTGGTTTCTCACAGCTTTTATTTCTCCAATCTGAAATTATGAATTTTTCCAATATCAAGTTCTCCACATTTCCACATCAGTTTGCAATTATTGTTGAAAATCCTCATGAAAATTCACCAGCATTTAAGGGAATCTCATGTTTATGGATTCAATAGAAGATTCCACTCCATCTCTTGTCTTATACTGTAATTTATTAACTTTAATCCTGTTTGCATTGTGCAATTCAGACGTAAGTAAGCCTACAGGATAATCCTACCAGGGAACTGTCCCAAATTGTCTTCCATAGAAGTCCCCAAATTTCAAATTCTACTTTCCAACTAGAAATAAGAAAAGCACCTGCAGCATAAAATGCCTCCAAAGGGGTAATAAAACAGCTCCCAGTACGTTTCCCAGCACAATTCAAAGTGTTGGTGCTGACCTTTAAAGCCCTAAACGGCCTCGGTCCTGTATACTTAAAGGAGCATCTCCACCCCCATCGTTCTGCCCGGACACTGAGGTCCAGCGCCGAAGGCCTTCTGGCGGTTCCCTCACTGCGAGAAGTGAGGATACAGGGAACCAGGCAGAGGGCCTTCTCAGTAGTGGCACCTGCCCTGTGGAACACCCTCCCAGCAGATGTCAAGGCAATAAACAATTATTTTACTTTTAAAAGAAAACTGAAGGCGGCCCTTCTTAGGGAAGTTTTTAATGTCTGGTGCTGTATTGTTTTTAATATTCGGTAGGAAGCCGCTCAGAGTGGCTGGGGAAACCCAGCCAGATGGGCAGGATAAAAATTTTTTATTATTATTATTATTATTATTATTATTATTATTATTATTGTATAGCTCAGTGTTTCTTTGGGCTCCTCCACACTTCTGCTTTTCCTGTGCCCAGAAAACACGGGTCCAAGTGGTTTTGCCTTTGCCCTGCTGCTTTCCCTCAGGAAAAACCTGTTCCTTAGTTCAACATCGAAGCAAACGTCAATCCAGAGAAAACCAGGCTGAGGTTTGCTCTAATTCAGCAGTAGAGAGCAGCAGGTTTTCCTTGAGGAAAGGGGTGGGACAAGCAGCAGTCTGGATGAGTCCCTCTGTCTTGCTCTTTGGTCACTGTGACTGAGCACCATTTTGGGCCGCTCTGGATCCATTGTGAAGGGGATCAACCAAGAAGTTGTGGAGGGAAGTGGAAAAGAAGCTTGGTCAAGAGACTGGCTCATGTCAGAAGGAGGCCTGAACTCATCCTCGCTGAAGCCCAGCCCAGGGCAGGAAGGCAGCATTTTCAAGAAGAAGGAATTTGGAGACAAATCATCAGCAAAGAGCAGAAAACCACCTCCTGTTCCATCAAGAACACAGAAGAATCTCTAGTCTGCATTCAGGTGAGTTAAGCATCCCAGGTCTCTTGGGACTTCCTGTCCATTACATACCTGACTGGAGGCTCCATCATCTGAGCCCCTGCGCTCCTTGTATACATGAAAGGGACACATAAAGGATGGGAGGCAGCCTTTTCCTGGAGCCTTGGGCTTTTCCTGCCACCGTCTTACCTGCAGGAGTTCAGTCGCTGGCTGCTGACGCTTCTCCTCCATCTCCTGGATGATCCTCTCAAGAGAGGAGAGTTTCCTGGAGAGTCTGGCCAGCTGCTCATTCCTTCTCCCTGCAATCTCCTTCTCCACCTCTTCTATATGATTCAGCAGACCTTTTTCTTGTTCTTCCAGGAACTGGCGCAGTTCTCTGAACTTCTCCACAATCTTCAGCCTCTCTGTTTCTGTTAATTTCTGCAAGAAAAGAGGAGGTCTGAGTGTGTTTGGTGCTTAGCCTCGAAACAGCAGAAAGAAAATTATGAGAATTCCACAGGGAGGACACTTCTGATTTTTCTATAGACATGAAACCTTCAGTGGCTAAAGAAGTAAACCTTTATTTTGAGGGGAGGCCCTCTCCATTGCTGTTTCTGTTGATGTCTATTTTGCAGACGGATACAGCCTAAAGGAAGGAGCTCTTTTTTCCTAGCCATGGATTTTCCATGCATGTTTTGGGGCATGGCATAACCAGAGTTCTAAGCTGTTCAGAGAACATCCAGGGACATAAAACACCCCTCAGTTTAGACTGGGGCCATTTAGGTGTTGGATGGAACAGAAACAGAGGAGAACAAAGTGCAGAGTTCATCCCCATAGCTCCCCTGTTTTCTTTAAAGGTTTTAAAAAGCCTGAGTTTCCTAAAAATGAACAAGAAAGCACATTTAGAATTCAGTTCTTTAGTACTATTTATGGTAAATCAGGATTTGGATTAAATTGCTTCCACCCTTTCAGCTCACAAGTCCTCAGGCTTCTCCTTGACTGCTATTCACATAATAAATGACAAGGGGAAATAATCTCCATTTAGCTGCATTCAAAGGTGAACTTACCTAATTCACTATTGCTGAGAAAATATGGAGACCAAAACAGAGCTTTAAAATTCTGATATTTTCAAGCTTGACCCAGCCAGGTAATATTCACAAAAAATGTATTTATGAGGGTAAAGTACAGATCAAAATATTTATACAAGGAGGTAGCTACCCTAACATCTGATTCATTTTCAGAACAGTAAATTAATAAACAGGCTGATATGAAAAATGAGAAATGAGGAGAAGCTGAAATGGGCAGATTTCCCCATCACTTCTCAGTCCTGACTCGATTCTTCTTCTTCTTCTTTATTGAATTTATATACTGCCCTATACCTGGAGGTCTCAAGTACTTGTTCCCTGTCTAGTAACAACAGAGACACTTACCAGGAGGTCTTTGCTTTCCTTGTCCAGATCTGCTTGATGGGCCAGAATTTCCCCTCTCTCTTTCCTCAGAATCTCCAGGTGGTGACAGATCTCTCCCTAAAGAGAAAAGGAAAAATTCAGCTTTGATTGAGACACACAGAGAAATTAAAATCATAATGGCTTCTTGCGCCCAGTGGCCTTGCTAGAATAGCAAAGTAATTTACTGGTGGAAATAAAAGTACAGAGGTTTTCAGCCTTTTTGGGTCCACGGCTCCATGGATCAACTACCCTGTGGGGCTCAGGTCCCCCCTTGCCTGCAGAGCTGGCAGCCCCTCACCTTTTCTCAAACACCCTCCCTTGCGGAGTGATCTCTCAGCCTCCTCTCCTTTCCTTGGCGGTCCCAGCCTGACTTCTCACCTTGAGGTCTCAGGGAGAAGTGGAAAGAGGAGGAGGAAGGGCTAAGGCAGGATCCAAGCTGGGATGTACCATTCTAGCATCAATGAGATAGTGAGGTCAGCCCAAGAGGCGAGAGATGCAGGGATAGACCAGAGCGTCTCAAAATTTGGGGTGGGAGGAGATCCTCAGCCCCCCCCCAAAAAAACCTCATTGCAGAGGCTCCACATCACCCCCAGAATAAGCCACCAGTAGGTGCTTCCACTCCCAAATCTGCTTCCAACAGATACTTGGGGGGTGGGATCCTGCACCATCTGGTCAATTCCTGGCTAACAGTCCCCGCCCGCCCCCCCCCCCAGCTGATCCCTTGCTGCTCTCTGTTTTGCAGGGCATTGAGGAGGAATCCTGGTAACCAAAGGAGACATGTACTTAGTTGTCTATGTGCCATTTACATTTCTACTGTTCTAAATATGTACAAAGCAGCCTTGCTGGGGGATGTGGACGAGGTTAACCCTTTCTCTCCCTGCCAAGGTCCCAGTTCAAATCTTTGAAGCTGCTGTGAGTATTTCAAGATCCCCTTGTCCCCCTGGCAGAGAGAAAGACTTCAACTCCCCCCTCCAGCCATCCCAGGAGCCCTCAGGCTTCCCCTGGGCTGCTTCCAAGGCGATAAACAACGACCAATCAATGCCATGCCTACTTTGGACCTGAGAAGTAAAAAGAAAACCTCCCAAGAAGAATCCACAGCTATTTATTTCTCCCCCTCCAGATCCATGGATCTCCTACCTTGTATTCCTCCAAAGCCTCTTCCAGAGGAATCACCTTGTGATTTTCATGTTCCTTTGATTTGTCACACACCAGGCAGATGTGGGCTTCATGGACTTTGCAGAAGAGTTTCAGGGGCTCCTGGTGCTTCTCACAGACTCCTCCTTTCCCTCCTTCCTCCTTTCCCTCTTGAAGGCTGAGATTCTTCGCTATTTCCACCATATTAGCCAGTTGCCGATTGGAGACGAGGCTCCTTCTCCGGACTCTTTCCCTGCACTGAGGGCAGGAAGCCTCTGCCTCCGATTCCCCCCAGAACAGGATCAGGCAGGATCGGCAGAAGTTGTGCCCACACTCTGGGACGGTCACTGGATCCTTGAAGTAATCCAGGCAGATGGAGCAAGTGGCTTCATCACGGAGACGCTGGATGTGACCCCCTGCAGCAGCCATGGCTCCCTCGTGCTGAAGACCAGACTTAAGTTTCGCTTTTTCAGTTTTCAGCCACTGGGAGTTTCCCTTCCTGGAAATGACTCAGTGATCATGTGATCTTTATTTATTTATTTTTAAAAAATGTCTCCGGGTTTTTGCAATTGCTGAATGTTTTCTCAAGTAGCAGACAATGCTTCTGGATTGCTTCCCATGCTTTTGCTTACACACAAACACACACGTACCTAGTAAGTTGTGGTATTCATACTGCAACAATTTTCATTCATAGGCTTCCTTGTCATTTTTGAATTGGGAGAAAATCTGCTTCTGCCCTAAATGGACAGGAGTTCTGATTTAGCAAGTGGGACTTGATTCCGTCAAGAGAACTCCTAAAAATCTGGTTGCTAGTTCTAACTTTATCCCCTTTTAGCATGCTGGCAAAGAACTTCAGATTGAAACAGACGCTTTCAGCCTTGCCCACCTGGTGCCCTCTGTTTCCTTAAGACTACAGCTCCCATCATCCCTGGCCAGGACATCTGCAGGTATGGTTGGGAAGACCTTGCAGAGCCACTGGCAGTCAGTGGAGGCAAGACTGACCTCGATGGACCTGGCAGAAGGCACCATCTGCATGGTGGCAGCCCAGTTATGGAGTTCCTTCCCTAGATATGGCGTTCCTTCCCTAGATATGAATGCCTGGTATGACTTGGCTATTATTATTAATCGATATTACTACACAGTGTAAAGTCTTCCTATTTTCCTAATAAAGTGTGGTGTCTTCCAATGGCTGAAAACACTGGAGGGCTTTAACAAGGGATTAGATACAATTCCTGGAGGATAAGATTTTGGTAGGGGACGCGGGTGGCGCTGTGGGTTAAACCACAGGGTCTAGGGCTTGCCGATCAGAAGGTTGGCAGTTCGAATCCCCACGACGGGATGAGCTCCCATTGCTCAGTCCCTGCTCCTGCCAACCTAGCAGTTCGAAAGCACCTCAAAGTGCTTCACAAGATGGTTGGGAAAGCTTTGCAGAGCCACTGCCAGTCAATGGAGGCATACTGACCTCGATGGACCTGGCAGAAGGCACCATCTGCATGGTGGCAGCCCAGTTATGGCATTCCTTCCCTAGATATGAATGCCTGGTATGACTTGGCTATTATTATTAATCAATATTACTATACAGTGTAAAGTATTCCTATATTCCTAATAAAGTGTGGTGCCTTCCAATGGCTGAAAAACATGGAGGGCTTTAACAGGGGATTAGATACAATTCCTGGAGGATAAGACTTTGGTAGGGGATGCGGGTGGTGCTGTGGGTTAAAGCACAGGGTCTAGGGCTTGCCGATCAGAAGGTTGGCACTTCGAATCCCCACGATGGGGTGAGCTCCCGTTGCTCAGTCCCTGCTCCTGCCAACCTAGCAGTTCGAAAGCACGTCAAAGTGCAAGTAGATAAATAGGTACCGCTCCGGCGGGAAAGTAAACGGCGTTTCCGTGTGCTGCTCTGTTTCGCCAGAAGCGGCTTAGTCATGCTGGCCACATGACCCGGAAGCTGGACGCCGGCTCCCTCGGCCAATAAAGCGAGATGAGCGCCACAACCCCAGAGTCGGCCACGACTGGACCTAATGGTCAGGGGTCCCTTTACCTTTACCTGAAGACTTTGGATGGTTATATGCTCTGCCTCTGTGGCTAGAAGCAGTAATCCTCCTGAATAGCAGCTGCTGGAGCCTCCAGGAGGGGCTCTTATTCCCAGGTCCTGCTTAGGGGTTTCCCACACACATAATGTTTAAAAAATGTTTTTGGTTTCACCTGCAGGTAAAAGGAGAGAGATCAAGATGGAGATTTCCCACCAAGGGAAGCTGTGCCAGAGGGAATATCCCTAAGGAACATTCCTTTGTTAGCTGAGATTGCAGAGCAAAAGCGTGAGTCCAAAGGACACCAGGGAGCAAATGAACGCAACCATCACCCAGTAGTCCAGTTGCCTTTCGTGAAAGCCCAGTGCACTTTGGAGCAGAAAAGCCCTTCTCCTCAAATCCTGGGAGGAACGGCCAGCACAGTTTGCGTCTGGGGAGGCTGAATGCCAAAGAACATCCTCATGAATGCTCCATGTGTGGGGAGAGCTTCCAGCGAGGATCCGCCCTGACTGAGCAGCAGAGGATGCACATGGGAGAGGAAGCGTACAAATGGTCCTTTCCCCAGTGAGAGATCTGGGTGCGCCATCAGAGAGGCCTCATGGAAGAGAAACCACACAAGTGCTCCCACTGTGGGGAAAGCTTCAGCCAGAGGACCAGTTTGAGAGTCACCTGCAAACCCACACGGGAGAGAGGTCTCACGAATTCTAGGACTGCGGGAAAAGCTTTTCCCGGAGAGATACGTTACTCAAACCCCGGAGAACCCACACAGGGGGGGCAGCCGGACGAGTGCCATGATTGTGGGAGAAACTTCAAGCACCCATGCAACTTAGTTGAACATCGAAAGACGCACACAGGGGAGAAACCCCACCGAGTGTGGGGCAAGTTTCCATCATCCTTGTAGGTTGATTGACTATCAGAACATCCACACAGGAGAGAAGCCTCACAAATGCCCTGAGTGCAGGAAAAACTTTTCTCCGTGAGATACGCTGATCAAACACCAAAGGACCTACGCGAAGGAGAAACCTTATGAATGCCCCGAGTGTGGGAAAAGCTTCATTCAGAAGGAGGCATTAATCGGACACCAGATAATTCATTTAGGGAATACGTCCAGCTAATATTCTTGAAAAGTGCCACATTCCACAGAAAAAAGAGGGAGAAATGTTGGTTACATCCTGATTTGCAGTGGAGAACATACACCTTTTCTAGGTCACAAGACACAGGCGGATGGCCAGTTGTTGTTGTTAATTCAAGAAAGTTCTCTGTTGAGGCTTCCTGCCCCAGGAGGGGACAAACAAAACTGCCCACCCTCTGCTCTGGTCCCCACGATGGAGGCAGGGAGACAGAGACACATGATATCCACGTTGCAGATTCTCATAGCACTAGAAGTCGTGGCCCCCAAACAAAGCTGATTGTTGGGAGATCCAGGACAGAAAAAAGCATTTCGTTGTGGAGTGCGTAAATGAACTATGGAACTCACTGCCACTGAAGGCAGAGACGGCAACCAACTTAAAATCATGGAATTGCAGAGCTGAATGGTACCACAAGAGTCACCTAGTCCAGATCTTTGCAATGCAGGAATTCTTTGCCCAACGTGGTGCTCAAGCCAGTGACCCTTAGATTAAGACTATCATGCTCCACCCATTGAGCTGGGGACAAGACAAGGGGACAAATTCATGGAGCACTAGGCTGTGAAGCACAATGGCTCTGCTCTGCCTCCACACTCCAGAGGCAGAAGGCTTCTAAATCTCAGGTGATGGAAACTGCAAGGAGGGGGGAAGCTGGTTTTACACGCTGGTCCCGCTTGCAGGTGTCCCACGGGCGTCTGGGTGGCCCCTCTTGGGTGCTGGACCAAATGGGCCACTTTTTGTGTCCTTCCATGGGGTGAGTGGAAACTCACAGGGAAATGTATGATGACACACAAACATCACCAACATACTATAGGGGATGGAGCAAGGGGAGGTGGCCCTCAGGCAGGTGGGGGGCGGCAAAGGTGTCTTTATTTTGACATGTGCCACCACCCCGTGGGAAATGCAGGAAAAGGAGAGCAGGCTGCACCGGTCAGTAGTCGGCGGCCCTGATAGTGGAGCCAGGGAGAGTCCTGCCAGATCATTGAGGGGTCAATTCCACAGGCATTTGTTGTTCTAGCTCTTAGTATCCCAGGAGAGAAATCAGATGCAGCTGGTGCTGAAAAGACCCTCCTTGGGGGAGCATTGTGCATTTGGGGTGGGGCTGAGGAACACAGGGAGGGTGTCCTGCCAAATGTATAGGGCAGCCCAGCCCATGGGGCACCCTCCGGAAGCTGCCGGACTGCAGCTTCCATCCTCTCTGACCCCTGGCCATGCTGGATGGGTCAGAGGGGAGTTGGAGTCCAGCATTATCCAGAGGACACCCCATTTGCTGCCCCCGATATACAGAATCCAGCCTGTAAATACGGAACGTTAATGCATCAACCATAACACCTATAACTGGGCAGAAGCCCCACTCAATGCAAGGAGGTTTATTTCTGGCAACATGTGGAGATGGGGAGGCTGTATTTGCAGAGGGCATTTGAAGCTGACGCTGTTATATACTGAAGTTCTCACCCTGGGCCAGCAGGGGGATACTGTAGATAGTTATGCAAATGAAGGATCGAAAGTGACGTTCAGTGATTGGATAGTTTTAGAAAGTTGCAACACTTACATTGTTCTGGAGCTAGCTCTATATGAGCAGGCTGACTGAGCTCTTCAGTTCAGTTCTGTTCCAGCTTACAAATAAAGAGCTGCTTTGGAAGAATCGCTTTGTCATCTGATATGTTCACCCACAACTTAACAGGCGCCCTCTCCAATTTCTTTTTAATTTTCTTCCCATCTGAGGTCTCCAGAGTAAGGAGCTATCCTGCCTGATGTGGGGGAAGGGGTTCATTTTTTAGTCCTCTATTAATCCAATAATGCATGCATTTTCACAGCTGCATAAGGTCTTGTGGGGAGAGGGAGGTTTCGTAGAATCGCAGAGTTGCGAGGGATCCTGAGGGTCATCTAGTCCCACCCCCTGCAGTGCAGGAAACCTTTGCCGAACGTGGGGCTCCAACCCACAACCCTGGGATTAAGAGTCTCGTGCTCTGCCAAATCAGACATCTCAAAAGGAAAACAAGACTGAAGGTGAGGAAAAGATGATTTATTGGGACTGTTAAAAGTGTGACTGTCTCTTTAAGAAGAAGCAAGCTGCAGAGGGAATTCTGGGGAAAGGAAGGAAAATGAATCTTCTCAAAGGGCCCTTGAAAAACTGCCCAAGGTTCTCCTGGTGGGTAAATGTTTTTTATATCAGTCACTCTGGTCTGGAGAGAAACTCCGGCTGGGCCTGAGAGGCAGATCTAGTCTCCTAAGGAGATACTGAGGTGGGTTTCAAAGTCATCCAGATAAAAGAAAGGGAGGAGGGTCTCTGCAGAGAACGAGGCTCCTGAGAACGTGTAGAGTTCGGCTCCTGAGTCAGCGTCAGAAAAAGACACACGTCCCCCTTCATAGTCCAGAGTCACCCGGATCCTCCTGGGCTTCTCCCTCAGGGACAGAAGAGAGGAACCAGGGGAAATGCAGGCCCAGGACTCCCCTCCCGACTTCCCCACAGCCCAGATCCCCCACTCAGGTCTAAAGGAGAAGCGGACCTTTCTCATCACAGACTTCCTGGCGACCCCCAAAGCCCACCATTCCCCACTTTCCACAGTGACTTCCCAGAAATGTCTGCCTGCTGTGAATCCCTCACGTCCCAACACACAAGGCCGTTTAATGAATCTCTCAGGATTGTAAGGCAGGGCTTGAGGTCTGCCTCCCCATCTCACGCTTTTCCCATCCTTGGACAGGATGAGCCGGGGATGGGCTGTGTCTGGATCCAGAGTGACATTTGCTGTTGGGGAGAAGATGAGGGAAAGAGAAGAGAGGCAGAGTCAGCGGAGAGAGAGAGATGGACATCCTAATCCAAGAAACACCCGAAAAACCCAGATTCCCTTTCAGATCAAGGGGATTTATTTGCATCACATGCAAGACTGAGACTCCTCCTTGAGACTTTGATCAGAATAAATATCTTCTGGTTGGTTTTTAACTCAGTTTCCTTCACTTTCTTATATTCAATGTCCATTGTGCCTGCCCTCCTCTCAACCCAGGCATTTTCTAAGGGGAAAAACCACCCAGGAAACCTTTTACTCAGCTCTTTTGTGTTATCTAAGAGGAAAGAGAGGAGAATTGGAGGAGGCAGGAGAGGAGAGAAGCTGCTTTCCTCTGACAATCTCTGTGGGAATTGGCCTTTGGGAGCTCTGGGTTGGGCTGCGGGATGAGGACCCCCAGCAGTAATAATAATAATAATATCAACATTTGCATACTGCCCTTCATCTATAGGTCTGAGGGTGGTCCACAGCATAAAAATACAACACAAAACCACATATAGGCTTCCCCTCACTTTCGCGTGGGTTATGTACTGGGCCCTCGTGCACAAAAGTGAAAATCGTGTTAAGTGGGGAGCCTGTTTATTCCTGCTCTCCATCTCTCTCACCCACTTGGTCTCTCCTTCCTCCCAACCATCTTGGAAGTTTAGGCCTTGCCGCCAGGGAAGAGGAGGCAGGTGGCAGGGCAATTTTACAAAGGACTGCTTATTCCATGCTTCTCTTTGGGATTTAATATATACCATAAGACTAGTGCCCTGGGGGAAGCGGGGAATAACTCAAAAGGTTACCAGTTTGGGGCTGAGACAGTCATGATAGGCAAGTGTAGGGCTGCCCTATTTTGAAGAGCAAGAAAGAGGACACATTGGCCAACTTCGATTTTTAACCATGGATCACTATGATGACTCTCATTTTAAATACCCCTACTATATGTAGGCTATAGAAGCTGTGAGATATTGCTAGTAGCAATGTTCTTAACTTTCAACAACAAAAGAATAGTAAGAATACATATTGTTCCCTCACTTGCCACATGAAATATTTGGGCTCATGTTCACATCTTTCTGAATGTAAGTGTGCACAGAACAATTTATTAAACTGTTAAACATCTGCATGTGGACTCTCCTTAAGGGCAGGGGGGCTTAACTCTTGCCCTCCCGGACTCCTTCTCCAATATCTTGTAGCTGAGCCAGCATCCTTTTAGTTCAGCCACAAGAGAAGGGATTTTTACAGTATGTCGCTAGCTTAAGATGCTGCTCTGTTGTGATTCTCTGCTGCAGATTAGCCTAACCGGGTGCCTTAGATCTGACTCTAATGCAGGCATCGCCAACCTCGGCCCTCCACATGTTTTGGGACTACAACTCCTAGCTAACAGGACCAGTGGTCAGGGATGATGGGAATTGTAGTACCGAAACATTTGGAGGGCCGAGGTTGCCTATGCCTGCTCTAATGCAATATTAAAAATTTCATGGGTTCTTGTAAACCAAAAAAACTGGACAAAAAAACTTGGGGACATTCTGCCAAATTTTAAAAATCTGCCCCGATACAAATGTTAAGAAATTTTGATCATGAAAATAGAAGACATGGCCAGGAAAAGGAGGACACATGGCAACCAGGCCTGGAAAAGGTCACATGATGGAAAAGCAACCCGACTCTCTCCAGCCAGGAGTAAAGCTCTTCCCGCCTCCGCCTGATCCTTCTGGGAAGTTTCTCTCTCCCCCTTCAAGTCCACCCTCTCTGCCTTTGTGGTACAAACAGCAGGGCTAAAGTCAAGCGGTGGATGGTTCTCAATTGTACAGAAGAGACTCTTGACCCCCCATGAAACACTAGTCCCCCCCCCCAAGAACTGAGGTCTCCATGTGAATTTTACCTCTCTGGAGACTTCTTAGTGACTGGACATCTGGGGAAGCAAAAAGAGAGGCTTAATGGTCTACACTGCAAGAAAATCTTTTTACAAAACATCACCATAACATAGCATCTGTTGTTTCCTTATTTCAAGCAAAAGATCATAAAACCTTGTTCATAAAACAAGTAATTGAAAGACAACAACTGTAGGCCTAAGGAATTAAAACAACTAACCTGTTTAGCTGTGATTCCTGCATTGCAGGGGGTTGGACTAGAACAGGGGTCAGCAAACTTTTTCAGCAGGGGGCCGGTCCACAGTCCTCAGACCTTGTGGGGGGCCGAACTATATCTTTTTTTTTGGGGGGGGAATGAACAAAATCCTATGCCCCACAAATAACCCAGAGATGCATTTTAAATAAAAGGACACATTCTACTCATGTAAAAACACGCTGATTCCCAGACAGTCCGCGGGCGGGATTTAGAAGGAGATTGGGCCGGATCCAGCCCCCAGGCCTTAGTTTGCCTACCCATGGACTAGATGATCCTTGGGATCCCTTCAAACTCTACTATTCCATGATTCCATGGGGAAATCAGAAATGGTAAACCATACTAGAAAATGGCGGAATACAATCATTCAAAATCCATGAATAAAATGGGAATCTGTACTGAATGGCTGGAGGAAGGTTAACATCTGCGCCAAGTGAACTGGTGGGAAAAAGCTGCTGAAACCGGAATTTCCAAGCATGCTGACAAAGCAGAGGAAGAATCGGCAGAGCTTTACCCTGTAATTCAAAGGGTCTCATGCAGTTGGAAGTCCTCCCTCCTGGAATGGGGCTGATCTCAAAAGCCCCAAAAGAACCTCTCCAGATTGTGTGGAGGGAAAACAACACGCAAGGGAGATTCCTTATACATGAGAACATGACAAGATGGACATTGGACTGACCCTGCAGGATCCTCCTTAAGGTTTTGTAAGATATTGTAAGGCTCTGAGGCTTTTCCCCCACAATTGAGCAGTATATCGATTTTATCAAAGAAAGCAAAATCTGTAAAATCGAGGGTGAAACCAGGATACTAGTCTATAGGCAGGAATGGAACTCAGACTGGTGTGCAGGTTCTTCACAGGGACAAGCTCTGCCCCCAATCCAAGCCTTCAAACCCTCTCCCAGTTCATTCATGGGACAGACAAAGAGCCCAAACCCCCTAGAGGACTGTTTCCCAGAGTTACGCCATTGATGGGGGTCCCAAAGTCTGCAGAACAGACGGTTTAACACCATGAAATATCAGTCCCCATCCCTCCTGTCAAATTGTTCCTCCCCTGGAAATTTACCTTTCTGAGTCTGTTTTTTGTATAACACAGCATCTGAGGAAGCAAAAAGCTATAAAGTGTAAGGGCAACACTCTTCCACCTGAAATAAATCTCCATACAAAAGTAACACTTCATAATGTAGCATCCTTGAATTGACTCCATTCAGAGCAGGAGAACCTCTAAAAGGACAACCCCAGATTTATGTAGACTGGTAACCAAAAGGAAAAGGAGGTTCCGTAGAATTGAAAAGAGATACACTCTGATTCAGGCTTTCTTTACAGGATTCAGCGTCACAATATACATGGGCCATTCTGGGGGACAGGAAATGAAGGCTGGAGCCCCAAGAAGGAAGGTATCCTGGGGTTACTCAATTCCATGCAGTAAGAGCCTGGCATGTTCAGTTCTGAAGAAATAATAGAATTCCCAGTGAGAAATCCTGGCAGCCAATTTTAATTACCTTTCCATTGTTTCATTGCATCCTCCACAAGGTGATTTAGATCACAGGATTCCAAGATCCTGTTCCTCAGTTCTGGAGGGAAAGGCAGTGGGTTCTCTGGACTCTCTCTTTTCTCATACCTGGTGGAAAGAAAAACAAGGTCAGCCCATTCAAATCTGCAATTTCTGTTAAAGGAAAAGAAAGGAATTGAGAGGAGGCCTAGAGAGACAGGCAGGCGCTGAGTGGGGAGTTTCTTCCTCACTACGGACTCCTCAGCCAGACCCCCAAGGGCCAAAACAGCAACCCCAGGCCTCTGAGTCTCCCCACTGGTGTCAATTCAAAGAAGCAGCAGAATCATATGGTATCAAGGGGCAGGAATTGTCTGAGGGTGGTGACAGCACAGCACACATTTCCTTTCTCTAGATGTCCCCAGAGAAGGGGTGAGGAAGAAAACGAGATGCACTTTTGTTGGGAAACAAGAAATGTTCCTTAAAACCTCTACTCTGAACCTGAGTGACACCTTGAATTGAAATACTGCAGCCGGAACATGGTCAAGAAAATAGCCAATTCCTGCTCCTTGGTGAGAAATCGCCCCCTCCCAAGGGGCTCTATGGGGCAAGAGTTTGCTTGGGTCAGGGTGGGGGGCCGGCAGAGTGACTAAACTGGTCAGTCTAGAAGGAAACAGCTAAGGCAGGCACGTCCAACTCCCAAGAGACTGAGATCTCCTCACAGTATAAAATGACCAACTGTGATCTACCCATTGTCAAGTCCCAAAGAGGGGGCCCTGCTTTTACCTGTGAGATGCCTCAGGGAGTGAGTCCTACAGTCTCCCCCCTGCAGCCCCTGGGGGGCCATGTCTGAGGTTCCTGCATCTCAGCTTCAAAGAGTGATGCTAATGGAAACGAGCCAGATCCACTTACCTCTGCAAGGTGCTTCTCACATCCTAGAGGGGAAAAGAGAAGGGAATTCACTGCACCCCACAGGCCAGACTAGGAAGACCCCCTCAGACCCTGGCCCTCGGATGCCAGTCTGCCTGGCACATGGCAAGGTTGTGGGCAGGGATGGTGGAATCAGCCAGTTTTGGTTTCTCACAGCTTTTATTTCTCCAATCTGAAATTATGAATTTTTCCAATATCAAGTTCTCCACATTTCCACATCAGTTTGCAATTATTGTTGAAAATCCTCAGGAAAATTCACCAGCATTTAAGGGAATCTCATGTTTATGGATTCAATAGAAGATTCCACTCCATCTCTTGTCTTATACTGTAATTTATTAACTTTAATCCTGTTTGCATTGTGCAATTCAGACGTAAGTAAGCCTACAGGATAATCCTACCAGGGAACTGTCCCAAATTGTCTTCCATAGAAGTCCCCAAATTTCAAATTCTACTTTCCAACTAGAAATAAGAAAAGCACCTGCAGCATAAAATGCCTCCAAAGGGGTAATAAAACAGCTCCCAGTACGTTTCCCAGCACAATTCAAAGTGTTGGTGCTGACCTTTAAAGCCCTAAACGGCCTCGGTCCTGTATACTTAAAGGAGCATCTCCACCCCCATCGTTCTGCCCGGACACTGAGGTCCAGCGCCGAAGGCCTTCTGGCGGTTCCCTCACTGCGAGAAGTGAGGATACAGGGAACCAGGCAGAGGGCCTTCTCAGTAGTGGCACCTGCCCTGTGGAACACCCTCCCAGCAGATGTCAAGGCAATAAACAATTATTTTACTTTTAAAAGAAAACTGAAGGCGGCCCTTCTTAGGGAAGTTTTTAATGTCTGGTGCTGTATTGTTTTTAATATTCGGTAGGAAGCCGCTCAGAGTGGCTGGGGAAACCCAGCCAGATGGGCAGGATAAAAATTTTTTATTATTATTATTATTATTATTATTATTATTATTATTATTGTATAGCTCAGTGTTTCTTTGGGCTCCTCCACACTTCTGCTTTTCCTGTGCCCAGAAAACACGGGTCCAAGTGGTTTTGCCTTTGCCCTGCTGCTTTCCCTCAGGAAAAACCTGTTCCTTAGTTCAACATCGAAGCAAACGTCAATCCAGAGAAAACCAGGCTGAGGTTTGCTCTAATTCAGCAGTAGAGAGCAGCAGGTTTTCCTTGAGGAAAGGGGTGGGACAAGCAGCAGTCTGGATGAGTCCCTCTGTCTTGCTCTTTGGTCACTGTGACTGAGCACCATTTTGGGCCGCTCTGGATCCATTGTGAAGGGGATCAACCAAGAAGTTGTGGAGGGAAGTGGAAAAGAAGCTTGGTCAAGAGACTGGCTCATGTCAGAAGGAGGCCTGAACTCATCCTCGCTGAAGCCCAGCCCAGGGCAGGAAGGCAGCATTTTCAAGAAGAAGGAATTTGGAGACAAATCATCAGCAAAGAGCAGAAAACCACCTCCTGTTCCATCAAGAACACAGAAGAATCTCTAGTCTGCATTCAGGTGAGTTAAGCATCCCAGGTCTCTTGGGACTTCCTGTCCATTACATACCTGACTGGAGGCTCCATCATCTGAGCCCCTGCGCTCCTTGTATACATGAAAGGGACACATAAAGGATGGGAGGCAGCCTTTTCCTGGAGCCTTGGGCTTTTCCTGCCACCGTCTTACCTGCAGGAGTTCAGTCGCTGGCTGCTGACGCTTCTCCTCCATCTCCTGGATGATCCTCTCAAGAGAGGAGAGTTTCCTGGAGAGTCTGGCCAGCTGCTCATTCCTTCTCCCTGCAATCTCCTTCTCCACCTCTTCTATATGATTCAGCAGACCTTTTTCTTGTTCTTCCAGGAACTGGCGCAGTTCTCTGAACTTCTCCACAATCTTCAGCCTCTCTGTTTCTGTTAATTTCTGCAAGAAAAGAGGAGGTCTGAGTGTGTTTGGTGCTTAGCCTCGAAACAGCAGAAAGAAAATTATGAGAATTCCACAGGGAGGACACTTCTGATTTTTCTATAGACATGAAACCTTCAGTGGCTAAAGAAGTAAACCTTTATTTTGAGGGGAGGCCCTCTCCATTGCTGTTTCTGTTGATGTCTATTTTGCAGACGGATACAGCCTAAAGGAAGGAGCTCTTTTTTCCTAGCCATGGATTTTCCCTGCATGTTTTGGGGCATGGCATAACCAGAGTTCTAAGCTGTTCAGAGAACATCCAGGGACATAAAACACCCCTCAGTTTAGACTGGGGCCATTTAGGTGTTGGATGGAACAGAAACAGAGGAGAACAAAGTGCAGAGTTCATCCCCATAGCTCCCCTGTTTTCTTTAAAGGTTTTAAAAAGCCTGAGTTTCCTAAAAATGAACAAGAAAGCACATTTAGAATTCAGTTCTTTAGTACTATTTATGGTAAATCAGGATTTGGATTAAATTGCTTCCACCCTTTCAGCTCACAAGTCCTCAGGCTTCTCCTTGACTGCTATTCACATAATAAATGACAAGGGGAAATAATCTCCATTTAGCTGCATTCAAAGGTGAACTTACCTAATTCACTATTGCTGAGAAAATATGGAGACCAAAACAGAGCTTTAAAATTCTGATATTTTCAAGCTTGACCCAGCCAGGTAATATTCACAAAAAATGTATTTATGAGGGTAAAGTACAGATCAAAATATTTATACAAGGAGGTAGCTACCCTAACATCTGATTCATTTTCAGAACAGTAAATTAATAAACAGGCTGATATGAAAAATGAGAAATGAGGAGAAGCTGAAATGGGCAGATTTCCCCATCACTTCTCAGTCCTGACTCGATTCTTCTTCTTCTTCTTTATTGAATTTATATACTGCCCTATACCTGGAGGTCTCAAGTACTTGTTCCCTGTCTAGTAACAACAGAGACACTTACCAGGAGGTCTTTGCTTTCCTTGTCCAGATCTGCTTGATGGGCCAGAATTTCCCCTCTCTCTTTCCTCAGAATCTCCAGGTGGTGACAGATCTCTCCCTAAAGAGAAAAGGAAAAATTCAGCTTTGATTGAGACACACAGAGAAATTAAAATCATAATGGCTTCTTGCGCCCAGTGGCCTTGCTAGAATAGCAAAGTAATTTACTGGTGGAAATAAAAGTACAGAGGTTTTCAGCCTTTTTGGGTCCACGGCTCCATGGATCAACTACCCTGTGGGGCTCAGGTCCCCCCTTGCCTGCAGAGCTGGCAGCCCCTCACCTTTTCTCAAACACCCTCCCTTGCGGAGTGATCTCTCAGCCTCCTCTCCTTTCCTTGGCGGTCCCAGCCTGACTTCTCACCTTGAGGTCTCAGGGAGAAGTGGAAAGAGGAGGAGGAAGGGCTAAGGCAGGATCCAAGCTGGGATGTACCATTCTAGCATCAATGAGATAGTGAGGTCAGCCCAAGAGGCGAGAGATGCAGGGATAGACCAGAGCGTCTCAAAATTTGGGGTGGGAGGAGATCCTCAGCCCCCCCCCAAAAAAACCTCATTGCAGAGGCTCCACATCACCCCCAGAATAAGCCACCAGTAGGTGCTTCCACTCCCAAATCTGCTTCCAACAGATACTTGGGGGGTGGGATCCTGCACCATCTGGTCAATTCCTGGCTAACAGTCCCCGCCCGCCCCCCCCCCCAGCTGATCCCTTGCTGCTCTCTGTTTTGCAGGGCATTGAGGAGGAATCCTGGTAACCAAAGGAGACATGTACTTAGTTGTCTATGTGCCATTTACATTTCTACTGTTCTAAATATGTACAAAGCAGCCTTGCTGGGGGATGTGGACGAGGTTAACCCTTTCTCTCCCTGCCAAGGTCCCAGTTCAAATCTTTGAAGCTGCTGTGAGTATTTCAAGATCCCCTTGTCCCCCTGGCAGAGAGAAAGACTTCAACTCCCCCCTCCAGCCATCCCAGGAGCCCTCAGGCTTCCCCTGGGCTGCTTCCAAGGCGATAAACAACGACCAATCAATGCCATGCCTACTTTGGACCTGAGAAGTAAAAAGAAAACCTCCCAAGAAGAATCCACAGCTATTTATTTCTCCCCCTCCAGATCCATGGATCTCCTACCTTGTATTCCTCCAAAGCCTCTTCCAGAGGAATCACCTTGTGATTTTCATGTTCCTTTGATTTGTCACACACCAGGCAGATGTGGGCTTCATGGACTTTGCAGAAGAGTTTCAGGGGCTCCTGGTGCTTCTCACAGACTCCTCCTTTCCCTCCTTCCTCCTTTCCCTCTTGAAGGCTGAGATTCTTCGCTATTTCCACCATATTAGCCAGTTGCCGATTGGAGACGAGGCTCCTTCTCCGGACTCTTTCCCTGCACTGAGGGCAGGAAGCCTCTGCCTCCGATTCCCCCCAGAACAGGATCAGGCAGGATCGGCAGAAGTTGTGCCCACACTCTGGGACGGTCACTGGATCCTTGAAGTAATCCAGGCAGATGGAGCAAGTGGCTTCATCACGGAGACGCTGGATGTGACCCCCTGCAGCAGCCATGGCTCCCTCGTGCTGAAGACCAGACTTAAGTTTCGCTTTTTCAGTTTTCAGCCACTGGGAGTTTCCCTTCCTGGAAATGACTCAGTGATCATGTGATCTTTATTTATTTATTTTTAAAAAATGTCTCCGGGTTTTTGCAATTGCTGAATGTTTTCTCAAGTAGCAGACAATGCTTCTGGATTGCTTCCCATGCTTTTGCTTACACACAAACACACACGTACCTAGTAAGTTGTGGTATTCATACTGCAACAATTTTCATTCATAGGCTTCCTTGTCATTTTTGAATTGGGAGAAAATCTGCTTCTGCCCTAAATGGACAGGAGTTCTGATTTAGCAAGTGGGACTTGATTCCGTCAAGAGAACTCCTAAAAATCTGGTTGCTAGTTCTAACTTTATCCCCTTTTAGCATGCTGGCAAAGAACTTCAGATTGAAACAGACGCTTTCAGCCTTGCCCACCTGGTGCCCTCTGTTTCCTTAAGACTACAGCTCCCATCATCCCTGGCCAGGACATCTGCAGGTATGGTTGGGAAGACCTTGCAGAGCCACTGGCAGTCAGTGGAGGCAAGACTGACCTCGATGGACCTGGCAGAAGGCACCATCTGCATGGTGGCAGCCCAGTTATGGAGTTCCTTCCCTAGATATGGCGTTCCTTCCCTAGATATGAATGCCTGGTATGACTTGGCTATTATTATTAATCGATATTACTACACAGTGTAAAGTCTTCCTATTTTCCTAATAAAGTGTGGTGTCTTCCAATGGCTGAAAACACTGGAGGGCTTTAACAAGGGATTAGATACAATTCCTGGAGGATAAGATTTTGGTAGGGGACGCGGGTGGCGCTGTGGGTTAAACCACAGGGTCTAGGGCTTGCCGATCAGAAGGTTGGCAGTTCGAATCCCCACGACGGGATGAGCTCCCATTGCTCAGTCCCTGCTCCTGCCAACCTAGCAGTTCGAAAGCACCTCAAAGTGCTTCACAAGATTCACAAAATGTTTAGGGGTATGCGTACCTCTGCGTACCCCTAGAAAAAAGCACTCGTATATTGTACCTGGTGTATTCATATCACAAGAGCAAAGTCTATTCTGGAAGTGGTTTTTGTTTACCTTCCAGACAGTACAAATGAGTGGAATGCATTTAAACTGGCTAACAAAAAACCCCCTCTATAATACGAAGGGAAATCTAAAGTATAAAAATTGTTGGGTACCATTCCGTGAGGAGGCTACGTAAGCAGATAAACATACAGAGGAGTGAGTTGGATAAAGTTTTTGAAATTCATGATCTAACAGGCTCTGCTTAATGCGAGAGAAAATATGTAACTCATCCAGTAAAAGGAGACTATTGCAATCCCTATTTGTTTGAGTTTAAAGGTAACTGCAGATAACCATGTAAAATGACGCAAATATCTCAGTAAATAAGTTAGTAAGCTTTCTGAGTCTGTACTAAAAATGAATTTTTAACCAGTACAGTGGTACCTCTGGTTAAAAACTTAATTCGTTCTGGAGGTCCGTTCTTAACCTGAGGTACCCTTTAGCTAATGGGGCTTCATGCTGTTGCCGTGCGATTTCTGTTCTCATCCTGAAGCAAAATTCTTAACACGAGGTACTATTTCTGGGTTAGCGGAGTCTCTAACCTGAAGCATCTGTAACTCAAGATACCACTGTATTTAAATGAAGGGTATGTCTTTATTTAAATGAAACCCTCAGCTCAGATGCTCAATGTCAGAGATTCAGGCATTTCTGTTACAGTGGAAACCTGGTTGTCGAACGTAATCTGTTCCGGGAGACAGTTCAACAGCCGAAAACATTTGACAACCGAGGCTCAACTGCCGGTCAGCAAAATCTGTTGAAAAATGGAGAATAAATGGAGAAACGCGCCTCAAAAACAGAAGCATTCACTTCCGGGTTGTCGGCATTCGGGTTCCAAATTGTTCAGCTTCTGACGCGTTTGACAACCGAGGTTCCACTGTACTAGGAAGCCGAGGGACCCAGAGAGGTTTGCAGCCGACTCTACAATCTCTGCCATCAGTGATTTTGGAGAAACCACTTGAAGCATCCATCGTGTCAAGCTACTTCAATTGCTTGTGTTCGGTTTGCTGATGGCAAACAGCTGAAAGTCTGTAAATTTTGATAATCTTCTTCTTCTTTGGAGATCACTTGCATCCAAGTAAGATTGTCTTCCATAAACATGGTTTTAGCAGTGAGTCCGTAAGTGACTGTGGAGGCCAATTCTGGATCCACATATCCTTCCACAGTGGGGACATAGGTTTCCGGGCGGGAGTTTCTCCCTTTTGTCCTGAGTTCGAGCGTCTTCAAAGCCCATGACACCTTTGGTAAAAGCTATTCTCCAGTTGGAGCGCTCTCAGTGTGGTGTAGTGGTTAAGAGCAGTAGACTCGTAATCTGGTGAACCTGGTTCGCTTCCCTGCTCCTCCACATGCAGCTGCTGGGTGACCTTGGGTTAGTCACACTTCTTTGAAGTCTCTCAGCCCCACTCACCTCACAGAGTGTTTATTGTGGGGGAGGAAGGGAAAGGAGAATGTTAGCCGCTATGAGACTCCTTCGGGTAGTGATAAAGCAGGATATCAAATCCAAACTCTTCTTCTTCTCAGGCCAGTGTTTCCCAGCTGTAGGGGTTTATACAACAAACTCCTCTCTCCCCCTGACTTGGGAGAGGCATGACAAGGGCAGAGCAAAGGGAAGCGACAAACAGGTGTACTCTCTGACTGGAGTGGGGAGATAGATGGCTGTGGGAAGGTGGGGATCTTTAATCTTGGCAACTAATTTAACAGAGTAAGATCTACGTTTCTCCCTTTCGTCCTGAGTTCAAGCATCTTCAAAGTTCATGACACCTTTGGTAAAGGCTGCTCTCCGATTGGAGCACTCGCAGGCCAGTGTTTCCCAATTGTCAGTGTTTATACTACTTTGAGAGAGAGAGATTTGCTTCGGATAATAAACCTGATTTGCAATGGGGGTTGAATCATTTTGATTGCCACTGTATACAAATGTCAACAACAATAACGGTCTTAATCCTGGCATGGTCTTAAGCTAAAGCTAACCTAAGAAATGAAATAATAATAATAAAAATCCTTCCAGTAGCACCTTAAAGGTAAAGGGACCCCTGACCATTAGGTCCAGTCGTGACCGACTCTGGGGTTGCGGCACTCATCTCGCTTTATTGCCCAAGGGAGCCGGCGTACAGCTTCTGGGTCATGTGGCCAGCATGACTAAGCCGCTTCTGGCAAACCAGAGCAGCGCACGGAAACGCCGTTTACCTTCCCGCTGGAGCGGTACCTATTCATCTACTTGCACTTTGACATGCTTTCGAACTGCTAGGTTGGCAGGAGCAGGGACCGAGCAACGGGAGCTCACCCCATCACGGGGATTCGAACCGCCGACCTTCTGATCAGCAAGTCCTAGGCTCTGTGGTTTAACCCACAGCACCACCTGGGTCCCTTTTAGTAGCACCTTAGAGACCAACTAAGTTTGTTATTGGTATGAGCTTTCGTGTGCATGCACACTTCTTCAGATATCTGAAGATAAACAGTTGTACCTCGGTTCAGTGGCGTAGCGTGGGGGGTGCAGGGGGGGCCGGCCGCACCGGGCGCAACATCTGGGGTTAGGGCAAATCCACAGGTTAGGGGGCGCAAATCCACGGGTTAGGGGGCGCAAATCCACGGGTTAGGGGGCGCAAATTACTTGCCTTGCCCCGGGTGCTGACAACCCACGCTACGCCACTGCCTCGGTTTAAGTACTTAATTCATTCTGGAGGTCCGTTATTAACCTGAAACTCTTCTTAACCTGAAGCACCACTTTAGCTAATGGGGCCTCCCGCTGCCGGAGCACAATTTCTGTTCTCATCCTGAAGCAAAGTTCTTAACCTGAGGTACTATTTCTGGGTTAGCAGAGTTTGTAACCTGAAGCGTGTGTAACCCGAGGCAACACTGTATTTCGTATCTGAACAAGTGTGCATGCACACGAAAGCTCATACCAATAACAAACTTAGTTGGTCTCTAAGGTGCTACTGGAAGGATTTTTATTTTATTTTATTTCGACTACGGCAGACCAACACGGCTACCGCCCAGTAACTAGAACTAAGAAATGAAGCCAGGCTGCTGCCCGAGGCCATCTCAAATATTCTCTTGAGATTCCCTTGAGCCGCCAACAAGGCAAAACTCCCATCTGTCAAATGCAAAAAAAAAAAAAGGAAAAAAAGAGCAGAGATCTGTCCTGGCAAGGGTTAAAAATGCAATGAACTCGATTCCTAGAGAGGAGAGGGATTTGGGGACGAGGTCTTTGCCAAAGCGCCTCCTTCCGAAGCGCCTTCCTGCCAGCCTCTCCCTCCCCAGGGTGGCCTTGACTCGCCTTTGCAGCTGCGTCGAGGCGCCTCCTGCCATCCGGTGAGCTCCCCGTTTTGCGCATGGGGAGGGGGCAAAGGGGTGTCCCGGGGGTGGGATCGAGACAAAGGGAGGGGGCCCGGGAGGGGGCCTGCAGCCGATCCGTCCGGGATCTGTCACAAAAAGCCACCCGATCTGGGGAGGGAGGGGGAGATCCTTTCTCTGCCTTCCTGCGCGCAAAAGCGCAAAGCTAGCAGGCCATCCGGGAAGCGAAGCCTCCTTTGTGCTCCGGAGAGAGAGAGAGAATGGATGCTCCCCCCACATTTTGGCCTGAGAATCCAGACAGGAGAATCCCCTCCGATGAAAATAGGGACGTCCTATTCAATTATTATTATTATTATTATTATTATTATTATTATTATTATTATTTTATACCCCGCCCATCTGACTGCGCTACCCCAGCCACTCTGGGCGGCCTCCAACACACACACACACACACACACACACACACACACACACACACATTTTATAATAATAAAACATTAAACGTTTTTTAAAAATTCCCTATACAGGGATGTCTTCTAAATGTTGTATAGTTACTTATGTCCTTGGGTCGGGGGTCGCATAACTACACCCGCATTTCCCTGATGATAATAGGGACGTCCTATTCAACAATAATTATTATTTTATTTTATTTTTATACCCTGCCCATCTGACTGCGTTACCCCAGCCACTCTGGGCGGCCTCCAACATATATATATATATATATATATATATAGATATAGATATAGATATAGATATAGATATAGATATAGATATACACACACACACACACACACACATATATATATATAAATATTTTAAAATGACAGGGATGTCTTCTAAAGGTTGTATAGTTACTTATTTCCTTGGCTCGGGGGTCGCATAACTCTGCACCCACCAACATTTCTCCAATGATAATAGGGACGTCCTATTCAACGATAATTATTATTTTATTTTATTTTTATACCCCGCCCATCTAACTGCGTTACCCCAGCCACTCTGGGTGGCCTCCAACAGATAGATAGATAAATAGATAGATGGAGATATAAAATATAAAAATATTTTATAATCATAAAACATTAAACTTTTTTAAAAAATTCCCTATACAGGGATGTCTTCTAAAGGTTATATAGTTACTTATCTCCTTGGCTCAGGGGTCGCATAACTCCACACCCACCAACATTTCTCTGATGATAATAGGGATGTCCTATTTAATAATAATTATTATTTTATTTTATTTTTATACCCTGCCCAGCTGACTGCGTTGCCCCAGCCACTCTGACCGGCTTCCAACATACAACAAAAAAATATTAAAATGTTTTATAATAATAAAACATTAAACATTTTTTTAAAACTTCCCTGTACAGGGCTGCCTTCAGATGTCTTCTAAAGGTTGTATAGTTACTTATCTCCTCAGCTTGGGGGTTGGATAACTCCCAACATTTCTCCAATGGAAATAGGGACATCCTAAGGAAAGCAGGACATTCTGGGATCAAATTAGAAACCTTGCAGGCTTCTGCAAATCCTGGACTGTACCTGGATAATAGCATCCCTTTGAGGGTCTGCAAGAGGAGGGGATCTTTGCAGGTTTTTTTCATCTAAAGCAGTGGCTCTCAAAGCTGCCAGAATCCAAATTTGTTTGAGGCTTTCTTTCTCTTTTTTCTTGACACTCTCTTTTATTTTAATTGTTTTTATTAAATATTTCCTTGGGTTGCAGAAGTACATACACCGTCTCTATTTTCAGATCATAAAGTCCTTTCTACAGATCAGTTATATTCGATGTGGGCCTTTAATGTATTTTTTATTTTTATTTTTAAAAATGCTTTTATTTTTGCTTGTTTCTAGTTGAAATAGCAACAGAGAGACTGTTCCATCTTTAATAAACAGAGTCATTTGGTAAGTACCCTTTGATTCCAGTACCTGGTGCTTTTTTTCTGGAAAAAAGGTGGGGGGACTTGTTTGTTTGTTTGTTTGTTTGTTTGTTTGTTTATTGTGGGCCCAGTCGCAGTGCTGCCACCCCCCAGTGACTAAATGTAAGATGTGATTAATAAACTCAAGCAGACAAGGATGTGGTGACAACTTTATTGATTACAGATATAGGTGGATTTGGGGCTCAGGTATTTGGGTGTATATCCGTTCCAGCACCCCCAGACAAAAGATAACAATTATTTAATTTTCAAAAGGTAAGGGAACTGAGTTCCCCCACGTTCCTGCTAAAAAACAAACAAACCCTGAGTAATTTCATAAGTACCCTTTGATTTCAGTGCCCCTTTCCCCAAATCACTGTCCGTGACAGTGCCTTGGTATCCCAGATCTTCCCTGTCTGGATGAGGTTGTCACAACACAAAACGTTTTAATTGTGTGGTTCTCAAAGTGTGTGGCAGGACAGGATGCCAAGTGGAGGATGGCAAGATAACAAGGATGATCAAATAAACATTTTAACATTTCTTCTTCTTTTTTGAATAGCAAATTGTATTAGTATTTTCCACACAACAACATGAAAAATATAAAAAATAACAATACACAAAACACAAAAACCAGCATACAAAAAAACCCCCAAATCCCTATCTTACAAGTTAATAATATAAACACTAAAAAGAAAAACAAACATTGACTATCACCAATCCCACAGCACCTCCTTTACCTCTCATTATGTCTTCCTGTTTTCCTTATCATCTCTATCCTAACATCTAGATATAAATCCCTCATTCTTATCCTTTCACTTCACAAGGTTATTCCAGACTCAGCCAGATTTCTGTCCTCGAACCTTGGCTTTTAAGGTATTCATTTAGCCACTCCCATTCCTTTTTCACTTCACTTTTGGGTTTTTGTCTCATTATATCTGTCAATTTGGCTAATTCTAAATATTCCGAAAGCTTACATAACCATTCTCCCCTTGTGGGTAACTGGTTCTCTTTCCAATACTTAGCCACCAGGATTCTTGCTGCAGACGTTGAATATAAGAAAAAATTAGTTTTGTCTTCTGGAATATCATCGTTTAAATTGAAATTTTGGAGCATGATCCACGAAGAAATTAAATACTAAGAATATCATATAGTAAAAGGCCAGAGGCATTCCTTTTAGGAATTTTAAATTTTAAACATTTTAACATTTCAGTGCAGCATGGTGCAGTGACGAAATGATTTATTTGCAGAATATGGATAGAAATCTTTTCAAAGTCTTTAACTGTAACAGAGAAACTTTCTGCAGTACATCAATATATAATGCAGCAGAAAAGGTTTAAGTGGGGAAAAACATCGGAGGTGAAGATGGGAAGTCAATTTATGAAACAATGTACTGTAATTTTCGCTCTATAAGACACACTTTTTCCCTCCTAAAAAGTAAGGGGAAATGTGTGTGTGTCTTATGGAGTGAATGCAGGCTGCGCGGCTATCCCAGAAACCAGAACAGCAAGAGGGAGTGCTGCGCAGCGCTCCTTCTTGCTGTTCTAGCTTCTGGCTTAGCCATGGGAAGCCTCCGCAGGGCACGGGGAGCCTTCATCCTGCTGCCCTGTGGAGGCTTCGTGGGGCTATCCCAAAGCCAGAACAGCTAGAGGGAGCGCTGTTCTTGCGGGAGGTGGGGGAAGGGACAGAGCCGCGCGCTCTGTCCCTCCCCCCACCTCCCGCAAAAGCCAGGGATAGCCGCACTCCCCTTAAAGAGCCACGCGGAGTGTGTGTGTGTGGCTCTTGGGGAAAATCCTGCAAGCGCCGCACACACGCTTCACGCGGCTCGTGAAAGGGAGCGCTGAACAGAGCCTGGGATGCATACAGGCTCTGCTCAGCTCTCCCTTTAAATAATATTTTTTTTCTTGCATTCCCCTTCTAAAAACTAGGTGTGCCTTATGGTCAGGTGCGTCTTATGGAGTGAAAAATACGGTAATCATTTGAGATGCAGATTATTGTGAAAATGTTTGGAAAATTTAATACAAAATTATACACCGAACAGAAAGAAAGAAATCTTGCCGAAACCAAGTACTACTAGGAGCTGTTTCTTTTCTTCTCCCCCAATGCATTTCTTATCAATCAAAGGCTCAACTGCGCAAGACTTCCTGGTGGAAATGAACTGTTCAGATGGAAATGAATGCAGATTAACCGAGCCATCCTGCCCTAGCTGGCCATGCAGTGGCAACAGGGGTGCATAGGAGTGATGTCATCAGCATCCTTTATACCCCACCTTTCTGCCCTCCCCCCATCCTTTCCTCACAACAACCTTGTGAGGTAGGCTAGGCGGAATGGCAGTGGCTGGCCCAAGGTTACCCAGTGAACATCGTGGCTGAGCGGGGGTTCGAACCCGGGTCTCCCGGCTCCTAGTCCAACATTCTAACCGCTACACCACACCGGTTCTCTTTGCAGAATTGTTGCTTATGCCCATTGGAATGGGAGGGAACAGGGAAGAGAAAGGTGTGGGAATGTTCAGGGAGGCTGGAGAGGATATATTGTTTACAGTGGTACCTCGGGTTGCATACGCTTCAGGTTACAGACGCTTCAGGTTACAGACTCCGCTAACCCAGAAATACTGCTTCAGGTTAAGAACTTTGCTTCAGGATGAGAACAGAAATCATGCTCCGACGCTGCAGCAGCAGCAGGAGGAGGCCCCATTAGTTAAAGTGGTGCTTCAGGTTAAGAACAGTTTCAGGTTAAGAACAGTCCTCCAGAACGAATTACTAACTTGTGCTAGCAAGTTCTATAACTTAGCAGAGTTTACATTCCCCTTTAAACGCACAGCAGGTAGCTGGTTGCAGGCTTGTTTAAGCATCTCGGGTGGCGCTGTGGGTTAAACCACAGAGCCCAGGACTTGCCGATCAGAAGGTCGTGGTTCAAATCCCCGCGATGGGGTGAGCTCCCGTTGCTCGGTCCCTGCTCCTGCCAACCTAGCAGTTTGAAAGCACGTCAAAGTGCAAGTAGATAAATAGGTACCGCTCCGGCGGGAAGGTAAACGGCGCTTCCATGCGCTTCTCTGGTTCGCCATGCTGGCCACATGACCCGGAAGCTGTACACCGGCTCCCTCAGCCAGTAAAGCCAGATGAGTGCCGCAACCCCAGAGTCGTATCTTTAAGTCCCCTTATTATCCCTCTTAAAAGAATAAACACTCCACAATCTTGTGTAAAGTATATCAAAGAAGTTTACAAACGAATCATCATTTCACAGTTGTATCCCTGAAGGCAGACTTAGTTACAAAGTGGATCTATCCCATAGCCCAGGGGTGTCCAGATTTGATGAAGTGAACATGCATGAGGGCCGACCGATAAGTTGTTGACCTTTTTTAGGATTTTACCGCAGGAAATAAACTGCCACGGGGGCCGGATTAGGCCCTCGAAACAGACTTTAGACATGCCTGCCATATGGGGATAATCCCAGTGTCCTCTGTTGGCTAAAGGCCAAAAGAGCATTTCTAGCTAAAATGCTGGTCCAATGGAAGAAGTCAAAAGAGAGGAAGTGTGCTGCGTGCCTTGCCCTTTTGTTACCTGGGCAGGTAAGGTCACACCCACCTATAGTCACATGCTAAAGGAAGTATGTCCCAGTCAGGAGGAAACAGGAAGTTTTTGACTGACCGGACCAAACATTCCCTTGCATGTCCACTCTAGGAAAACAATGAATGTTGTACTTGACTGCTATTTATGTATCCCAGCCAACAAAAGGTCTGTTCCGGCTATCCTGGTATAGACCAAGTGCCAGAAAGTGCCAGAAACGGTGCAGGCTAGGGAGCTACAGGAGCCTATCATTATCATCATCATCATTTATTATTTAAACCCCGCCCATCTGGCTGGGTTTCCCCAGCCACTCTGGGCGGCTTCCAACAGAATATTAAAATACAATAACCTATTAAACATTAAAAGCTTCCCTAAACAGGGCTGCCTTCAGATGTCTTCTAAAAGTCTATTAGTTGTTCTTCTCTTTGACATCTGCTGGGAGGGCGTTCCACAGGGCGGGTGCCACTACCAAGAAGGCCCTCTGCCTGGTTCCCTGTAACTTGGCTTCTCGCAGCGAGGGAACCACCAGAAGGCCTTTGATGCTGGACCTCAGTGTCCGGGCAGAACGATGGAGACGCTCCTTCAGGTATACTGGGCCGAGGCCGTTTAGGGCTTTAAAGGTCACCACAAACACTTTGAATTGTGCTCGGAAACATACTGGGAGCCAGTGTAGGCTTATCAAGACCAGAATTATGTGGTCTCGGCGGCTGCTCCCAGTCACCAGTCTAGCTGCCGCATTCTGGATTAGTTGTAGTTTCCGGATCACCTTCAAAGGTAGCCCCACATGGAGCGCATGGCAGTAGTCCAAGCGGGAGATAACCAGAGCATGCACCACTCTGGTGAGACAGTCTGCGGGCAGGTAGGGTCTCAGCCTGTGTACCAGATGGAGCTGGTAAACAGCTGCCCTGGACACAGAATTGACTTGCGCCTCCATGGACAGCTGTGAGTCCAGATGACTCCCAGGCTGCGCACCTGGTCCTTCTGGGCCACAGATGCCCCATTCAGGACCAGGGAGACGCAGACCTCCCCCCCCCGAGCACCTCATTTCAGTGTTTCCTGGGCGCTGCTTCTTGCTGGGAGTACTTCTGCTCATCCAAACTTTTGTTGGATTGGGGGAAGGGGGAGTTTGGCATTTACAGGGTTAAAGCAGAGCTTGACAAGCCCAGGTAGGTAGCAGCCCTAGTTAGAGACTGAATAGGAATGTAGATGGAAGGAGATGTGTTATGTTGTCCATAGGATGTAGACAAAGAAAGGAAAACAAGATAGAGAAGGCCGGAACCCAGTTAGTGAAATAACAGGCAGGCATCTTGAAAATGGGTGTTGGTAACTATCCTATCTGGGATATGACAACGTCTGAGCATCTCGCCAGACCCAAATCGAGATCTTGTGCCGACTACAGTGGTACCTCGGGTTACAGACGCTTCAGGTTACAGATGCTTCAGGTTACAGACTCAGCTAACCCAGAAATAGTACCTCGGGTTAAGAAGTTTGCTTCAGGATGAGAACAGAAATCGTGCTCTGGCAGTGCAGCGGCAGCGGGAGGCCCCATTAGCTAAAGTGGTGCTTCAGGTTAAGAACAGTTTCAGGTTAAGTACGGACCTCCGGAACGAATTAAGTACTTAACCAGAGGTACCACTGTACTCAATATTCTCAGTAAAGTAATATGTTTGAATCTTGAATGCTGGATAGGTGCTTAATCGTTTTTGTAGTTGTTTAAAAAAAAACACCAAAAATTGTCTTAAAAAAAAACCAACCCATGACTAATTGAAGGGGAAAGTAGGTTTTTTATCGTTAACATAGGTTTGATGCCTGTGTGGATCCAATAATAAACTTTTGATTGTTTATTCACATCCCTCTTGACCTCGTGTGTTCGTTGCATCTCCCTTGTGGTGGGCTACAGCTTCGAACAAAAAAGTTTTGTTTATCCACTCAGACCGCCAATCAGTGGCGTAGCATGGGGGGTGCAGGGGGGGCCGGCCGCACCGGGCGCAACATCTGGGGTTAGGGCAAATCCATGGGTTAGGGGGCGCAAATCCACGGGTTAGGGGGCGCAAATCCACGGGTTAGGGGGCGCAAATTACTTGCCTTGCCCCGGGTGCTGACAACCCACGCTACGCCACTGCCGCCAATACAACTTTTTCTTATTTGGATGTGTTTCAATTTGCCTCTGAGACACAGGCATGAGCTTCCCTTTTCCTCTCAGGCAATGGAGCTAGCAAGTCCTGGCAAGCTATCTCTTTCCGGAAATGACCTTCCCTGAGCCTAAACAGTTCTCTCTCCTTGAAAACGCCACTCAAGAAGGTTTCATTAAATTACGAGAATAATGATCAGCAATTAGCCTTTTTTATGTAGCTGGTTGATAATCTGATCTACAAGGATAAAATGTTTTAACCCACAGTGGGTGGCGCTGTGGGTTAAACCACAGAGCCTAGGACTTGCTGATCAGAAGGTTGGCGGTTCGAATCCCCGCAACGGGGTGAGCTCCCGTTGCTCGGTCCCTGCTCCTGCCAACCTAGCAGTTCGAAAGCACATCAAAGTGCAAGTAGATAAATAGGTACCACTCGGTGGGAAGGTAAACGGCGTTTCCGTGCGCTGCTCTGGTTCACCAGAACCAGTCATGCTGGCCACATGACCCGGAAGCTGTACGCCGGCTCTCTCGGCCAGTAAAGCGAGATGAGTGCAGCAACTCCAGAGTCGGTCACGACTGGACCTAATGGTCAGGGGTCCCTTTACCTTTACCTTTATGTAGCTGGCTGATAATCTGATCTACAAGGATGAAATGTTTTCCTTCCCCCCTCCCCCCCAGTGTCCTTTGAGGACGTAGCTGTGCATTTCACAGAAGGGGAGTATCGGCTTTGCTGGATCTTGAGCAGAGATCTCTGAATCTGGGAGTCATGGAAGAGATCTATGGGATTGCGGCCTGTGAGGGTAAGCAAGTAGCCCGTTTTGAAGTACCTGTTTTGAAATTTCTGTATGTGATTAGCTCAGGGGTTCTTAATCCACTGCAGTTAAGTTTGAATAGGCAGCTATCTATTGTGTTCTCTCTGAATATACCCCCTCCAGTTGACCTGACTGGTCTGAATAGGCCAGGCCTTATGAAAGGCAAGTTTCTGATTTGTTCGGTGGGTGAAACAAGTAATTTTCAATGAATATTGATTGGAAAATACGTCTTGTGTATTAAATTTGTAATTTTTTGAAATTTGTAAATACAGCGGTACCTCGGGTTGCACACGCTTCAGGTTACAGACTCCGCTAACCCAGAAATAGTTCCTCGGGTTAAGAACTTTGCTTCAGGATGAGAACAGAAATTGTTCTCCGGCGGCGCAGCAGCAGCAGGAGGCCCCATTAGCTAAAATGGTGCTTCAGGTTAAGAACAGTTTCAGGTTAAGAACGGACTTCTGGAACGAATTAAGTACTTAACCCGAGGTACCACTGTATATATTTTTTTAAAAAGTTTTTAAGGATTGTAGGTTTGCCATATTTCAAAAAGTTGTTGACCTTTCCTTGCTAAAACTCCAAATAAATTGAAGCTTTTGAGCTTTTAAAAAGTAAATTCACCCAAAAATCTCCACTTCCGACATGGGTTGCCATACGTCTGGGTTTCCCCAGACATTTCAGCGATTTCCGGATATTCCACCTGGAAGCTAGTTTCTTCTTTTTTTAAAAAAAAAGTTTTTATTTATACTTTCAAATTTATACATTCTTCCCCTCTTTCTCTGGTTCCTTAAATTTATTTTTAATATCTTCTGCATATCCAAATTCATTTAATTATCTACTTTCAATATTTACTCTTATGAAACAGCAGGTTATTACAATAATTCTGCCAGTGTTTTTTATCTGTTTGCAATTTATCTGTAAATATTCAATAAACCTTTTCCATTTTTTAAATAAAAAGTTTGTTATCTTGATTTCTTGTTCTTCCGGTAAGTTATGACATTTCTGCATATTCCATAAGTTTTTTGTATCCATTTTTCCTTTGTTGGAACTTCTCCTTCATTCCATTTTGGGGCGAGTAGCATTTTTGCTGCTGTAGTTGCACACATAAATAAATTTCTATACAATTTAGGTCAGGCACCCTCAAACTCAGCCCTCCAGATGTTTTGGGACTACAATTCCCATCATCCCTGACCACTGGGCCTGTTAGCTAGGGATGATGGGAGTTGTAGTCCCAAAACATCTGGAGAGCCGAATTTGGGGGTGCCTGATTTAGGTAGTTCTGTCCCTATAATTCCCAAAAGAAAAGCTTCTGGGGTTTTGTTTTTTAAAAAATAAAAGTTATTTTGAACATCCTTTTCAATTCATTATATATCTTTTCCCAGTAAGCTTCAGCCTTGCTACTACCTCAGTGATTTGAGGCTCTATTCCTTCCTCAGGCTTTTATCAGTTTCTCTCTTCATTGCAGAAGGTGATCTATCTGAAACCGAGAATAATGGAGAACAACATGTGATAGAGACAGAGGGAAAAGGCAGCTGTACTGGAGAAAAACCATATCAATACATGGAATGTGAGAAGAACTTCGGAGAAAACTCCACCATCTCTTCTCCTCAGGAAATTCACCCAGAGGAGGAACCATACCGGTCTTTTGAATGTGGAGGGGACTTCAGAGATGATAGCCTTTCTCCTCCGCCTCCGATAATTCCCACGAAGGAAAAACCTTACAACTGCAAGGAATGTGGAAAGAGCTTCTCTCGGAAGTTACGTCTAACTAATCATCAGAGAATTCATACAGGGGAGAAGCCGTTTCAATGCCTGGAGTGCGGCAAGTGTTTCATACACAACTGCAGCCTGTCGTACCACAAGAGGATCCACACCGGCGAGAAACCCTACAAATGCTTGGAGTGTGAGAAAAGCTTCACTCGGAAGATCATTCTCACCAATCATCAGAGAGTTCACACCGGCGAGAAGCCGTACAAATGTTTCGAGTGCGGAAAGAGTTTCACCCGGAAGGTGATCCTGGCAAACCACCAGACGATTCACTCCGGGGAGAAACCGTACAAGTGCTTGGAATGCGGGAAGAGCTTCACTCTGAAGGTGCACCTTACCGCACATGAAAGAATCCACACAGGGGAGAAACCGTATAAATGCCTGGAGTGCGGAAAGAGCTTCAGTCGGAACTCCAACCTCGCTTACCACCGGAAAGTCCACACTGGGGAGAAACCCTATAAATGCCTGGAGTGCGGAAAGGGCTTCAGAAACAGCACGAACCTGACTTACCACCAGGAAATCCACACCGGGGATAAGCCGTATAAGTGTTTGGAGTGCGGAAAGTGTGTCAGACGGGCGGCGGATCTCGTCAACCATAAGAAAATCCACACCCAGGAGAAACCCCATATGTGCTTGCACTGTGGGAAGTGCTTCACTCTGAAGAATTACCTCAGACGTCATCAGAGAATCCACACGGGAGAGAAACGGTATAAATGTTTTGAATGCGGGAAATGCTTCACGGAGAAGACCACGCTCACAAAACACCACCGAACTCACACAGGGGAGAAACCGTACGAATGCATGGAGTGTGGGAAAACCTTCACGCAGAGCTACTCTCTCAGTCTCCATCAGAGAAGTCACACCTCCATGTTTGGAGTGTGGGAACAGCTTTCTTCGCAGCTCCAGCCTTTGTTCCCGCCACAGAATCCGTACAGCGGAGAACCGATATAGATGCTTGGAAATAGCTTCAAGAAAAGTCTCGCTTTCCCATCAAATACTTCCCGGAGCAGAGAAACCATAGAAATGGTAGCAGAGACCTTACGAAGAAGCAGAAACTTCAGTAATCAAAGGATAGACAGTTGGGGGTTGAGATTATATTAAAGCTTTGGAGTGCGGGAAAAGCTTGGGTAAGAATTCTCAAAGGGTAGGATCCATATAAAGGCCAGAAAAATTGAAATCCTTCCACTGCATTCATCTTCCCAACTCCCCCTCAGCCACCAGAAAATTCATGTAGCTATGAGATTTTGACTGTCGGTGCTTTGAAGCTGCAAAGAGCTTCAGAAAGTTTCAGCCTTACCTGGTATTAAAGAGTTCTCGCAGGGAGGAAACCATATAAACACATGTGAAAACGAGGACTTTGATTTGCAAGATGTCGGTGACCAAACAGGATCCAAGAAACTAAAAAAAACCACCTGGAAAGTTTTATTTAAAATACATGCAGCAGAAGAACAATAGGTGTAGTTTTGTTTATGAACCATGGAAGTATAGAGAGGGAGAGCAACTGCAAACTATATATAAATAAATCTTGGGGAAGGGAAAGATAAAAGGAACTGTGGGTAAAATAAAACACGATAAATAAAAAGGGAAAGCGAAGACTGAAATAAACTGTATTAAGATAACCTGGTGAAGCGGCTGTTACATGGAAAATTAAAATTGTCTGTGACTTCATGGGGGTGACCTAAACTCCAAACGGCCCTCTCTTTAAAGCTTACCTAACTGCCCTAACTACATACCCTCTTAGTTTAAAAGAATATTGCTAGTATCTAGAATGCAATTCCGTGGAAAAAGGCTCTGGTGGTTTTAGATGCTGATAGTAGATATAGAAATAGAATAAGGAAACTGTATATAATCGAAAGGTTTGTGAACTGAATCCCCTGCCTCAGAGGCCATCTTGTGGACAGGGGACAGTCTGGTCTTATTTTTCCTGGTGAAGTTTGGAGAGGTCGGCGTGCAAATATCCCAGCATCTCTCCAAAGATCAAATGGGGGAGCAAAATCTGTGGGAATGTGAATTTTGGGAGGCCTCTCCACCTGATGCTTAGGCTGCATATATATGTAAATAAAACCGTATATCTGAAACACAGCACTGTCCCCAATTAGTCTTAATGCTCTTACACATTTTAAAAATGTCTTAAATAATCCTTTTCTAATGTAGACGGAGAATCGGATGTCTTCCCCCTTTATCTTTGGTGTTTCTTATAGCATGGGTAGGCAAACTAAGGCCCAGGGGCTGGATCCGGCCCAATCACCTTCTAAATCCGGCCTGTAGACGGTCCAGGAATCAGCATGTTTCTCCATGAATAAAATGTGTCCTTTTATTTAAAATGCATCTCTGGGTTATTTGTGGGCCTGCGTGGTGTTTTTACATGAGTAGAAGGTGTGCTTTTATTTAAAATGCATCTCTGGGTTATTTGTGGGGCAGAGGAATTTGTTCCTTATTATTATTCAAAATATAATCCGGCCCCCCACAAGGTCTGAGGGACAGTGGACTGGCCCCCTGCTGAAAAAGTTTGCTGACCCCTGCTTATAGCTTTGTTCTCCTCCCTCCCTCTTTTTTTCCCTTTCCCTCTTTCCTCTCTTATATTCCCAATTCTGCTTGTTCTAGATATTATTTTATTGTATTGTGAAAACTTTAATAAAAATCCATTTTAGAAACTTAATTCTCTTCCACCTTTTTGCCGGTCTTTTTGTTTGTTGTTTTTGGTCATTCCTGCTTCAAAATTAGTCTCCCTCTCCTGTGTTTCTTAAGCGATGCCCACGCATGTGGTTACTATTGGATTTTGGGCATTACAGCTGGAGATCAAGGGGAGCATAAGGAATTGTTGAAGTTCACCCTTCCCTTTCATAGGACTTCCAGTTGCTCAGACGGAGATCTAGTGGCGAGGTGAGATGGCTTTGATACAAATCATTTGGCGCTTTCGGGAGGGCATTCCACAGAAGAGGGGCTGCCACCGAAAAGGCCCTGTCAACACCAAGTGGGTGGCGCTCCCTAGTGGCAGTAATGTGCTCACCTGTCGCTCTTCAGGTTCAAGATGGTTGATATTGGGAAAGGCCCCTTTTCAGGAACATGTGTCCCAAGCCATTTAGGCCTTTATCTTTTTTTCCTTCTTCTTAGGCAATCCCTTGTAGCTAAGTAAGATTGTCTTCCATGAACACGGTCTTAACAGTGAGTCTGTAAGTGACTGTGGAGGCCAATTCTGGATCCACACATCCTTCCACAGTGGGGACATAGGTTTCCGGGTGGGAGTTGATCCTAGTGAGGGTTTGCAAAGTGTGCCTTCCTCTTAGCACGTTTCTCCTTGAGTGATGGGCCCTATTGAGGTGTGAGATTATGGGATTTCTGGGTGGGGGGGAATGGGGGACTGAACATTCACAAAAATGCTAAAACGGCTTGGAGTCTTCTCTGCCAGCTTCCTCCTCCTATTTTTGTAGTCTGATGCCTCAGAAGAGCACCATCTCTGTGCAATACCTGTTTCCTCCTGGAGGTCTGGTGGCAATCTCTCACGGGTGCTTTAGCTGTGGTTTCTGCATCGGAGGCGGTTGGACAAGATGTCCCTTGGGGTCCCTTCCAACTTTAAGATTCTATCCTTAAAACCGGAGTATCAGGAGGAGTATCAGAAAGAGTGGAATAAATTTAATGATTATTTAGTTAAATTTGTTAAGTTAAACTAACTGAAAATAGCTTGCAGATATTTAATGGGCTTAGGATTTTATTTATGTTAAGTGATGAATTAATATGTTTAATTCCACAAGGTGAAGATCTAAGGATGTTAATGTTTAAGTTAAATTTCATAAAAATTGGGATTTGGAAAACCGTTAAAAAGACATGCAATGAAATTCAACCAAGGGGAAGCGAGGAAGTCACTTAACAAAGTTAATAACTGTAATTTTCAATAAGGCTATGTTGTATGTTTGTTTGTCTTGTGTGTTTGTTTTTGTTTATAATATTGTGAAAACTAATAAAATTTTTGGAAAAATAAAAATAAAACCGTGGCACCCAGAACTGGACACACCAAAGCAGAACAGAGTGGAACTAGGATTTCCCTTGATCTGGACACTGTACTTCTGGGGATACAGCCTAGAATAGCACATTCTAGGGCAAAGGATTCCTGCATTTCGGGGGGGGGGGTTAGACTGGATGTTCTGGCTCTGCAATTCCATGATTCATTGCCTCCTTGGCTCTTTTGCTTTCAAAGGAATGCAAAGAGATATGATACGATAATCTTTATTGTCATTGTCCCATACAGAACAACAAAATTGGAAAAAAATATATCTACATAAGACATTCAAAACCAACAAGCCTGCTAGCCCAGCTATCCCAACCTGGTTAGCCCCCTAAAAACTCAGATACCCCATTTTAAAAATACAATATACAGTGGTACCTCGGGTTACAGACGCTTCAGGTTACAGACTCTGCTAACCCGGAAATAGTATCTCGGGTTAAGAACTTTGCTTCAGGATGAGAACAGAAATCATGCGGTGGCAGCGGGAGGCCCCATTAGCTAGAGTGGTGTTTCAGGTTAAGAACAGTTTCAGGCTAAGAACGGACTTCCGGAACGAATTAAGTTGTTGACCCGAGGTACCACTGTACTCCCATAGAGCATAGCTGTCAACTTTTCCCTTTTCTTGCGAGGAATCCTATTTGGAATAAGGGAATTTCCATTTAAAAAAGGGAAACGTTGACAGCTATGCCATAGAGACTCCTTACACTGTGGTTAAACCACAGAGCCTAGGACTTGCTGATCAGAAGGTCGGCGGTTCGAATCCCTGCGATGGGGTGAGCTCCCGTTGCTCGGTCCCTGCTCCTGCCAACCTAACATTTCGAAAGCATGTCACAGTGCAAGTAGATCAATAGGTACCTCTCCGGCAGGAAGGTAAACAGCGTTTCCATGCGCTGCTCTGGGTCACCAGAAGCGGCTTAGTCATGCTGGCCACGACCCGGAAGATGTATTCCGGCTCCCTCGGCCAATAAAGTGAGAGGAGCGCCGCAACCCCAGAGTCGACCACGACTGGACCTAACGGTCAGGGGTCCCTTTACCTTTACCTTTACACTGAGTTTAAAACCAAAATGGCATTTGGATAGAAACTTTCTCAGGCGGCTAGTCCTAGTCTTAATAACCCTGTACCTTCTTCCAGAAGGCAGAAGCTGAAAGAGATCATTTCCGGGGTGCACACTATCCTGCGCTATCTCTGCAGCTTTCTTGTGACACCTGGAAGCATAGATTTGATCCAAGGTGGGAAGAGTGCGCCCAATTATTCTCTCCGCAGTCTTTACAACCCTGGACAGCATTGTTTTTTCCCTGACCGTGCAGCTCCCAAACCACACACACAGACCATAAGTTAATGCACTCTCCACAGCACAATGGTAAAATGCCATCAACAGGTCCTTTGAGAGATTGTTTTTGCGGAGGCTTCTCAGAAAATATAACCTCTGCTGTGCTCTCTTCATCAGGTCTTTGCTGTTTTCTCCCCAGGTTAGGTCATCTCTCAACCTCATTCCCAGAAATCGAAACACCGAGACCTGTTCCACGCACTTCCCCTCAATAATAAGTGGCTGAATATTCAATTTACATTTCCTAAAGTCCACAATAATCTCTATTGTTTTCTTTAAGTTGTTTTTCCTGCGCCACTCCCCCAACTGCTCAACTTCCTTCCTATAGGCCGCCTCCCCCTCTCCAGCTGTGATCAAGCCAACCACCGTTGCATCATCTGCAAACTTAATGATCTTATTACTGGGGTATTTTGGGGAGAGGGAAGGAGAGAGGTCCTCTCCGCAGTTCGGTGCTGTAAGGGTTAAAGTGAACCGGATGCATGCGGAGGGAGGAGATGTGGGGGAGAGGAGGAGGAGGAGTTAGAGGCGGGGCCGTCGGGAGAGATAAAGCACCTCTTTCCAGTCCGCATTCTCACGAGCGGGGCAGGACGCAAAGCAGGAGCCTTTGTCTGACCCGTGTTCTGCATCAGCATCTGTCTGAACCTGGTGAGTGTCCCTGATTTGGGTCGAAGGGGTTTCCCTGGGCAGTGGGGAGGGTGCAACGGAGGCCTTTGCAGATGATCTATTTTGGGGGACCCCCCCAAATAAATAAACAACCCCATACCCAGGTCAGGGAGCGGAGCGCCTTGATTTCTTATCAGCTCAGCCATGGGGAGGCGGGGGTTTTAAAGCCGGTCTGCAAGGCTGAGCTGCAGCACCAAGTTATAATGAACGCCCCCGTTAATCGGGCACCGACACGCGTCTGCGCCTTCACACGTGACAACAAAGGCGCGCGGCTCCGGTGGGAGCTGAGCGGGTTGCATTGTTAGGAAGGCTCTTAGGGGGTGTCGTGGCGCGCCGCTTCCAGACCTGCAACCCTGCATCCGTGCAGGTGGGAGGCATGCGAGAGGAAACCAGCCCGACCGGTTCCTTTGTGAAGGCAAAGGTAGCTCCCCGGCCCTGCCTGTGAATGGCCTCGGATCTGCAAGTGCGAAGAGGTTGCCATGGAGACCAGTGCGTGGGAATGGGGGGGGGAGCGCGCTTTCTCAGGTGCAGAACAATGAATGGGTCAACGTGGGTGGTCCGCATGGGTGAGCTGGGAGGGAGATGCTGGAGGGAAGATCCCCCTGGATCCCAAATGCTCAGGTTGCATCAGTGTGGAAGGAGAGACATTGGTTGCCCCTGAACTTGGGCAGCAAGAAACCTGGGCACACCCGGGAAAGGGTGGTGATGGGATTTGGCAGGTTTTAAATAGCTCTTAAAACGTTACACAGATTTCGGATACAAGGCAAGATTACAAATTAGATGGACTTACAATATGCAGTTTTAAAAGTTACTGGTTTTCCTGGGGCCACCCTCCTTATGGGAATGTTTCTGTCCAGCATTTGTAGGGTTAAAGTGGGCCTTAGGAACCATAGATGAAAAAGACAGGATGATTTATTGGGTTTTATTGGAGGAAATATGATTTAAAATCATTATTTAAATGGATTTAGAAAGGAAGATTAATTTGATTCGCTGGGGAAATGTCAGGTAAATGTCTAAACAAGAATGGGACATGCAGAGCCGGCGGGAAAAGGAATGAATGGGAAAGTATTAGAAATTAAGGAAAAGTGTTTTACTACGAGCAGCAAAGGAGGGAGGGAAAAGAATCCTATTTTGGGGGTGGGGGAATGGAAAGTTAGTTGTTAAATTGGTGTTAAATTCCAAACTGATTTGTTGTTAATTTGTTTTGGAATTTGGAAAATTAATTGGAACTTAATTGGAAATAAAAGGAACCATAGATGATTACACTCTTGCATGGTACATGAATGTAATGTATCATGATTGTAATGTAAATGATGAGGCTACATTTTAATATTTTAATGTCGTATTTTAATTTTGTTTTTAAGTTGTATTCATTCAACTTGTTTTTATTTTTGCTTGTTAGCCGCCCTGAGCCCGGCCTTGGCTGGGGAGGGCAGGGTATAAATAAACATTATTATTATTATTATTATTAATGGTGGAATGCAGCTTGCGGGCTTGGAGAAGTGGTGTATGTTTTTCCCAGGCTGATAGGAAAGGGACAAACACGGCAAATCAAAGGGAGAAATAAGCTTTAATCAGCAACGTGGGTTTTATGTAGGTGAAAGATGGAAGAGCAAGAGACGGATGCTGCTGAAAAAGGAAGAGGCGCCGATCCCATCAAAAGCGAGAGCAGTGAGGGATTCTGGGAAAGGAATGCACAGGGGATCCTGGGTAAAGAGGACGCCCTCAGCTCAGATGCTCAGCACCAGGATTTCAGGCCGATCCGCAACCAGGAGGCCAAGGGACCCCGAGAGGTTTGCAGCCGACTGCACCATCTTTGCCACGAGTGGCTGAAGCCAGAGAGACACACCAAGGCTCAGATCCTGGACCTGGTGATCCTGGAGCAGTTCCTGGCCGTCCTCCCCACAGAGATGGAGAACTGGGTCAGGGAATGTGGAGCAGAGACCAGTTCCCAGGCGATGGCCCTGGCCGAAGGTTTCCTCCTGAGTCAGGCAGAGGAGGAGAAGCAGGAAGAGCAGCAGGTGAGAGCATCTCAAGATCTTGTGATGGCCTTCAGGTGTTTTTGAACTAAACCTCTCATTGCCTCTGAGCAACGTTGAGGGGGAATATTGGCTACTCCTGGTCCAGATAGTCCCAACAGACTCTGAAAGAGAGGGAGGGCAATATTACGGACAAAATGGAGTGACTTAAAATATGGACTACTGAATAATATGCAGTTGAAAAGGTTGACAACAGGGAATAATAATAATAAAATAAAAAATTTTATTTATTCCCCAGCCAGAGCCGGGCTCAGGGCGGCTAACACCAATAAAATTACAGTAAAAACATAATAGGAAAAAACTAATTTAAAATGCAGGTTAAAATGTAATTTAAAATGCAGCCTGATTTTAAAAATAGCCCATAGATCAAAAACCGTAAGGGGAGGGAAACATAAGGGTCAGACTGAGTCCAAACCAAAAGCCGGGGGAACAGCTCTGTCTTGCAGCCCCTGCGGAAAGATGTCAGGTCCCGCAGGGCCCTAGTCTCTTGTGACAGAGCGTTCCACCAAGTCGGGGCCAGTGCTAAAAAGGCCCAGGCCCTGGCTGAGGCCAATCTAACCACCTTGCGACCTGGGACCTGGGAAAGGTGGGAAGTCCAGAGATTTGAAGGAATCTCTAAATATGGATATGTATTTTGTTTTGTTATGATTTTATATTTGTAAAACCAAATAAAAATTATTTCAGAGAAAGAGATGGAGGGAGGGCATCCCCCAAAACCTCTACTTTCATTCACCAACGTTCTCTGGAAAATCTTACAAGTACTGCTTATGTTTTCCCCAGTGTCATTCTGTTTTCTATTACATCTCCCCATTCAATGTCCTCCAATCCTCATCGCTGTTTCAGGTAAAGGGTCTGCTTGCGGAAATTAGAAGCGATTTCCCTGACGCAGAGAGATCTCCGTTGGATGGCAGAGAGAAGCCACTGGGTAAGGATCCATCGTCTGTGTCTCCATTTGGTCTCCCTCTGTTGGTTTTGAAAGGGATCCGTGGCCTTTTTTGATCTGGCGAGGGAAGAGAGTTCAGTGTGCATGCAGGAAATAAACAACTACAGTGGTACCTCGGTTTAAAAACAGTCCTGTTTAAGAATGATTTGGTTTACGAACAACCGCAAAACCGGAAGTAGTGTCCTGGTTTGCGAACTTTACCTCAGTCTAAGAATGGAATCCGAACGGTGGAAGGGCACCTCATTAGAGAAAGCGCACCTCAGTTTAAGAATGGCTTTGGTTTAAGAACAGACTTCTGGAACCGATTAAGTTTGTAAACCGAGGTACTACTGTATAGTGGTACCTCGGGTTAAGTACTTAATTCGTTCTGGAGGTCCATTCTTAACCTGAAACTGTTCTTAACCTGAAGCACCACTTTAGCTAATGGGGCCTCCCGCTGCCGGAGCACAACTTCTGTTCTCATCCTGAAGCAAAGTTCTTAACCCGAGGTACTATTTCTGGTTAGTGGAGTCTGTAACCTGAAGCGTATGTAACCCAAGGTACCACTGTATCTGACTTTTAGAAGACATCTGAAGGCAGCCCTGTTTAGGGAAGTAAGTTTTATTCATTCCCTCCACAACAGAGAAGAATGGCTGCCAATGCAAGCAGCAGACATGCTTTCATTCGCCTCTGAGATAAATATGAGCCAACGGCTTCACCCAATCTTTGTCTCTCACAGGTGATGGGATGATGCTGAGAAGATCTACTCAGACATCTCTTCTTTGGGGAGGAGAAGGAGCTGCTGCAGAACCAGATCAGGTAGGGCAGGAGTGGGGAGACTTATTCAGAGTGGGGGCTGCATTCTCGTCTGTGAAAGATTTGGGGTTTCACATGCCACTGGTGGGTGGCACCAGATGCAAAAATGGGTGAAGCTAGTTTGTATATACCAGCGGTGGCGAACCTATGGCACGTGTGGCAGAGTGGGCACACGGGGCCCTCACTGCTGGCACGCGCGCCATTGGCCCATCCGCGCTGTTGTTTTGTTGTTTTTTCTATTTGTGCTCCTGCTCCTTCCCACACTACTGCGTGTGTCCGCTGCTTAAACCCGGAACTCTTCCCCCCCCTTTTTTTTTCTTTTGGTCAGTAGCTGGTGATTGTGTTCCACAATTGGTCTATTTTTCTTTTCTTTTCTTTCCTTTTTCAAAAATTTTATTAATTTTCCAAATTTATAACAAACATCAAAAAACAAACAAACATAAATCCTAACTGTAATTCCACTTTTGTTAACATTTTTAGGTGACTTCCTCGAATCCCCCTAGCTGAGGTGTGGTGGTTAAGAGCGGTGGACTTGTAATCTGGTGAACCAGGTTCACATCTCCGCTCTTCCACATGCAGCTGCTGGGTGACCTTGGGCCAGTCACACTTCTCTGAAGTCTCTCAGCCCCACTCACCTCACAGAGTGTTTGTTGTGGGGGAGGAAGGGAAAGGAGAATGTTAGCCGCTTTGAGACTCCTTCAGGTAGTGATAAAGCGGGATATCTAATCCAAACTCCTCCTCCTCCTCCTTCTTCTTCTTCTTCTTTGTATATCATTGTAACAGTTTTCCAAAACTAATTTCTCATAAAATTCACTTAATCAATTAACATCTTTCTTTTCAATTTAGCTTTAGATATATTATTCTAGAACATCACATATTTAAATCCTAAGCCAATCTGGTACTTGCAAGTGTTTCTATTTAAATTATGTTGTAATCTGTTCAGATTGTGCAGATAAAATATCACGGGTAGAATTCTACAGGGTGTGTTGTTAGTGTGTGAAAACAGTGATCCAAGGAGCCCCAGGTATGCACTTCCAGATGGGGGAGACATCAGGCGCCATCCTGACACCCGGGCATCTTCACTTGGTCGCAAGTCGCTGGTAGGCAGGTGGAAATAACACTGTATTACCTACAAGGAGAAAATGTTTTCTTTTTCTTTCAGGGTCCAATATCTTTTGAGGACGTGGCTGTGTGGTTCACCGAAGAGGAGTGGGCCTTGCTGGATCCTGACCAGAGGGCTCTGCATAACGAAGTCATGGAGGAGAGTGTTGGGATCCTGGCATCTCTCGGTGAGGATCTTAATATATGCTTCATGAGTCAGAATTTATTTACGGAATGAACATGATGCGGGTGGCGCTGTGGTCTAAACCACTGAGCCTCTTGGGTCAGCGGTTTCAATCCCCGTGACGGAGTGAGCTCCCATTGCTCTCCCAGTTCCTACCAACCTAGCAGCTCAAAAGCACGCCAGCACAAGTAGATAAATAGGTATCACTGCAGTGGGAAAGTAAACGGCATTTCTGTGCGCTCTGGCACTTGCCATGGTGTTCCGTTGCGCCAGAAGCGGTTTAGTCCTGCTGGCCACATGACCCGGAAAGCTGTCTGTGGACAAACACCGGCTCCCTGGGCCTGAAAGCAAGATGAGTGCCACAACCTCAAAGTAGCCTTTGACGGGACTTAACCATCCATAGGTCCTTTATCTTTATTTCTTCATGGAATGAAATCCACTATTCCGAGGTGGGTCAACAGTGGCTCTCCTGCAGTATCTGAGCTTTCTGTTCCTCTGCAATTAACCTTGAATAAGCACGTACCTGTCATTTCCTCCCTCAATCTTCCACTCATGCCTTTCTAAACCATGGCCTTTGCAAGTGTCAGGTGTCTGCTTTTTGTGTGTGTTTAGGGCTTTGGGAAGGCAAATCCAAAGCTCCCCTCTTTGTTTTATTTATATATATATATATATATAAACACAAATTTCCTAGAATGGGGTGGGAAGGAAGTTTCTGGGAAAGAAGGCTCAGAAACTCCCATGTACAGCTGGATAGACCAGAGTACGGAAGGAAGATCATTGTAATAATAATAGTAATAATAATTTATTATTTGTACCCCACCCATCTGGCTGGGTTTCCCCAACTACTCTGGGCGGCTCCCAACAGAAGATTAAAGACTCGATAAAACATCAAACTTTAAAAACTTCCCTAAACAGGGCTGCCTTCAGATGTCTCCTAAAAGTCAAATAGTTGTTTATTTCCTTGACATCTGGTGGGAGGGTGTTCCACAGGGCGGGAACTACCGAGAAGGCCCTCTGTCTGGTTCCCTGTTACCTCACTTCTCGCAGTGAGGGAACTGCCAGAAGGCCCTCGGCGCTGGACCGGGTTGAAGGACAGGGGTGGAGATGCTCCTTCAGGTATACTGGGCTGAGGCCATTTAGGGCTTTCAAGGTCAGCACCAACACTTTGTTGTGCCTGATAGCAACCTATTGTAATTGACTGGTTTGGAGAGGGGGCTGAGGACTCTTAAAATAATTTACTCCATCAGTGCCAGCTGCAGAGGCTCTTCTGTTCCTTCACCCACGATGAGCCGCTGTACATAACACAGTTAAGCCTTTTCTCCAGGCCACTGTGTTACCCTGGTGGAAATGGTGCAAACCCCTGCCATCGCTCCCTTGATCATCCAAGCTTGCAAAGCAACAAATATCTTCAATATCAAGGATGAGAGTCTAGGGGTCTCTTTCAGGCGTGGGGGTCATATTCAAAAAGGGTTCCCCGTTTCCAAAGCTACTCTTAGTGAGAAATGGGGGTCTGTGAAGTATAATTAGTTCCAGCTAGCCCAAATCCAGCCATTCCAAAAATGCATGGTAAGTAGGTACACGAATCATAGTTCTCAAACTGGGTTGGGTCGAGTGAGAGTGATTGGCCCAAGACCAGACAATGAGATTCATCCCTGAGTTGGAAGCTGAACTCAGGTTTCTGTGGTTTGAAACCAATACTCTGTAGCACACCTGCTGCGTCAGGAGAGCTAGTTAAATGTGTAAAGGTAAAGGGACCCCTGACCATTAGGTCCAGTCGTGGCCGACTCTGGGGTTGCGGTGCTCATCTCACTTTATTGGCCGAGGGAGCCGGCGTACAGCTTCCGGGTCATGTGGCCAGCATGACTAAGCCTCTTCTGGCCAACCAGAGCAGCACACGGAAACGCCATTTACCTTCCTGCCGGAGCGTTTCCTATTTATCTACTTGCACTTTTGAACTGCTAGGTGGGCAGGAGCAGGGACCGAGCAACGGGAGCTCACCCCTTCGCGGGGATTTGAGCCGTCGACCTTCTGATCATCAAGCCCTAGGCTCTGTGGTTTAGACCACAGCGCCACCCGCATCCCAGTTAAATGTGTACTTCCATCTATATCCACTCAGTTTTGCCTTTATCCTAAGTATGGAAGTCGTTAAGCTAGATAAGGGTCTGTTTCTTCCTTAGGCTCTTATGAGTTTCTCAATTCATTGCAGAATGTGATGAATCAGAAATGAAGAATAAGGAAGAACTACACGGAAAAGAGACCCAGGGCCGAGACAGCTGTAGGAAGCGAGAAGAGCAAAGGAGGAAAATCGAAGCAGAAAAGAAAAGGAAGACGCTTCTAAAGGACAGTGGCTTTTATGCAACCTCAGTCCAGGAAAAAACAGATGACAGAAAGCCATGTGGTAACTGCCTCGTTCAATGGGAAAGTCTTGGTTCAAAACACCAATGTAAATACTACTGCAAAAATTACAAAGGGGAGCAACCGCATAGATGCTCTGAGTGTGGAAAAGGGTTCAGAGACAGTTATAGCCTTTCTTGCCATCAGAGAATTCACACAGGAGAGAAACCATATAAATGCTCAGAATGCAGAAGTAGCTTCAGTAGCAAGCAAAGACTCATTTATCATCAAAGAATTCACACAGGGGAGAAACCGTATCAGTGTCTGGAATGTGGAAAGAGCTTCAGAGAAAAGTTTACCCTTTCTTCTCATCAAAGAATTCACACGGGAGAGAACCAGTATGAATGCTTGGAATGTGGAAAGAGCTTCAGTGACAGTTCTACCCTTTCTTCTCATCAGATAATTCACAAGGGGGGGAAACCATATAAATGCTTGGAATGCGGAAAGAGTTTCTCTCAGAAGTTACGTCTAACTATTCACCAAAGAATTCACACAGGGGAGAAGCCATACCAGTGCTTGGAATGTGGAAAAAGCTTCAGAGAAAATTCTAGCCTAGCTTCTCATCAAAGAATTCACACAGAGGAATATAAATGCTTGGAATGTGGAAAGAGCTTCATTAGTCATTCAAAACTTACTCGGCATCAAACCATTCATCCCGGAGAGAAATCATATCAATACTTGGAATGTGGAAAGAGCGTCATTAGTCATCAAGAACTTACTCATCATCAGACAATTCATACAGGGGAGAAACCATATAAATGCTTGGAGTGTGGAAAGAGCTTCAGACACAATTCTACCCTTTCTTCCCACAAAAGGATTCATACAGGGGAGAAACCCTATAAATGCCTGGAGTGTGGAAAGGGCTTTAGTCAGTGTTCCCCTCTCACTCGCCATCAGAGAATTCACACAGGGGAGACACCATATAAATGCAGTGAGTGTGGAAAGAGCTTCAGTCGGAAGGTACAACTCGGTGTTCATCAGAGAATTCACACCGGGGAGAAGCCGTATCAGTGCTTGAAATGTGGAAAGAGCTTCAGAAACAATTCTAGCCTTTCTTCTCATCAGACAATTCACACGGGCAAAAAGCCATATAAATGTTTGGAATGTGGAAAGAGCTTTACCTTAAAGATGAACCTCAGTACCCATAAAAGAATTCACACGGGGGAGAAGCCGTATAAATGCTTGCAATGTGGAAAGAGCTTAAGCAGCAAGGACAGACTCGCCGACCATCAAAGAACTCACACTGGTGAGAAACCCTTTAAATGCTCGGAATGTGGGAAAAGCTTCGCTGCGAAGATAAATCTCACTACCCACAAAAGAATTCACACGGGGGAGAAACCCTATAGATGCTTGCACTGTGGAAAGATGTTCGCTCAGAGCCACCACCTCACTTACCATAGCAGAATTCACACTGGGGAGAAGCCGTATAAATGCTTAGAGTGTGGAAAGAGCTTCAGAAACCGTACTAGTGTCATTTACCACCAGAAAGCGCACACTCCAGACACACAATATAAATGCTCAGAATGTGGAAAGTGCCTCAGTCAGGAAGCGGATCTGGTCGATCATCAAAAAATGCACACCCAGGAGAAACCATATGTATGCGTGGAATGTGGAAAAAGCTACGCTCTGAAGAATTGTCTTAGAAAACATCAAAGAATTCATACAGGAGAGAAACCATATAAATGCGCTGAGTGTGGGAAAAGCTTCACTGAGAAGTCAACTCTCACGACACACCAACGAGTTCATACAGGAGAGAAACCCTATAAATGCCTGGAGTGTGGAAAGGGCTTTAGTCAGTGTTCCCCTCTCACTCGCCATCAGAGAATTCACACAGGGGAGAAACCCTATAAATGCCTGGAGTGTGGAAAGGGCTTCGCTCAGAGTTCCCATCGCAATCTTCATCAAAGAACTCACACATCGATGGGCAGCGTATGGGAGCAGCTTTCTTCAGATCTCCAGCCTTTATTCCCACCAAAAAATCCATACAGTGGAGAACCCATATAAAGACTTGGAATATTAAAGGAGCTTTAAGAGCAGTTCCTTCTTTCCGCAAGAAGAAACCATATAAATGCTTGTAATGCGTACGGACAGGGCTTGTGCCAAGACACTTTGTGGAGGAATATTTTAAAAGTCCTTGGAAGAAGCTTCTGAAGAAGCAGAAATTTCCATTATCATCAAATAATTCACAGTGGTGGGGGGTCATATCAATGCTTGGAGTGCAGGAAAAGCTTGAGTAAGAAAATGCAGCTCCCATCTCATTGAAGAATTATCAGAGGGGAGAGTAAGCAAAGAATAAAGTTAGTAGCTTCCTCCAGACTTGTTTACAGATAACAAGGGAGCAAGATTTGTGTGACTCCTGCTCTCATCTTATGCTCAGCCTGTATATTTGTGTAAATAAAACATATCCGAAAGACACTGTCTTCTCCAGTCTGTACCTTGACTCTAAAGAACCCAAACCGCTGTGGACTCATGACAATCTGCAGAGAAATCAGAGATTAATAATAATAATAATAATAATAATAATAATAATAATAATAATAATAAATTATACCCTGCCTATCTGGCTGGGCTTCCCCAGCCACTCTGGGTGGCATCCAACAAAATATTAAAATACAGTAATGCATCAAACATTAAAAGCTTCCCTAAGCAGGGCTGTCTTCAGATGTCTTCTAAAAGTCTGGTAGTTGTTGTTCTCTTTGACATCTGATGGGAGGGCGTTCCACAGGGCGGGCGCCACCACCAAGAAGGCCCTCTGCCTGGTTCCCTGTAACCTCACAGCAAGGAAAGCGCCAGAAGGCCCTCAGTGCTGGATCTCAGTGTCAGGGCAGAATGATGGGGGTGGAGATGCTCCTTGAGGTGTACGGGACCGAGGCCATTTGGGGCTTTAAAGGTCAGCACCAACACTTTGAATTGTGCTTGGAAACGTTCTGGGAGCCAATGTAGGTCTTTCAAGACCAGTGTTATGTGGTCTCAGCGGCCGCTCCCAGTCACCAGTCTAGCTGCCGCATTCTGGATTAGTTGTAGTTTCCAGATCACTTTCAAAGGTAGCCCCACATAGAGCGCATTGCAGTAGTCCAAGCGGGAGATAACTAGAGCATGCACCACTCTGGCGAGACAGTCTGCGGACAGGGAGGGTCTCAGCCTGCGTACCAGATGGAGCTGGTAGACAGCTGCCCTGGACACAGAATTGACCTGCGCCTCCATGGACAGCTGTGAGTCCAAAATGACTCCCAGGCTGCGCACCTGGTCCTTCAGGGGCACAGTTACCCCATTCAGGACCAGGGAGTCCTGCACACCCACCCACTCCCTGTCCCCCCAAAACAGTACTTCTGTCTTGTCAGGATTCGACCTCAATCTGTTAACCGCCATCCATCCTCCAACCGCCTCCAGAATGTCCACTCACAGGACATTCACTGGTTCTGATCTGAAAGAGGTAGAGCTGGGTATCATCCGCATATTGATGGATGAACAAACTTTTTACCTAATGCCTGCAACTGATCTCAATATTTACGCGTGATATGTTAAATAGCTTTACAGCCTCCTCCACACTACATTTCCTTACCAACAAGAGCAACAGCACATTTAAAACAATACTGTATTACACTTTAGACTATCATTCAAAAACTTCCCTTCCTTTCTCCAGCAAAATGGGTATAATACTTCTGGACAACTTTGCAGGGCTGGCGTAACCCAGCCACAGACCTGCTCCCCTTTTATATGGGAATAATAATGGTGGAATTTAAAAAAAAGAAACACGTTCCCTAACTGGGAACAAAATCATATCGAGAGAAAGAGAATATGAACTGCCTCCCATCTCAGGTTCTACGTTGCTCCCCTGTGAGGAAAGTTTACAACATTTGAGGCGGTTTATTTGGGGTAAATAAAAGTAAATTTCCTCAAACCACGTCAACTGTGCACAATCCCCATAGCAACACACAGGATGTGAATCTTGGTTGAGGACTATAAGGTGGCTTCTAGACTCTTTGTATTTATCTAATTTTGCAAACCTGTAGCTCCCAGGGAGGTTCACAACATACTTCTGTAGATCATTTTAGGACGAATTTCTTCCTCAGAAACGGAGAGGAGGCAGAGATAATGGAGTCTTTCTCCAGCGGAGGGTTTCCCCACCCTTTTTATTTTTCAATGGATTTTATTAGAGTTAAAAAAATACATACATACATACACTCCAAGATAACACCGAGGGGGCCAAGTTCAAGTCCAAACAGCGCCAGGCAAGAGCCATCCTTTCCAAATTCCAGAGGGGCAGCTTGGAAAACTTCTCTGCCCCACGGCTACTCCTTGCCCCACAAAGAAGAAAAAAAGCTTCGCCCCATTTTTTTTCTACCTTTAACTCTTGCATTGCTGGAGGCTGGACCAGATGACCCTCGGAGTCCCTTCCGACTCTACAGTTCTTTGATTCTATTAAACTCCTTGCCCCATCTTTCTCCTGACCAAGAAAAGAGGTGCGTATTTGCACGTGGGGCAGCAGAACCGCCCTGCGCAGTGATGGAAAAGGGCTGCTCTAACCACTAGGCCTCCTTCCCCCATCCTATCCCTCTTCAAAGTTACTTTAAAAATGCTGCTTTCCTGCTCATTCCCCCCCTGGCCACGTTCGCTTGGGAGCCCGAAGTGCCGGCGAGTCTCCCCCCCCCCCGCCCCGGGCCAGGAGATGCCCGGATTCCCATCTGTGTGCGCGCAGGGCGCACGTTTCCTCTTTGGCACAGAGCGGCAGTGCTCGTGCTTAGGCCCTGAAAGGGTTAAAAAAGAAGCGGATTCCTAGAGAAGAAGGAAATTTGGGGTGGAAGGGAGAGAGGGGGCTTCCTCCAGAGCAAGAAGCAGCTCCCCGCTTTGCAGAGGAAGGAGCCTCTGCTTTTCCCCACTGCGCGCTGCATCTGCGGCTCCTTCTCCAACCCGGTGAGTTTCTGCAGCATCTTTTGGTGCGTTTGGTGGAAAGGAGGAGGCGTCGCATGGGAGACGCAGATCAGGAGAACCATCACAGGAAACAAATAGGGAGAGGGGTTGTTCGTGTCTCCGTTCCCCATTTTCTATTATCTAAGATAGAATCACAGAATCGTAAAATTGCAAGGGGCACCCCCGGGTCATCTTATCCATCCCCGTGCAATGCAGGAATCTTTTGCCCATGTGAGACTCGAACCCACGACCCTGAGATTAAGAGGCTATTGCTCTCTCGGTTGAGCTGTTTGGGGCGGCTGGGGTTTAAAGTGGGTCTGCGAGGTGGAGTTGATCAGTGGGAGCGGATTGTCATTATCGTTGGAAGGGACCCTGAGGAGCATCTAGTCCAGCCCCCTTTAAGACAGAAATATGCAAATGACCCATATTTTATTTTGCTGGAAGCTGCCCAGAGTGACTGGGGAAACCCAGCCAGATGGGCCAGAGTATAAGCAATAAAATTATTATTATGATTAAGGAGCAAACATGCGCTGAGGATGGGAGTCTGGGCTTCTCCTGGCCTGAAGGCGGCATATCTCTTGTTATAATTGTTTATGCACATCATGTAATTAAACAGCTATAAAAAGCTTTACAAAGAAAATAATTCAGAAAAGAGGCAAGCAGGCAGAGCACAGCCATGGCGGCCAGTAGCCATTGATAGCCCTCTGCTCCATGAGTTTGTGCTGTCCTCTCTTAAAGGCAGTGCAGTGCAGTGGTGAGAGCGGACCGGGAACATGGCCTAACTCATAGGGTTGTCATGAGGATTAAATAGAGAGAGGGAGAGCAACGCATGCTGCCTTGAGCTCCTTGGAGGAAAAGGTGGAATACAAAAGTATAGAATCATGGATTTGGAAGGGAAGCTGAGGGTCATCTAGTCCAACCCCAGCGATGTAGGAATATGCAGGTGGGTGGAGCCTGCAACCTTGGTGTTACTGGAAATAACCAACTGAGCTATCCCAGCCAATTGTTCTTCTTCCCTTAAAATTAAAGCCCCTGTTTGTCAAGCGGAGCTTTCTAGCTTGGTAAGCACATAATAAATGTGTGCGCATTCAGACGCTAGTGTTTTCCAGGGATCACATTATGCTGGGAGTACTTCCGCCCAAGGACACTACAGTGGTACCTTGGGTTAAGAACTTAATTCGTTCCGGAGGTCCGTTCTTAACCTGAAACTGTTCTTAACTTGAAGCACCACTTTAGCTAATGGGGCCTCCCGCTGCCGCTGCACCGCCGGAGCACAATTTCTGTTCTCATCCTGAAGCAAAGTTCTTAACCTGAAGCACTATTTCTGGGTTAGCGGAGTGTGTAACCTGAAGCGTATGTAACCCGAGGTACCACTGTATTCCTGCATGAGGGGTTTGGCATTTACAGGATTAAAACTGAGCTTTAAAGAGCATAGATGAAAACAGTCTCTGTTAGTGATCCCTGAATATAGCAATGGGAGGGAGCTGAGCCAGGATAATAATATTAATAATAATAATAATAAATTTTTATTTATACCCCGCCCTCCCCAGCCAGAGCCGGGCTCAGGGCGGCTAACACCAATGAAATAAAAACACAGTAAAAGCATAATAGGGGGAAAAGAGAGGGAGGGAAAAAACCATTTTAAAATCATTTTAAAATAGCTGATAAATCAAGACCATAAGGGGAGGGAAACATAAGGGTCAGACTGAGGATGTGGTATGTTTCTCTCTGGTTGAAGAGTCTGTGTAATAGGGTATGGATGCAGAATCTCAGAGCTGGAAGGGACCCGAGGGTCATCTAGTCCAACCCCTGCAATGCAGGAATCTCAGCTGAAGCATCCATAGCAGAAGGCCATCGAACCTCTGCAGAAAAACCTCTGAGGAAGGAGAGTCCATAACCTAAGGTAGACCAAGATGCGGTCTTGGTACACGTTCTTAGATTTTGAGGCAGGGATCCTGCAAATGGGCAGTGTGATAGGAACATTAATAGCTGTGCGAGCATTAGAACCTCCATATGCAAAGCGGTATAGGTAAAGGTAAAGGGACCCCTGACCATTAGGTCCAGTCGGGGCCGACTCTGGGGTTGCGGCGCTCATCTCGCTTTACTGGCTGAGGGAGCCGACGTACAGCTTCCGGGTCATGTGGCCAGCATGACTAAGCCGCTTCTGGCGAACCAGAGCAGCGCACGGAAACGCTGTCTACCTTCCTGCCGGAGGGGTACCTATTTATCTACTTGCACTTTTGAACTGCTAGGTTGGCAGGAGCAGGGACCGAGCAACGGGAGCTCACCCCGTCGCGGGGATTCGAACTGCCAACCTTCTGATCGGCAAGTCCTAGGCTCTGTGGTTTAACACACAGCGCCACCCGCGTCCCGGATCTCAAATGAGGGGAAGAAATGTTGTGTATTACATAATTCACAATACGGGGGATCAAAACGAAAAATATGTTTTCATCAGAGAATGTTTTTCTGCAGGCAAGAGATGGAAGAACAAGACTCTGCCGCCCTCGAAGCAGGAAGACAGCCTGACCGAATCATGACTGGGAGCACTGGGGAAATTTGGGTTGGAAGCAGACACAAGACATTGAGGGAGAACATCCATGGCTCAGATGTACACTGCCAGCGTTTCAGGCATTCCCGCTACCAGGAGGCCAAGGGACCCCGAGAGGTTTGCAGCCGACTCCACCATCTCTGCCATCAGTGGCTGAAGCCGGAGAGACACACCAAGACTCAGATCCTGGATTTAGTGATCTTGGAGCAGTTCCTGGCTGTCCTCCCCCTGGAGATGGAGAACTGGGTGAGGGAATGTGGAGCAGAGACCAGTTCCCAGGCGGTGGCCCTGGCTGAAGGTTTCCTCCTGAGCCGGGCAGAGGACCAGAAGCAGACAGAGCTGCAGGTGAGAATTTTGTCTGGATCAGCAAGAGTCAACCTGGTGTCATCTAGAGGTTGTGGAACTAAAACTCCCATCATCCTTCTTCATTCTACATATTGACTGGGAATGATGGGAGCTGAAGTCCAGCAACTTTTGGAGAGTGTTATGTCAGCTACCTCCTAGCTAGATAATCCCAAAGGGCTCAGGATGTGAGGGAGGGGATCCCAGAATTCTCTGCTTCTTCACCAACTTTCTGTGGAAGTCCGCCAAACAGATAGCCAAGTACCCCTGAGGTTTTTGCATTTGCTGTTTCCGTGCGATGTCTTCAATGCATATTTCTGTTACAGGTAAAGGATCTGGTAACAGAAATGAGAAGCGATTTCCCCAGAGCAGAAAGGAATCTGTCAGACATCAGGCAGAGGCCTCTGGGTGAGGATTTAGGGATAGTGTTTCAATATGGTCTCCCTCTCTTAATTTTGAAACTAAGCCATCAACTCAGGGGTGAGCAAACTTTTTCAGCAGGGGGCTGGTCCACTGTCCCTCAGACCTTGTGGGGGGCCGGACTATATTTTGAAAAACAAAATGATGTAAGAAAACCACAAGCCCCAGTGGCTGCTTACCTGTGTCTTGCGAGTGGCAGGGGCTGGCGGCAGCGGCGGAGGGACGATGAGCGGCGTGCGAAAGGGCTCTGGAGACGGGCTGCTTAAAATGGCGGCCGCTTGAGCCCTGCTGCTGCTGCTGACACCAACAAAGCCCAGCCCCCTTCCTCCTCTAGGCAGGGCGGGGAGAAGCCAGGAGGAGGGAGGGAGGAGAAGGCGGCGCTGCTGCCATGTGAGGGATAGGGAAAGAACATGCACACTGGTGATCCACGCAGCGATTCCCGGACCGTCCATGGACCGGATCCAGAAGGCGATTGGGCCTGATCTGGCCCATGAACCTTAGTTTGCCTACCCATGCATCATCTTCTTTAACCTTTTGCGGGGAGACAAATCTCCACCCTTCTCCAGGGCTTGAAAATATGCTTATTTGCAACACATTATGCACATGGATATGTGATCAAAAGCCCCAAAGGGTTGCTATGTGTTCACACACTGGAACTATCAAACAGATGCACACATCTCAAACTTGCTCAACAGTTCAGACTTTCTCTAAGTATCAGTTTCTCATCCAAGTATGTGCCAATAATAATAATAATAATAATAATAATAATAATAATAATAATAATTTATTATTTGTACCCCGCCCATCTGGCTGGGTTTCCCAAGTCACCCTGGGTGGCTTCCAAGAAAGATTAAAAATACATTAAAATGTCACACATTAAAAACTTCCCTGAACAAGGCTGCCTTCAGATGTCTTCTAAATGTTAGGTGGTTGTTTATCTCTTTGACATCTGAAGGGAGGGCACTCCACAGGGCGGGCACCACTACCGAGAAGGCCCTCTGCCTGGTTCCCTGTAGCTTTGCTTCTCGCAATGAGGAAACTGCCAGAAGGCCCTCGGAGCTGGACCTCAGCGTCCGGGCAGAACGATGGGGGTGGAGACGCTCCTTCAGGTATACTGGGCTAAGGCCGTTTAGGGCTTTCAAGGTCAGCACCAACACTTTGAATTGTGCTCGGAAACGAACTGGTAGCCAATGTACGTCTTTCAAGACTGGTTTTATGTGGTCTCGGTGGCCGCTCCCAGTCACCAGTCTAGCTGCCACATTCTGGATTAGTTGTAGTTTCCAGGTCACCTTCAAAGGTAGCCCCACGTAGAGTGCATTGCAGTAGTCCAAGCAGGAGATAACTAGTGGTTTTGTCTCTGACAGGCAATGGAATGATGGCAGCAAGATGTCCTCGGCCATCTCCTCTTTGTGGTTCAGTAGAAGGAGCAGCTGTGAGACCAGATCAGGTAGGGGGATGGATCACTGAGGGGAGAGGCTGGGCCCCACTTTCCCCTCTCACCTCCCTGGTCCTAAGTGAATCTCTTTCCATCAATTTGCTCCTATCAAAAGCTGCCCTCAGCGAAGGCTGCAAATGGCGCCCAAGAAGGTTTAATTCCAGAGAATAATAAGCACCCACCTCAATTTAACTGGCCTTTTGAATGTTGCCAATAGACCATCTCTATCCTACCCATGAGAAAATGTTTCCCTTTTCTTTTAGGGTCCCATATCCTTTGAGGATGTGGCCGTGCATTTCACGGATGAGGAGTGGTCGCTGCTGGATCCTGACCAGAGGGTATTGCATAAGGATGTCATGGAGGATAACTGGAGGATCATGGCCTCTCTCGGTAAGATCCCCTGTTGCGTCATAATATCGTTTTTTAAATTCAATATTTCTGTATGTGAGCAATCCTAATATTCTGACATCGCTCAGCTGTGCTACACATACAGCATCTAGGTTTTTTATTCCTGCTTTTAATCTTGAAAATTAATCTCTCCTGCATTCTCAAGATCTGCCCTTCACAACTGTGGCTTGGTTGGTCTTATCTGGTCAGGTTATTTGTGGAATGTAAGTTTCAGAGTTGTGAGGGAGGTGGAACGAAGTCATTTTCCAGAAGGCCAAAGAGACGGGTTCACGTCATCAGAAATTGAGTGAATTTCATGAATGGGCCAAATAATAATCCACTTCACAAAAGAAGCTGGGGTTCACTGATTTCCATAAAAACGAGAGGCCTTTGCCTTCCTAGGAATGCAAAAATGCTCTCTCTTTCAGAACCAGCTTCCATTATTCTTCTCTCCTAATGGCTTCAGAATTGGTTCTGAATTTGGATTTTCTGGCTAAAACTTTTCCTCATGTGCTAATATACAGCGTGGATAAGCTCCATTTTCATGTCCAAAATGCTTCACAACTGAAGCCCGAAGTTTCCCTCTTTGTTTATATTAATTCCAAAGATGAGGTGAAAGGAAGGGCTGGTGGCAGCTTAGTGTAATATGTTTTTTTTGGGGGACACACCTTTTTACGGCTGGGTAGCCAATGTGGTTCCCTCCAGAGGTTGCAGGATTCCACCTTCATCATCCCTGACAGCTGTCCGTTCCAGCTGGAGCTGATGGGAAAGTCTAATAACATCTGGACGGTACCACATAAAAGGGTATTAGCCAGTAAGAACCCCACACATTTTCCAATTTACAAATTATTCCCTTCTGAAAGAAAATTATATGAAAATGATGTATAGATGGTATATAACACCAGTACAGGTAGCAAAAATGTAGAAAACCGGCTCTAACATTTGCTGGAAATGTAAAGAAAAAGAAGGGACTTTTTATCATATGTGGTGGGAATGTAAAGAAATTTTAAAAAATTGGGAAATGATATTTAATGAATTGAAGAAAATGTTTAAAACGATATTTGTAAAAAAAAACCAGAAGCATTTTTGTAAGGGATTGTAGCACAAGACCTGCCAAGGAAAATAAGGAACTTGTTTATATATGCTACAACAGCGGCAAGAGTCTTGATAGCACAAGGATGGAAGAATGAGGAAACCCCGACAAAACAGTGGCAAGAGAAATTGATGAACTATGCAGAACTGGCTAAATTGACATACAAACTGCAAGACAAGGACTACTGAGACTTTAAGGAGGAATGGGAACTTTACACAAATTATTTAAAAGCACAACAAAATGAACTGGACTCCTTGGCAGGTTTTGAATAAACATACACAAATTTATTGTTGATAACATGATGGACAGATATGTAAGGATATATACAATTTTATAATATGGAGAGAAAATAATGTGCAGCGAAACCAGGGAGAGGAGCTTGGGGGGGGGAATTATGTAGGTGATTATATGGTTTGATAATTTGTTATGTGGAAATTGAGCAATAAAAAATATGTTTTTTTAAAAAGAAAAAACCCCACACATTTCCCCATTTCTTCTGTTTCAGCACAAGGAATCCACAGCGCAGAGAAACCATATAAATGCAGTGAGTGTGGAATGAGCTTTGGCGGGAAGATAATTCTCATGTACCATCAAAGAATTCACAATAGGGAGAAACCCTATAAATGCTTGGAGTGTGGAGCGGGCTTCAGGGAACGCAACCATTTGACTTCCCATCAAAGAATTCACACAAGGGAGAAACCCTATCAGTGCTTGGAGTGTGGAAAGATCTTAAGGCACAAGACAAGTCTTGCTTCTCATAACAGAATCCACTCTGGGGAGAAACCCTATCAGTGTTTGGAATGTGAAAAAAGCTTCACTCACAAAATAACTCTCATGCACCATCAAACAGTTCACTCTGGTGAGAAACCACATAAATGCTCACATTGTGGAAAGAGCTTCGCTTTGAAGAAAAACCTCGCTTCCCATCAAAGAATTCACACCGGGGAGAAACCGTATAAATGTTTGCAATGCGGAAAGAGATTCAGTCAGAGCTCCCATCTCACTTACCATCAGAGAATTCACACAGGGGAGAAACCATATAAATGTTTAGAGTGTGGAAAGAACTTCAGCCAAAGTACTAGTCTAATTTATCACCAGAAATCGCACACTGCAGAGACACAATATAAATGCTTGGAATGTGGAAAGTGCCTCAGTCAGGAGGCAGATCTCGTTAATCATAAAAAAATGCACATCCAGGAGAAACCACATGTATGTTTGGAATGCGGGAAAAGGTACACTCAGAAGAATTGTCTTAGAAAACATCAAAGAATTCATACAGGAGAGAAACACTATAAATGTTCTGAGTGTGGAAAAAGCTTCATTGAGAAGTCAGCTCTCACGACACACCAACGAGTTCATACGGGAGAGAAACCCTATAAATGCCTGGAGTGTGGAAAGGGCTTCGCTCAGAGTTCCCATCGCAATGTTCATCAAAGAACACACAAATCGATGGGCAGTGTATGGGAGCAGCTTTCTTCAGATCTCCAGCCTTTATTCCCACCAAAAAATCCATACAGTGGAGAACCCATATAAAGACTTGGAATATTAAAGGAGCTTTAGGAGCAGTCCCTAGCTTTCTTTCTGCAAGAAAAACCCAAATAAATGCTTGAATTGCATATAGACAGGGCATATGCAGGAAAATTTGTGGAGTAATTAATAATAATAATAATAATAATAATAATAATAATAATAATAATAATATATTTATACCCCGCCCATCTGGCTGAGTTTCCCCAGCCACTCTGGGCGGCTCCCAATCAAGCTTTAAAAACAATACAGCATTAAATATTAAAAACTTCCCTAAACAGGGCTGCCTTCAGATGTCTTTTAAAGATAAGATAGTTGCTTATTTCCTTGACATCTGATGGGAGGGCGTTCCACAGGGCGGGCACCACTACCGAGAAGGCCCTCTGCCTGGTTCCCTGTAGCCTCGCGTCTCGCAGGGAGGGAGCCGCCGGAAGGCTCTCGGCACTGGACCACAGTGTCCAGGCTGAACAATGGAGGTATACAGGACCGAGGCCGTTTAGGGCTTTAAAGGTCAGCACCAACACTTTGAATTGTGCTCGGAAACGTACTGGGATCCAATGCAGTACTTAGAAGTTGGGAGGAGCTTCCAAAAAGGCAGAAACTTCTGTTGCTATCATTAATTAATTCTTCAAAGATGATCAGAGCATCATGCACAGTACTAACCTAACCTGTCATCAAAGAATTCACACAGGGGCGAAACAATATATTTGTCCCAGGAGGCAAGATGTTGGGGACAAGGCAGGATCCAGGAGAGTCTAAAAATCCACTTGGATATATTTATATTACAGTGGTACCTTGGTTTACTAACTCAATCCGTTCCCGAAGTCCGTTCTTAAACCAAAGTGTTCTTAAACCAAGGCGTGCTTTCCCATAGCAATGGGGGACTCAATTTACAAATGGAACACACTCAACAGGAAGCGGAACATGTTCTGCTTCCAAGGCAACGTTCACAAACCAAAACACCTAATTCCGGGTTTAAAGGTAAAGTTATAGGGACCCCTGACCATTAGGTCCAGTCGCGGACAACTCTGGGGTTGCAGTGCTTTATTGGCCGAGGGAGCTGGCGTACAGCTTCCGGGTCATGTGGCGAACCAGAGCAGCACACGGAAACGCCATTTACCTTCCCGCCGGAGTAGACCTATTTATCTACTTGCACTTTGATGTGCTTTCAAACTGCTAGGTTGGCAGGAGCAGGGACCGAGCCACGGGAGCTCACCCCGTTGCGGGGATTCGAACCGCCGACCTTCTGATCGGCAAGTCCCAGGCTCTGGTTTAACTCACAGCGCCACCCACATCCCTTACTTCCGGGTTTACAACATTCTTAATCCAAGTTGTTCATAAACTAAGCTGTTCTTAAACTAAGGTACCACTGTATATACATTAGCAGTGGGGGCATTTTAGTTTCTGAAAGATGAAAGCATCAAAGAGAAATCAACAGCAAGGAGAAATAAAAGGAACAGTATATGCAGGTAAGGTAAAGTGCAATGACTTGCTGTCTGGGCTGCCTTTCCTTGTGATGGAGTTGGGGGGGGGGAGCAACTCTCTGTGTTGAGTCCAATTCTGTGGATCTATGCCTCTCCCCAGACACAGAACAAGAGAGCAAGATTTGTGTGAGTCCTCTCCGTATTATATTCAGCCAGCATATATGTGTAAATAAAACATATCCGAAAGACACTGTCGTTGCCAGTTACCTTGATTCTGAAGGACCCAAACCACTGTGGACTCATGACAATCTGTGGAGAAATCTGCTGAGACATTGAACATGCTCACTATCTAATACCTGTTACAGATAGGTAGCCGTGTTGGTCTGCCATAGTCAAAACAAAAAAATTTTTTTCCTTCCAGTAGCACCTTAAAAAAAAAAACTTGCGGAACGAATTAATTTACCAGTGTCCGTGTTACGTCTGGTACGGACACCGGCACCAGAGCCTGCAATAAACCCAGATGCCAACTTTGCTGCCACATACACCCGGACAACACCATTACTGGCCCCAACAACATCACACATACCATCTCGGGACTATTTAATTGCTCATCGTCTAACATTGTATATGCCATCAAATGCCAACAGTGTCCCTCAGCTCTCTATATTGGACAAACAGGCCAAACCTTACGCCAAAGAATAAACGGACATAAATCGGACATCAAGAATCACAAGACAGAGAAACCAGTAGGAGAACACTTCAATCTCCCAGGACATTCTATACAAGATCTCAAAGTAGCTGTATTACTACAAAGGAATTTCAGAAATAGACTGGAAAGAGAAGCTGCTGAATTGCAACTCATTACCAAACTTAAAACCATGGAGAGACCTGGTCTGAACAAAGACATTGGATTCTTATCTCATTATACATGACAAAGCCATTTTTCACCTTCTCACCCCTTGCTTTTTCCTGTAAGACCTATTGCAGTCATTAAGAGTTGTCAACAGGCTCATCACAGCTATCTGCCAACCACCCATTCCCACCACCCTTCTGAGTAATACCCCTCCCCACCTTCTCACTATATAGAAGGATCTGGCAACTTCTGTTTCAGTGTATCTGAAGAAGTGTGCATGCACACGAAAGCTCATACCAAGAACTAACTTAGTTGGTCTTTAAGGTGCTACTGGAAGGAAAATTTTTTTTTTGTTTTATCTAATACCTGCAACTGATCTCAGTACAGTGGTGCCTCGCAAGACGAAATTAATTCGTTCCGCAAGTTTTTTCTTCTTGTGAGTTTTTCGTCTTGCGAAGCACGGTTTCCCATAGGAATGCATTGAAAATCAATTAATGCGTTCCTATGGAGACCGCTTGCCAGGCTGGCGGTGCGGAGAAGGGCTTTTCTCCCCACCGCAAGCCTTCAGGACAGGTACGGGAACAGAGGGGAAGGCGCGCAGCGCTTCTCCTCTGTTCCCGGGGCTTGCGGTGGGAGGAGGGTTTTTCCTCCCCACCGCCAACATTCAGAACAGCATTCTGAATGTTGGCGGTGGGAAGGAAAACCCTCCTCCCACCGCAAGTCTTCAGGACAGCCATCCGAAGGCTGGCGCGGGGAGAAGGTCTCTGCGCCCCACCGCCAGCCTTCGGAGGAGCCTTCCGAAGGCTGGCGGCGGGAGGAGGTCTCCGCCCCAACGCCAGCCTTCGGAGGAGGTCCGAGGACAGTGGGGAAGACGCGCTGCGCTTCCCCGCTGTCCTGGAGATTTCCCTATGGGCTTTCGTCTTGCGAAGGAAGCCCATAGGGAAATTCGTTTTGCGAACCGCCTCCAAAACGGAAAACCCTTTCGTCTAGCGGGTTTTTCGTCTTGCGAGGCGTTCGTCTTGCGGGGCACCACTGTATTTACATGTGATTTGTTAAATAGTTTTCCTCTGTGCAAATGATCTACACCAGAGGTTTTCAACCTTTTTGGGTCCACGGCTCTCTTGACCAACTACAGTCATACCTCGGGTTACAGACGCTTCGGGCTGTGCGATTTCGGGTTGCGCACCGCACTGAACCCCGGAAGTACTGGAACGGGTTACTTCTGGGTTTCGGCGCTTGCGCAGAAGCACTAAATTGCACTTTGCGCATGCGCAGAAGCGCTGAATTGCAACCCGCACATGCGCAGACGCGGCGCTGCGGGTTGCGAACATGCTTTCGGAAGCACAGATAACGAAGTCCTCTAGCTGAGGCTTTCCCCACCTTTTCCCAAGCTGCTAGAATAGCAGGATCAGTGGTTTTTTTTCCCTTTTAGGGAATTGCCTCAGATGCTCACAAGGAGGTGGGCGACCTTTGGGACCCTCCAGCGGTTGATGAACTACAACTCCCATCGCCTTGGCCACTTGGTGAGGCTTGCTGAGGCTGATGGGAGTCGTAGTTCTAGGAAGTGGCCTTGCAATATTTTTATTGATATATACCGTATTTTTTGTTCTATAAGACTCACTTTTTCCCTCCTAAAAAGGGGAAATGTGTGTGCGTCTTATGGAGCGAATGCAGGCTGCGCAGCTATCCCAGAAGCCAGAACAGCATGAGGGATTGCTGCTTTCACTGCGCAGCAATCCCTCTTGCTGTTCTGGCTTCTGAGATTCAGAATATTTTTTTTCTTGTTTTCCTCCACCAAAAACTAGGTGCGTCTTGTGGTCTGGTGCGTCTTATAGAGCGAAAAATACGGCAAATTTATATATATATATATATATATAATATTTTTATTAGTTTTCAAGTACAAAAGCAAATTTTTACATTCCATACATCTTAATTACATCTTCTCTTTTTTGACTTCCCTCAATTTGTCTACCATTCCTTCCTATTGTTACTTTTTACACATTTCTGCCCTTTTAACCCTTTCCCCTCACAGAGCTTCCTTAAAGCTTACAAACGTAATTTTATTATCACTCAGTTTTTGCATATATTGGATAAACTTTTCCCAATCTTCTGTAAATCTTTGATCTCGCCGATTCCGGATCCTTCCTGTCATTCTGTCCAGTTCTGCATAATCCATCATTTTAGTTCTCCGTTCTTCTATCATAGGTAATTCCTCCTGTTTCCATTTCTGGGCCATCAATATTCTTGCTGCTGTCACTGCATATAAAAATAACTTCTTTTCTTTCTTATTTATCTCATTACCTGTAATGCCTAGTAAAAATGCTTCTGGTTTCTTAACAAATGTATATTTCAACATTTTCTTCAATTCATTATAAATCATTTCCTATTGATATATAAATCTAACCAGGCCTTTCAGAAGCAGGCAAAATGTTTTCATGTATCAAATAACCTGATAAAATACTGGCCTTGGCCCAGTATACCTGAAGGAGCATCTCCACACCCATCGCTCAGCCCAGACACTGAGGGTCTGAGGGTCTTCTGGCGGCTCCCTCACTGTGAGAAGCGAAGTTACATGGAGCCAAGCAGAGGGCCTTCTCGGTGGTGGCACCCGCACTGTGGAACTCCCTCCCACCAGATGTCAAGGAGATAAAAAACTACACAACTTTTAGAAGACATCTGAAGGCAGCCCTGTACCGGGAAGCTTCTTAATGTTTGACATTTTATTGTGTTTTTATAAACGCTGGTTTATACACCCTGGTTTTGACTGCCACTGAAAGGCGAGCTTGCCCCCTTCCCAGTCCCCTTAGGCTTCAGCCACAGCCATTACAAGGCCAGTTGCCTCGCTACGGAAAGGACCTTAGCCCAGTTGCCAAGCATCTCCCTTTGAACGAAGAGGGTGCCGGGTTCAAGTCCAGTCAGCACTGGGCAAGATCCATCCTTTCCAAAATCTCAGAGAAGTCATCGGATTCTCAAAGGGGGCAGCTTGGAAATATTTCCTGCCCCTCTTCTCTCCCCCACCGCTATTCCTTGCCCCTTTAACACTTTTTCTACCTTTAACTCTTGCATTGCAGGAGGCTGGACTAGATGACCCTCGGGGTCCCTTCCAGTTCTACGTTTCTTTGATTCTATTAAACTCCTTGCCCCCTCTGTCCCCTTGCCAAGAAAAGAGACAAGCAGCACTCTTGCTCAGGGGTGCATTAATAATAATAATAATAATAATAATAATAATAATAATAATAAATATAAATATAAATATAAATATAAATTTTATTTATACCCCGCCCTCCCCGGCCAGAGCCGGGCTCAGGGCGGCTAACACCCGTAAAATTACAGTAAAAACATAATAGGAAAGTTAAAATACAGGTTAAAATGCAATTTAAAATGCAGACTCATTTTAAAAGTAGCCGATAGATCAAGACCATAAGGGGAGGGAAACATAATGGTCAGACTGAGTCCAAATCAAAGGCCAGGCGGAACAGCTCTGTCTTGCAGGCCCTGCGGAAAGATGTCAATTCCCGCAGGGCCCTAGTCTCTTGGGCAGAGCGTTCCACCAAGTTGGGGCCAGTACTGAAAAGGCCACGGCCCTAGTTGAGGCCAATCTAACCACCTTGCAACTTGAGACCTCCAAAATGTTGTCATTTGTGGACCTTACCAGGAGAGGCGGTCCCATAGGTACGTGGGTCCTAGGCTGCATAGGGCATTGGCACGTGGGGCAGGAGAATCACCCTGTGCAGTGATGGGAAAGGGCTGCTCTAACCACTAGACCTCCTTTCCCCCCTCTTCAAAGTTATTTTCAACTGATTCCTCCCCCCTGGCCACGTTTGCTTGGGAACCCGAAGTGGAGGCGAGTCTCCCCGCCCCCAAGAAAAGATGCCCAGATTCCCATCTCTGTGCGCGCAGGGCGCACGTTTCCTCTTTGGCACAGAGCGGCAATGCTCGTGCTTAGGCCCTGCAAGGGTTAAAAAAGAACCGGATTCCTAGAGAAGAAGGAAATTTGGGGTGGGAGGAAGGGAGGGGGGCTTCCTCTAGAGCAGAAGCAGCTCCCCGCTTTGCAGAGGAAGGAGCCTCTGCTTTTCTCCACCGCGCGCTGCATCCGCCGCTCTTCCTGCAACCCGGTAAGATTCTGCAGCATCTTTTGGTGCGTTTGGTGGAAAGGAGGAGGCATCGCATGGGAGACGCAGATCAGGAGATCCACCACAGGAAACAAATAGGGAGAGGGGTGGTTCGTGTCTCCGTTCCCCATTTTCTATTATCTAAGATAGAATCACAGAATTGTAAAGTTGCAAGGGGCACCCCCGGATCCTTCTTGTCCAACCCTCTGCAATGCAGAAATATTTTGCCCATGTGAGACTCGAACCAACGACCCTGAGATGATGAGTCTATTGGTCTCCCAGCTGAGCTATTTGGGGAGGCTGGGGTTTAAAGTGGGTCTGCGAGGTGAAGTTGATTAGTGGGAGTGGATTGTCAGAGTTGGAAGGGACTCTGAGGATCATCTAGTCCAGCCCCCTTTAAGACAGAAATATGCAACTGACCCATATTTTATTTTGCTGGAAGCTGCCCAGAGTGACTGGGGAAACCCAGCCAGATGGGCCAGGGTATAAGCAATAAAATGATTATTAAGGAGCAAGCATGCACTGAGGATGGGGGTTTGGGCTTCTCCTGGCCTGCAGGTGACATATCTCTTGTTATAATTGTTTAAAAAGGTAAAGGGACCCCTGACCATTAGGTCCAGTCGTGACTGACTCTGGGGTTGCGGCGCTCATCTCGCTTTATTGGCCAAGGGAGCCGGCATACAGCTTCTGGGTCATGTGGCCAGCATGACTAAGCTGCTTCTGGTTGGCCAGAATCGAGCTTTGCACATGCGCAGAAGCGCCAAATCACAACCCACACGTGCACAGATGCGCCACTGCGGGTTGCGAACGCTGCGGGTTGCGAACGTGCATCCCGCATGGATGACGTTCACAACCCGAGCATCCACTGTATGAGCAATCAAAATGAAAAATACATTTTCATCAGAGAATGTTTTTCTGCAGATAAGAGATGGAAGAACAAGACTCTGCCGCCCTCGAAGCAGGAAGACAGCCTGATAGCGTCGTGACTGGGAGCACTGGGGAAATTTGGGGTGGAAGCAGACACAAGACCTTGAGGGAGAACATCCATGGCTCAGATGTGCACTGCCTACAGTTTAGGCACTTTCACTACCAGGAGGCCAAGGGACCACGGGAAGTTTGCAGCCGACTCCACCATCTTTGCCGTCAGTGGCTGAAGCCGGAGAGACACACCAAGACTCAGATCCTGGATTTAGTGATCTTGGAGCAGTTCCTGGCTGTCCTTCCCCCGGAGATGGAGAACTGGGTCAGGGAATGCGGAGCAGAGACCAGTTCCCAGGCGGTGGCCCTGGCTGAAGGTTTCCTCCTGAGCAGGGCAGAGGAGAAAAAGCAGGCAGAGCAGCAGGTGAGAATGTTTAATCTACATTAAACCTAACAAACAGGAGCCCCCAGAAGTTGCTGGACTAAATCCATCATCTCTGAAAGGCACATCTGAAAGGCACTGCTTTGACTGGCCCTGGTTTTTTGCTTTTGTGTTGCTGTTTTTCAAAAAAAATTATTCATTTTATAACACAAATAAACAATACAAACAAATTCTTGTCTTATCCTTATTTTTTCTAAATATTGTTAGGTGAGCTTCCCCAAGTCCCCCCTATCTGATTTTCATTTTACGTCATCTTTAGCAGTTTCATATATCATAATTTTTAACCATTTTTAATCACACTTACCTTTACCATAAAAATCTTCACATTTTATTACTTACAAATAATACTATTTTAAAATACACTATATTCTACTTCTAACCCTACAGCCTATATCCACTTCCAAAGCTATTCTAAGATTTAAATATTAACATATTTTTTCAAATATTCTTTAAACTTTTTCCAGTCTTCTTCCACCCCGTCTCTTCTCTCAGAGTCTCATAGTCTCCCAGTCAGTTCAGCAAGTTCCGTATAGTCCATCATCTTCATCTGCCATTCTTCTATAGTTGATAAATCTTGTTTCTTCCCATTCTTCGCTAGTAGACTGGCCCTGATTTTGATTTAATTTGATTTGATTTGATTTATTATATTTCCATGTCACTTTACATTCAAATGAGTCTCAAAGCGACTTTCAAACAATAAATAACAGTAACATAGCAAAACATAACAGAACAACATTATGTAAAATAATTAGCAGAACATCAGTAACACAATTGCAATCTACATAACACTGGTAACAAATCAGCCACGAAAAGGGTAAGCTGATAGCTGAACATCACAATTTTAGTAAATTTCATACTATATGATTGACGGGTTAATACAGCATTTAGAATCAATAAAACAAAAATGGAGAACGAGCGAGGTCCCAACCAAAGAAGAATGGCAACTTAAACTGATGGAATATGTGCAGCTTGTGGACTTAACATATAGAATAAGAGAACAAGACGAACATACGTTTAGAGAAGATTGGAAAATGTTTATTGAATATATGGGGAAAATTGTGTACACTTGAAAACGCTGGCAGCATTAAGATAAATTCAACAGTGTAAATAAGCTTTGATAGAAGTAATAATGGAATACTGAATGGTTTAGTTTATGTAAAATATGCAAGGATTTATGTTATGTAAAATGAACCATGGAAAGAGAACAAGGGAAGTCACCGATATTTTAAGGTTGTTTAAATGAATATTTTAAAATGTAAAGCAGAAATAAAACAATATTAACTTTAAAGAAATGTTAAGCGTTGTTACATAGTCCCAAGCAGGTCAGACTGTGGGTGCAAAATTCTGTACTCCTTGTCCAAATTTATTTAGAAATCATCAAGGTTTTCAGCTGTGTCATTTCTCCCCATTTAATGTCTTCTATCCTTATCGCTGTTGTTTCAGGTAAAGGGTCTGTTTGCTGAAATGGGAGGTGATTCCCCTGCGACAGAGACGACTCCATCAGACCCCAGACAGAAGCCATTGGGTGAGGATCAATGCAATGTATCTCAGTTTGGTCTCTCTCCATGTTGTGAATTGAACTTCCATGGAAGTAGCTGCTATTTGGAGGTAATGAACTGGAACCCACTTCTTCTCAAATGTACTGAGGAAATTCCACTGACATTCTGATGGTCTTAACTTTTCTAGAAAAATAGGCATCAGAACTCACCGTGAACACCTATAATAATAATAATAATAATAATAATTTATTCACTAGCTATTCTGGGCAGCTCCCAACAGAATATTAAACACAATAAAAGATCAAACATTAAAAACTTCCCTAAACAGATCTGCCTTCAGATGTCTTCTAAAAGTCAGATAGTTGTTTATTTCCTTGACATCTGATGGGAGGGCGCCACTACCGAGAAGGCCCTCTGCCTGGTTCCCTGTAGCCTCACTGAGAGGTGCCAGAACTGAGTTCTGTTGAGTTCCAACTGGAAAAAAAGCCCTGGTCTTAATACTGAGGCTTGGCCTAATTTCTGTCCCACTAGAGTGAATCCGATGTTTCAAGAGGGAATTCCTTTCTGTTTTAAGTGATGGGGTTTTCATTCAATCACACAAATGTCTTATTCATATTGGTGCCAGTTATAAAAAAAATACATTTTTCCTGGAGGTATTTTATCACCCTTACTGCTGCTCTAAGAAAAACCATTTGCAGACCTTAGCTTTCCAGGGGACACACTTTTTTGGATAGCAGGATTAATAACATTTCAACCTGCCCAATTTGTGAATCTGGTGGAGTTGAGAAGGTCTTTAAAGTTGCCTCTTCTATGAACTTTCTAGGCAAAAATTCCTTTCTTGTTTTCCTCTCGGACCTGATATGTACCTTGTTCACCAGCATTCATTACCATTCATTACCATCCAAGTACCAACATTTCCTACAGCAGTTAAGAAAATACCAGCCAGGTCTCCGAAAACCTAGGAGACGTGGGGATGGGGTGTGTTTTGTTTTGCTGTATTTTAGAAGTTATTTCTATTTTTGGGCAAGCAACATTCTTGGCTGCTCTAGTCGCATACATGAATAAATTTCTGTACACTTTAGGTAGTTCTGTCCCTATAACTCCCAAAAGAAAAGCTTTTCAGTTTTTTTACAAAGGTTATTTTAAACAACCTTTTCAATTCGTTATATATCATTTCCCAGTAAGCTTTAACCTTACTACAAGACCACCACATATGAAGCTAGGATTTTTTCTAAGTTAGGCATGCCTTTCAGAGGTGAGGATGTCCTAATGGCTCTCGGGCACGTTTGTTTGTCTCCTTCAGGCGAGGGAATGAAGCGGCCAAGACATCCTCATTCATTTCCTCTTTGTGGCGGAGGAGAAGGAGCCGCTGTGGAATCGGATCAGGTGGGACATGGGTGGGGAAACTGGTTCAGGCTGAGGGCCACATTCTTATCTGAGCAACCTTCCAGGGGTGGGTGAGACCAGAGGGGTGTGTAGTTTCTACACGCCCCTCCAAGTTCAAGGTCATATTCCAGCAGGGCAAAAACACTCAAGGTCGGTATGAATTAGGTTGGGGATGTCAAGAGCTCATCCTACACTCGAGTAGGACCCTGGTAGAGACACATGCCGGACTGGCATGTTCTCTCCCTCCTGGTCGTTCATTCGGGAGCTTCAAAAGCTTTCTTCAACCCAAACATCACAGCAACCGATGCCGACTGACACCAGCACACTTAGGGATCCGCAGAGTATTCGCAGCTTGCGTAACAGACCTCAGCAACTCAGCATTTTGGCTAATCTACTTTGTTTACATATGAAACACACACAGAGCACTGCAGCATGGCTCCCCCTCTCTCTAACATCAGACAGCAAAAAGAAGAACAAAGGACAATAGTCCCACTTCACGGAACACAGTAACACAAACATCCTGTCTCTGTCACTTCCCACTCTGTGGAGTCAAAACATACACCGTCATGTGATAGACAACAATCCCATGACTGCAATCATGGAGCAGAAATTCTAACAGGGGAGAGGTGTTGCTGGGGAGGGGCAGCGTCACAGGAATGTGCCGGTCAGTAATCACAAATAATAATAATAGTAATAGTAATAATAATAATAATAATAATTTATTACTTATACCCTGCTCATCTGTATATTATATGCAAGGAGGTGTTTCCTTTTTCCTTTTAGGGTCCAGTGTCCTTTGAGGATGTGACTGTACATTTCACAGAAGAAGAGTGGGCTGTGTTGGATCCTGACCAGAGAGCTCTGCACAAGGAAGTCATGGAGGAAAATAGAGACATTGTGGCCTCTCTGGGTATGGTTCCCTGTTGGATCATAATGCCCATTTTGAAATTCTGTACTTATAAGGGATGCGGGTGGCGCTGTGGGTTAAACCACAGAGCCTAGGGCTTGCCGATCAGCAGGTCGCAGTTCGAATCTCTGTGACGGGGTGAGCTCCCATTGCTCTGTCCCTGCTCCTGCCAACCTAGCAGTTCAAAAGCACGTCAAAGTGCAAGTAGATAAATAGGTACCGCTCCAGCTGGACCTCAGTGTCCGGGCAGAACGGTGGGGGTGAAGACGCTCCTTCAGGTCCAACGACTGTGAATTTGTTAACCCTCTCTCTCCCAGTGTTTCTTCTCCTAGCTGCTCCCCATCCAGTATTTCCCAGCTTTGGCCTTCTGAACTATGCCCCTCTGCAAACCGCTGTTCCAAATCTACACTGTCCTCCTGTTCCTGGGAAGATTCAGGGTCAGGGGGAGGGAAAGGCTCCCACCATTCCACCTCAGTGCAGCCCTCCTCAGCACGGTCCCTGACAAAAGGTCGCAGCCTGGAATGATCACTGATGTGATCGTCCCCACAGACACTTCCTTTCCCAGATTGATTTCTGGTTCGTTCTGGTGGTCAGAGATGTTCTCCTCCTTCTCCAGGCCCTGAAGCCCTCTGCAGTTTACTTTGAACTGACAGTTATCTAATGTATTCTCTCTGAATTTGCATCCTTTCGTTGTGCCCTTCTAAACAATGACCTGGCTGCTTTGAACTGAGCAGACCTTTTGAAATGTAAGTTTCAGAGTTTTTAGGGAGGCAGAGCTAGCATCCCAGCCATTTTCTTTTGGGGCAGAGAGCTGACTGGCATAAGAGATGGAGCAGATTTGGTTTGACTGAAATAATAATAATGTCCCTCTTATGGAGAAAAAAATTTGGCCAGTAACTAAAAAGGGCCTCCCTCTCCTGATCTTTCTCAATATATCTAATATTTTCTGCACATTTCCTCTATTCCAGCACTTGAAGTCTCCATCTTCCAATCTAGGAGTATTTATTTATTTTTCTGGATTAAAAACTTTTATATCCTAACACTGCATTTAATAAAAATCTAAGGGGGGGGCGGGAATTACTGCTTGTATAGGCCTTGCAAACCTATAAGATAGGGGGAAGTTGATTAGACCAAGAGAGTGTGATTGGCTGAAGACCATCCAATGAGATTCACCCTCTCACTAGGAGCTGAACATACATCTCTATGGCCCAAATCCATAGCACTCCAGCTGTCAGTTAACACCAGTCAACAGAAGCAGTTAAAATCTGCCTCCCATCCCATTCCTTCCAGCTTTCCCGTTATCACAAGCATTGAAGTTGTTATAATAATAATAATAATTTATTATTTATACCCCGCCCAACTGGCTAGGTTTTCCCAGCCATTCTGGGCGGCTTCCAATACAATATTAAAATACAGTAGTGTGTTAAACATTAAAAGCTTCCCTAAACAGGGCTGCCTTCAGATGTCGTCTAAAAGTTTGGTAGTTGTTGTTCTCTTTGACATCTGGTGGGAGGGCGTTCCACAGGTCGGGAGCCACTGCTGAGAAGGCCCTCTGCCTGGTTCCCTGTAATTTGGCTTCTTGCAGTGAGGGAACCACCAGAAGGCCCTCGGCGCTGGGCCTCAGTGTCTGGGTAGAACGATGGGGGTGGAGACGCTCCTTCAGATATACTGGACCAAGGCCATTTAGGGCTTTAAAGGTCAGCACCAACACTTTGAATTGTGCTCGGAAATGTACTGGGAGCCAATGTAGGTCTTTCAAGACCGGTGTTATATGGTCTCGGCGGCCGCTCCCAGTCACCAGTCTAGCTGCCGCATTCTGGATTAGTTGCAGTTTCCGTGTCACCTTCAAAGGTAGCCCCACGTAGAGCGCATTGCAGTAGTCCAAGCGGGAGATAACCAGAGCATGCACCACTCTGGTGAGACAGTCTGCGGGCAGGTAGGGTCTCAGCCTGCGTACCAGATGGATTTGTTCAGTGTTCAGTGATTGTATTCAGTGATTTGAGGTTTCTGTCCACAGGCTTTTAGCTATTTCTCTCTTCATTGCAGGTGACAAATCGAAAGCCAATAATAAAGGAAAACGAGTTGGAAAAGAGTCACTGGAAAGATGCACAAAGAAGGAAAAGCAGAGAAGGAAAAGTGAAGCAGAGAAGATGGGAAGGAATACACCCCCAGCCTCTCAGGGTAGTAACTACAATGAAATTGCAGTCAAAGGAAAAACAGATATAAGAAACAAAAAGAAGTGTCGGGATTATTGGAAAAGTTTCGGTTCTAAAAGAAAATGTAGAGCACATTGCCAAAACTGCAAAGGGGAGAAACCATATAAATGCTTTGAGTGTGGAAAGAGCTTCACGAGAAACTCCACACTCATTTTCCATTGTGGAATTCATAGTGGAGTGAAACCATATAAATGCTTGGAATGTGGAAAGAGCATTAGTTGCAAGCATGGACTCAGTTATCATCAAAGAATTCACACAGGGGAGAAACCGTATCAATGTATGGAATGTGGAAAAAGCTTCACTCGGAAGATATATCTTACTAATCACCAAATGGTTCACACTGGGGAGAAGTCTTATAAGTGCCTGGAATGTGGAAAAGTCTTCGCTCAGAGCTCCAAGCTCACTTCCCATCAGATAATTCACATTGGGGAGAAACCATATAAATGCCTGGAGTGTGGAAAGGGCTTCAGCTGCAAAAAGAGCGTCACTTATCATCAAAGAATTCACACAGGAGAGAAACCATATAAATGCTTAGAATGTGAAAAGAGCTTCATGCATAAGGCAAGCCTCACTTTTCATCAGAGAACTCACACAGGGGAGAAACCATATAAATGCTTGAATTGTGGGAAAAGCTTCACCCATAAGACAAGTCTCACTTTTCATCAGAGAATTCACACAGGGGAGAAACCGTATACGTGCCTGGAATGTGGAAAGAGCTTCCCTCGCAGTGGTGAGCTTTCTTCCCATCAGAGAATTCATACAGGGGAGAAACCGTTTGAATGCTTGGAGTGTGGAAAGAGCTTCCGTCACAGTTCTAGCCTTTCTTCCCATCAGAGAATTCATACAGGGGAAAAGCCACATAAATGTTTGGAGTGTGGAAAGAGCTTCACTCGGAAGATACATCTTACTAATCATCAGAGAATCCACACTGGGGAGAAACCATATAAATGCTTGGAATGTGGAAACAGCTTTATTTCCAAACACAGACTCACTTCCCATGGAAGAATTCACACACAGGACTTACCATATAAGTGCATGGAATGTGGGAAGAGCTTCATCTTGAAGCAAAGTCTCACCTCCCATCTACGAATTCACAGTGGGGAGAAGCCATACAAATGCTTCCAATGCGGAAAGAGCTTCGGTGGGAAGGCACACCTTAGTTCTCATGAAAGAATTCACACAGGGGAGAAACCATATAAATGTTCTGAGTGTGGAAAGGGCTTCAAAGACGGTTCTAGCCTTCTCTTCCATCAAACAATTCACACCGGGGAGAAACCGTACGAATGCTTGGTGTGTGGAAAGGGGTTCAGAGACAAATCTCACCTTACGAAACATAAAAGAATTCACACAGGGGAGAAGCCATATAAATGCTTAGAATGTGGAAGGAACTTCAGCTGCAAGAAAAGTATCTGTAATCACCAAAGAATTCACATAGGTAAGAAACTATAAAAAAAAAAAATGTTTGGAAAGAGCTTCAGGAGACGTACACATTTTTGTTGTCATCAGTGGATTCACAAAGGGCGAAACCATATTAATGTTTGAATATAGAATGGGGTTCAGAAAGAAGATACAACTCACTTCTCAAAAGGATTCACACAAAGGATCATTTATGTAAATACTTAAGAAGGTGTGGCCTTTACATTGCCACAGAAGAGACGTCTCACTGATCATCAAAGAATTCACAATGGAGAGAGACTGTATAAATGATTGGATTATGGAAAGGACTTCATCTGCAAAAAAAGTTTCATTCCCCATCAGAGAATTCATACAAGGGGAAAAGAGAAGTTTGCTGTGTGTGTTGTCGGGGACTGGTTGGAAGCAGAGGAATGGTGGAGGAACCGGCTGTGGAACCATCAAGGGAAGAAGGCTCAGAGCCCAGGGATTGGTTGTGAGACAACAATGAGTGGTCAGAGGGAGAAGGGGGAGAAGTCTGGGAGAAGGAGAAGTCGGAAGCTGAAGAGGTAACAGGGCTTAGTGAGCTGGGAGAGTCTGTGGCAGAAAGAAGACCAGAATCAGGGGGGAAAGCTAAAGCAGGTGAATAGGAGGAGGGACGTAAAGAGGTAGAAATGTGAAGACTCACAGATGTCTTCCCCTCCTGCTGCAACAAGCTCCTCTCACTCCCAGAACCAAAAGAGGCATGAAAAGGGAAGAGCAAAGAAGGACATACAGGCACAGTCTCTGATTGCTTGGGAAAACCTCTGGAGATGGCTCCCCACATAGACAGCTGTGAGAAGGCAGGGACCTTTAGTCTCGGCAACTGGTTTCATGGGTTATAAAAAAAAAAGGTATAGCACTCCTGGACGATTAAGTCTAGTCAAAGGCGACTATGGGGTTTCAGCGCTCATCTCGCTTTCAGGCTGAGGGAGCTGGCGTTTGTCCACACACAGCTTTCTGGGTCATGTGGCCAGCAGGACTAAACTGCTTCTGGCACAACGGGACACCGTGAGGGAAACCAGAGTGCACAGAAACACCGTTTACCTTCCCACCACAGTGGTACCTATTTATCTACTTGTACTGGTGTGCTTTAGAACTGCTAGGTTGGCAGGAGCTGGGAAAGAACAACAGGAGCTCACCCCGTCGCGGGGATTCGAACTGCCGACCTTCTGATCGGCAAGCTCATGAGGCTCAGTGGTTTAGACCACAGCGCCACCCGTGTCATGGGGTAATGGGGTAACACATACAGGGAATGAACTGCTGTGCTCATTAAGGCTGACACTCAGCCCAGTCTGTGAAGATCATGTTTTGCTAATAAAGAGATAATTCCAGCTTTGGACTGTGTGATTTCCTGGCCGGTGTTTGCTCAATGACGTGTGCAGGAAATGTTTCAGAGGAAGGCACAAACTCCAGTCACCATCAAAGAATTCCTAAAGTGGGAGAGAGTGTATTATAATTTGACATTGTTATTATGAGGCTATTACTGGATTATTGTAATTGGAAAACTAATAAAATCATTATAAGATATAAAAACATAATAAAATGCCAAATGTTAAAAACTTAAGGGCAGGATGTGAGGAGAGAAGGAAGTGGCTTTAAGGATCCAGCGCTGAGTTTAAAGATGTCCGGATGTCAGGTCCCAGAATGTAAGTTTCTCAGAAGTCAGGTATGTTGAGGGATCTCCCAGCTCACTTCGCCAGGTCTGCCCCAAACGGTAGACCTGTTGCTGGCTGGTAGTTCTTTTTGTTCACTACAAAAAGGTGTAGCCTTTTCAGGCTTTGCCTTCGGGTGGGAAGAGCATTGCGCCCGGGAAGGAAGTGGGAGTCAAATAGACACTCAAGGGATAATTCAGAGAAAGAGCTTTATTGTTACCATCCGGGCTGGTAGAAGGAGTAAGCGTGATAACTCACAAGCTTAGCACAAGTTTTGCAGCCATTTGCACAGAGCATATATCCCCTCCAGTTCCCTCCCCTTTCTCCCCCTCTTCAGGAGCCCTGCCCCATGGTGAGTTTTCCTGATCATGAACAGAAACTCCTGTCTTGTGACTCCTGGCATCTTGTGAGAAAAGCTGAAGCTGTGGATTTTAGAAGAGAGAAAAGGGAATTTTGGGGCCTAGCTACAGTTTTTGAGGCCTGGGGTGATTTTACAGACAGGATTTGGGTATCCTGTCCCTTCAAAGGGAGTGAAATGTAAATCTGCTTGCTCCCTTTAGTTTCTCCACCACCCTATGGAGATACGAGGCCACATATGGTCAAATCTCCTCACAGTAATAATAATAATAAAATTTTATTTATATCCCGCCCTCCCCAGCCGAAGCCGGGCTCAGAGCGGCTAACAACAATAAAAACAACACAGCATTCTAAAATCAATTCATTTTAAAATCAATTCAAAATCAAATTAATGGCAACCATTGGGCTAGAGTTCTGTGAGGATTACCAAAGGAGGGGGTCAGACTGTGCCTTGGCCAACAACACAGCCTTTCGTGAGCAACTTTCTGGGGGCCGCATGCCGATGGTGGGAGGGGCCAAAGGCAAAAGTGACCGAGTGATGGAGGTGACATTTGTACAATAGGCTGAAATTCAGTCAGACACACAGAGACAAAGAGGCTTAATCCCACTTCCAGAGCGATACACGCCGTACGTCTGAAGCACATGGCTTCCCCTAAGGAATTCTGGGAACTGCAGTTTACCTATCATGGAGCTACCATTCCCAGCACCCTGAACAAACTACAGTTCCCAGGATTCTTTGGGGGGGGTTGTGCATTTTAAATGCATGGTGTGTATGCAGTCGAAGAACACCACAAAAGAGGCATGGAGCACAACTGGTGAAGACATTTGGCCTCCAGGACTTAGGTTCTCCCCCCATTGACCAGCTACAATTTCAAGCATGATGAATTCATTCAGGACTTTTATGGCTGGTTGTGTGTGTGTGGTGCAAAAAAAAGGGGGGGGGGACAGAAGGAAACAGCCAATCTGGAGGTGCAGCAATCCCCACTTTACTTGTTTTAACACGTCCCCTAAAGTTCTTCCCTTTCAAAATCGTTCTCAATGTCAGAGCTGAATGATGGGGGTGGAGACGCTCCTTCAGATATACTGGACTGAGGCCGTTTAGGGCTTTAAAGGTCAGCACCAACACTTTGAATTGTGCAATGGATGAGCCTCACCCTGGGAAAACCACCTTTGTGATCATGGTATCTCCCCTGCCAGGTTAGGAATTGTTGGCAATGAAATAAATAGAAAGGACTACAAAATTTTCCAATATGCAGTGACAGCGGCAAGAATACTACTGGCCCAGAAATGGAAACAAGAACAAATACCAACGTTGGAGGAATGGAGAACGAAGCTGATGGACTATGCAGAACTTGATAAACTGACTGGGAAGATTAGATATCAACGAGATCAAAAATTCATCGAGGACTGGGGAAAATTAGCAGAATACTGGGAATGTATAAGTGATAACGGAATAACGTTAGTGGCATTTAGAGAAGCTCTGTAACAGAATAAGAAATATTGTAAAAAAGCAAAATATAAGAGGGGGGTAGGTATAAAGGCAATACTAAAATTTGGAAATGTGTATTTAAAGAAATTAGAATTTGAATGATTGGCAGAGAAGCCGAAGGAAGTCAAAAACCGAAAAGTTTAATGCAAATTGTTAATGTGGTATAAATGTATGGAAAATTAATAAAACATAATTTAAAAAAAACAACAACACTTTGAATTGTGCTCGGAAACGTACTGGGAGCCAATTAAGATCTTTCAGGACCAGTCTTGGCCACCCCAGTCACCAGTCTAGCTGCCGCATTCTGGATTAATTGCAGTTTCCCAGTCACCTTCAAAGGTAGCCCCACATAGAGCGCATTGCAGTAGTCTAAGTGGGAGATAACCAGAGCATGCAGTGGCGTAGCGTGGGTTGTCAGCACCCGGGGCAAGGCAAGTAATTTGCGCCCCCTAACCCGTGGATTTGCGCCCCCTAACCCTAACCCCCAGATGCTGCGCCCAGTGCAGCCGGCCCCCCCTCCACCCTCCACGCTACGCCACTGAGAGCATGCACCACTCTGGAGAGACAGTCTGCAGGCAGGTAGGGTCTCAGCCTGTGTACCAGATGGAGCTGGTAGACGGCCACCCTGGACACAGAATTGACCTGTGCCTATATGGACAGCTGTGAGTCCAGAATGACTCCCAGGCTGCACACCTGGTCCTTCAGGGGCACAGTTACCCCATTCAGGACCAGTGAGTTCCCCACACCCACCAGCCCCCTGTCCCCCAAAAACAGTACTTCTGTCTTATCAGGATTCAACCTCAATCCATTAGCTGCCATCCATCCTCCAACCTGACACACTAACCACTGCACACCACTGCTGGCTTTAAAAGAGGACTGGAGGAACTCATGGCTGACCAGGCCATCTGTGGCTGCTACTGGTGATGCCTCTGGGTGCCAGTCACTGGGAATCACAGGAGGGTTGGAGTCTGACGCTCTAACCACTGCACTGCACCACACGGATTCTGTGAAGCCAGCTCTTTGCGTTGGCAGAGAACAAGACTCTTAAATCTCAAGGCCGTGGGTTCAAGCCCCACATCGGGCAAAAGAAATCCCTGCATCGCAATGGGGTTGGACTAGATGACCCCTGGGTCCCTTCCAATTCGACAGTTCTATGGCTCCATGACAGGCATCCCCAAACTCAGCCCTCCAGCTGTTTTGGGACTACAATTCCCATCATCCCTGACCACTGGTCCTGTTAGCTAGGGATGATGGGAGTTGCCTGCTCTATGACATAAAATGTGGCTCACCGCCAGCCTTTTCCACGCCTCCCTGACTTGACCCAGTTGATGGCGTTTTTAAAAACCTGATTATGCTTTGGACACACACCCCAGTCCTTGCTCCCTGGATGGTTCAGTTGCTTAGAGCGTGGTGCCGATAACGGCAAGGTTGCAGGTTCGATCCCCGTCTGGGGCAGCTGCCTATTCCTGCATTGCAAGGGGGTTGGGCTGGATGATCCTCGGGGTCCCTTCCGAGGCCACAATTCCACGACACTACGATTCTATGTGGTGGTTATCAAGTGCTGGACTAGGACCTGGGAGACCTGGGTTCAAATCCCCCTAACTCAGCCATGAATGAAGCTCCCTGGGTGACCTTGGGCCGGTCACTGCTGATGTTCAGGGTTGGGAGACAGAAATCTGGTTTCAATATATACCGCATTCAAGAAAAAAAAATATTCTGAACGAAACAGTGGATGTATGATTTTTGTGGTTCATACTGTGACCACAGACATGTGATTTGACGGTGAGTTTGGGGTGAACCAAAGCAAAAATCCTGAGGATCCATGTAGGTATATGTTTTGTAACCACGTTTTTGCGCCATTACAGCCCCACGAAACAGTGGATGTGTGTGGGGGGGGGGGTTGGTGCAGGCTGTAGCCATGGACATCCTCTGTGATCTGATGGTGAATTGGGGTGACCCAATGCAAAGATCCTGAGGATCCATGTGGATCTGTGCTTTGTGACCACGTAACAAACAAACAGTCTTGTGGCGGGGCTGTTTCCATGGGCTATGTTCCTTTGGGAACCTGAAGTGCGCCTGCAAAGCACCCATCTGCCTTTCCTCCTTGGCGGCTGCTGCTTTGAAAGCAAGCGGTGCAGAGGCTGGGCTTCAAAGGGTTAAAACGAAGCGAGCTCGATTCCTAGAGAAGAAGTGAATTGGGAGTGGGGGGGGGAGGAGGAGGCGTCCTCTGCAGCCAAAGCACCACCTCTCTGAAGTCCCTTTTCCTGCCTGGCTTTTCCACTTGGGAGGGTCATTTCCAAATGCTGCATCTGCAATCTGGTGAGCCCCCCCCTACCCATTGCACAGGGTGCCCCAGGGAGAGGGTCCCACGGGGGGCCTGTTTATCCCATGCCCCCCAAATCAGGGAGTGGAGCTCCCTCCAGCAAGGCCAGGAAGCCGCTGGGGGTGCGCTGTGTCTGCATCTCTTGAGACGGCCAATGCATTTCTGGGGGTTGGTCTAGATGACACCAAGGGGCCCCTTCCAGCTCTGCAGTTCTATGAATTGTGCATTGCGCTGCGATTAGAATTAATGCCCCTCCAATAACACACGGGACGCGGGTGGCGCTGTGGGTTAAACCGGCTTGCCGATCAGAAGGTCGGTGGTTCGAATCCCCGCGACGGGGTGAGCTCCCGTTGCTCGGTCCCTGCTCCTGCCCACCTAGCAATTCGAAAGCACGTTAAAGTGCAAGTAGATAAATAGGTACTGCTCCGGTGGGAAGGTAAACGGCGTTTCCGTGCGCTGCTCTGGTTCGCCAGAAGCGGCTTAGTCATGCTGGCCACATGACCTGGAAGCTGTACGCCGGCTCCCTCGGCCAATAAAGCGAGATGAGCGCCGCAACCCCAGAGTCGGCCACGACTGGACCTAATGATCAGGGGTCCCTTTACCTTTACTTAATAACACACACATGATGGCAATTCAGAGACCAGCTCCCAAGATGCGTGCGCGGGACTTTTTGATGGCCACCTGCCATGGATGCTTTCATTCAGATCCCTGGGGTTGGACTAGATGACCCCCGGGATCCCTTCCAACGCCACGATTCTACGCTTCTGACAGAAGGCACTTAACTTGAAAACTGGCAAGCCATCAAACCCAGCAAAGGAAAACCCGGCTGAAAATAAGCGTTTACTTACTTGCTCTTGTTCCATTTTGTGAAGCGCAAACGCCCAGCCTTCAGTCCAGGATCGCAAGGCGGTTTATATTTGAATTAAAGGAAAATGGAAAGAAAATAGGGATCCGAAAAACCCAGCTGGGAGCAGCAGGCTATTACAGAGCAGGATTGCAGGAGAGGCCAGGAAACCCTCTTTCCCTCCCTCCCACCCATAGGTGCTGAATTGTAGGAGATCTGAGAGTTTTTCAGCTTCAAAACCATAGGTGGGAAGAGTTGCTGTTAGTGACATGTACCATATTGGCCAAATATAAGCCACACTCCCCCCACCCCAATTCTGATCGTGAAAAGTTCAAAGTGCAGCTTATATTCCAGAACTTACGCTGCTGGCAAAGTGGCTCCCCCCCAAGTAGCCTATATTCGGGTGTGGCTTATATTCGGGCCAATATGGTAAATATAGATTTGGAAAGGAGACGGATGGCTGGATGGATTCAGCCCTCCCTACCTCACAGGGAAGGGTAGACAAGATCCTGATCCTGATCCAGACCTTTCGGCGAGCTGTTTGGCCTCTGCATTTGTTCTTAAGGGCTTTATCCGTTATTGCTGGTGTTGTGTTGCATAATTAAAAATATTATTAATAATAATAATTTATTATTTGTACCCTGCCCATCTGGCTGGGTTTCCCCAGCCACTCTGGGCGGCTTCCACAAAGACAAAAAATACACTAAGATGTCACACATTACTGTTATTTTTCTTTATTACAATTCTATGCCGTCCTTCCTCTGAGGACCACAGGGCAGTTTACAGTAGAAAAACACACAAATGCATAACATAATAGCAAAATAAACCATAAGCCCCTCCCCCCATGACTAAAACAGGGAGGGGGTATATCTTCAGCAGCAATTTAGGTTTTAAGCATGTGTGGAATAAGCAGATTAATCAACTGTGTGCAAGAGATGCAGTGAATCTGATTGACATTGCTTTTGTTGAGTGGCAACTTTGGTTTAAACCAGTGGTTGCCAACCTTTTTTTGGCCATGCCCCACCTAAGCATCTCTAAAATCCTGATTCCCCCCCCCCGGCCCCCGTGACATATAATTCTTATTATTCAAAAAGTGAATTCCTATTCATGTGGAGGAAGCCTAAAAGGCCATTAGCTGTTAATAACTGATTCTTGAATTGCCCCCCCCCTTAAAAACCAAATTGCCCCCCTGCTGGGAACCACGGGTTTAAATCAACTCCAGTGTTATTTGCTTACTCTTTAAGTGGTATCCAAACTTTTTTCAAAGCGGGCCAGATTTGATGAAGTTGTTGACCATTTTTTAGGATTTTACCCCAAAATTGTTGAGTTTTTTTATGGTTGAAGTTGTTGAGTTTTTTAGCATTGAAGTTATTGAGGTTTTTTTAGGATTTTACCCCAAGGCATCTTCTTTTCCCTTTCTGCCCTCCAATCTCTTTGAATGTCAGCATTCATCAGCCTTTCCTTCCTAGAGAAAGAAGACCTGGTTGAGAATAGGATTGGGCGACATCTGGTTTTTAACATTGTGATAGATCACCAGCTAAAAATTGTGATATACCAATATATCACGAAGTCTGAAATAAGGATGGAGCTATGTAGAATCATTGGCCAGCTTCACTGTTTTTCCTGCATTGTGATTTTTGCAAAGCACACACACACACATCATGATTTGTGATAAATTGCCAGGTCAAAAATTATGAATCATGATATGGACCTGAAAACCGGGATTGGACGATATATGGCCCTAGTTGAGAGCCATGCTCCTTTAACTAATACAGGGAATCTTTTTACTGACAACGTGATAATTCTAACACGGAAAAAATGTCTTGGCTTTGCAGGACTTGGTTGCAAAGAGACTAATGAGAACAGCCTTTGTCCTGAGAAATAGACCAAAAAAGGCTGAGGCTTCCTTGGTGCCCAGATCAAATATGGCTGCCCTTGAAGTGGGAAGAGACCACAATTCTTTCAAGATTTGGAGCAGTGGGAGATTCTGGGAAAGAGCCATGCAGGAGATCCTGGGTGAGGAGAATGCCCTCAGCTCAGACGTACAGCGCCAGCATTTCAGGCGATTCCGCTACCAGGAGGCTGAGGGACCCCGAGAAGTTTGCAGCCGACTCCACCACCTTTGCCGTCAGTGGCTGAAGCCGGAGAGACACACCAAGGCTCAGGTCCTGGACCTGGTGATCCTGGAGCAGTTCCTGGCTGTCCTCCCCCCAGAGATGGGGAACTGGGTCAGGGAATGTGGAGCGGAGACCAGTTCCCAGGCGGTGGCCCTGGCCGAAGGTTTCCTCCTGAGCTGGACAGAGGACAGGAAGCAGGAAGAGCAGCAGGTGAGAGCGTTTCATCTTGATTATGGATGTGTCCTCCAAAATATGTTGAATTAAAAATTCCCATCATCCCTGATAATAATATTTTATTTATACCCCGCCCATCTGGCTGGGTCTCCCCAGCCACTCTGAGTGGCTCCCAATAGGATATTAAAAAATGATAAAACATCAAACATTAAAAACTTCCCTAAACAGGGCTGCCTTCAGGGCTGCCTTCTAAAAGTCAGATAGTTGTTTATCTCCTTGACATCTGATGGGAGGACGTTCTACAGGGTGGGCTCCCACCACCAAGAAGGCCCTCTGCCTCATTCCCTGTTACCTCACTTCTCTCAGGGAGGGAACCACCAGAAGGCCCTCGGAGCTGGACCTCAGTGTCCAGGCAGAACGATGGGGGTGGAGACGCTCCTTCAGGGATACTGGGCCGAGGCCGTTTAGGGCTTTAAAGATCAGCACCAACACTTTGAATTGTGCTCGGAAACATACTGGGAGCCAATGTAGGTCTTTCAGGACCCTGAGCATTGTCTGTTTTTGCTGGGGCTGGTGGTGTTTGGAATCTGCAGGGAACCCTTGAGTTTGAAACTCCCAAAGTTTTCGGAATGGAAGGGTTGATATGAAAAAACCCTCTGTTTATTTTCCTACTTTCACTGGAAACTAGCCATACAGGAATATCCTTCAGGTTTCTGCCTTTGCCATCCCTTTTTTAAAATCCTTCTCCCCATGTGATGTCTTCTATCCCTATTGCAGTTTCGGGTAAAGGATCCAGCAACAGAAAAGAGGACTGATTTCCCTAAAGCAGAGAGGGCTCCATCCGTCAAAGGTCAGAGGTCACCAGGTACTGATTCAAGGCTTCTATTTCAGTTTGTTTTCTCTCTGCATATTTTGAAGGAAACCCTTTTATCTTTTGGGGGAAGGCAAACTTGGTTTATTTGCAACACTTCACACCCCTGATTTCTGGTTAGGGACCAGAGACAGGTTTTCACACGATCGAAATATAAAGAGTATAAACTGCTGGAATGCACTCATCATATAGGACCTTTCCTAAATGAGACATGCAGTCGCTCAAACTCCGAAGTACATGTGTTTTAATGGGTTCGTGGCACGTTTGTCTCTCGCAGGTGACAGAATACCTGCTCAGACATCTCTTCTTTGCGGTGTTGAAGAAGGAGCAGCTGTGAAACCAGATCAGGTAGGAGAATAAATCACTGGGGGAAAGAGGCTGGTACCTTTTGTTGGCTATTTGCAGTATAGTAGCGCTGCAGAGAGCTTGCTGGGGAGACCATGCATAACAAGGAACTCAAAATAACTTCAACAAGGTTTTAATAACAAAAACTCCTTTTACACTAAAGATAACAACAAGCATGACCCAACCACCAACCCATCCCCCAGGGTAATGGGAGAGCTAGGTGCCTCTCCTTATATACTATACCCAATTGCTGACACAGCTTGATTAACACAACTCAGCAAAACCTGCTATGTTTCACAGCTGTAAGACTGGGTCTCGTTATCTGCCCTGGCCCTTAAAGACATACACAACTTGTGAAACAATAATGAACCTTCACATTTTAAAGTGACCTTTCAACACTTTTGCCACCTGCTCCCCTCTCGATCCTAAACAGATCTCTCTCTTCCTCTTAGATTCTGTCAAAGCTGCCCCTAATGAAGGCTTGTGTCTGCCCTACCCCCCAAAACAACCCCATTTAAATATTGAGAATAATGACCAGCCACTTCATCACACCTAGTATTTTGATTGTGGCTAGTCGATAATCTTTGTGTAATGTGCAAGGAGGAAAAACGTTTTCTGTTTCTTTCAGGGTTCGGTATCCTTTGAGGATGTGGCTGTGTGGTTTACAGAAGAGGAGTGGGATCTGCTGGATCCTGACCAGAGAGCTCTGCATAACCAAGTCACGGAGGAGAGCCTTTGGATTCTGTCCTCTCTTGGTGAGGCTCTCTCTTGGATCATAATCTCATAATTTCCTTATATAGTGAAACTCGGTGAAACTCCCTGTCTGTGCGGTTAATGTTGAAAGGATGTTCTCTGAATACATGCCCTCCACTTTTGCCATTCTTAACAATGGTTTAACTGGTTAAAACTGGCCAGGCTTTTTCAGAATGGAAGTTTCAGAGTTTATACAGAAGTGGAACTAGAATCTCAGCTATTTCCTGGTTGGCTGGAAAGATGACAGATGTCAGAAGATGGAGCAGGTTTCTTGACTGGGCCAAACAGCAATCCATGGCAGAAAAAAGTCTGGGATTTCCTGGTTTCAAGTGCCCACAAATAAGAGATTCTTTTGCCTCTCAAGAAACATGTGATCAGGAGTCAAGTATGCTCTCTTTCAGAGCCTACATCCATTTCCCCCGCTTCTCCCCAATAAAAAAGTTATATACGTATATATTTCCCCACATTTGGCTTGAAAGACCCTTGTTTGGAGTTCTCACTAAACCTTTTCCTCACATGCTCGTATGCTGTATCTAACCTCCATTTTGGTTCCATTATACATTGTCAGGTTTCTGTACAGCTTTTTATTTTGGGCCTTGGGATGGCTTTGTTTATATTTTTCCTATAGGTGGTGTGGAGGGAGGAGCACCAAAAATGGGACTCAGATACTCCCTCCTACAGATGGGCAGACCAGGTTATGGAACGAGGATCTTCCTCGCTATTGGGTGCCTATTGTGATTTTTTTGGGGGGGTGAGGTTTGAGGACCCTTACAGGACTGGGACAGCCAAAATAGTGCCCTCTTAAGGTTTTTGGATTCTAGTTTCCACCATTCCTGAGCATTGCGATTGTGGCTGGGGCTGAGAGGAATGGGAGTGGTTACCGCTATTTTATGAAAAGGGTTTGGCCTAAAAAAGTCTGGGATGCTCTGCCATTCTCTCCCCCCCCCCCCCAATATCTATCCTCCAGTTGTTTCTTTTGCAACTAACAGTTTGGAAAAGATAATAATAATAATAAATTTTTATTTATACCCCGCCCATCTGGCTGGGTTTCCCCAGCCACTCTGACCGACTCCCAACAGAATATTAAAAACACAATAAAACATCAGACATTAAAAACTTCCCTAAACAAGGCTGCTTTCATGTGTCTTCTAAAAGTCAGATTGTTGTCTTTTTCCTTCACATCTGAAGGGAGGGTGTTCCACAGGGCGGGTGCCACTACCGAGAAGGCTCTCTGTCTGGTTCCCTGTAACCTCACTTCTCACAATCAGGGAACCTCCAGAAGGCCCTCGGAGCTGGACCTCAGTGTCCAGAATGGACAATGGTGGTGGAGACGCTCCTTCAGGTATACTTGGCCGAGTCTGTTTAGGGCTTTCAAGGTCAGCACCAACACTTTGAGTTGTACTCGGAGACGTACTGGGAACCAATGTAGATGATGCATGGTTCTTACATTTACCTGTACATTTACCTGTACATTTACATCTTACATTTACACCTTGTGAAGTAGGCCAAGCTGAGTGTGATTAGTCCCAGATCACCCCACGAATTTCCTATCTGAGCTAGAAGCTGAACTCCACAGCATATATAGCACATCAGCTATCAACTGAAGCAGTTAAATCTGTGATCAGGTCTGCTTCCTATCTAAATCCTTCCAGCTCTTCCTTGATCACAAGTGTTGAAGCTGCTCAGTGATTTGAGACTAATGTTTTCCCCTCAGGCTCTTATCTGCTTACTCTCTCTCTTCTTTGCAGAAGGTGATGAATGGGAAACCCAGAATAAGGGAGATCTACTTGGGAAAGAGACATTGGAAAGGGAGGGACATGAAGGGAAGAGGAGAAATAAATCGTCCGCTTCTCGGGGATGTGACTACCGTGAAATTGCAGCCCGAGAAGAAACGGATGAGAGAAAGGAAACAGGGATACCCCGTGTGAACAGGGGGAGTCTCAGTTCTAAAAGGGGACGTAAACCCAGCGTCAAAACCCACCCAAGGGAGAATTCTTACGAGCACTCAGAGTGCGGAACAAGCATCATTCGTGTCGCTTCCCATCAAGGAATTCACAGCACAGAGAAACCCTATATTTGCGCTGAGTGTGGGAAAAGCTTCCCTTACACTTCTGGCCTTATTTCTCACCAAAGGATTCACACGGGGGAGAAGCCATACCGGTGCTTGGAATGTGGAAAGACCTTCAGCCAGAAGAAACACCTCACCAACCACCGGGCGATTCACACAGAGGAAAAACCGTACCGGTGCTTAGAGTGTGGGCGGAGCTTCAACTGCCGCTATAATCTGATTCGGCACCAGAGGATCCACACCGGGGAGAAACCATATCAGTGCCCGGATTGTGGGAGGGGCTTCCGGCACAGCTCCACCCTCTCTTCCCACCAGACACTTCACACCGGGGAGAAACCGTATCCGTGCGCCGAGTGCGGGAAGCGTTTCAGGGATCGCTCTCACCTGTATTCCCACCAAAAAGTTCACACGGGAGAGAAACCGTACGCGTGTCTGGAATGCGGGAAGTGCTTCTACCAGAAGAAGCACCTACGTAAGCATCAGGTAATTCACACAGAGGTGAAGCCGCACAGGTGCTTGGAGTGCGGAAAGGGCTTCCGCTGCCGTTTCAAGCTAACCCGCCACCAAAGGACCCACACGGGGGAGAAGCAGTATCGGTGCTTGGAGTGCGGAAAGAGCTTCAAATGCAGCGCCGCCCTTTGTTCCCACGAAAGGATCCACACGGGGGAGAAGCCATTTCAGTGCCCCGAGTGCGGGAAGGCCTTCAGAGCGAAGTCCCACCTGTATTCCCACAAAAGGATTCACACGGGAGAGAAACCCTACCCGTGTCTGGAATGTGGGAAGGCCTTCCGGCGGCAGGAGCACCTCGCCAACCACCAAGCGTTGATTCACACGGCGAATAAGCCCTATAAATGCCTGGAGTGCGGAAAGAGCTTCAGCCAGGCTATTTACCTTACGTACCATCAGAGCATTCACACGGGGGATAAATCGTATCCGTGCTTGGAGTGCGGGAAGAGCTTCTACAGCCAGAAAAGCCTCAGTTCTCATCAAAGAGCTCACAAAGGGGACCGCAAGAAGATCCATTCTGAAGGAAGTCAGCCCTGAGTGCTCACGGGAAGGACAGGTCCTGAAGCTGAGGCTCCAAGACTTTGGCTACCTCATGAGAAGAGAAGACTCCCTGGAAAAGACCCTGATGTTGGGAAAGATGGAGGGCACAAGGAGAAGGGGACGACAGAGGACGAGATGGTTGGACAGTGTTCTCGAAGCTACAAACATGGGTCTGACCAAACTGCGAGAGGCAGTGGAAGACAGGAGTGCCTGGCGTGCTCTGGTCCAGGGGGTCACGAAGAGTCGGACACGACTAAACAACTACACAACAACAAATTTTTAAAAAGGGGAGTTGGGGAGAGGATTTGAGTAGAAACACAAACTTCTGTTGTCGTAAAGCGGGGAGCAGTATATATTCTTGATGTTTTTTTTAAAAGGTTCAGCGGTAATGCACACAGGGGAGAAGCTGTGCTTCCGGAAAGGAACAAATTCTCGTGAAAGTGAATTCTTTAATTTGCCCTAAATAAAGCAAGAGGGTAGGGAGCAAACAGAATGCTAGAGGGTCAAGATCCCATTTGCGAATATTTATTTCCAATTTATCAGTGGAAGAGGTGAAGGCATTTTTTAGTTTCTGAAACTTGTAAGCCCTGCAAAGAGAAATCAGCAGCATCTTCTACGTGATAAAGAGCAAAAATATGCATGTAAAATAAAACAGTGTCTTCACGAGGGATCATAAAGTGTGAAATGAACTGTATTAAAATGTCTGCATCTGTTGCATTCAAGCACCACGCAGGATCAAAATTAACAATTAAGGATTGCTGAATCCATCTTGGCCACACCTAAGCTCCACACGCTCCTTTCTTAAAATAATAATAATAATAATAATTTATTATTTGTCCCCTGCCCATCTGGCTGGGTTTCCCCAGCCACTCTGGGCAGCTTCCACAAAGACCAAAAATATACTAAGATGTCACACATTAAAAACTTCCCTAAACAGGGCTGCCTTAAGATGTCTTCTGAATGTCAGGTAGCTGTTTATCTCTTTGACATCTGATGGGAGAGCGTTCCACAGGGCAGGCGCCACTACCGAGAAGGCCCTCTGCCTGGTTCCCTGTAGCTTTGCTTCTTGTAGGGAGAGAACGGCCAGAAGGCCCTCGGCGCTGGACCTCAGCGTTCGGGCAGAACGATGGGAGTGGAGACGCTTCTTCAGGTATACTGGGCCAGGTAAAACTGGTAACAGGTAAAACTGTAGCAAATCCACAACTGTCCTGATGACATGGCCTTTTTCACTTAAAAGAGCACCATTGCTCCCATTTCAGAAGGGACTTCGAGAGTCCTAAATGCATGCTAGCAGAGATCAGCTTTCTGTCCCTGTGGGAAGTGGGGGGGGGGGAAGACTGGGATACCTCCCACCATCACAGTCCAGGATCCCATCCCTGCTGTAGTGAAAGAGGGGAAATGGGAAAATCAGATTAAAAAAAGAATTGTTTTATGTCGCTGATTTGGGAGCTGAGCTCACTGAATTCAAGGATGTCAATTTTGGAGGACGAGATGCATTCCCCTTCTCTCGACTGTCTGAAAAGGGGTATATCGCCCTCATTTCCTCAAGGTCTGCTCTCTTAGGTGTTTCTAGTGTTCCTTTCTGGGTTGGGGTTTTTTTAAGTCAAACTTTTTATGGGATAAGAGCGCCTGTGATAGCTCTGCAAAGGCCGAGGCCAGCTTCTAGTCACAGTCTCTGAAGCGAACTAATTGAGACCAGAGTCTGTTTTTCCTTTGCCTGCTCTTTCCCAGATTTCCCTCAGCAATTTATTTCTTTAAAAAGATGTAATCTAATTGAAAATAACACCAAGCAACGGCAGGATAGGTTTAATCCTTAAGGACCCCCCAATTCTGCTTTCACAGCACGCTTACTCTGAGGTAAAATCCCACTGTTCAATATGGCTCAGCAAAGATGTCTATGGTTTCAGCCTATTTTATTTTCCTCTCTTATTCATATCTCGCTGTTCCCTCAAAATGCTCGGGCAGATGGGATATCATTCTCCCCAATGCAATTCATAGTTACAACTCTGTAAAGGAGGATAGCCTGGCCCAGGATTCACTTTATTTATGTTTCCATTTGGGAGTGGACCACACAGCAACTGGATTTTCTCAGGAGCCCCCGTCTCTGTTTTTTCTTCTTCAAATGTGTTCTGGCGACTAATGTGATGGAGTAATTCCTTTTGTAACGACAATGTTTTCCCTCCGTTCTTAATATATACATCCACATTGTGGCCGGATAAAAGGGTTCGTCTTTTTAAAAAAATAAAAAATAAGGAGAGCACGGTTGGTCACACCTGTCTAATCCAGTGGTTCCCAAACCTTTTCAGGTCACCTTGGTTTCAGATGTTCATTCTGAGTGCCCACTCCTCTTGAGGAATCACCATTCAGAATAGTGGTTTTGCAGGACTCTACTAAGGAAGATAACAGCGCGCATTCAAAATGGTAACTTTTATTCAGGGTGTACGTTTATTCAAAACTATCTAGTTTAATGATTCAGATAGGTAGCTGTGTTGGTCTGACGCAGTTGAAATAAAAAAAAAATGCCCAGTAGCACCTTAGAGACCAACTAAGTTTGTTCTGGGTACAGTCATACCTTGGGTTACATTTTTTCGGGTTACGGACCTGCCAAAACCTGGAAGTACCGGAACAGGTTACTTCCGGGTTTTGGGGGTCGTGCATGTGCAAAAGCACTAAATCGTGCTTTGCGCATGAGCGCCAAATCGCAACCCGCGTGTGCGGAGATGTGCCACTGCGGGTTGCAAACATGCATCCCGCACAAATCACGTTTGCAATCTGAGCATCCACCGTATAAGCTTTTGTGTGTATCTGAAGAAGTGTGCATACACATGAAAGCTTATACCCAGAGCAAACTTAGATGGTCTCTAAGGTGCTACTGGACATTTTAATTTATTTATTATCTAGTTTAATGAATCGACAAACTTGACCCAGTGATACCAGCTTTGTAAAGTCTGCCAGTCATTTACACCCCCAGGGCTCAGCTGAAAGACACAAGGATGCTCAGTTGTGTGGTCCGCGAGGCAGCATGCCACTGCCCCCTTTTAAGGACTTCCTCTCCCAGGTTGGTTTGAGTGATGGTTTTTGACCAATTGGAACCCCATGCCATGTTTGACAGGTAAGTAGTTTGGGGTGTGTGGTGGTGTATCTGGTGGGGGACACCTGAAGGAGCGTCTCCACCCCCATCATCATTCATCCCAAACACTGAGGTCCAGCACTGAGGGCCTTCTGGCGGTTCCCTCAGTGTGAGAAGAGAGGTTACAGGGAACCAGGCAAAGGGCCTTTTCGGTAGTGGCACCTGCCCTGTGGAACGCCCTCCCACCAGATGTCAAGGAAATAAACAACTACCTGACTTTTAGAAGACATCTGAAGGCAGCCCTGTTTAGGGAAGTTTTTAATGTTTGATCGTGTTTTTAATACAGTGGTACCTCAGGTTAAGAACTTAATTCGTTCTGGAGGTCTGTTCTTAACCTGAAACTGTTTTTAACCTGAAGCACTACTTTAGCTAATGGGGCCTTATGCTGCTGCTGCACTGCTGCTGTACGATTTCTGTTCTCATCCTGAAGCAAAGTTCTTAACCCAAGGTAATATTTCTGGGTTAGCGGAGTCTGTAACCTGAAGCGTATGTAACCCGAGGTACCACTGTATTTCGTTGGGAGCTGCCCAGAGTGGCTGGGGAGACCCGGCCAGAAGGTTGGGGTATAATAATTATTATTACTATTATTATTACTATTATTATTATTATTATTATTATTATTATTATTATTATTATTATTATTAAAATGGAAAGCTCAGCAATCCTCTGAGGAGCACAGTTTCTTCATTTTCTTCCTGAGCCCAGTGGGGACTGTCTTTTACCAGGCAGGGTGGAAATATAAAATGAGAAGAAGCTGATCCCACTCATCCCAGAACTATGTGCTCACAGGACCACCCATAAAATCCAACCCCATAAAATCCAAGCAATAAAAATAACCATCCTAGCAACAATTTCAGCTCACCCGAAGATCTGGAACAGATTCCCAACCCCTTCCCTTCCCTTTCTTTGTCCTTATCTTGCAACACAGACGCTTCAGCCAGAGAGGAAAAATAACAAATCACATCTCCTCCCAGCTGAATTATGCACCATTTTGCTGCTGCATCACTAACTAAAACTTCTCTTTAAACTGCATTTTTTTGTCTCTGCCTTTGCATTTGGTTTTCTACCTTTAGGGTGTTTCACTTTCGTTTCCCTTTAAGATAAACACGCTTCCTTTGTTCCAATGTGCGGCTGTCTCCTTCAGTTGGTTTTTTTTTAAAAAAAAGGCTGGCTTTTTGCAGTTGCATGTCTGAATGGCACACACCCGTGTCAGGCAGGAAGGTGGTTAACTCCAGTGCCTAATTCAAGGGGATTAACTCACATCGAAGTATGATTACCCACACCCAGGATAGAAAATGCATATTATCCTCTCCCAACCCCCCAAGGGACGCGGGTGGCGCTGTGGGTTAAACCATAGAGCCTAGGACTTGCTGATCAGAAGGCTGGTGGTTCGAATCCCCACGACGGGGTGAGCTCCGGTTGCTCGGTCCCTGCTCCTGCCAACCTAGCAGTTCGAAAGCACGTCAAAGTGCAAGTAGATAAATAGGTACCACTCCGCCGGGAAGGTAGACGGCGTTTCCATGCGCTGCTCTGGTTTGCCAGAAGCGGCTTAGTCATGGTGGCCACATGACCCAGAAGCTGTACGCTGGCTCCCTTGGCCAGTAAAGCGAGATGAGCGCCGCAACCCCAGAGTCGGCCATGACTGGACCTAATGGTCAGGGGTCCCTTTACCTTAGTTTGGGGTGTATGGTGGTGCCTCTGGTGGGGGACATCTGAAGGAGCGTCTCCATCCCCATCGTTCAGCCTGGACACTGAGGTCCAGCTCCGAGGCCCTTCTGGCGGTTCCCTCCCTGCGCGAAGTGAGGTTACAGGGAACCAGGCAGAGCGCTGCAACCCCAGAGTCGGCCAAGACTGGACCTAATGGTCAGGGTTCCCTTTACCTTTACCTAGGCCCCCATCATAATGATCTCCTGATTTGGGGGGACCGGGACCACCAAGCGCCTTTCCCCCAATGTGCAAAGTGGGGGTTTCTCACCAAGTTGCAGGAGGTTCCAGCAACTCAGCGCTTTGCACAAGTGAAAGCTCCTTCTTTGCAAGGGAGAAAAGCCTTGCAGGAAAAGAGCCTGGAAAGACGCCCCCCTCTCCTTATCTCACATTCCCTTCCTCTCCTGGAAACCAGTTATGGTTCATGTTAACCCTTGCAAGCCCAAGCACCAGGATTCCCCCAATCCATCCCCTTCCCCTGTGCATTTCTTCCAAGACAGGAGCCAAGTGCGAAACATGCACCCTTTGAAGCAAACCTCTTGTTTATCTTGGTACTCTGAGAGTAGTGAGTCAGCCTGACCTGGCTATTGGCAGAGAATGGCAAGATTCACTGGGGAAATCAGGATAAAAACTTCAAGAGAGAATGGGACAATTTTAGATTGTATCTAAAAGAACACTGTAAACACTCGAACTCTTTGGCAGGCTTTAAACAACCCTTGCAATGTTGCAAAGATTTTGGATATAATGGAAGGTTGTTATTTGGATGAGTTTATAATATTCGGTGGACAAAGGTATTCTAAGGATCCAGGGAGCGGGGGAGGGAAGCCCGAAGATTCGGAAGAATTTTGTTTTAATTTTAACAATTTTAAGAATTTTATTTGTGTGAATGAATTTGTAAAACCAAATAAAACTTTTGCAAAACTGGCTATTGGCAGAGAAACGTATTGCGAATACTCTCGACTTCTTCATTCCTACAGCAAATGGATTATCCAGTGTGAAAACAGGAGTGAAACGGTGGCATAGTTTTGTTCCATATTGCAAGTACTTAATGGGAAAAAAGTTTTATTATAAATATACAAAACACACGTCACAAAATGCACAATATATACACGTAACAGATAATATTCTTCACTGATAAAATGTGTTTCATCAGTGGGAGTTACCAAATTAATCTGCATTTATACTATCTTGTTCTTGCTTTACATAGAAGTTAATATATGCAAGGTAACTCATTAATCCAATGCGCAGTCAGATCACTTTGATATCCATATTACATGGCAGTATGATACAATAATGGCTTTCCACGTTGCTCAGAGATTTCTTTCTTTTGCCTGCCTTCGCATAAATGAGCAGATCCTGTTAACATTACCGCTGAGGCTATATCCTTTTGTGGAGGAATACAAGGGAGCATCCATTTGGCTGCTAGAACTATTCCCACTATGTGTTTAAATAAAAGATTTACTGCTCATTCCAAAGGGTCCCTTCTTATCGTTGATTTCTTTCAGCCACTTACATACCGCTTAACATCATAGTCTGTAAGTGGTATGCAGTGTAGTTGAGAAGACACAAGAAAACTAAAACCAACCATAAAATCAGAACAGCTTACTTAAACGCCAGCTTTTTAAGGTCATCACTGAGCACAGGAAGCTCGACAAAACTGATCTCAGACCCTATTTTCCAGGGGCAGTCCCAGATTTACATTGATCCTGGAATGTCCTTAGAAAATCCCTATTTTCATCAGAGAAATGTTGGACGGTATGGAGTTATGCGACCCCCTGAGCCAAGGAGATAAGTAACTATACAACCGTTAGAAGCCAGCCCTGTATAGGGAAGTTTTTAAAAAGGTTTTATGTTTTTATATATATTGGAAGCAGCCCAGAGTGGCGGGGAATTAAGGTCATTATTTTCATTGGAGAGATGTTGGAGGGTATGTGATCATAACTGGAAGTTTCACACAATTGTCACATAGCTCCTGATGGAGATGACTGCTTTGAAGACCTCCTTGATCTGGCTGGGATATAAGGAATCAGGCAGTCCTAAGAATATACTGGACCCAGGTTCTTAATACAAGAACCTTTAACTTTTCCCAGCGGGCAACCAGTGCAAGCTTTTAAACACCAAAGTTACATGCTAGCAATAGTCTGTCCCCGCCAATGAGACAACCAAGTAAAATATATACAGCCACACCTTGGAAGTTCAACTTCCAAAACGTTCGAAAACCAAAACACAGCTTCTGATTGGCTGCAGGAAGCCGTGGGAGCCCCATTGAACGTCCGGCTTCCAAAAATAGTTCACAAATTGGAACACTCCCAGGTTTGCAGCGTTCGGGAGCCAAAACGTTCGAGGACTGTTTGAAAACCAAGGTACGACTGTATTGCAGATACGGAACTGCCAGTATTTTTGTTCATCTGAGCTATAACGTCCCCACAGGAATAGGCGATTTTATTTTTCCACCATGTACGAATGGCGTTTGCATTTTCAACAAACGCGGATAATATTGTGACTTCTGCAGTGCGAGGTACCAGCAATAAAAAAAGACTATAAACACTTACTTTGGGCGGTGTGCAACGTTAGTCCTGCTCAAGAGCAGACCCATTGGAGTTAGTGGATACGATTGTGTTCATTAATTTCGGAGGGTTTACTCTGAGTAGGACGTAGTTGAATGCAACTCTTTGAGATTAACAGAGAGATGTTCGGCCCATTGCCAGTATAAATATGTATATTTCCAATGAGGAGACTGAAGACACGTCTCACACAGAAGGGCATCTCTGGTAGACATTTCCTGCCTATAATGTCACTACCAGTCAATGAAGACAATATTGAGCTAGATGGATCAATGCTCTAACTTGGTATAAAGTAGCTTTCCTAGGGAAAAATAAATCTTCTTAAAATTTACCCACCAATTCAGCTATTGATTTAATTCTCTGATATGTCAGCAAAAATTGTAAGCTCGCTTCTGGACCACTGTGTTGTGTCACTAACTAACTGAAAACAAATATTGCTTGAGAACTTTAATAAGACAACGTATTTACAGATCTCTCCCATGGCTGCAAAACAGCTACAGTCAAACCTCGGTTGTCGAACGTAATCCGTTCCAGAAGCCCGTTCGGCTTCTGAAATGTTCCGACGACCAAGGCATGGCTTCCGATTGGTTGCAGGCCGCGTTGGACATTCAGCTTCCGAAAAACGTTCCAAAACTGGAGCATTTACTTCCAGGTTTTCGTCATTCGGGAGCTGAAGCATTCGAAAATGGAGGTGTTCGGGATCCAAGGTTTAACTGTATTATACTCGAGTTTGACTTCAGAGCGAAATTTATCTCTCTCGAATTCCTTTTCATATGTCCACGGTAAGGATTTCAAAGGAATCCTGGAACAGCTCATCTCCAAGCTCTTGTACGATTTCCCCCGAGTGCGATTTTTGTGTGTGACAAGTGAGATGTACCTTCCGAGTGAAGCTCTTTCCACACTCCAAGCACTGATACGGTTTCTCCCCGGTGTGGATTCTCTGATGACAGCGGAAGTTTGTGCTCCTATTGAAGCTCTTTCCACACTCCAAGCATTGGTACGGTTTCTCCCCGGTGTGAATTCTCTGATGACAAGCAAGGTCTTTGTTCAAGCGAAAGTTCTTCCCACATTCCAAACACTGATACGGCTTCTCCCCCGTGTGGATTCTTTGATGGCAAGTGAGGTCTTTGTTCAGAATGAAGCACTTTCCACAGTCCAAACATTTATAGGGTTTCTCCCCTGTGTGAATCCGATGATGAGACGTGAGATATTTTTTCTGGCTGAAGCTCTTTCCACACACTAAGCACTGGTAGGGTTTCTCGCCTGTGTGGATTCTCTGATGACCGCGGAGGTTTGTGCTTCGAGTAAAAGTCTTTCCGCACTCCGTGCATTGGAACGGCTTCTCCCCCGTGTGAATGATCTGGTGATAAGCAAGGTCTCTGTTCAGACTGAAGCTCTTTCCGCAGTCCAAACATTTATATGGTTTCTCCCCATTGTGGCTTCTCTGATGGTTTGTGAGACTTGCACTCAGTCTGAAGCTCTTTCCGCACTCCAGGCATTTATACGGCAGCTGTCCGGTGTGCGTTTTGCTCTTTTTGCATCTGTCTCTTTCCGATGACACCTTTGGGAGTCGGTCACGATTATTTTGCATTTCCCATTCACCGCCTGCTGTAATGAAGACAGGGAAAGTGATAAGAGCTTGGGGAAGAAATTGAGCCTCCATTCACCAAGCAAACAGAATGACACTTTGCAATAAAGGTCATTGCAATATACGGAAGGCAAATTTTCACACATTCTGTTGACCGGCATTTACTGGCAACTGGCATATATTGCAGGATGAGAGTCTAGATGACACTGGGGGTCCCTTCCAATTCTACAATCCTATGATTGTAATTTGTTGTTTGGGGGGGCTATTGGGTTGTTGTTTTTATTTTTATTGTGTATTTTGTGGTTTTATATCTTGATTTTATTCTGTGGACTGCCCTGAGACACCTGGGTATAGGGCACTATATAAATAATAATGATGATGATGATTATGATGATGATGATGAAGTCCAACCCCCTCCAATGCAGGGATCTTTTTCCCCAATGTGGGGCTTGAACCCACAATCCATTAGATTAAGAGTCTCAGGCTCTACCAGCACAGAGAACTGTCCTCATGATGTTTATGGAGTCCATGTGGTGTGGTGTGATGTAATGGTTAGAGCAATGGAAATGCTTCTCTTAAAAAGATAAGCTTGCAGTCGCTGAATTTAATGTGACTTACTTCTAAGTAGACATGGTTAGACCCGCACTACCCAAAATATGGTTGGAGTGTGGAAATGTGCAAAAGAAATTACGCGTTCCTTATTTTCCCAGCCAGGGAAATAGGGGGCCTTACCAAAAGAGGCCACCATCCCATAATTCTCCTCCATAACTTCCCTGTGTAGAGCTTTCTGGTCAGGATCCAGCAGAGGCAATTCCTCCTCTGTGAAAAACACAGCAACCTCTTCAAATGACACTGGACCCTGAAAAAAGAGAGAGAAATGTTTGCTGCTTTATAGATCACATAAAAGATGATCTACTAGCTGAATCCAAAAGGCTCATCCAGGAAAGGCAGCTGGATATTATCTTGCATAATTTGGGGGGTGGGGAGAGACATTTGCAGCCTTCCTAGCTGTGGAGACTGGTCTATTTTGGAAAATGGGGCGCTGCCCTCCCCAACAATCCCAGTCTCTCCTGCCTGGGTTAGTTAAAACTGAGGTGGAATAGCAAATCGACCTCCTCCTCCTTAGTCCCAATGTTCCCCCTTATAGGACTTAGCAGGGAGGAGGAAGAATTAGTTGGAGCTGCCTGTTATTGACTCTGCCGTCACCTGCTGTTGGGCTCCCTGCCTTCTACCCCATATATATAGTTTTCAATTTAACAACAAGAGTCTCCTTTACATTTGTATCTTTCATTTTGACTTCCCTCCACTCCTTCTCTGGTTACGTAGTGAATTCGTTTAACTAAACTGTACCTCCCCCATAACATCTTTTAGATAGATAGATGATAGTGTTAGAATTCCTGCTCCATGATTGCAGTCATGGGATTGTTGTCTTTCACATTGACTCCACGGAGTGGGAAGTGACGGAAACAGGATGTTTGTGTTACTGTGTTCCGTGAAGTGGGACTATTGTCCTTTGTTCTCTCTCTCTTTGCTGTCTGACGCTAGAGAGGGAGGGAGCCATGTTGCAGTGCTCCGTGTGTTTATATGTAAATAAAGTAGATTAGCCAAAATGCTGAGTTGCTGAGGTCTGTCACGAAAGTTGCACAAACTCTGCCGATCCCTAAGTGTGCCGGTGTCGGTTGGCATCAGTCGCTGTGATGTTCGGGCAGAAGAAAGCTTTTGAAGCTCCCGAACGAACGACCAGGAGGGAGAGAACATGCCAGTCGGGCATATGTCTCTGCCAGGGTCCTACTTGAGTGTAGGCTGAACTCCTGACAAATAGATAGATAGATCTTCTTTCCCCTCAACTGCTTGATTTTATATTAATCCTGCTAATGTATTTAGTTGTTTACAATGATTCTTTTTAAAAAATATATGTAACATCCCCATTCTTTAATAAAAACACTCTCTTCTTGATTTCTAATAATATTAATATTAATATTAATATTAATATTAATAATTTATTATTTATACCCCGCCCATCTGGCTGGGTTTCCCCAGCCACTCTGGGCGGCTTCCAACAGAGTATTAAAATACAATAGTCTATTCAACATTAAAAGCTTGCCTAAACAGGGCTGCCTTCAGATGATTTCTTATCCCCATAAGTTTTGCCATTTCTACATATTCCATTAATTTTGCCTGCCATTCTTCCTTGGTTGGGACGGTATCCTGCTTCCATCTCTGCGCATAAAGCATCCTGGCTGCTGTGCTTGCATACATAAGTACAGTGGTACCTCGGATTAAGAATTTAATTCATTCTGGAGGTCAGTTCTTAACCTGAAACTGTTCTTAACCTGAGGTACCACTTTAGCTAATGGGGCCTCCTGGTGCCGCTTCTGTTCTCATCCTGAAGCAAAGTTCTTAAGCCGAGGTACTATGTCTGGGTTAGCGGAGTCTGTAACCTGAAGCGTCTGTAACCCGAGGTACCACTGTAGTTTCTTCCGGTCTTTTGCTATATCCTGTCCTATTATCCCTCAGAGAAAGGCTTCTGGGTTTTTTTAAAATAAAGGTTCCTTCAACCCCCACCCACCAGTCCCAAGGGGTACCAGCAACCACTGCTTCCTTGCCTGCAGTTTTGACTGAAGCAAAGACTCATAGAATTGTAGAATTGGAAGGGAACCCGAGGGTCATCTAGTCCAACCCCCTGCAACGGAGGAATCTTTTTGCCCAACGTGGGACTTGAACCCACAAACCTGAGATTAAAAGTCTTGTGCTCTACTGACTGAACCATGCAGTTAAAGAGAAGAAAAGAGGTTCATTCTAGGCCTAAGGAGGCAAGAGGGGTGGGACAGAGGCAGCCAGCGATATTTCTCCATACCGGCTCAGCTCCTGTGTCTGCTGCTTCTCCTCCAGGACACAGAAGAGTTGACCGAGAAAGCATTTCTGGTATCACTCCATTGCCTGTCAGAGACAAAGATGAAAGGAGGTTGGTAGGAGGTGCTCATCTCAGTTACAATGCGCATCTAAGTTCAAAATCTTCAAAATCTTTTTGAAGTCTTTAACTGTAACAGAGAAACTTTCTGCAGTACATAAATATATAATGCAGCAGAAAAGGTTTAAGTGGGGAAAAACATCGGAGGTGAAGATGGGAAGTCAATTTATGAAACAATGTACTGTATTTTTCGCTCCATAAGACGCACTTTATTCCTCTTGAAAACTAAGGGGAAATGTCTGTGTGTCTTATGGAGCGAATGTGTGGTCCCTGCAGCTAAATTGCCGGAGTGCGGCACGCTCCTGAGCTGCTTTGGGGCTGGCAGGGGAAACCCGGACTTCCCCCTCCAGCCCTGGGAGCAGTGGGCAGGCTGTGTGCAGGTCACACTCCTGAGCCGCTCTTTGGGCTGGCGGGGGAAACCCCGGGTGCCGGCAGAGCAACCAGGGTTTACCTCGACAAGCCTCCACGGGGCGCCTTCATCCCACTGTCCTGCGGAGGCTTCGCGCGGCTATCCCTGGCTTTTGCGGGAGGTGGGGGAAGGGACAGAGCGCATGGCTCTGTCCCTTCCCCCACCTACCAGAAAAGCCCCCAAGAGCTGCGCTCCCTTTAAAGAGTGCACAGCTCTTGCGGGAGGAAAGCCAGTAGGCTTGCTTTCGCTGAAGCCGGGAGGGCAAGTGGGATTGGTTGATCTCCTGGCTTCAGGGATAGCCCCGCAAAGCCTCCTGAGCGAAGATGGAGGAGCGCTCCCTCTTAGCTCAGGGTGCTTTGCGTTGCCTTCTTATTTCTTGTTTTCCTCACCTAAAAACTAGGTGCGCATTATGGTCCGGTGCGTCTAATAGAGCAAAAAATACGGTGCATGTGGGTGCTACAAAAAAAATTTAGCTGTTGCATGCATTTCTGGATGTTTATACCCATTTTACAGGTCGGTGGTGTGGAAACAACTCTCTCCCCATCTGGGCTCTTGGACACAAACATACCAAGCTTTTCAGGATTATGTCATTTTTGAGGCTGGAGACAAGTGTGTTACCCCATTGAAAAAGAAATAAAAAAAGATGAAAGCAGCCCACAGATTTACAGTCGTACCTTGGAAGTCAAAAAGCTTAGTTCCCAAAAGGTTTTGGCTCCCAAACGTCACAAACCCGGAGGTCACTGTTCCGGTTTGTGAACTGTTTTTGGAAGCTGAACGTCTGACGGGGCTTCCAATTGGTGGCAGAAGCTTCCTGCAGCCAATCAGAAGCCGCGTTTTGGTATTCAAACGTTTTGGAAGCTGAACGGACTTCCGGAACGAATGCCATTCGACTTCCAAGGTACGACTGTATTGTATAATCAATAGAGGCAAGTCCACCTCCTTCTCCCTTACCAAGTGACCTCTGTCCGGTGCCCAACAGAATCCTCTCCGCCTCAAAGAAATCAGGAACTGCTTGTCCAAGAAGAACTTTGACCTGGAAGAGGAAAGTGTATTCAAACAGAGAATGGGGAGAAGGATTGCAAAAAGAATGGCAGAAGCAAAAGCTTGGGGGTGCTGGCTATTGGATGATTTCTAGGGAAAGCTGGGGAATCAGTCGAGTTTTTAAGGATTCTCAACACCTTGGAACTACCAGGATGAAACCCTCTCACCTGTTGCTCTAACTGTTTCTTCTCCTCCGCCTGACTCAGAAGGAAACCTTCGGCCAGGGCCACCGCCTGGGAACTGGTCTCCACTCCACATTCCCTGACCCAGTTCTCCATCTCCGGGGGGAGGACAGCCAGGAACTGCTCCAGGATCACCAAGTCCAGGATCTGAGTCTTGGTGTACTGCCCTGGCTTTAGCCAACGACAGCAGAAATCGTGGAGTCGGCTGCAGACCTCTCGGGGTCCCTCGGCCTCCTGGTAGCGGAACTGCCTGAAGCGACGGCGTTGTACATCCGAGCTGAGGGTGTCCTCCTCATCCAGGTTTTTTGGCAGTGCTCTTTCCCAGAATTCCCCACTGATAAGGGGGCCTTTCCCTGCTCTGCAAGCAGCTGGGTCGTCTTCTCCCATAGTTGATCTGTGCTCCAAGGAAGCCTCCACGAAGGCTGAATGGTGAAATCTGCCTTCTTCTGCCAATGCCTGTCTCCAGGCAAAGACAGACAGAATTGGAGGTTCCACCACGTCCTGCAAAGCCAAAACATTTGTTTACACAAATTATTGCGCTGTCAGAAAAGAAGGATTTATGTGGATGACTCCAGCCAGCAATCAAGTTTCATTCTAGGAGAAAAAGCAAAACTCAAAGAGGAGCTAGAGATTGGAAGAGGAGGCTGCTCTGTCTCAAGGCCACAAACCAAAACCTTCAATCTGGTTGTGGGTGAGAAGATGCAGCATCTCTCCTAGGCACGCAGAATGATCAAGTATTTATTCTTTCCTTTTCTTGCTGTTCCTCTTAAGTCCCCAGCCCTCTTTTGACGTCGTTCCTCCCCTGGAACCTCATGGAAACATAAAAAGTCAAGTATTCTGTACCATGAAATGGACAGGTTTGCAACAGTATAAAAAAACACGTTAAAAATCAGTTAAAACAATTTATGAGCTGAAGAATAGGGGTGATTGTTAATATACTGATAGATATAATCTGACATATACCAGGTGTCAGTGGCCTAGAGCAACCTTTCTCAACCTGTGGGTCCCCAGATGTTGTTGAACTACAACTCCCATCACCCCTAGCTAGCAAGGCCAGAGCTCAGGGATGATGGGAGTTGCAGTCCAACAACATCTGGGAACCCACAGGCTGAGAACCACTGGCCTAGAGTAAAGGAGACACCTGGGCGGGCCAAGGAGAAAGGAAAGAAGCTTCTCCCCACCTTCCTTTGCAGTTGCTGATGGGGAGGGGTGCTGGATATGCCAGGTGCTCAGATCACCTCCCTATGGGGTGAAATGGGGGGGTCCTTTGCATTCCTCTTCTCGGCATTCTCCACCCCCCCCATAACTATTGGGTGTAATTGTTATTATTATTAAACAAACTTGTATAACGCCCTATACCCGCAGGTCTCAGGGCGGTCACAGCATAAAATCACAATATAAAAACACAAACTAGATTACAGTGGTACCTCGGGTTAAGAACTTAATTCATTCCGGAGGTCCATTCTTAACCTGAAACTGTTCTTAACTTGAAGCACCACTTTAGCTAATGGGGCCTCCCGCTGCCGCTGCCACGCGATTTCTGTTCTCAACCTGAAGCAAAGGTCTTAACCCGAGGTACTATTTCTGGGTTAGCAGAGTCTGTAACCTGAAGTGTCTGTAACCTGAAGGTAACCCGAGGTAAAGGTAAAGGGTAAAGGGACCCGACCATTAGGTCCAATAGTGGCCGACTCTGGGGTTGTGGCGCTCATCTCGCTTTATTGGCCGAGGGAGCCAGTGTGCAGCTTCCGGGTTATGTGGCCAGCATGACTAAGCCACTTCTGGTGAACCAGAGCAGCGCACGGAAACGCCATTTACCTTCCCGCCGGAGCGGTACCTATTTATCTACTTGCACTTTGACGTGCTTTTGAACTGCTAGGTTGGCAGGAGCAGGGACCGAGCAACGGGAGCTCACCCCGTCGCGGGGATTCGAACCGCCAACCTTCTGATCGGCAAGCCCTAGGCTCTGTGGTTTAACCCACAGCACCACCCGCGTCCCTTAACCCGAGGTACCACTGCATTATTTATTAAATTTATACCCAGGGGGTTTCAGGGTGGTTCACAGAACAAAATCGAGATATAAAACCACAAAATACCTAATAAAAATAAAAACAACAACAACATCCTCCCCCCACAATGAAAACAGAAACAAACCCGCCCCAATAACCTCCCTCCCCAGAACATTTTAAAAGAGCATTGAATGTCAATGGAGAGGGGAATGTCAATACCACCCCACACCTCCCTATAGGGGGAAATGCAGAGGGGTCCGTCCCATGCCAATGTCCACTTCCCTATGGGAATAAACGGGGTGCCTGCCGTACCCCAACGCCTCCCTATGGGGTGAAGCCATCCATCCCTGCACCCCCAACCAGCGGATTCCTCCACCCCCTTGACCCCCCACCTGCCCCGCATCCCCCCAAAGCCCAAGGGGGGAGAGAGGGGGCCAGAGCAGGGCGACCCACCAGAGCCAAGCCCGGCAGGGAGGCGCCCAGGCAGCCCTCGGGGAAGACAAAAGCCATTTTCCCCCTCCGGGAGGAGAAGGAGTGGGAAGGCAGGAAGGAGCACCGCCAGGAGGCGCCCTTGCACCCCCGCGAGCGCCGCCCTTTCCTCTCCCTACACCCGGAAGAAGCTGCCTTCCGCTCTAGGAATCTGGCTCCGCTTGTTTCCCTTAACCCTTAGAAGGCCACTCGATGCTGCCTGCCTCTCGGCAGGAGCGAATAACGCACACGCGGGGGGGGGGGGCGGCTTATCCTTTGGCCCAAACGCTGATCTTAAATATGATGAAACAAAAAAATTTTTTTCCTTCCAGTAGCACCTTAAAGACCAACTAAGTTAGTTCTTGGTATGAGCTTTCGTGTGCATGCACACTTCTTCAGATACCATGTGTGGTTGCACACATGGTTCTTCAGATACCAAGTGTGCATGCACACGAAAGCTCATACCAAGAACTAACTTAGTTGGTCTTTAAGGTGCTACTGGAAGGAAAAAAATTTTTTTTGTTTTGACTATGGCAGACCAACACGGCTACCTATCTGTAACTTAAATATGATGGTTACTTATTTATATATTTATTATTATTCCCCGCTGATACGGAAGGGGGGCATGTCTTCTTCACCTTCTTCTTCGCTACAATATATCCATTTATTTCCAATTGTCAGTGTCAAAAGGGACTAAAATCTATAAAATTCATAGAAAATCAATGTGCCAATTTGCTCAATTTCTCTAGGACTCCATGACACCTCCCCCGTCCTCCATAATCCCTCAGGCAAGGTGTCAAGACCCTAATCCTGTCAAATCACTCTGCCAAGCCTTTCCTCCAGGAAATGCCAGTACATGGACCATTGTCTTCTCATCAGGATGTGCTTATCTGCACATATCTCCAGCTCTGCATATTCCCCCCTCCCTCCTCCATATGTTAATCCTGTGTAACCCAACCTCTTCTTAATATATTCATGATGTAATCTGTGTAACCCAACCTCTTCTTAATGTATTCATGATGTAACTGGGATGTATTTTGCACTGTATTCTGGGACATGGAGGGAAGTTTCAAAAGTTTATGTCACCCCTTTCTCGCTGTTCAATCTCGCCTTGAACCTATTGCGCAATAAACTTGGATCTTCTGCAGTTTGCTCCTGTCTCCGGCTGAGCTCATTTTTCCTCCGCAGGGACCCGCGGACTTAGTCCGACGAGCTGGGTGGCTGAGCAGCCTCGCACCCAGATTTTTACCGTAACACCGCCCATCTGGGGTATAATAATAATATTATACCCTGCCGTTACTGTATTATTATTATTATTATTATTATTATTATTATTATTATTATTTCCCACTCATCTGGGTACGTATAATAATAATAATACTATACTCCAGTTGTTGTTATGATTATTATTTCCTGCTCATCTGGGTACATATAATAATAATAATATACTCCAGTCATCATCATCATTATTATTAGTTCCCCAGCCACTCTGGGCGGCTTACAGGACATATAAAACATAATAAAGCATCAAACATTAAAAACTTCCCAATACAGATGTCTTCTAAGAGTTTATGTAGTCCTAAATTGCATACCCTGCAACATTTCTCCGATGAAAATAAGGACATCCCATTCCATAATAAGTTTACTACTTACGTCCCAGCCACTCTGGGCGGCTTCCAACATATATAAAAACATTATAAAACATTAAACTTTTTTTAAAAACACACACAAAACCCTTCCCTATACAGGATTGACTTCAGACGGCTCGGGGGTCAGATTACTCCATACCCTCCGACGTTTCTCCAATGAAAATACGGACATCCTAAGGAAAAGTGGGACATTCCGGGATCAGATCAGAAACCGGGATGGGCTTCTCTAAATCAGGGACGTCCCTGAGACACTTGAAGGGTCAGAAATTATAATGTGCATTTGTGGGTTTTTTGGGTGGAGTGGAAAGAGGCTCTCCTGGGGGCTCTGGGTAGTATTCAACTTAGTCCTACTCAGAATTTTTGCTCTTATTTTTATTATGTGTTTGTGCTTTTTAAATGGTAAGTTTCTCATGGAATCATAGTTGGAAGGACCCCAAGGGTCATCTAGTCCAACCCCCTGTAATGCAGGAATCTCAACTAGAGCATCCATGACAGATGGCCAGCCAAACTCTGCTTATAAACCTCCAACGTTGTGATCTACGGATGAAGGGGGATATACAAATTTTAACAACAACAACCTTGCAGAGCCAGTGTGGTGTGGTGGTTATCAAGTGCTGGACTAGGACCTGGGAGACCCGAGTTCAGATCCCCCTAACTCAGCCATGAATGAAGCTCCCTGGGTGATCTTGGGCCAGTCCCTGCTGATGTTCAGGGTTGGGAGACAGAAATCCGGTATATATATGCCTGTTGTCTTTGTCCATGGAGTTTTCTTGTCAGGGATACTGGAGTGGCTTGCCAGTTCCTGCTCCAGGTGGATCATGTTTCGTCAAAACTCTCCACTATGACCTGTCCATCTTGGGTGGCCCTGCATGGCATAGCTCATAGCTTCTCTGAGTTATTCAAGCCCCTTCACCACAACAAGGCAGTGATCCATGAAGGAGAATTTACTTTCTTGGGCTCCACGATCACTGCAGAAGGTGACAGCAGTCACGAAATTAAAAGATGCCTGCTTCTTGGGAGAAAAGCAATGACAAACCTAGACAGCATCTTAAAAAGCAGAGACATCACCTTGCCAACAAAGGTCCGTATAGTTAAAGCTATGGCTTTCCCAGTAGTGATGTATGGAAGTGAGAGCTGGACCATAAAGAAGGCTGATCGCAGAAGAATTGATGCTTTTGAATTCTGGTGCTGGAGGAGACTCCCGAGAGTCCCATGGACTGCAAGAAGATCAAACCTCTTCATTCTGAAGGAAATCAGCCCTAAGTGCTCACTGGACAGATCGTGAAGCTGAGGCTCCAATACTTTGGCCACCTCATGAGAAGAGAAGACTCCCTGGAAAAGACCCTGATGTTGGGAAAGATGGAGGGCACAAGGAGAAGGGGACGACAGAGGACGAGATGGTTGGATAGTGTTCTTGAAGCTACCAGCATGAGTTTGACCAAACTGCGGGAGGCAGTGGAAGACAGGAGTGCCTAGCGTGCTCTGGTCCAGGGGGTCACGAAGAGTCGGACACGACTAAACAACAACTATATATATATATATATATATATATATATATGTATGTATATGTATATATGTATATGTATATATATATATATATATATAAAACACAATTCCTATCCCACCTTTCAAGTCTCCATGCAACACCCAGGACACCTCTTTTTTAAAAATTGCAATATGCATTTTCTTCTCTGCAATCCATTTATAAAGATAAATGAAGCATTTATTTGATATGCAACCCGGAAACATTTGAAAGCACCAGCTTACAAATATAAGTAGTGTAAGAGCATCATCTGCTTACGATCGAAGAGGCACAACAGAAAAGGAAACAGGATGGGAAGGAAATAGGAGAAGGGAGTGCAGGAGCTGTTTCTTAGTCACTGAATAATAGTAATGACCAGCTGGAACGCAAACAGCTCAAACGGAGGAACCCAAAATTGCTCTCCACTGGAGAAGCCCTGCAGTCGCCTCCTGCCACTGTAGCCTGATGGATCAGCTGTGGATAGATGGCAGTTTAGAGAATCATAAAAATCATAGGATTGTAGGGTAAGAAGGGACCCTGAGGATCATCTAGTCCTGCAATGCAGGAAAATGCAGTTGCCCCATTCACGGCTCGAACCTGCAACCTTGGCGTTATCAGCACCAACTGAGCTATCCATTCTTCTTACGCCTTTCTTTGCAACCTTTGGAACGTAGAGAAAGTGACATGGGTGACAATCTAAAATGGCTGCTCTCCTGGGCATGGCCAATCACAGAATGGCTGCCATATGCTGTCTCAAAATGCTAGTATCTAGTAAATCGGTAAAGGAAAACCAGTAACTTACCCCAGTGGGTAAAGGTAAAGATAAACGGACCCCTGACCATTAGGTCCAGTCGTGGCCGACTCTGGGGTTGCGACGCTCATCTCGCTTTATTGGCCGAGGGAGCCGGCGTACAGCTTACGGGTAATGTGCCCAGCATGACTAAGCTGCTTCTGGCGAACCAGAGCAGTGCACGGAAACGCCATTTACCTTCCCGCCGGAGCGGGAGCTCACCCCGTCGCAGGGATTTGAGCCGCGACCTTCTGATCAGCAAGTGCTAGGCTCTGTGGTTTAACCCACAGCGCCACCCGCGTCCCACCGCAGTGGGTAGAGAACCCTTTTCTGCCTGGGGGACCAGATATCTCCCCACCTCACCCCACCGACCTGAGCCAGCTTCTGACTTGTGGGTGAGCCCACCCACCTGTCAATCATTTGCTGTCATTATTCTCCTGTCAAAAGCTGGTCTATGTGGGTGGGGAGCAGGACTGATCAATCCTGCTTAGCGCTGGGCTCTGGAGCATGAAAACGTTCCCTGTAGAGATCACTCACACACCTAAATCAGGCGGAAGGAAGCTCCCTTCTTCCCACGAGCTGATTTAAGAGATCTATCCTGGGCCCAGTTGCGTAGCAGACTCCTCTGAAGTGAACTTTCTCATGGCCTGACATGACAGCCAGCCAGTTTCAACACCTTCTCTATCCTCGATACAGACATTCAAGGGGCATTGTTGGAGTTGAAGGACACATTCCAGGCAGGCAGAAAAAGCAGGGTCATTGGGGGGGCTGGGGAGGGGGGGCCTGGTGTGGGGCAGGTGCCAAGCGCAGGGTAGAGTGGCCTGATGTTGCCCACCCCCGATTTATACAATTTCTCCCGAAAGTGAACTTTCTGATGGCAAGAAAAAGTCGAATGGTGAACGAAGCTCTTTCCGCACTTCGGGCATTGATAAGGTTTCTTCCCCGAATGAGTTCTCTGGTGAAAAGTGAGCTGCGACTTCTGGCCAAAGCTCTTTCCGCACTCCGAGCACTGATACGGCTTCTCCCCTGTGTGGATTCTCTGATGTTCAGTGAGACTTCCCTTTTGGATGAACTTCCTGCCGCACACGAAGCACTGATACGGCTTCTCCAACGTGTGGATGGTTTGGTGGGTCGTGTGGTCCAAACGACGGCGGAAGTGCTTTCCGTGCGCTGTGGAGTGAAGAGAGGAAAAAGGTAAGAGGGCCCAAAGCATATGTTGTACGCAAAACATATGTTGGAAGTGTATAGAGAAGGAAGGCATATTCTACCACATGTGGTGGGTGTGCTTTCATTTCTGTATATACTGTGTGTTTAGTCTTTGTAATGAGCGCAAAATATGGTCTGAAGCTCAACATCAAAAAAACGAAGATCATGGCCACCGGTCCCATCATCTCCTGGCAAATAGAAGGGGAAGAAATGGAGGCAGTGAGAGATTTTACTTTCTTGGGCTCCATGATCACTGCAGATGGTGTCAGCAGTCATGACATTAAAAGACGCCTGCTTCTTGGGAGAAAAGCAATGACAAACCTAGACAGCATCTTAAAAAGCAGAGACATCACCTTGCCAACAAAGGTCCGTATAGTTTAAGCTATGGTTTTCCCAGTACTGATGTATGGAAGTGAGAGCTGGACCATCAAGAAGGCTGATCGCCGAAGAATTGATGCTTTTGAATTATGGTGCTGGAGGAGACTCTTGAGAGCCCCATGGACTGCAAGAAGATAAAACCTCTCCATTCTGAAGGAAATCAGCCCTGAGTGCTCACTGGAAGGACAGATCCTGAAGCTGAGGCTCCAATACTTTGGCCACCTCATGAGAAGAGAAGACTCCCTGGAAAAGACCCTGATGCTGGGAAAGATGGAGGGCACAAGGAGAAGGGGACGACAGAGGACGAGATGGCTGGACAATGTTTTCGAAGCTACCAGCATGAGTTTGACCAAACTGCGGGAGGCAGTGGAAGACAGGAGTGCCTGGCATGCTCTGATCCATGGAGTCACAAAGAGTCAGACACGACTAAACAACAACAACAAACGAGTTCTTATTCTCTTATGCTATATGTTAAGTCTGCAAGCTGCGCATATTCTGTCAGCTTAAGTTGCCATTCTTCTTTGGTTGGGACTTGGCTTGTTTTCCATTTTTGGGCTAACATAATATGGGCCGCCATAGTGGCATACATAAATAACCTTTTTGGACACCTGGGAATTTCAGTCTGAATTATCCCCAACAAAAAGGACTCTGGGTTTTTTTGGGAAAGTACTTTTAAACATTTGTTTCAATTCATTATGGACCATTTCCCAATATTCTTTTACCCTTTCACAAGTCCACCACATATGAATGTTCTCTCCGCCTCTTTGCATCTCCAGCACTTATCTGATTCAGCCTTATAGATCTTAGTAAGCCTACTCGGAGTTAAATACCATCTGTAAATCATTTTCAAGTAGATCTCCTTGAAAGAATAACACGCTGTAAACTTCAAATCGCTTTTCCAAAGTTTTCTCCAGAGTTTAAAATCTATATTGTGAGGACGGCAGCTCTTCACCTCGGAGCAAGGGAAACAAGGGAGCCTTACCTAGAGAGGTGACCATCAGGCAATTGTCCTCCATGACTTCACTATGCAGAGCTCTCTGGTCAGGATCCAGCAGAGACCACTCCTCTTCTGCAAAGAACACAGCCACATCCTCAAAGGACACCGGGCACTGATAACAAATTAAAGAAGATGTTTATTATTAACATATCATTCGTTTATAGCCTATTACTGACATTTTTGTTAGATTTTCAAATTAACATTTTTTATTAGCTTTTCAAATTTTACAAATTCTTTTAGACAACCATCAAAACATATATCTCATTATCTGTTGACTTCCCATCCATCTTCTCATGGTGTTCTTTTCTTGCCTTATAAAGCTGCTTTATTACTTATATTTCACCCATTCCAGTGGTACCTTGGTAGTCGAATGGCTTGGCTCCCAAACAAATTTGCTCCCGAACGCCGCAAACCCGGACAGGAATGTTTTGGTTTGCGAATGTTTTTCAGAAGCTGAACATCCTACATAGCTTCCAGTTGAGTGCAGGAAGCTCCTGCAGCCAATCGGAAGCCGTGCCTTGGTTTTCGAACAGTTTCGGGAGTCGAACAGACTCCCTGAAGGGATTAAATTCGAGAACCAAGATACCACTGTATATATGTTAACTATAGATGATTAAACTACCACTTCTCATTCATTGCAATACTTCAAATCTTCAATACATTTTAACATCACTATGATATTTTTTTTCAAATTTTCTACAAAATATTTCAATTCTTCAATAAATTTTTCTTCATTCTGTACTTTAATTCTCAGTTAGTCTAGCCATTTTAGCATATCCAATCACCTTCATAAGTCATTCTTCTTTCATTGGGATTTCTCTCTCGCCCTGACCTAGCCACTGTGATCCACGCGACGGTCACCTCCAGACTGGATTATTGTAACTCGCTCTACATGGGGCTGCCCTTGAGACTGACCCAGAAACTCCAGCGGGTGCAGAATGCCGCGGTGAGACTCCTTATGGGGTCCTCGCTGCGAGATCACATTCACCCAGTGCTATACCAGCTGCACTGGCTCCCGGTGGAGTACAGGATCAGGTTTAAGGTGCTGGTTTTAACCTTTAAAGCCCTATACGGCCTAGGACCCTCGTACCTACGGGACCGCCTCTCCTGGTATGTCCCACGGAGGAACTTACGTTCTTCAAATAAAAACATCCTGAAGGTCCCAGGCCACAGAGAGGTTAGGCTGGCCTCAACTAGAGCCAGGGCTTTTTCGGCTGTGGCTCCAATCTGGTGGAACGCTCTGTCACAAGAGACTAGGGCCCTGCGGGACTTGACATCTTGCCAGGCCTTTGGTTGGGGTTCAGTCTGACTCCCTCTCCCCTTTCATAAGAACTTGCATGAAAGTAGCCTACCAATTTTTCTCACAGGCCCATATAATTTCAGCACAAACAGTTGGGCCTGGTGAGCATTTAAGGTCCCCAACCCTAATCTGCGGGTTGCCATCTGATTGGATTTTATTCTGATCCTGATCTGATTTGAGGATGTATTTTAATTGATTGTCTGATTTTATGTTAATGTGTTATACATTTGATGTCAGCTGCTCTGAGCCCGGCTTCAGCTGGGGAGGGCGGGATATAAATAATAATAATAATATTTATAATTATAATATAAATAATTATTATTATTATTATTATTATTATTTCCTCTCCATTTTTACACTCAGACTATTCTTGCCACCGCCATAGCATGCATAAACAAATTAGACAATTCCTCTGGAAGCTCTGGTGTAATTATACTTAACAGAAAGGCCTCAGGTTTCTTGGGAATCATCACTTTAAACATTTTTAACTCATTATAAATCATTTCCCAATAACCTTTTTGCCTTTCTGCAGGTCCACCACATATGAATAAAAGTTCCATCCATCATTTTACACTTCCAAAAGGCACCCGATTTACCCTTATACATTTTTGCAATCTTAAACGCTGTTAAGTACCATCTATACATCGTCTTCATGTAATTCTCTTTTAATGTACAACAACCTGTAAATTTTAAATTAACTTTCCATACCTTCTCCTAAATAAGATGTCTAAATTGGTTATTCCCCCCCCCCAAAAAAAACTTGAAGGCTTTCTGCACGGGATAATTGGGACAGATGTTCTGAAGAAGCTGACTTTTATCTTTTTATGTATCTAACAACTCTCTACATGTGGAAATGGAAAGAGGGTTAACAACAATCCCAGCTAAAGAAGAATGGCTTCTAAAATTAATGGGCTATGATGAAATGGCGGAATTGACTGTAAAATTAAGAGATCCAAAGGACAAACTTTTAATGGAAAATTATTGGACTCTCTGATGAAGTATCAGAGTGATATGAAATTGTGAGCAGGATTTGAGATATGAGAAGCAGAGAAAGAAAATGGTAAGATGTTGTGAGGGGGTTTGGTAATAATTATAATGCAGCAACCAAGGAGAAGCAAAAAAATGTCAGGGAGGGAAGGATGGGAAGTCAAAAAGAAAACTATAAGATAATGGTTTATTGTCTGTGGAGTAAATCTGCAAAAAAAAAATTCAAAACATAATAAAAATCAATTTAAAGGAAAAATGGGACACTGGACTTGGAAGGAAGGAGGGAAGGAAAGAAGGAAGCTTTCTTACTAGGAATTTTAGGTCCAGAAATACCTAAGGATCAGAAGAGACTATTTATGTATGCTACAACAGCTGCGCGGATGCTATTTGCCCAAAGATGGAAGGAGGACAATTTACCTACAAAAGAAGAATGTCTGATAGAGATGATGGACTATGCCGAATTGGCAAAAATGACCGGGAAAATCAGAGATCAGGAAGACAATAAATATAATAAAGAATGGGGAAATATTTTAAGTTACTTGAAAGAACACTACAAACAATTGAAAACATTGGAGTGCAATGAAGTGAGAATTATGATAAAAATTGAGATTTAAGAAAATATGGAGAATATGATAAGACGTAGTTTGAAAAGAATATCTGGGGGAACCATGGAGGGAAGTTTGGGGATTCTGAGAATCTATTTTGTAAAATGATTATGATTTGTGTATGACGACAAATGTTTGTTGTTGTTGTTTAGTCGTTTAGTCGTGTCCGACTCTTCGTGACCCCCTGGACCAGAGCATGCCAGGCACTCCTGTCTTCCACTGCCTCCCGCAGTTTGGTCAAACGCATGCTGGTAGCTTTGAGAACACTGTCCCACCATCTCGCCCTCTGTCGTCCCCTTCTCCTTGTGCCCTGAAGCTTTCCCAACATCAATGTCTTTTCCAGGGAGTCTTCTCTTCTCATGAGGTGGCCAAAGTCTTGGAGCCTCAGCTTCAGGATCTGTCCTTCCAGTGAGCACTCAGGGCTGATTTCCTTCAGAATGGAGAGGTTTGATCTTCTTCCAGTCCACGGGACTCTCAAGAGTCTCCTCCAGCACCATAATTCAAAAGTTATAATGTTATAATGAATAAAAATGAATAATTTTTATTTTATTTTTTTAAAAGGAAGGAAGGAAGTATGGAAGTTTAACATGAAGGTCATCGACAAGCAAAATTCAGAAGACTCGGAAAGGAAAGGTGCTTTAAATATGCCTGGCATACACGGCCTTCCTTGGATGTAGCTCAGACAGAAGCAAAGAGAAGGAGAGGGATTTGTTGAAGCTGAAGGAGGCGCACAGGAGATAAGAGGCCCCATCGCTGCCACCTGCCCATCTCCCCAGGGGTCCTTCCCCATACCTGGTCTAGTGTTACAGCAGCTGCTTCCCCTCCGTCCGAAAGAAGAGGCGGCCGAACGGGTCTTGCCAAGCTCATTCCATCACCTGCTAAAGAGACAAAGGTGGCGGGAAAGCCAAGAGCCCAGGTCTCCTCCATTGCATGCAGTTTGAATGTTGAATCCTTTTTTTCTGGACAGCTTTAAAGGAGGATTAGACACATTCTGCGGAGGAATTCTGCTCACAATAGCTATGCTCTGTAGTTGAAGGAAGTGTATTTCTGAATACCGACTGCTGGAAAACCACAAGAGGAGAGAGCTTCCTTGTGTTCAGGTCCTGCTCCCAGTCTTCTCATATTAATATTAATATTAATATTAATAATAAACTGCCCCATACCCACAGATCTTAGGGCAGTTCACAGGATAAAAACAGAACATGAAACCACAAAATACATAATCAAAATAAAAACAACAACGCAATAACTCCCCCCTTTCAGTTTGTGTTTCTTAGTACAGTGGAACCTCGTGTTGCGGACGTAATCCATGATGGAGGCACATTCACAACCCACAGCGTTCGCATCCTGAAGCGCCGCGTCTGCGCCGGCGCGATTTGGCGCTTCTGCGCATGTGCGAGCGGCGAAACCCGGAAGTAACCTGTTCTGGTACTTCCGGGTTTCCAATGGTCTGCAACCCAAAAACACGTAACCTGAAGCGTCCGTAACATGAGGTATGACTGTACAGAAAGTATTGATCTGATGTGTAGAGATCTTTCCTATTCTAATTAGTTCAAGAAGGTTCTGGAAGCTTCTCTGTGTGAAAGAAACAATCAGAAGGTTCATGATGTTTGGGTTATTCCTTCAGAGAAGCTGAGTACAGCTGGCTTAACTTGGTCCTGTTATCTCTTCTGCCAAGGTCATGCTGACTAATAAGGGCAGAAAGAGCCTGTGTTTCACTTTCTATCTCTCTTCCTTCTGGTGTGGTGTTCTGTGTATAGTGTTACTATAAGTTATTGTAAGTTATTGTTAACTCTGCTGCAACTAGATTTCTTATGGACAGGGCCAATCCTGAATGTATTGGATTTGTGACCATTACACTCATTTGCCTTCAGTACCAGTAAAGCTCTGCTGGATGAAATATTCATTGCCTCTGGTCTGTTTTGGGGGAATCCTGCAACGTGTTTAAGTTTTCACTCCGCTAACTAAATGCTGGAATCTGCTCTGGATCAATACAGTGGTACCTCTAGTTACGAACTTAATGCGTTCCGGAGGTCCGTTCTTAACCTGAAACTGTTCTTAACTAGAGGTGTGCTTTTGCTAATCCCTCCTGCTGCCACTGCGCCGCCGGCACACGATTTCCGTTCTCATCCTGGGGCAAAGTTCTCAACTCCAGGTAACTCTTCCAGGTTAGCGGAGTTTGTAACCTGAGGCGTTTGTAACTCGAGGTACCACTGTATTGAGTAGAATTCCATGACACACACACCCCCAAAACCCCCACATTTCAAAAAGGCATAGGATGTAGGATTTGGCTGGTCAGTGTGAGAACAGGATGGTGGACTAGATGGGCCCCAGGATGACCTAGACAACCTCTTCTTAATCTATTTTTATATCCCAGTTTGATGAAAACACAGCTCTCCACCTGGGCTCTGGGCAACAAATCCAAGTGTCGCCTTTAACGTGTTCAAACGTAGGAAATAAATATGGATGAACTGTGTATAAGGGCTGTGGGGCAAGCATGTTCGCCCACGTGCAAAGGCATCCCAAAGATTTATTACATAAACAGTGGAGGGTGTCATGGATTGGTTGGACATGGGGGGATGGTGGAAGGAACCAGCTGGGGAACCCCTAAGGAAAGAAGACTCAGAGCCTGGAGAATGGTGGTGGGATGACGATGAGAGGTCAGAGGGAGAAGACGGGAAAGAGGAGGTATCGGAAGCTGAAGAGGTGACAGGGTTTAGTGAGCAGGAGGAGGCTGTGGCAGAGAGCAGTCCAGAATCGGAGGCAGAAGGTGAAGCAGGAGAGGAGGCCAAGAAGCAGAGACGGGTCAGGCTGATGAAGAGGCACGGGTGTCTCCCCCGTTGTGCTGTGGCAAACTCCCTTCACCCTCCGTCTCCCAGAACCAGAAGAGGGCCAAAACAGGAGAACAGGCCGCACAAAGGTGCAGTCTCTGATCGCTGGGAAAAGTCCTGGAGAGGAGCGGACTTAAGACAGTTGTGGGGGAGGCTTTCCGTTTCAGCAACTGATTTCCTGCCTGTTAAGTTGTGGGTGAACATATCAGACGACACAGCGATTCTTCAAACAGCTCTTGTTTATTCACAGGCCAGAACAGAACTGAACTGAAGGGTTCAGCCAGCCTGCTTAGAGCTCCACTACAACGCAACTGTAACAACTTTCTGTAACTATCCAATCACTGAATGTCACTTTCAATCCCTTATTTGCATATGTGGACCTGAGTGAAAACTATCTACAGTATCCCCCTGCTGGCCCAGGGTGAAAACTTCAGTACATAACACTGCCGGAAGACCCAACAGGGAATGAGCTGCTGTGCTCATTAAGCTTGACATTAAGTCAAGTATGTGGAGACTGTGTTTTTCCAGTTAACTCCCTAGACAGGGAAGTTTTTAAGGATCGATGTTTTTATCATGTTTTTAGATATGTTGTAAGCCGCCCAGAGTGGCTCATTTGGCAGGGTAAAAAGCCAAGAATAAAATACAAATTATTGATGGAAATTAGAGATAGTGGTGGGTTTGCATTACCAGATCTTAAATTATATTACGAAGCAGCACACCTGGTGTGGCTCAAAGATTGGATGACTTTAAAAAATGTAAACATACTCGATATTGAAGGCTGGGATAACAGATTTATACCCAGATGGGCGGGGTATAAATAATAGAATTATTGTTGTTATTTTTATTTGAACTGTGGGTGATTTACTGGCCGGCACAATCTGAAAGAGGGAGACCCAAGTTCAAGATCATGCAACATTAATATTTACCCAACAAAGTGGCACCTCCATCACTCTCTGACATGTTTCGCATGGGATACTCTCCAGTGGTTGATGGCGTCCTCTCTGCCTCCAGGGAATCAGCAGCCAATTCTGCAAGGAGACCCTTGGTCTGAAACAGCAAGATGAAGTTGTAAAACAACGTGAACACAGATCTTCGGAAGCTTTTTGGTAAAAGCTGGAGAACAATGAACCACGTTATGGAGTGATGGAGAACTTCTGAAACAACAATGGGATATTAGCTCTGCCCAAGGCATGATGGAAGCATCGGCTGGGAAAAGATAGACATAACATTTTACAAGGACTGGAAGGAACATCACTAGTGCTGGATTTACGTATAAGCCAAACAAGCTATAGCTTAAGGCCCCACTCTCTTGGGGGCCGCTAAAAAAAAATTAAAGGAAAAAAACTTGGATGTACATTTCCAAAATATAAGATAAAAAAACAAATAAAATAAAACCTACATACAGCAACAATGTTTTGTGTTGTGTAGGCTCCTATGATATAAGTAATGGGCCCCGCCTGCTAGCCTGCTCCCTAAAATATCACTGGTTTTAGATACCTATTAGGTCCATAAATTACCATATAGCATATATTCAACACAAAAAACAGCGACAATTTGTTGTTGACAAAGGACAGCTGGACATAGAAAGGGCCCCATTACCTTCAGTAGCTTAGGGCCTCATCAAACCTAAATCCGGCCCTGAACGCCACGGACAGGATAATTGCCACACGCAGGAGGAATAAGGATATAGCTTGAATGCTTCACCTACAAGTTTATAAATCATTTAATGTGTCAAGACAATTGGATGTTGTTAATATTGCAGTTGTTATACAAGGGATGTTTATTTTGAATGGAATGTAATTGAGAGGAATAAGATCTTGGAACGCAGAAAGAAAGCAAATCATCAAACCATCAATTCTAGCACGCAGGAGGCCACCTAAATTATATAATTCGGCATCTGAATGATTAGGATTAGTAATTGTATTATAATTTGGCATTGTTATAATGAGGCTACTGTTGGATTATTGTAACTAAAAAGTAATAAAAATTGTTGGGTCAGAAGAAACCGCAAGGAGGAGATCTAAGACAAGGAACGGGGTGGGAGATCAGAGTAGGAATGACACCAGCCCTCCTTGCATGGGAAAACGATCAAGGGGTTGCAGAGACTTCTTTATGAGGAAAGACTGAAGCGCTTCGGACTTCTTGGTTTATGGGAAAAGCAAGAGAGAGCTGATGTCACGAAAGTTTACGAAATTATGCAAGGAAAAAGCAGGCGATTCTAGAATTTGTGGGCGTCCAGTGAAGGTGGGAAGATGGAGGGCATGTAAGATAAGGTGGCACTTTACTTCATTCATGGTTAAACTATGGAACTCACTCCCACAAGACGCAGCAATAGCCACCGATTTGGCGGTTTCTGAAAAAGACTGGACAGATCCACGGACACTGTTATCAACACCTCCTAGACGCAATGGCTACGTTCTACCACTCAATACTGTTCGAACTGGAGGTAAGCGAATGCTGTTGCTCTCAGGTCCATCTTGCCGGCTTACTTATTTTATTTTGTTTATTTATTGAATTCATATACCGCTCTATACCCGGGGGGCTCAGGGCAGCTCACAGAATAAAATCAAGATAAAGGTAAAGATAAAGGGGCCCCTGACCATTAGGTCCAGTCGTGACCGACTCTGGGGTTGCGGCGCTCATCTCGCTTTACTGGCCGAGGGAGCCGGCGTACAGCTTCTGGGTCATGTGGCCAGCATGACTAAGCCGCTTCTGGCCAACCAGAGCAGCGCAGGGAAACGCCGTTTACCTTCCCGCCAGAGCGGTACCTATTTATCTACTTGCACTTTGACATGCTTTCGAACTGCTAGGTGGGCAGGAGCAGGGACCGAGCGACGGGAGCTCACCCCGTCGCAGGGATTCGAACCGCTGACCTTCTGATTGGCAAGTCCTAGGCTCTGTGGTTTAACCTACAGCGCCACCCACGTCCCTAAAATCAAGATACAAAACCACGAAATACATAATAAAAATAAAAACAGCAACCCAATAGCCTCCCCCCGTGCCCCCCAAAAGACATTTTAAAAGGGCACAGGATGTAAATCAGATCAACCAAAGGCCTGGTTTAAAAGGAACGCTTTTGCCTGGTGCCTAAAGGTGCGTAATGAAGGCGCCAAGTGAACTTCCCTGGGGAGAGCATCCCACAGACGGGGAGCCACTGCAGAGAAGGCCCTGTTCTCGCCTTGCCACCCTCCGGTCCTCTTGAGGAGGTGGCACAGGAAGGAAGGCCTCAGAAGATGATCTTAGGGTCTGGGTAGGTTCATATGGAAAGAGATGGTCCTTCCGGCTTCCTACAGGCATCAGAATGGTAGAGCTAGAAGGGACCACAAGGGTCATCTAGTCCAGCCCTCTGCAATGCAGGAATCTTAACTAAAGAATCCAAGACAGATGGCCATGTAGTTAGTCACTGTGAGAAGAGGATGCTGGACCAGCTGAACCATTGGCCTGATCCAACAGGCTCTTGCTGTCTGAAAAAGTTGGCCAATTATAGCGAGTTTTGAGTTGAGCTCCCTCATGTTTTTTAGGCCCTTTGGAACAACCCTCATTCAACTGTCTCTCACCTGCTGCTCTTCCTGCTTCTTCTCCTCTGCCCGGCTCAGGAGGAAACCTTCAGCCAGGGCCACCGCCTGGGAACTGGTCTCTGCTCCACATTCCCTGACCCAGTTCTCCATCTCCGGGGGGAGGACAGCCAGGAACTGCTCGAGGATCACCAGGTCCAGGATCTGAGCCTTGGTGTTTTGCTCTGGCTTGAGCCACTCATGGCAGAGACGGCGCAGTTGGCTGCAAAGCTCTCGAGGTCCCTTGGTCTCCTGGTAGCAGACGTCCTTGAAGTTTCTGAACTGCCGGTGCTGTACTTTGGAATGGAAAACCCCTTCGCCCGGGATCTTCTTCTGAACAGTTCTTTTCCAGAAGTTCTCAGTGCTTCCAATCTTGATGGTGTCAGGGCCTCTTCCTGCCACAGCAGAATCCTGCTTTTCCATCTTTGGTCTGTGCCCCAAGAAAGCCTCCAGCTCTGGGAAACAAAAGATGAGTCTCCATGACACACTGGACAATAAATAAAGGACATATTATGGAACTGAACCTCTGGGAGAAACTGTGGAAGAGTGATCTGAAGTTCATAGCATGCTACGCTTTGAAGAGAACTACATGAAAATGGGTGGCGCTGTGGGTTAAACCACAGAGCCTAGGGCTTGCCGATCTGAAGGTTCAGTTGTTTGAATCCCCGCAACGGGGTGAGCTCCTGTTGCTGGGTCCCAGCTCCTGCCAACCTAGCAGTTCGAAAGCACATCAACGTGCAAGTAGATAAACAGGTACCGCTCCGGCGGTTCTGGTTCGCCAGAAGCGGCTTAGTCATGCTGGCCACATGACCCGGAAGCCGTACGCCGGCTCCCTCGGCCAGTAAACCAAGATGAGTGCCGCAACCCCAGAGTCGGTCACGACTTGACCTAATGGTCAGGGGTCCCTTTACCTTTAGATAACATGGGGATTAGCAGCTAATAAAAGTTTGGGGGCTCTTTTGTTCCGGGTTTCCATCTTGTTCCACCTGGTGGCAGGTGGGAGTCCTGTCGCGACAGTCTTCAATAAAGACCAAGCCTACTGGCTGCTGTTTTGCTCTGGTATTCCCGGCTGATATCCTTGTTTTTTGTCCAAGGGAGTCCTCAGATTTCTCCATTAACAGGGCAGGGACCCTCCTGAAACGAAGGGGACCTGCCTGCTTGAGCCTCCTGCAATTCCTGAGCGATGTGCGCGTGGGACTTCTGCAGAGCATCAGAGCAAAGCGCATAGCAGCGCACCCTTAACCTCTGGAACTCCCCTCCACAAGAGACCCCAGAGCCTAGGGCTTGCCAATCTGAAGGTTCAGTTGTTTGAATCCCCGCGACGGGGTGAGCTCCCGTTGCTCGGTCCCTGCTCCTGCCAACGTAGCAGTTCGAAAGCACGTCAAAGTGCAAGTAGATAAATAGGGCCCCAACACAGAGGGCTTTGAAAAGAGGATCAGACCGTGGAGGAGGTGGGGATGTTAACAACTCCCCTCTGCCAAGCCCCCAAGCCCCCTCCTCTCTTTGCAGCCTTGCAGTCTCCCCATCCCCTCCAGCCCTGGGACTGCCCTTCACCCAAATGCACAAAAAGTGGGGCAGGCAAGCTCACCAGATCCCAGAGCGTGGATCCCAGCGGGGGACGAAGCAGGAAAGCCACCGGATGGGGAGGGGCATTATAATGAGAGTTCCCTCCCCCCCCAAGTTTCCTCCCTCTCCAGGAAGCGAGCTCGGCTCATGTTCACCCAAAGGCCAAACTGCCGGATTCCTCTCCGGTCTCTGCTTTTTCTGCATTTCACAGAGATACCTGCTTTGGCCACTCCTGGGGGGCTCAGACATAGGCCCCTTTCCCCTGAGCAAGATGGGAGGAAACTGACTGCAAAGGTGTCTTTGAGGCGGCGGGGAGGTTTGCAGGAAATCCCGTTCTCATCCTACCTACGCAAGATCGCATCTCAGCAGAGAGAAGAAAATCATGGAATCAAAAGAATTGGAGGGCACCCAGGTGGTCATCTAGTCCGACCCGCAGCAATGCAGGAATCCAAGCGAAAGAACCCCTGACAGATCCTGCAGGGAAATGCGGTTTTGCATCTACGCTGAGCAATTGAACGAGAAACTAGAAGCCTTTGGCTGATCTTACTGACATCCAACACCCTTTTAGAATGTGGCTTTTTGGGGGGGTTATTGGGTTACAGTGGTACCTCGTGTTAAGAACCTAATTCGTTCCGGAGGTCCATTCTTAACCTGAAACTTTTCTTAACCTGAAGCACCACTTTAGCTAATGGGGCCTCCCGCTGCCGCCACACCGCCGCTGCGTGATTTCTGTTCTCATCCTGAAGCAAAGTTCTTAACCCGAGGTAATATTTCTGGGTTAGCGGAGTCTGTAACCTGAAGCGTCGGTAACCCGAAGTACCACTGTACTGCTTTTGTATCTGCTTTTGTATCTGTACCACTGTACTGCTTTTTGTATCTGAAGAAGTGTGCATGCACACGAAAGCTCATACCAAGAACTAACTTAGTTGGTCTTTAAGGTGCTACTGGAAGGAAAAAAATTTTTTTTGTTTTGTACTGCTTTTGGTTTGATTTTGTTTGTCGTGGTCTTGTGAACCGCCCTGAGACCTCCGGGTATAGGGCGGTGTATAATAATAATAATAATAATAATAATAATAATAATAATAATAAATTATTATTTATACCCCTACCATCTGGCTGGGTTTCCCCAGCCACCCTGGGCGGCTTCCAACAAAATATGAAAATACAGTCGTCTGTTAAACATTAAAAGCTTCCCCAAACAGGGCTGCCTTCAGATGTCTTCTAAAAGTCTGGTAGTTGTTTTTCTCTTTGACATCTGGTGGGTGGGTGTTCCACAGGGTGGGTGCCACCACCGAGAAGGCCCTCTGCCTGGTTCCCTGTAATTTGGCTTCTTGCAATGAGGGAACCGCCAGAAGGCCCACGGTGCTGGACCTCAGTGTCCGGGTAGAACAATGGCGGTGGAGACGCTCCTTCAGGTATACTGGGCCAAGGCCGTTTAGGGCTTTAAAAATCAGCACCAACACTTTGAATTGTGCTCGGAAACGTACTGGGAGCCAATGTAGGTCTTTCAAGACCGGTGTTACGTGGTCTCGGTGGCCGCCCCCAGTCACCAGTCTAGCTGCTGCATACTGGATTAGTTATAGTTTCTGGGTCACTTTCAAAGGTAGCCCCACGTAGAGCGCATTGCAATAGTCCAAGGTGAATGAATGAACGAACGAACGAACTATATAACAGTAAGAGCTGTTCAACGGTGGCACAGTCTCCTTTGAGAGGTGGCGGACTCCCCTTCCTTGGAGGTTTCCAAGCTGAGGTTGGCTGGCCATCTGTCATAGATGCTTTAGCCGAGATTCCTGCATTGGGTTGGGCTAGTTGACCCCTGGGGATTCCCCTCTCTTTTAAGCATGTAGGACAGACTGGTGGTCACTTGGAAAGTTCGCCCCAGCCGTGGCCAGGGGACATCATCTTCCAAGCCACATGACCGAAAGGCGGGGAAAGCTGACAGAACATTGGTTTGATTGTTTTTATTGCACTATCACATATAAAGCACCTGAAACGCAAACAGAAGATGTGTTTCATTTTGACAAGACCAGAGATGGGAGAAAACTCCCGGTGGCCCACCAAGCGCATTTCAGCTCTCTTTCCTTTTCGTAAGATACCGTGCCCAGATCTTCACGCAGGAATATAAGGGAGCAACGCTACACACAAGAAACTGGTGTAAGGAGCCAGCGTAAAGTATTCTGGATCCAAGCTTGGTTCAGGAGCAATGCTACTGCTTGCCTTTAAAGGCAAATCAGGCCTTTAAAACAGCTTATTTATGCTGGGTTGCCAGGTCACGAGACCCAGATGAATAGGCTTAGGGTTCAGCCCAAGTCCCCTCCTCTCTACTCCACCCCCGACATGTCCCCCAAATGCCCCGTTTTCAGGGCTCACCACAGTTAAGATCCACTGGGTTCAACTCAGCCTACTGGATCACAACCCAGATTATTGCCTTTGCTTTGTTACGCACAGGTCAAGGTCAGAACATTTGCCCCCTGCCACTCTCCCTGCAAAAACCGTCTCTTTAATTCCACGTATGCATTCAATAAAGCTATATTATTATTTTTTACATTTACATTTTCTTAGTTCATTCACAAAGCAAATGATCAACTATCATCCAGCAGCAAATATACTACAGTGGTACCTCGGTTTTGTGGGATGTAAACCACTGGGAACAGTCAAGTACAACATTCCTTGTTTTCCTAGAGTGGACATGCAAGGGAATGTTTGGTCCAGCCAGTCAAAACTTCCTGTTCCTCCTGGCCTGGAGCATCCTTCCTTGCATGTGACTAGTAGGTGGACATGACCGTTCCAGACCTGGTAAAAGGCCAAGCCATACTGCTACCTTCCTCCTCCTCTTCTTCTTCTTCTTCTTCTTTTGAAAATTCATCATTTATTAAAGAAAGAAAATGTGATTCTTCAGTTCCAGGAGAATGAAGCTTGTATGTAAAGATTAGTGGATATAATAATAATAATAATAATAATAATAATAATAATAATAATAATATTTAAATTCCGCCCATCTGGCTGGGTTTCCCATCTGGTGGCTCCCAACAGATTAAAAACAGAACAAAACATCTAACATTAAAAACTTCCCTAAACAGGGTTGCCTTCAGATGTCTTCTTTTTTATTTTTTTATTTTAAATGTATTTTTATTAAAGATTTTCTTGATTTACAAAAGTATGTGCAATGTCTCTCGTATTTTTTCCCCATGTAACATTTTTACAAATCAGTTTCATTTGTTGAGACATTAGGAAGGAAGGGGGGGAAAGAGGTTGGGGGTGGGGAACATGGGTGGGGGTTGGTTCGGGTGACGATGTTTATATTTTACTTAATATATGTGGGGTTTTGTGTCAGCGTTGCTTGTGCAGGTTCTTTGCTGTTCACTTGTGTTCCTTTGGTGGTGAGAGAGGTTGGGGTTGTCCTAGGGTGTGGCTGTTCATTTGTGGTTGGCTGTGGTGGTCTTTGTTTTCATGTGTGAGTGGGGTGGGTGGGTGTTTTGGATCAGGTTAGCCATACTGATTTGTATGCTGTTGGTGGGTTTTTGTCATTGTCTTGTTGGGGTGTGTGTGTGATAAAGTGGAGCCATACTGGGGTGAAGGCGTCTTCTTCTATTTGTCCCCATATGAGAAATATGTAAAATAATCAAGCAAGTATTAGAAACCAGAATTGGCCTTACTAAACATCTTCCAGACGCAGGTGGCGCTGTGGGTTAAACCACAGAGCCTAGGACTTGCTGATCAGAAGGTTGGCGGTTCGAATCCCCGCAATGGGGTGAGCTCCCGTTGTTCGGTCCCTGCTCCTGCCAACCTAGCAGTTCGAAAGCATGCCCAAGTGCAAGTAGATAAATAGGTACCGCTCCGGCGGGAAGGTAAACGGCGTTTCCGTGCGCTGCTCTGGTTCGCCAGAAGCAGCTTAGTCATGCTGGCCACATGACCCGGAAGCTGTACGCCAGCTCCCTTGGCCAATAAAGCGAGATGAGCACCGCAACCCCAGAGTTGGCCACAACTGGACCTAATGGTCAGGGGTCCCTTTACCTTTACCTAAACATCTTCCAAGACAATAATGCCCACTTACACCACAAAGAACTCATAACCCACCTACTTTCAGCAGCCAGAAACATCATAACCAGACACTGGAGAGACCTGTCAGGAGTAAGCATGGGCCAATGGTACCAAATAGTATGGTTCGTCCTGTCTGCTTCCTGCATCACCAGGACTCTACTGCTGGCTGCTACAGCAGTTCCCCAGGTTATCTTGGTTCGGAAACCAAGGCATGGCTTCCGATTGGCTGCAGGAGCTTCCTGCACTCAATCGGAAACATGTCGGTCGTTCGGCTTCCAAAAAACATTTGCAAACCGGGACACTTACTTCTGGGTTTGTGGCGTTCGGGAGCCAATTTGTTTGACATCTAAGCCACTTGGGAACCAAGGTACCACTGTAATGGGAGATGTCAACAAAGACGGGGATGTTAGTATTTTAATTAGGCGGTCGTGATAGGCCAGGGGTCAGCAAACTTGTGGGGGCTGGACTATATTTTGGGGGGAGAAATGAACGAATTCCTATGCCGCACAAATAACCTAGAGATGCATTTGAAATAAAAGGGCACATTCTACTCATGTGAAAACACCAGGCAGATCCCACAAATAACCCAGAGATGCATTTTAAATAAAATAACACATTCTCTTCATGTAAAAACACACTGGTTCCCGGACTAGATTGAGAAGGCGATTGGGCCTGATCCGGCCCCTGGGCCTTAGTTTGCCTACCCATGTGACAGGCTGTAAACTGCACGTGCCCAGCCAATGAGGAACCTGCACTTGGCTATAGGGGATATAAGCTTATGTTTTGCTAATTTTGGGTGTGCCTGCTTTGGACACTTGCTCTTGCAAGAACATTTTTATATTCAATAAACACTTTGCTGCTTCACCAATTTTGTTCAGATTTTATTTTGAGGGTCTCGGACCCACTTCTAACAGCGTTGAAAGCCCTAATTGACTTAGGCCCCAAATATCTGAGAAATTGCCTCCTTCTCCACAGACCTTCTTGGGTTAAGATCAACAGAATGGCCCCTCTTGGCTGTTCCACCACCTTTTGAAGATGAGGGGTTGACCTGCAAGAGGGCATTCTCTATGGCAGCCCCTAGGTTGTGGAAATCCCTCCCCATAGAGCTGCGTCGGGCACATTCCTTGTATAGTTTACGTCATATGCTGAAAACACACCTCTTTGCTTTTTACAATTGATATACAGGTTTTCAGGAAACCGCCCCCCCCCCCTCATTCCTGTGAATTTAACTTGGTTTTAAACTGTTTTTAATAAGGCAAGTAAGAAATCAAATAGCTAATTAAAATATTTCAGATCAAACTGCCAATTTTATAGGATACTTAAATGGATGAAAAGAAAGAAATAATTCTAATAACAAGGTTATATACATGCAGGTTTCAATCTAAGCATGCAGGTGTTTTATTCGAAACATGCAGGTGTTTTTACTCCGGTCACTTTTAGATTATTGTTATATAAATGCAGTTGTTCAAAGTGCCATGCCACTCAGAGACGGCACTCAAAGATGTTAATTTCACTAGGTCATGGCATTTCTAAACATACAGCTATCAGCTAGGTCATGCTGTTCCTTTTTGACTAGACAATTATTTCTTTGAATTGGGCCCTGAACAAAACATAACGCATTATAAGGATTCATTGCTTACAACAGAGAGAAGCTTTGAAGCTTAGCTGAGTCAACATAAGGCAGTTCAGTATCTCTTGTCAAGGGTATGGATTGCTTAACAGAGAAGGCTGAATCAAATTCAGCTGGAGCAAGTTGGGTTTCCACAGAAATGGGCCTGATTAATTTTTCTCTGTTATTAGATTGTCTAGGACATGGAGTTATCTGCAACATTATATTTGACAGCAATATGTACTTCATACATTTATGTCTATTTTCTTATCCTTTCACAAAAATAAATATTACTAATTGACATTTCCGGTGGAGAAAAAACTTATATGTGGGCTCGCCGGTATGATCCAGAGTTACTGCATATTCCAAGCACTGCTGTGAATTCTTTGATGATAGGCGAGATTGATCTTACTGCTGAACCTTTTTCCGCATTCCATGCATTGGTACGGTTTCTCCTGTGTGTGAATTCTCTGATGAGAGGTAAGGTTGCTCTTCTGACTGAAGCTCTTCCCACATTCTGAGCACTGATACGGCCTTTCCCCCGTATGAATCCTTTGATGGGAAGTGAGGTTGATCTTGTGACTGAAGCTCTTCCCACATTCCAAACAATGATAGGGTTTCTCCCCTGTGTGGATTTTCTGATGCGAAATAAGGTTTGAACCTCGAATGAAGCTCTTCCCGCACTCTGAACATTGATACGGCTTCTCCCCGGTGTGAATCCTCTGGTGGGAAGTGAGGTGTATCATCTGAGTGAAGCCCTTCCCACATTCCAAGCATTTGTACGGCTTATCCACTCTGTGGATTCTCTGATGAGAACTAAGGGTGGAACTCTGACTGAAGCTCTTCCCGCATTCGGGGCACCGAAATGGCTTCTCCCCTTTGTGGATGTTTTGGTGTGAAGTCAGGCTGGAGTATCTAATGAAGCTTTTCCCACACTCCACGCACTGGTAGGGCTTCTCCCCTGTGTGAATTCTCTGGTGGGATGTGAGGTGAATCTTCTGGCTGAAACCCTTCCCGCATTCCAAGCACTTATGTGGCTTTTCCACCCTGTGAATTCTTTGATGGGAACTCAAGGTAGAGCTCAGCCTGAAGCACTTCCCACATTCGGGGCACTGATACGGTTTCTCCCCTGTGTGCGTCCGGTGATGGGAAGCGAGGTTCGCCTTCTCGCTGAAGCTCTTCCCGCATTCCGGGCACTGGTACGGTTTCTCCCCTGTATGAGTTCTTTGATGGGAAGTGAGATGAATCTTCTGGCTGAAGCCCTTTCCGCACTGCAAGCACCTATACGGCTTCTCCGCTCTGTGGATTATCTGATGAGAAGCAAGGGTGGAACTCAGACTGAAGCGCTTTCCACATTCCACGCACCAGAATGGTTTCGACTCTTTGTGAATCATCTGATCAATTGCAGTTATTGTCTCACTGACACACTTTCCGCCTTCTAAGCACTGGTTTGTTTTTTGACCTACACGAGGAGCTGAACCGAAACATTCCCAATACGCACAACATCTGCTCATTTCTCTTATTTCATCTGTTGTTTCATCTGTTGCAATCTCGGGGTAGTTGCGGCCTTCAGAAGCAGAGGATTTACTCCAGCCATTCGGATTTGTTTCTGTTTTCCTTCTCTGCTGTTCCAAGTCTTCACACGTGCTTCGTTCCAGTGGCAACGCAGGTAGTTCTGTTTTCGCCATGGTTTCACGTATGTCTTCTGCTGCAAAAAAGAGAGAAAAGAGAGGAAGAAATAATAGTAATAATGAATTTTATTTATATCCCGCCCTCCCCAGCCGAAGCCGGGCTCAGGGCGGCTAACAACACTAAAATAGTGCAACATTCTAAAAACATTATAAAAATTGATTAAAATCAAAATTGATGGCAACCATAAACTAAAGTTCTGTAAAGATTGCCAAAGGAGGGAGTCAGGCTGTGCCCTGACCAAAGGCCTGGTGGAACAGCTCTGTCTTGCAGGCCCTGCGGAAAGATGTCAAGTCCTGCAGGGCCCTTGTCTCTTGTGGCAGAGCGTTCCACCAGATCGGAGCCACAGCGGAAAAAGCCCTGGCTCTGGTTGAGGCCAGCCTAACCTCCCTGTGGCCCGGGACCTCCAAGATGTTTTTACTGGAAGACCGTAAGTTCCTCTGTGGGGCATACCAGGAGAGGCGGTCCCGTAGGTACGAGGGTCCTAGGCCGTATAGGGCTTTGAAGGTTAAAACCAGCACCTTAAACCTGATCCTGTACTCCACCGGGAGCCAGTGCAGCTGGTATAGCACCGGATGAATGTGATCTCGCAGCGAGGATCCCGTAAGGAGTCTCGCCGCGGCATTCTGCACCCGCTGGAGTTTCTGGGTCAGTCTCAAGGGCAGCCCCACGTCTTGAGAATCTTGAATCACTGGACAGCTTGAACCACCACTTGTGATAAAGGGAAAAAACTGCTAAGGCTTAGATGGGAGGGAAATCCTATCACACATCTAACGACCACTGTTTCAGCTCCCAGCTCAGACCTGAAGTTCACTGGTTTATCCTGGGCCGGTCACTCTCTTTCAGCCTAGCCTACCTCACAAGGTTGTTGTGTAAGCAAATGCAACAATCAGATACGATCATCTTTATTGTCATTGTCCCATACAGAACAACGAAATTGAAAAATCTACATAAGACATTCAAAAACCAACAAGCCTGCTATCCCAGCTATCCCAACCTGGTTAGCCCCCTAAAAACTCTGATACCCCATTTTAAAATACAATATACTCCCATAGAGACTCCTTACACTGTGTTTAAAACCAAAATCGCATTTGGATAGAAACTGTTTCTCAGGCGGCTAGTCCTGGTCTTTATAACCCTGCACCTTCTTCCAGAAGGCAGAAGATGCATTCTTTCCTGACTGAACCGTATCAACATCATTGTGTGCGGCCGGATAACAACCTGGCTCACTGGTCCAAACAGATTCCCCCACCTGCTAACTGAAGGATGATGGAAGGAGCCCTGGTGCATCCTGGGAAATGAGTTTGGAGAGGTGATACCAGCCAGAGCAGACAGTAGGCCAATTGCTACAGCACAGCTGTTTTGTCAGGCTTCTGAGGAAGGACCATGGCTCAGCGGTAAAGTTTCTGCCTTGCATGAAGAAGGTCTCAGGTCCAATCCCTGGAATCTCCAGGTGTGGCTGGAAAAGCCTTCCTGCCTGAAACCCTGGACAGCTTCTGCCAGTCCAGCGTAGACAATACTGGACTAGATGGACCAATGGTTTCACCCAATAACTTCTTATATTCTCCAATAACTCTAATCTTTTTTTGTATTTAAATCTGTTTTTGTATCCGAAAGGTTATTAATGATATTTTTTAAGTGAAGCTTTCAACACTTTGATTTCATGACAATGGGTATAATTGGAAACATGGTTATAGAGAAAGGTGACCAGTTTAGCTTCAAAGCTATGATATTAGCGGGAAAGGCAACAATAGCTTAGGTTGGAAAAGATAGAGAAAAATGGACAGTAGAGGCATGGAATAGTTATTTGTTTGAACTGATTCAGTCGGACGTTGTCGCAGTCATGTCACAGGAAACAACGTGGAACGTCAAGTCCGTCACGATAAGGAACAGATGGAACCCCTATCTTGATTGGATAAAAACTACTGGAACAAAAGACATTCGGTGGAAACCAAAAACGCTATGCCCGTGGCTGAGGATAATTGTTTGAACCCTTCCAATGGATATGGGGGGTGGGGGTGGGAAGGGAGGGAAAGGAAAAAATTCTACGGGAAATTTAAAAATTGGAAGGAGATAATATAATGTATGTAAAAATCCCGAACTTGAATAAAATGGTTCTTAACCCGAAAAAAATAAATCTATTTTTGTATTTGTACTTATTATGGTATGAACAACTTGCATATAAACGTAGACTTGCCATGGACAAATTCAATGGTATTTGGAATCCATTCTTACAAATACTGTGATAGGTTAAGATCTGGTGAAGCACAATAACAACCTTGCAAAGTACAGTCGTACCTTGGAAGTCGAACGGAATCCATTCCAGAAGTCCGTTCGACTTCCGAAACGCAGTTTCAGCTTACAAATCTTCAAATAACCCTGCTAATGAGGTTAATTGCTTTGAATCGGTAAATATAGATCAACCCTGCTAGAAAAGGGGGAAGGCGGATTTGAGGTACCAAGATATTGAGATTCTGCCAAAAAAAACCCCTATAATGTGCCTACCATTTCTAAATAAATGTGATTGTCTGCTTGAGGGTCTTACCGAGAGAGGCAACAAGATGGCCGTTCTCCTGCATGACTTCTCTATGCAGCGCTTTCTGGTGAGGAGCAAGCCCAGCCCATTCCTCCCCCGTGAAGTACACAGCAACCTCCTCAAAGGTGGATCCTGCACCCTAGGAGACAACAAGAGGTGTCTGTAGTTGTGGGGTGTAAATGAATAAAAAAAGCAGGAGAAAATCAAATATTTGCCTCTTTGTAGGTAGCAAGCATGCCATCTACTGGCAAAACCCATCAGGCTCATCAAGGAAAGGAGACTGGGCAGTATATACCGGTACTTGAGAAGACTGAGAGGAGATACGATCACCATCTTCAAATATCTGAAGGGCTGTCACATGCAAGATGGAGCCAGCTTGTTTTTGTATATAATAATATAATAATAATTTATTATTTGTATCCTGCCCACTCTGGGCAGCTTCCAACAAAGATTAAGAATACATTAAAATGTCACACATTAAAAACTTCCCAGCCTTCAGATGTCTTCTAAATGTCAGGTACCACTGTCGTCGTCTTCTTCTTCTTCTTCTTCTTCTTCTTCTTCTTCTTCTTCTTCTTCTTCGTCAAGCCCAGGGAGTTGTGGAGGGAACAGAGGCACCTAGGCGGACCCCAGCCTATCTCCCTACAATACCTCAAGGACAGCCTCTTCTCATATGAACTGACCCAGACCCCAATATCGTCCTCTAAGTCCCTTCTTTGTGGGCCGCCTCCATGAGAGGTCTGGTGGGTGGCAACACAAAAACGGGGCCTTTTCTGCAGTGGCTCCCAGTTTGTGGAATGCTCTCCCCAGGGAGACTCCCCAGGCGCCTTCATGACACACCTTTAGACACCGGGCAAAAATGTTCTTCTTCAACCAGGCCTTTGGCTGATTGACAGCAATCCGATGCCCTTTTAAAGGAGGGGATGGTTGGTTTGGTTTTGTTCTTATTTTTATTGTGCATTTGTGGGGTTTTTATATTTATATTTATACACACACACACACACACACACACACATATATATACATATATATAAAATAAATATAAAATATAAATATAAATAATATTCATTCTATTTATATTTATATTATATATTATTATTTTTTAGTTTAAGTTGTGAACCGCCCTGATGAATTTAACAAACAAATGAATGAATGAATGAATGAAATGATCTGTCCTCCTACCTGATTTGTTGTCGCAGCGACTGCTTCCCCTCTGGAATAAAGGAGAGACGGCTGAGCAGGCCTTGTCAAGATCGTTCCTTCACCTGTGAGAGACAAAGGTGATCTCGCTCGTCCCAGAGTTCAAGTGACACATCTCTAAGTGGCCGCCGAGGGTGGAGATCAAGGTTGCACAGTTGGAATTGTTCCACCAGCAAAAGCATTTCTGCTAGCCAGATGGAACAGACTCCTCTCTCCTCCTGACCCTGCGCTGTGGGTTCTCCTGAACCCCACACTCAAAGCTAATTTGGGGCAGGCATGTGGGGAAGGAGAGAAGAAAGCCCCTTGTGCTGGCGGGATCCATTGCGATGGCTCCTGCCAACGCAACTATTTAGTCGAATCTGGCCCTGGGATTACGAAACGTCTCACCCGTTTTTTAGCTTCCTAAAATGGTCAGACCCCTTTTACACTTTGAGCTGTAACGCAGTAAACAAACAAATAATTGTGTTGATTTCCATATATAAAAGAAGACAACCCTTGCAGGCAATGGCTTAAAAACTGCTGCAAGGAGATTTGTTTTCTCTTGTAATTTTTACCGGATATTTTTTGTGTTGCTTCTCCATTAATAAAATATTTTCACAGGAGCTTACTATTACTCAATACTAGCTTCTCTGATAAATAATGCGGCATTTTATCTGTTTCGCATTATAAGAATCTCCTTTTAAAATAACAAGGTAAAATTTTGTTGGAACAAATCTCATTGCAGCAATTTATCAGCGGCTGCTGCCGTGCGTGGGTTGTTTTCTTTTTTCAAACTCATACGTGCAGTTCCTGAGTTTAGCGGAAATGTTCCATATATAGACACATTATTGGAATAAGCACATTATTGTGGGAAGGGGGTTATTGGTTTGTTTTAGTTAGTGAGGCATTTTGTATTCTTATTTTGCATTTATTTTTTTGCTGTGAACGGCAGTATACAAGTATCAATAATGCTTTTGAAACATGGACCACTTATAAACGCCATCTCCAACTCCTTGAGAGATTCCATCAACGGTGCCTCCGAAAAATTTTACACATCACTTGGGAAGACAGGCAAACTAATGCCAGTGTACTGGAAGAAGCAAAGATCACCAGTGTGGAAAAAATGGTTCTTCAACATCAACTTCGCTGGACCGGTCATGTTGTGCGGATGCCTGATGATCGTCTTCCAAAGCAACTACTCTATTCCAAACTTTAAAATGGAAAGCGTAATGCCGGTGGTCAACGAAAGAGGTTCAAAGACTCTCTCTAGGAAAATCTTTTAAAATGTAGTATAAACACCGCAACTGGGAAACACTGGCCTGCGAGCGCTCCAGTTGGAGAACAGCCTTTACCAAAGGTGTTGTGGGCTTTGAAGACACTCGAACTCAGGACACAAGGGAGAAATGTGCTAAGAGGAAGGCACGCTTGGCAAACCCTCACCTGATCAACTCCCACCCGGAAACCAATGTCCCCGCTGTGGAAGGATGTGTGGATCCAGAATTGGCCTCCACAGTCACTTACAGACTCACTGTTAAGAAGAAGAGTTTGGAAGAGTTTGGATTTGATATCCCGCTTTATCACTACCCTAAGGAGTCTCAAAGCGGCTAACATTCTCCTTTCCCTTCTTCCCCCACAACAAACACTCTGTCAGGTGAGTGGGGCTGAGAGACTTCAGAGAAGTGTGACTGGCCCAAGGTCACCCAGCAGCTGTATGTGGAGGAGCGGGGAAGTGAACCCGGTTCACCAGATTACGAGACTACCGCTCTTAACCACTACACCACACTGGATCTCCTCCACTGGAGGTGGACGCAACCAGAGGTACGACTGTACATACATTTCTTTTTGCATATTTACTTGAAGGTAAGTCACAGCGAGTGGGGTTGGACTTAGTTCCAAGTAAACATCCAGAGGATTGGGCAGTTACATTTGTGTAATGAAATAAAGAAGAAGAAGAAGAAGAAGAAGAAGAAGAAGAAGAAGAAGAAGAAGAAGAAGAGGAGGAGTTTGGATTTGATATCCCGCCTTTCACTCCCTTTAAGGAGTCTCAAAGCGGCTAACATTCTCCTTTCCCTTCCTCCCCCACAACAAACACTCTGTGAGGTGAGTGGGGCTGAGAGACTTCAGAGAACTGTGACTGGCCCAAGGTCACCCAGCAGCTGCAGGTGGAGGAGCGGAGACGCAAACCCGGTTCCCCAGATTGCGAGACTACCACGCTTAACCACTACACTCCACTGTGTTTATGGAAGACAATCTTATTCGGCTACGAATGATCGCCAAAGAACACAAATATATATATATATATAAATATAAATATAAATATAAATAATATAAATATAAATATAAATAATATAAATATAAATATAAATATAAATATAAATATAAATATAAATAATACAAATATAAATATAAATATAAATATAAATATAAATATAAATATAAATATAAATATAAATATAAATATAAATATAAATATAATAAAAGGCAGCCCTTGGATTTCTTAAATAAGTGCAGGGAGCCCAAGATGATGCCCCGTTCAGCCTTACCCAGTGAGGTGGCACCTCCAAGACCCTCCTGGACAATCTCTCTTTCTCTGGGACCCACCGGAGCCTTCTCTGCGTCAGGGAAATCAGGAGCCACTTCTGAAAACAGACCCTTTACCAGAAACAGGGAATGTGGGGAAGGGTGACAAAACGGGAGAGTCAAGAGGCTTTAGGACATTTTCAGTGCAGAATGGACAATTGCAGAGAGTGCCAGGATAGCCTCCTGCACGTTGGAAGAAGAGAAGAGTTTGGATTTGATATCTCGCTTTATCACTACCCGAAGGAGTCTCAAAGCAGCTAACATTCTCCTTTCCCTTCCTCCCCCACAACAAACACTCTGTGAGGTGAGTGGGGCTGAGAGACTTCAGAGAAGAATGACTGGCCCAAGGTCACTCAACAGCTGCAAGTGGAGGAGCGGAGATGTGAACCCGGTTCCCCAGATTACGAGTTCACTGCTTTTAACCACTACACCACACTGGCACCAGGATGAAACCCTCTCTCACCTGCAGCTCTGTCTGCTTCTTCTCCTCTGCCCGGCTCAGGAGGAAACCTTCGGCCAGGGCCACCGCCTGGGAACTGGTCTCTGCTCCACATTCCCTGACCCAGTTCTCCATCTCCGAGGGGAGGACAGCCAGGAACTGCTCCAGGATCACTAAATCCAGGATCTGAGCCTTCGTGTGTCTCTCTGGCTCCAGCCACCGACGGCAAAGATGGTGGAGTCGGCTGCAAACCTCTCGGGGTCCCTTGGTCTCCTGGTAGCAGAAACGCCTGAAACACTGGCGCTGAGCGTCTGAGCTGAGGACAACCTCATCGCCCGGGATCTCCTGCATGGTTCTTTCCCAGAATCCCTCGCTGGCCCCAGTCTGGATGGCACCAGGGCCTCTTCCTGCTTCACAGCCAGCTGTTTCTGGATTCTCCATCTTCAATCTGTTTTCCAGGTAAACCGCTCTCTCCTCTCCTGCCAATTTCTCAAGGCAAAGCCAAGGGGCCGGCTGAAGTCACCGCTACCAAGACCTGCAAAGCCAAGAGATTGTCTTTTTTTAAAAAATTGTTTAACCATTTTTTCGATACAAACATCAACCGCAAAAGACACATATCATAATAACAATAATAACACAATTTGACAATTCAGATTTGAATACGCTGATATACCTCCGACTACACCTTTTTTGAGGGACGTGGGTGGCGCTGTGGGTTAAACCACAGAGCCTAGGACTTGCCGATCAGAAGGTCGGCGGTTCGAATCCCTGCGACGGGGTGAGCTCCCATTGCTCGGTCCCTGCTCCTGCCAACCTAGCAGTTCGAAAGGACGTCGAAGTGCAAGTAGATAAATAGGTACCACTCTGGCGGGAAGGTCAACGACGTTTCCGTGCGCTGCTCTGGTTCGCCAGAAGCAGCTTAGTCATGCTGGCCACATGACCCGGAAGCTGTACGCCGGCTCCCTCGGCCAATAAAGCGAGATGAGCGCCGCAGCCCCAGAGTCGGCCACGACTGGACCTAATGGGGTCCCTTTACCTTTACACCTTTTAAACAATATTTCCCCACCTCTCTTTCTCCTCCTCCTACTTCCCACCACTATCCGCCTTATCGCTTAAATATTTGTTCCAGATTTCTTCATATTTATCCATTCTTATTTTGCGCCAAGACATTGTCTTGTTAGAAAATTATGACATCTCAGGGCTGGAAGATTTTCCTTGAAGAAATGTGGATAAATCTGGGTTAGCAACTAGTTCCCTAGCATCCTGAAGAAATGGCAGGGGAATGACAAGTTTGAAATTATATAGAAACTAGAGATTTGTGGGTGGAGTTCCTTTCCTTGAGGACTAGTGGATTGAAGCCTTCAATCTGGCTGGGAGTCAAAAGATGCAGGATCCCACCCCTCTGATCTCCCACTTACAACTCTTCCTCCTTTAGGCGCCCTCCTCTTTTCCAGCTTCCACCCTCCCTTCACCCCAAAACTTCCCCAGACAGAGACTTCCTCTCCCAATCCGTGCCCTGTAACCTTTAAAGCCCAGATTCGCACAGGGACTTTTGCTTCCTATCAGCGTCTCCCGCCTTTGATCGACAGCTTCCCCCAGTTTTGCATTCCGACGACGAAAGAGCCTCCCCACCACGTGTCAAGCCTTGCACGTCTGAAACGGCACGCGCGCGCTTCTCCAGTGGATGCGCGATTCGGAGGGGTGGGTAGGAGCACCCATTCGAATCTTGGCACAAACTACGCCGCGCTTCCGCCAATCAGCGCCGCGCTGCAGACCGACACGCCCTGCGCTCCCCCGCATCATGATGCGGGTGTTCTGTTCGTGTGAAAGGATGGTCAGGTGCACAAGCGGGGTGAAAATGGGGAGAGGAGGCTCTTGCTTGCTCTTCTCGGGCTCTTCTCTTCTCTTCTATTCAGCCACAAATCCGGGCCTCTCTCTCCCCCTCGCAGGGGACTCCAACCCTCCCCCCCTTTTTCTGCATTGCAGTTACATCCTCCCGACTCCTCTCCACCTTAAGTCAAATTAATAGGTGGGGGGGCTCACCAGATCATAGAAGGGTCCCTGATGCCGAGCTGGGGAGACCCCGAGGCTGCATTCCTCCAAAGCAAGAACCAGGCAGGAGGGGCTTTGGGCAGAAATACCCATTTGCTTTGTAGGTCTTCCTCCCCCTCCCCAAATCCCCATCCTCTCTAGGAATCCAGCTCAGATAATTTTAACCCTTGGCAGCTCAAGCTGTAAGATGATTTCTCTCTCTCTCTCTTTTAAAACAGGAGCCAAGGAAGAAACAGAGCACTGTGAATGCAGATCCCACACCCCTTTTCTTTCCTGATGGTGGGTGGAAAGAGTGAAACCAGTTTGGGGAAGAAGGAATGACAGAATCCTAAAGAGGACCGCCTCTTTCCATATAAGCCTACCCGGACCCTGAGATCATCTTCTGAGGCCCTCGTTCGTGTGCCTCCTCCTCGAGAGGTACGGAGGGGGGCAACGCAAGAACGGGGCCTTCTCTGCAGTGGCTCTCCGTCTGTGGAATGCTCTCCCCAGGGAAGTTTGCTTGGGGCCTTCATTACACACCTTTAGGCACCAGGCAAAACGTTCCTTTTTAACCAGGCCTTTGATCTGATTTACCGTATTTTTCGCCCTATAGGACGCACTTTTTCCCCTCCAAAAATGAAGGGGAAATCTGGGTGCGTCCTATGGGGCAAATGCAGGCTTTCGCTGAAGCTTGGAGAGTGAGAGGGGTCGGTGCGCACCGACCCCTCTCGCTCTCCAGGCTTCAGGAACACATCCGCAGCCTAGGCAGCCCTGCAGGAGTTCCCGCAGGCCTGTCTAGGCTGCGGATAGCAGCATGGTTCCCGGAGCGCCGGGCGCCCTGAAAGCAGAGCACCCGGCGCTTCCGGAACACATCCGCAGCCTAGGCAGCCCTACGCTGCGGATGGTAGCCTGCCGCCCGGCGCAAGGGGCGCCCTGAAGCAGAGCGCCCCACCCGTCGGACAGACATTGGCCAGCCGCACAAGCTCGGGGGACAGCAAGGAGGCGCAGCGCCGCCATCCCGCTGTTCCTCGACCTGGTTCGGTTTCCCCGACCTGGTTTTGGGGGGGAAATAAAGGGGAAAAAATTCCCTTTATTTCCTCCCAAAAAAACTAGGTGCGTCCTATGGGATGGAGCGTCTTATGGGACGAAAAATACGGTATATCCTATGCCCTTTTAAAATGTGGCTCTTTTGGGAAGGGGGGGCATGTTATTGGGTTATTGTTTTTATCTTGATTTTATATATTGTGATCCTGTTCTGTGAACTGCCCCGAGACCTCCGGTACATATATTCAATAAATTAATAATTATAATTATAATTATAGACTTGGATGGGACCTCAAGAGTCATCTAGTCCAACCCCCTGCCATGGAAGAATCTCAGCTGAAGCATCCGGGACAAATGAGCTGGGATAGCTCAGTCGGTAGAGCATGGGACTCTTAATCTCAGGGTTGCGGGTTCCAGCCCCACACTGGGTGAAATATTCCTGCTTTGCAAGGGGGTTGGACTAGATGACCCTCGGGATCCCTTCCAATTCTACCATTCCATGATTCTATGAACCTCTGCTTAAAAACCTCCAAGGAAGACACTTCCACCATCGAACAGCTCTTACTGGATTTGTGTCGGGTGTACTCCTTAGGCTTTTCGTCTCCCAAAAATATCTGGCAAGGCAGTGGATCCGAATCAGTGTTTTCCTTCACCTTCCCTGGTGGACGAGCCCCATCTGCCACTCACTTCCCTCTACAGCACACGCAGAAACCACCTTCGTGATTGTTAAACCCACTCTGGGTCTCAGTTTGCTGGAGCCTGAATTTGCACGCAGTCCCTGGCTCCCCATAGGTGTAAACTGACCAATAGACAGCCAGTCGAAGCAGTGGCAGAGCTTCATGCTCCAGCAATGAAGCCATTCCCAGGATTGTGGCTGCTGTCACATGCTGCCAGCTTGTAGGAGCCACAGGTCAGAGCTGAGCGCAGGGTGGTCCTAATTCACAAAGACTCCGGAATTTAAGGCCCTGCTGAAGCCAGAGCAGATGGTGAATTAACTGTATTTCAAAACCAACTGTTATGTACTGAGTTAAATAGGATCCAAAAGGCAGCAGTCTGATTTAATTCATTTATTTATTGCATTTATACTCCTTTATCTTCCAAGAATCTCAAGATGCTGTGCATGGTTCTCTCCCTCCCCATTGTATCCTCATGACAACCCTGTGAGGTAGGTTAGGCTAAGAGACAGTGACTGGCCCAAGCTCACGCAGGGAGATGAATGGCTGAGGGAAGATTTGAACCCTGCTCTGTCTTGCAGGCCCTGCGGAAAGATGTCAAGTCCCGCAGGGCCCTGGTCTCTTATGTCAGAGCGTTCCACCACATTGGGGCCCGTGCTGAAAAGGCCCTGGCCCTAGTTGAGACCAATCTAACCACCTTGCGACTTGGGACCTCCAAAATGTTGTCATTTGTTGACCTTTATTAAGGTCCTCCACGGGGCAGACCAGGAGAGGCGGTCCCATATGGGAGTTCCACAGGGCAGGCACCAACACCGAGAAGCCTGGTTCCCTGTAACGTCACTTCTCGTAGGGAGAGAACCGCCAGAAGGCCTTCAGCGCTGGACCTTAGCTGAACAATGGGAGTAGAGATGCTCCTTCAGATGTACTGGGCCAAGGCCATTTAGGGTTTTAAAGGTCAGCACCAACACTTTGAATTGTGCTCGGAAACGTACTGGGTAAGAACAGGGTGAAAAATCCAGAATGGTGGAGTGAAACCAGTTTTTCCTCAGGCGTCCAGAACAACAAAGTTGGGAGGAAGAGAAGGGAGAAAATAAGCCAAACACTGTATTATAAAGGGTGCAAACTTGACTGGTGAGGAATCCCTACTGTTTTCCTGTGGCAACACCTGGAGCGTGAAACTCAAACCCTGAAGGTATTGGGCTGTGCAACACTTTTGCACCCATCCGTCTCCTTTATGAGCCCTGGGGTCAAAGGGACCCCAGCCCCAGAGGACAATTTAGCTCCAACAAGAGCACACCCAGCTACCTCATGGCAAAATGGAAAGGGGCTGGTTTTGACCAGGAGAGAAACAGAACTTCCTGGGACTCTCAGCTTTCCCCTTTTTAAAAAAGCATCAAGTTACCAGCCCCTAAGAAGGAGCAAACACTTGGAAGTGGGTGGACTGTAGCTGTGAAATGAGAGCAGAAGGTGCAGGAAAGAGAACTCAGGCACTTGGGGAACTCGGAAACATTAACAGATTCTGCGAAACGGTGCTCTTTTTAGAGAAATACAGCTTGTGTATGCTGATTTCTTTTATTTGTTAAGCATGGAGAACACACAGACCTGGCTGTTAACTTACAAAATTCTCAACACCAGTTCTCAGGGCACATCCTCTCCCTTGTGACGCTACTGAGTGAAACTCAGGGAAAGAGAACAAACACTGAGTTGTGAGGAGTTGTTTTTATAATCTATAAAACACCTAGATTGTAGTAAAAAAAAACACCAACAGAAGACAAAGGAAAAAGCTCCCAGCTACAACATGAGATATTTCAACTCTTGCTATGTTTTTTGATATTCGGGCTGTGCACACAAATCTCTGTTTGTGTGGTCTTGGTTTTTTTGATATCTGCACGTGTGCCTTTAACATTTCTTCCTAACGCATTTACAAAAACAAACGGGATGTTAATCACAGAGTTTTGCAAGGCAGAAACACTTAACGGAGAAAATCCACCACCAAGCCCAATATTTACACTGAGACATGAACCCGTGTGCATAGAAAAATATTCAATCAAACAGATGGAGGGGCTGTGTGTTCATCTTCCATTTGCAGCCTGGAAATAACTCTGGCAGGGTCTCCATTTTTTTATGCCTTTAGGCACCTCTGGGATTTAGAGATAGGGGCATCAGTGTTATCATATAACAGCGGCACTGGGGCATGTCGTCTTTCAACAAAAGGCTTCCTTGCTCAGAATGAAAATCTCTAAGCCAGAAATGGACCATCTCCAGCTTGCATGATTGCTGAATGAGACACATTTCGTTTTAACAAACAGCCATTAAGTTAAAGGTCCCTTAGCTGCAAACCAACTCTTAAAATCACAGATCCAGCGCTGATCAACACCACCACTGACAGAGACATTGCTTATAATACAGTGGTTGTTCCGGGGGAGACCCCCCTATAATAATAATCTGGTTCCATACTGATCCATGTCTCAGATCCCAATTGTTTTGCTATGACAGTGCTGGCAAGCACTGGATCTGTGACTTTTGTGTGTGGAGAACATGGGCAGAGAGGAAGAAAGCACCCAATTGCATAGAAAACACACACAGCAAGAGACCACCACCCACATCTGTGGGGTAAAGATCTGATCCAGTAGAATTAAAACCCATCCTCCTTTCTGTTGGTATAGGAAGTTGTCTACTTCTTCTGCCTCATTATCTTTTTTGCATAACTTTTCATAATATTTTTAAAATTTTTGTATTATTACTTTTGGATCACCTATAATTTTCTCTCCTATTTTTATTCTACTTATTTGTCTTTGATTTTGCCTCTTTCTCAATTGCCACGCCAGGTATTTTCCCGGTTTACTGGCAAACTCAAAATTATTTTGTTGCCACATTTTCACATTCCACTCTACTTCCTGTTCTATTTTGCACATATATTCTGTCTGCAGTAGCCTAATTTCTTTTTTAATTATATCATTATTTGGTTGTTTGATTTGGTCTTTTTCCCTTATTTCTTCCATTAATTTTGTTTTTTCCTTTTCACTTTCCTTTTTTATTCTTACGCCTTGTTTTATGAAATCTCCCCTGATCACTGCTTTACCAGCATCCCAGAATGTCCTTACATCATTAACTTGATTTTTATTCAATTCAAAGTATTCTTTTAATGCCTTTTTAGCTAGAGACTGTGTTGATGTCTATGCTCTGTCTTCCTTTTTTGTCTTCCCCCTTTCCCCTCCTCCCAATACGCAGACACCTGAGCAGGCATGGGAGCCTTGATTATATCATCCTCCAGATAGCGCAGCCCCCTAACATGTCCCAAAATCCATTACCAGGAGGCAACACATTTTGGAAATGCCCTTGGGCAGATCCTTTGGCCAGCGCCAACCACACACAGGAGCTGAACGCTCCCATACGGAAGCATCACTACGTGCTCAGGAGAGGAAGGATGGATGGGGAGGGCAGAGGGGAGCAGCGGTGATTTCACATTTTGTATTAGAAAAGGAGCAAAGCTAGAAGAAAATGCTTCGGTTCCCTTGCTGTCGTTACTCAGGATAGGTGCAGTATGTTGCTCCCTGCTTAGCATTGATTTATACAGTGCATGTCCGATGTGGGTCCTCACAATCGAACTCCTGTTTCACGTGGGAGACAATATTTTGCTGCATATTCAAATCGCTTCTGTGAGTTCTCTGATGATACGTGAGGTTTATCTTATTATTGTAGTTATTTCCACACTCTAAGCACTTATATGATTTCACCGCTGTGTGAGTTCTTTGATGCAAATTCAGGCCGGACCTTCTAGTAAAGCTTTTTCCACACTCGGGGCATTGATATGGCTTCTCGCCGCTGTGACTTCTCTGATGCAGATTAAGGCTTGATCTTCTTGTGAAGCCATTTCCGCATTCCAAGCAGGTATACGGTTTCTGCCCTGTATGAGCTGTTTGGTGAGCAGAGAGGCCTATCTTCTGCGTGAAGCCCTTTCCGCATTCCAAGCATTTGTACGGCTTCTCCCCGGTGTGAGTCCTTCGGTGAAAAGTGAGCCTGCTCTTCTCTTTAAAGCTCTTTCCGCATTCGAGGCACTGATATGGTTTCTCTCCTGTGTGGATTCTCTGATGAGAAGTTAGGGTGCATCGGTGACTGAAGCTCTTCCCGCATTCCATGCACTGATATGGCTTCTCCCCTGTGTGGATTCTCTGATGATAGGTGAGGCTCCCCTTATGGCTGAAGCTCTTTCCACACTCTAAGCACCGATATGGTTTCTCCCCTGTATGAGTTGTTTGATGAGCAGCGAGGCCTATCTTCCACGTAAAGCCCTTTCCACATTCCAGGCATTTGTACGGTTTCTCCACCCTGTGGATTCTCTGATGAGAAGTCAGGGTGCAACGTTGACTGAAGCTCTTCCCGCATTCCACGCACTGATATGGTTTCTCCCCTGTGTGAGTCGTTTGATGATAAGTGAAACTTATCTTATGCGTGAAACTCTTTCCACATTCCAGACACTCAAACGGTTTCTCCCCTGTGTGAATTCTCTGATGAGAAGTAAGGCTACAACGTTGGCTGAAGCTCTTTCCACATTCCACACACTGATATGGCTTCTCGCCCGTGTGGATTCTCTGGTGCAGAGTAAGGTTTGTGCTTCGAATGAAACTTTTCCCACATTCCAAGCACTGATATGGCTTCTCCCCTGTGTGGATTCTTTGATGCAAAGTGAGGTTTGAACTTCTGATGAAGCTCTTCCCGCATTCCAAGCACTGGTATGGTTTTTCCCCTGTATGAATTCTTTGGTGGAAAGTTAGGTGTATCTTCTGGCTGAAGCCCTTTCCACATTCCAAGCACTTATATGGCTTCTCCCCTGTATGAATTCTTTTATGAGTCGTAAGATACATCTTCTGACTGAATGTCTTTCCGCATTCTCTGCACTGATATGGTTTCTCGCCAGTGTGGATTTGGCAATGAGCTTCGCATTCCAATTTCGGATACACACAGTATTTATCCTTTTCCTGTACTTTTTCTTCTTCTTCTTCTATGATCACAATTTCAGGGTAGCCACTGCCCTGAGTAGCAGAGGATATATTCCACCTGTTCTGATCTGCTTCAGTCTTCTTTCTCAGTTGTTCCTCATTTCTATGTGTGTCCCTTCCTGCCGACATCCAGCATACGTCTCCCATATTCCTGGCTTCCCATTTGTGGCCTGCAGTTGAGAAAGAACACTGGTTAGTACCTGAGTAAGACATGAAATCTTAATAATAATAATAATAATAATAATAATAATAATAATTTTATTTATACCCCGCCCTCCCCAGCCAAGACTGGGTTCAGGGCAGCTAACACCAAGTATAAAAGCATTTAATTAAAATACAACTTAAAAACAAGATTAAAATACAACATTAAAATGCAGCCTCATTTCAGTAGAAACTCAAATAAAAAAACTTTTGGGGGATGAAAACGTCAAATCTTCACCAAGGCCAACTATCCAGACTGGTCCTACATGGGCCAGAAAAAAGCCACGGAAGTCCCCAAATAGGAGTTTCATCACAGAAGGAGAAAGGAAAAAGGAAAGAGGGGGAGGGAATCAAGTTGATTCCAAGCCAAAGGCCAGGCAGAACAACTCTGTTCCACCAGGCCGGAGCCAGAGTTGAAAAGGCCCTGGCTGTGGTTGAAGCTAATCTAACTTCCTTAGAGCCCGGGACCTCTAGGGTGTTGCTATTTGTGGACCTTAAGGTCCTCCGTGGGGCATACCAGGAGAGGCGGTCCAGTAGGTACGAGGGTCCTAGGCCGTGAAGGACTTTAAAAGTCAAAAGCAGCACCTTAAATCTGACCCTGTACTCCACCGGGAACCAGTGCAGCTTAAAAAGCACTGGGTGAATATGCTCCCATGGCAGAAACCCTGTGAGGAGCCTCGCTGCAGCATTCTGCACCTGCTGGAGTTTCTGGGACAGCTTCAAGGGCAGCCCCAAGTAGAGTGAATTACAGTAGTCAAGCCTGTGTATATAAAAGCATTTATAAACCACTTCATATTTTCAAAAGATTCCAGTTTAGATGGGCTGCCCGTCAGTTACACATTTTACCATCTCTCTTGACTGGCCTTAAGAAAGTCTTACTGAGATAGGTGATGAGGCGATAATTCTCCTCCATGACATCCCTGTGAAGAGCTCTCTGGTCAGGATCCAGGAGAGCCCACTCCTCCTCCGTAAAATACACAGACACAGCCTCAAAGGACCACGGACCCTGAAAGAGAAGGAAACATTTGGGTCCTGATAGAAATTAAGAGCGTCTGCTAGCAAAACCCAGAAGTCTCATCAGGGGAGAATGGCTGTGTATTATCCCACAGAAGTTAAACCTTCTGAGGAGGCCTTCATAGCCTTTCTCTCTCTCTCTTTTAACTTATACTTTTCAGGTTTATACATTTCACTAATTTTACAATCATTTCGACATTTCAAAGCTTGACTTCCTTCCCCCTCTTTCTCATAGCTCTCAACTTTTCCCTTTTCTTGTGAGGAATCCTATTCGGAATAAGGGAATTTCCCTTAAAAAAAGGGAAACGTTGACAACTATGCTCTTTCTGTGGTTCCTTAAATTTATTTTTTAATATCTTCTGCATATCCCAATTAACTTAATTTGCTCATTTATTAATCTACTTTAAATATATACTGCAGGTTATTACAATAATCCTGCCAACGTTCTTATCTGTTCGCAATATATCTGTAAGTGTTCAATAAACCATTTCCATTCTTTTATATAAAAAAAGTTTGTTATCTTGATTTCTTATTCTTCCGGTAAGTTTCGCCATTTCCGCATATTCCGTAAGTTTTTGTATCCATTCTTCCTTTGCTGGGACTTTTTTCCATTTTGGGGCGAATAACATACAACTAATCCAGAATGCGGCAGCTAGACTGGTGACTGGGAACAGCCGCCGAGACCACATAACACCGGTCTTGAAAGACCTACACTGGTTCCCAGTACGTTTCCGAGCACAATTCAAAGTGTTGGTGCTGACCTTTAAAGCCCTAAACGGCTCGGTCCAGTATACCTGAAGGAGCGTCTCCTCCCCCATCGTTCTACCCGGACACTGAGGTCCAGCACCGAGGGCCTTCTGGCGGTTCCCTCATTGCGAGAAGCAAAGCTACGGGGAACCAGGCAGAGGGCCTTCTCGGTAGTGGCACCCGCCCTGTGGAACGCCCTTCCAGCAGATGTCAAAGAGAAAAACAACTACCAGACTTTTAGAAGACATCTGAAGGCAGCCCTGTTCAGGGAAGCCTTTAATGTTTGATGTATTACAGTATTTTAATATTTTGTTGGAAGCCGCCCAGAGTGGCTGGGGAAGCCCAGCCAGATGGGCGGGGTATAAATAAATTATTATTATTATTATTATTATTATTATTATTATTATTATTATTATTATTATTATTACCGCTGTAGCAGCACACATAAATAAATTTCTATACAGTTTAGGTCGTTCTGTCTATAATTCCCAAAAGAAAAGCTTCTGGGTGGTTTTTTATTTTATTTTTTACGAACGTTATTTTAAACATCCTTTTCAATTCATTATAGAATCATAGAATCATAGAGTTGGAAGAGACCACAAGGGCCATCGAGTCCAACCCCCTGCCAAGCAGGAAACACCATCAGAGCACTCCTGACATATGGTTGTCAAGCCTCTGCTTAAAGACCTCCAAAGAAGGAGACTCCACCACACTCCTTGGCAGCAAATTCCACTGTCAAACAGCTCTTACTGTCAGGAAGTTCTTCCTAATGTTTAGGTGGAATCTTCTTTCTTGTAGTTTGGATCCATTGCTCCGTGTCCACTTCTCTGGAGCAGCAGAAAACAACCTTTCTCCCTCCTCTATGTGACATCCTTTTATATATTTGAACATGGCTATCGTATCACCCCTTAGCCTCCTCTTCTCCAGGCTAAACATGCCCAGCTCCCTTAGCCGTTCCTCATAAGGCATCGTTATACATCACCGCCTTTCTCTTGGGCAGCTTTGACAGAAGCAAAGTCGAGGAGGGAATTTCCATCAGGAGCAGAGAGATGAGAAGGCTCCTCCTTGACAATCTCCCCAAGGATTCTTACCTGATCGTTTGCAACAGCAACTGCTTCCCCTCCTATGCGAGGAAGGGACGGCTGAGGGGGTCTCGCCAGCATCATCCTGTCACCTGTGAGAGACAAAGATGGCAGGGAAGACCTCATCTCTCCAAGGTTTTAAGCCGGGGTCTTTCTGAGCCCTACCTGAGGACGCCCAACAATGAACCGGAGACCTTCTGCAGGTCACAGATGTTCTGCCGCTTTGGCGAAAGTCCTTCTCTTTTTTTTGTTTTTTAAGTTATTTTAATTCTTTTATTTCATTTATTTAACATAATTATTACAAAATATAAGCAAAACACTGCAAATACATACAGACATATACACTTCAGATAAGCACACATATTTAAAAAAAGAACAAAAGAGAAAAAAGGAAGAAAAGAAAAAAGAAAAAGAAAAACAAAGATAATAGGAAGAAGCACTAGAAGAATCTCCCCCAAACCTATTCTACAAATATCTCAATAATAAAATTTCATTGAATGACTTCCATCACTTACACTGCACTTCCTATATACATTTTAAGCAAGATTGTATCTGTTATTCCGTATTTTTCCCATACAATCTCACACAAATATTCAAATCAATAAGTTTTCTAAATCTTTCATAAATATATTCTAAACACAACCAATACCTTACATTTAATCTTTGTCTACATAAATAATAGCTCAGTGGTAGAGCATTTGACTGCCAAAGCCCTTCTCAAAGGAGCGACAACATCTACAGTGGTGAAACATTTGCACAGAAATTGCACAGAAATTTTTGGGAGAGAAAAATACGATTTGCAAATGCCGTCAACCGAAATATGCATTTCCAACAGCTACAAGGATGGTGACACGCCCTTGTATGCAAGAAGTGTCCTGTCCTGTGGACGTGTAAAAATAATAATAATTCATGGACGTAATGAGGAATAGAATCGAATCATAGAATTGGAAGGGCCCGCAAGGGTCACCTGCGGAGGGACATAATAATTATTATTCCTTCAGTTTATATCCCACCAATCTTCCCTAAGGGAGCCATGGGTGGCAAACATGTCGATAAAAATATCCTTAAAAACATTGCAAAGCTAGTTAAGAACAATCATATGCACTTTAAATAACTACCATCATCCACTAAGGAAATGTTTTTCAACCTTGGTTCTGCCAAGATTGATGGACTACAACCCCCATCATTCCCAGCTATCTTAGATGGGCTGGTCAGGGATGATGGGAGTTGTAGTCCAACATTTGGGGATCCAAGGTTGAAGAAGACTGCACTAGGGAAAGGATCCAAAGTGAGGTCCAAATGCAATAGAAGCCCTAAAACCATTTACACAAACACAACCACTAAAACAGCTGAAAACACAATGTCTTACAGAGACAGGCGACGAGAAGATAATTCTCCTCCATGACTTCTCTGTGCAGAGCTCTCTGGTCAGAATCCAGCAGAGCCCATTCCTCTGCTGTGAAATACACTGCCACGTCCTCAAAATAAATTCGGGCCTGAAAAGAAAAGGAAAACGTTGGCCCTTTTGCAAACAATGTCACAATTCTCTACTTGCAAAATCTGGAAGACTCAACAAGGAAAAGTGGTTGAAGTTTACAGCATGTTATTCCCTGAAGGAGAACTACTTGAAAATGATTTACAGGTGGTATTTGACTCTGAGTAGGCATGCGCGGGTGGCGGGTGGGATGCGGGTGGTGCTGTGGGTTAAACCACAGAGCCTAGGGCTTGCTGATCAGAAGGTCTGTGGTTCGAATCCCCGCGACGGGGTGAGCTCCCGTTGCTTGGTCCCTGCTCCTGCCAACCTAGCAGTTCAAAAGCATGCCAGCACAAGTAGATAAATAGGTACTGCTCTGGCGGGAAGGAAAACGGCGTTTCCATGGCTGCTCTGGTTCGCCAGAAGTGGCTTAGTCATGCTGGCCACATGACCCGGACGATGTCTGCGGAAAACGCTGGCTTCCTCGGCCTGTAGAGCGAGATTAGCGCCACAACCCCAGAGCCGTCCGTGACTGGACTTAACAGTCAGAGGTCCTTTACCTTTACCTTTAGACATGCTAAGATGTAGAATATTGAATCAGATAAGCGAGATGCAAAGAGGTAGCGGGAACGTCCTTTCATATGTGGTGGACATGTAAAAGAGTAAAAGAGAATTGGGAAATAATTTATAATGAATTGAAAAAAACGTTTAAAAGCACTTTCCCAAAAAAATCAGAGTCCTTTCTGTTGGGGATAATTCAAATGGAAATGCCCAGATGTCAAAAAAGGTTATTTAAGTATGCCACTACTGCAGCCCGTGTTTGGTTAGCCCCAAAATGGAAAAGGAGCGAGGTCCCAGCCAAAGAAGAATGGCAACTTAAGCTGCCGGAATATGCGCAGCTCGCAGACGTAACACGTAGAATAAGAGAACAAAAAGAACATACGTTTAAAGAAGATTAGAAAATGTTTATTGAATATATGGGGGGGAATTGTGTACAGTTGGAAACGTTGGCAACATTGAGATAAATTCAGCAGTGCAAATAAGTTTTGATGGAAGTAATAACGGAATACTGAATGCTTGAGTTTATATAAAATATGCAGGGATTTATGCTAGGTAAAATGAACCACGGAAAGAGAGGAAGGGAAGTCATTGATATTTCAAGCTTGTTTAAATGAATCTTTTAAATTGTAAAACAGTAAATTTAATAAAAATTAAAGAGAGAGAGAGAAAGAGAGAGAGAAGTGTCTGGGTATTATTCTGCATGACTGTTCGAGTGGCATTTGCAGCCTCCTGGGTGGGCAGCTAGGAAGAAGTGATGAGATTCCTGCATTGCAGGGGGGGGTGGACTAGATCCTCAATCCAGTATACCTGAAGGTGCGTCTCCACCCCCATCATTCAGCCCAGACACTGAGGCCCAGCTCTGAGGGCCTTCTGGCGGTTCCCTCGCTGCGAGAAGCCAAGTTGCAGGGAACCAGGCAGAGGGCCTTCTTGGTGGTGGCACCCGACCTGTGGAACGCCCCCCCACCAGATGTCAAAGAGAACAACAACTACCAGCCTTTTAGAAGACATCTGAAGGCAGCCCTGTTTAGGGAAGCTTTTAATGTTTGATGCATTACAGTGGTACCTCGGGTTACATACGCTTCAGGTTATATACGCTTCAGGTTACAGACTCCGCTAACCCAGAAATAGTACCTCGGGTTAAGAACTTTGCTTCAGGATGAGAACAGAAATCATGTGGTGGCAGTGCGGCGGCAGCAGGAGGCCCCGTTAGCTAAAGTGGTGCTTCAGGTTAAGAACAGTTTCAGGTTAAGAACGGACCTCCGGAACGAATTAAGTACTTAACCTGAGGTACTGTATTTTAATATTTTGTTGGAAGCTGCCCAGAGTGGCTAGGGAGGCCCAGCCAGATGGGTGGGGTATAAATAAATTATTATTATTATTATTATTATTATTATTATTATTACCCTTGGGTCCCTTCCAACTCTAAGATGCTATGAATGTATAAGGAGGACAGAGAATCGTTCAGATGCAGGGAGATGAGCAGAGGCACTTGGCTTCCTCTTGGCAGCCTTCCCTGGGATGCTTCCACCTACCTGAAATGTCGCTTGTACAGGTTCTTCCGCTCCCCCATGAAGAAAAAACGCCCAAGGAGTTCTTGCTGACATTATTCCACCACCTGTGAGAGAGAAAGGTGATGGAAGGCCATCAGAGCGCACATTAATCTCAGAGGCTGCATGACAAATTTCTCTTTTCTTTTAATTTAATGCATTCTTTTGAAATTTCTAGGTCCGCGTTGACATCACAAAACGACACACCTGCCCTATGTATCTTGAATGTCCCTTTGCATTATGCAGTTTAGTTGTGCAAAACTACAGCTCATCCCATTTTTCCTCTTGTGGAGAAATCCAAGGGGTCGCAAAGGAACGCCTTTCTGAGCTGGGGAAAAGTCTGAAAACTAGCATGCTGTCGTGCCCCATTTCGGGAAAACATCAAATGCATCTCACTGATTTACTGCGGGACAGTCAAACTTCTCATGGGCCGCAAGAGAACTCTGACGTAGAACAAGGGGGCCACACACTTAATTAGATTTCCATATTGAAGACTGAAGCGTTCGCAATAGATTTAATATTATACAGTCATACCTCAGGTTACGTCCGCTTCATGTTATGTTCTTTCAGGTTACATCCTGCGGCGACCCGGAAGTACCGGAAAGGGTTACTTCCGGGTTTTGCCACTCGCACATGCGCAGAAGTGCAAAATGACATCATGCGCATGTGAGGAAGCGGCGAATCGCAACCCGCGGGTTGAACTCTTTTCATGTTGCGAACGGGCCTCCGGAACAGATCCCGTTCCCAACCAGAGGTACCACTGTATATGTAATATTTAACACATAGTTAATAGATTTACTGGGTGGGACGCGGGTGGCGCTGTGGGTTAAACCTCAGCGCCTAGGACTTGCCGATTGCATGGTCAGCGGTTCGAATCCCCGCGGCGGGGTGTGCTCCCGCTGCTCGGTCCCAGCGCCTGCCAACCTAGCAGTTCGAAAGCACCCCCGGGTGCAAGTAGATAAATAGGGACTGCTTACTAGCGGGAAGGTAAACGGCATTTCCGTGTGCGGCTCTAGCTCGCCAGAGTAGCTTCGTCACGCTGGCCACGTGACCCGGAAGTGTCTTCGGACGGCGCTGGATCCCGGCCTCAAGAGTGAGATGAGCGCACAACCCTAGAGTCTGTCAAGACTGGCCCGTACAGGCAGGGGTACCTTTACCTTTACCTTTAATAGATTTACTAATTTAAAAAGTTTAATACGCAAATAAATTATGGGCTTTCGTTAACAGCGTGTGACACAAAAAATGAAATTTAAAGGCTTTAGGATGTTTTATTTCATGAACGTTGATGAGACCCTGCCAAAAGAGGCCTCCTGGGCCAGACCTACCCTGATTTCTTGCATGATCAATAAAAAATGATCAATTTAAAACTTACCCAGTGAGGTGTCACCTAAGTCACTCTCTGGCACAGACTGCCTGTGTAGGTGACTGTCTCTGGCGTCTGAGGGAAGCTTCCCTACTCTGTGGAAATCTGTGGCCACTTCTGCAAACAGAGCCTGGAGCTGAAACTGCAATGAACGGCGAGGATTATCAGGAAAGTAAGGACAGAGGCAAAGGTCTCTGTGGTTTGGCACACTCCTCCTTGCGGGACTTTCGGAAAGAGTTCAGCAATTTTGCGGTCACCTGCTGCTCTTCTACTTCTGCTTCATTGACAATGCAAAAGCCTTTGACTGTGTCGACCACAGCAAACTATGGCAAGTTCTTAAAGAAATGGGAGTGCCTGATCACCTCATCTGTCTCCTGAGAAATCTCTATGTGGGACAAGAAGCTACAGTTAGAACTGGATATGGAACAACTGATTGGTTCAAAATTGGGAAAGGAGTACGGCAAGGCTGTATTTTGTCTCCCTGCTTATTTAATTTATATGCAGAATACATCATGCGAAAGGCTGGGCTGGATGAATCCCAAACTGGAATTAAGATTGCCGGAAGAAATATCAACAACCTCAGATATGCAGATGACACAACCTTGATGGCAGAAAGTGAGGAGGAATTAAAGAACCTTTTAATGAGGGTGAAAGAGGAGAGCGCAAAATATGGTCTGAAGCTCAACATCAAAAAAACGAAGATCATGGCCACTGGTCCCATCACCTCCTGGCCAATAGAAGGGGAAGAAATGGAGGCAGTGAGAGATTTTACTTTCTTGGGCTCCATGATCACTGCAGATGGTGACAGCAGCCACGAAATTAAAAGACGCCTGCTTCTTGGGAGAAGGGCAATGACAGGCCTAGACAGCATCTTGAGAAGTAGAGACGTCACCTTGCCAACAAAGGTCCGAATAGTTAAAGCCATGGTTTTCCCAGTAGTGATGTATGGAAGTGAGAGCTGGACCATAAAGAAGGCTGATCGCCGAAGAATTGATGCTTTTGAATTATGGTGCTGGAGGAGACTCTTGAGAGTCCCATGGACTGCAAGAAGATCAAACACATCCATTCTTAAGGAAATTAGCCCTGAGTGCTCACTGGAAGGACAGATCGTGAAGCTGAGGCTCCAGTACTTTGGCCACCTCATGAGAAGAGAAGACTCCCTGGAGAAGACACTGATGCTGGGAAAGGTGGAGGGCACAAGAAGGGGGCGACAGAGGACAAGATGGTTGGATAGTGTTTTCAAGGTTACCAGCATGAGTTTGACCAAACTGCGGGAGGTAGTGGAGGACAGAGGTGCCTGGCGTGCTCTGGTCCATGGGGTCACAAAGAGTCGGACACGACTAAACGACTAAACAACAACAAAAACTGCTCTGCCTGACTCAGGAGGAAACTTTTAGTCAAGGCCCCATCTGGGAACTGGACTCTGCTCCACATTCTCTGACCCAGTTCTCCATCTCCGCTGAAGGACAGCCAGGAACTGCTCCAAAATCACCAGGTCCAGGATCTGATTTTTCATGTGTTGCCCGGACTTGAAGACAGTGTATTAAGCTGTTGAAACCAACATTACTAATGAAGGTGCGTTTTCGCTCTCGTTGGGAACATTTTTAACGGTTTCACGTAGATCAAAGTAACATCTCTTTGCTGCGTCCGAGTTCAGGTAGGCTGCTGCTGTATATGGAGGCTCCATTTCCCACACAACTGATCCCATTGCCCATTCGCTACATCCTTGCATCTTACTAACTACGACCCTTTGTCCATATCCTATTATTATACAGACACAATGTCTAGGCAGCGGTTCTCAGCCTGTGGGTCCCCAGATGTTGTTGGACTACAACTCCCCTCATCCCTGAGCTCTGGCCTTGCTAGATAGGGGTGATGGGAGTTGTAGTTCAACATCTGGGGACCCACAGGTTGAGAAAGGCTGGTCTAGAGGAAAACCCAACACGCCTCCATCCACCTGTGCTTCAATATTATATTCAGGCACAACACAGGCTACTCAATTTAATTTTAAAATGTGTTTAAAAAATCAGGTTTAAAAAACAACCACCATCAAATCATAAAACACCAGCAACTGGTTGGTCACTGTGAGAACAGGATTCTGGGCCAGATGGCACCATTGGCCTGATCCTGCATTGTGCTTTTTATAGAACGCTAGCCCAATGGTTGCCATTAATTTGATGCTTGATTTTAGAATGAATTGGTTTTAGAATGAATTGATTGTGATTTTATGTAAACTGTGTTACTTTTACTGTTGTTAGCCGCTCTGAGCCATAGCTGTCAACTTTCCCCTTTTCTTGCGAGGAATCCTATTCGTAATAAGGGAATTTCCCTTTTAAAAAAGGGTAAAGTTGCCAGCTATGCTCTGAGCCCAGCTTCAGCTGGGGAGGGCGGAATATAAATAAAATTTTATTTTTTTATTATTATGATGCACCACGGGGTCCCTCCCAGCTCTACATTTCCATGACCGAAGGTCCCCTCAAAGGTCTCTTGCAAAGTCTGCAAGTGCCCCCCCACCTCGCAGAAAAAAAGCAAAGGACCCTTTTCTCCTGGCTTTGCAGAGAGGAGGAAGGGAAGGCAAGGAAAGCCAGCGGCGCTCCCTGGGATCTCTAGCGGAGAAACGGATCTTACCCAGTAGATCCCGGGGCGAAAGGGGGCGAGGGTCTCGCTTTCTCCCAGTTGCAACCTAGCAATCGGCTGATACCCCAACCCAAAATTGCAACCCCATCCCAGGGAGGGGGGGTCTCCTCGCATCTTCCTCCCTGCGACCCTGTGGATCCCCTCCAGCCCAATACACAAAGGGGTCGGGGGTGGGGTGTCTCACCGGATCTGGCCTCGGATGCAGCGCCGGGAGAGGGCACCGGGGGGTGCAGATCAGCCGCTTCCCTCCACGTGAGGAGCCGGGCAGGAAAAGGACTGGGAGACGGAGGGAAACTCCTCCCCCGATGGCTTTCCTCTCTAGCAACGGAAGCTCCGTTCATCTTAACCCTTGGAAAATCGAGCAGCAAAAACACACACACACACACAAATCCCCTCTATTAATATTAATATTAGTATTAGGCAGAAACATGCATGGGAGACCTTAACACGGGGGAAATGGAAAGGGAGCTGGCCGTGCAATCAGACTCTCCGGGTCCTGGGTTCGAATCCTGGATTTGCAGCGGGTTGGGCCAGATGACCGCTAGCGATCCCTTCCCACTCTGCCAGCCTGTGATTCTGTGAAGTCGCATTTCCCCCTCCTTCTCTGGCGCAGAGAGAAATGATCAGATCTCTTCGGAGAAACAAAGTGAAATATACTCAGAGTCGCAAAGTGATTTCATGCTCTTTATTCAGCTCATAGTGGTGAGGAGGAATGAAAAGAATGTCCCCTCAAAGTATCTGCTTTATATACATTATTTACACAATGGGCTGCACATGATTGGCTAATTCCGGAATTCTACTGTAAGCCAATCAGGTTGTGGATTCACTTCTATCTGGAGCATGATTGGGTAGTTCCTGCCAACCAATCATACTGCTGCATTGTTCTAGGACCAATCAGACTGCTGCCTTTTGGATCCTATTGTTCTAGGACCAATCAGACTGCTGCAGTTTGGATCCTATTCAACTCAGTACATAACACAAAGCGACATTTGGTGGGTGGGATTGGGCTAGCTAGGAAGAGAAGGAGGCGGAGAGGAGGTGGACTTGATTTATTTGGGGCTGGGGGAGAGGAGAAAGGGACCAAAAACAAACACCCCACACACTTTTGAGGCTTGGGGGTTTCTCCCTGCAGTTCAGACGCAAAGTGGGGCCCAAAGTGCATCTTGCGACCTCCTTTCAAGCCCCCCAAACTCTCTCTTCCCCCGTTTCTGCCGGACTATAGATGCCATCTACTGCTTTGATCGATGGAACTGCCACCGTTAGTGGTGCCACGTGCTACCTGTAAAAAATCGGTCTTTTATTGGCGTGGCGGCAGCTAGACTTTGGAACTCGCTGCCTCTTGAATCCACAGGGATGGGGGTTCGATCTGGGGCGGGGAGGGTCCCTGGCATTTGCCCCCCGTGCGATGGAAATCAGCGGCAGGGGAAAACTCAGGAGGAGGAGGAAAATGTGGCTTCCTTTCCCAGCTCTGCAATTTTTAGATCGGTGGAATAACCTTTAGAAGGCATCGGAAAGTAGCCCTGTGAAGGTGGTTTTTTTTTTTAATGCAATGTTATATTACGTGTTTTTTATATATAATAATTTTTCTTAGTTTTCGATTACAGTCCAATAATTGTTGTTGTTTAGGCGAGTCCGACTCTTTGTGACCCCATGGACCAGAGCACGCCAGGCACTCCTGTCTTCCCGGCATTTCGTCAAATTCATGTTGGAGTCCAATAATAGCCTCATTATAACAATGCCAAATTATAATACAATAACTAATACCAATTATTCAAATGGTATGGTGGTTTTCTTTATTTCTGCGTTCCAAAATCTTATTAATTTCAGTTACATTCCGGTCAAAATAATAATCCCTTATACAACAACTGCAATGTTAATAACTTGTATTTGCGTTGACACATTAAATGATTTATAAAATTAGAAGCGAGGCACTCAGACTGTATCCTTCTTCTTCCTGTGTGTGGCAATTATTCCGCCCATGGTGTGTCTTCCTGTCCTTGTAAAATTTGTTTACAGTGGTACCTTGGTTCTCAAACACCTTGGTACTAAAACAACTTGGAACCCAAACACTGCAAACCCGGGAGTGTTCCGGTTTGCAAATTTTTTTCAGAAGCTGAACATGCTTCGTTTTGAGTGTTGCCACACTTCCGTTTTGAGTGATACGCTGTGGTCTGTCTGTTTTTGCTATTTATTTTGCATTTTTGTTTTCCTTGGATGGAGGTAGCAAATTTTGCCTCTGGATCCGCCCCCAATATTGTCTTGAATGGAAAGAGGCTCCCAGGTGGGGGAAAAAGCTTCTCCAGCCTCTACAGTGGTACCTTGGTTCTCAAACGCCTTGGTTCTCCAACAACTTGGAACCCAAACACCGCAAACCCGGAAGTAAGTGTTCCAGTTTGCAAACTTTTTGGGGAAGCCAAATGTGCTCCGTTTTGAGTGCCTTGACTCAATTGTGAGTGTTACGCTTCTGTTTTGAGTGTTACGCTGAGGTCTGTCTGTGTTTGCTATTTATTTTGCATTTTTGTTTTTGCGGCTCTTTTTGTTTTGTTTTTGTGACTGTGTGAAACCCACTTCAGCTACCGACTGATTGATCGTGTGATTGCAGTACATTGTTTATTGCTTTCATTTTATGGATCAATGGTCTTGTTAGATGGTAAAATTCATGTTCAATTGCTGTTTTAGGGGTTGTTTTCAGAAGTCTGGGACGGATTAATCCATTTTGCATTACTTTCTATGGGAAAGCGCGCCTTGGTTTTGGAATGCTTTGGTTTGGGAACAGACCTCCGGAATGGATTAAGTTTGAGAACCAAGGTCCCAATGTATATTAATCCTGAGGGTAATGCCCATTCACCTCCCCTTAACAAGGCTCTGGGATTTTGCTTGTAGGCCGGTCTATTTGCCGGATATTTGCAAGGAAGCATTTTCCCCCCTCCCCCCTCTCTCTCAGGACTCAGTTTCACTGAAGAGGAATGGGCTCTGCTGGGTCCTGACCAGTGAGCCCTGAACAGCCAAATTATGAAGGAGATTTGCAGGATCGTGTCCTCTCTCGGTAAGGTTCCCTTTTACTCTGCTTGATGATAATATATTTTCAGAAATGCAAGTAAATTAACTGGCAATACTCAACGGGTTTACCATCTGTGTGTCAGCATCACAAGTCTTATTATTTTGGTCCAGCGAGATTTATCTATTTGTGTACATCTTCCGTCTATCTCTTTCTATAGCTCTGCTTCTGTTTATCTACCGTTTTCCCATTTAACAAAAATCCACAGGAGGATTAACCCTGGTCAGATGCCAGTAGAAAAAGTAACAATTATTATCATATTATTTGTAACAATGATTTATTGATTGCCTTAAATATGATTGTCTTCTATGGCGAAACTTACCAGAAGAATAAGAAATCAAGTTAACATTTTTTTAAAATAAAAGAATGGAAATGGTTTATTGAATATTTACAGATAAATTGTAAACAGATAAAAACATTGGTATGATTATTATAATTACCTGCAGTTTCATACGAGTATATATTTAAAGATGAATAAATGAGCAAATTGTTAATTTGGATATGCAGAAGATATTAAAAATAAATTTAAGGAACGGCAGAAAGAGGGGGAAGTCAAACCTTGAAATATCAAAATGATTGTAAAATTAGTGAAATGTATAAACGTGAAAAGTACCGTATTTTTCGCCCTATAGGACGCACTTTTCCCCCTCCAAAAATGAAGGGGAAATGTGTGTGCATCCTATGGGGCGAATGTAGGCTTTCGCTGAAGCCTGGAGAGCGAGAGGGGTCGGTGCGCACCGACCCCTCTCGCTCTCCAGGCTTCAGGAAGCTATCCGCAAGCGAGGCTCCCACTGTTTGTGCAGAGCTGCCTGCACCCCGAAGCCCGGGCGCGCTGAGCAGTGGCGCCGGGGCTTCGGGTAGCTCTCCGCGGTTGGCGGTTTGAATCTGTGCAACGGAGTGAGCTCCCGTTGCTCTGCCCCAGCTCTTGCCAACCTAGTAGTTCGAAAGCACGCCAGTGCAAGTAGGTAAATAGGTACCACTGTGGCAGGAAGGCTAACGGTGTTTCCATGAGTTCTGGTTTCCGTCACGGTGTTCCATTGCGCCAGAAGCAGTTTAGTCCTGCTGGCCACGAGCCAGAAAGCTGTGGACAAACACCAGCTCCCTCAGCCTGGAAGCAAGATGAGTGCCGCAACCCCATAGTCGCCTTTGACTGGACTTAACTGTCCAGGGGTCCTTTACCTTTGTCACACAAGCCACCTGGCTATTGTGTTCTGCACCAGCTACAGCCTGTGGCCCAACCTTCAATGGTATCTCTTTGTACGGTGCATTGCAGTAATCTAACCATGAGAGATGTGAACAGATCCCATTATTTTTTTCCAGTGTAGGTGGGACTCATGAGGGTTTTTTAAAATTTTCATAAAGATTTTATTTTTGTAAAGATTTTTCTGTTTCATTTTATGATGTACAAGAAACAGAGATAGCAGCTATAACTAGTGATCAGACGGGATTACTATGAGGAATGATATGCATCAAGCCATTGTGTCTGCGATGAAAGCATTGCGTTGACTGGGTTTGATTCATTGACAATAATTTCTGATCAAATCCCACAAGCCTCTGCATCTACGCCATTTTTCTCTACTGCCTTTTCTCTCTGTCTGACAAGCACGTATAAGCATTCTAGGACACAGGCCAGTTGCCAGTTGCTGCACCAGGCATCCTAGGCCATAAAGTTAATAGGTTACTTTGATGTAGTTTGTTAATCTTTAGATAGATCTTAGGGCCAGGAAGAGAGTTCAGGAGGAGAGTTCACAAAGAGATGGTGAATACTACCCTTCCTTCCTTCCTTCCTTCCTTTTTTTAAAAAAAATAAAATAATATTTATTACTTTTAAACACTACAAACAAAAGAACAATACAATACAAAAACACTACATAACCCTAACACATTAAACTAACAAAACAAAAACAAAAACAAACAAAAACAATTTAAAACACCTCAAAGATTTTCAATACCTTATCTTTCATTCACTTATTTCAGCGACCTCCTCACACCTCCCTTTTTGTATTCCACTTCTGTTAATTATTTCAGCAATTCCTTTCCATCTTCCTCTGTTTTCTATCCTATAATTATCTTAAAACATTCTAGCCTTATTTTTCCTTTAATATTCAAATAATCTATTTATACTTAATTCCTTATAACATTTCTGCTAAAGCCATATAACTTCATTCCAACATTCTTCTAACATTCATTAATTTTACAGTATTTCTATACATAGTCTTTAAACTTTTCCCAATCTTCTTCCACCGACTCTTCTCCCTGGTCTCGGATTTTGCCAGTCATTTCCACCAATTCCATATAGTCCATCAACTTCATCTGCCATTATCCAACACTTCAGTGTTTTCAAGAGGCGGCCATTCTCTCAAACAGCAAAAAACAGCTGGTTCACAACAAAATTTAAGGTCTGGCAGGGCAAATCCACCTCCTTCTTTGGCATCGGTCAATATTTTAAGTTTTACTTGAGGCTTCTTGCCCTGCCAAACAAATATGAAAACATCCCTCTGCCACCTCCTGAAACAATCCATCCCATCCAGAACTTGCAATGTTTGAAACAAAAGCATCATCCCCGGCAACCAAGCAGCACTCATCCCCACCACAGCAGCTCGGCCCAACAGTAACAACTTCAAATTTATCCATATTTCCAGATCCCCCTTCACTTCGATCCAACGTCCTTCCTGAAACTCTGTCAAACTTCCTTTCTCCAATTCAGGTAGGGATCTGGTCCTCAAATTCATCTGTTTTCCTTTAGGTTCAATCATAGCAAGCGTAAACTTATGTTCATCAAATTGCCTCTGCAGATCTGGGACTCTCTCTTTCTCCAGTTGTTGCTTTACCTTCAGCAACAACAACTTTCTCCCTGGCTTCATCCTCAGTTTGCCGTATCAAAGTAGATTCCTGTGTCAGTTTCTGTATTGGTATTCACCTTTTGTCCCAGATTATTTATACTTTCTACAATTAAGTCAATTTTAGTATTTGCAGCATCCGCTTTCACATTTGTCATGTCTGTTTTCTTGTGAAGCTGTTCCAGCGAATCGTTTATCTTCACTAATGCAGCCACTAAGGCCTCTTCTGTCGACATTCCTCTTGGTTTTGAGTATACTGGTGCAGAAGCAACAGCCATTTGCCATAACATTTAAAAGATTCAAGGTCAATCTCAGAGTCTCACAGGGGAGGTTCAAAACAGGAAGTCCGCCTTCCCCTTTTGTAAATAGACTGAAGCAATGAGGCTGCAAGCTGAAGTCTTGGAAAGCCTTTTGTAAAAGACTAAATTTCCATCGGTAAAGAACATTAAACCCCCCTTTGGAGGCAGGAGAAGAGGGGGGGAATTTGTAGACTGAGATGCCTGCGGGAGAGAGTGAAGAAAGTTAAAATACTGCCGCTCCGACCCTGGAAACGGGCTGCTAGCAGGACTGACGTCTTTTGGAATGTTCATTGACAGCGTTTAGAACGTTCATTGACAGTTAGCTAAATAAGAGGATACATTGTTTTTACTGTCCCCGGCTGTTTTCAAAAAAAAAAAAAAAAAGGAGTAAAAGTAACTGAAAATTGAAACTAACTTTGGATTATTGGAACTGTGTTTAAAAGAGGACATTACTGACTGATACAAATAGAAACTGTTTCCCCCTAGTGGAAGTTTTTGAAGTGGGTTGTTTCACAAGGCTGGGCTAGGGGAATTTCCAGCTGCAAGATAAAAAACTGTGAGACTCTGAGATTGAGCTTCCTTCCTTTACTGCTTGTTTATGACCTCTGGGTTTGCTGAATGCATTGCTCTAGTCCTGTTTTATTTACTCTCAGATATGTATGCATGCTCAGAGTAGTCTTTGTAGTTAACAGGATTTCTTCTGATCTGACTTTGTCTCACGTGGGGTTTTTTGAAATGCTCAGGGGAAATCTGATTGGTTCTTACAAACACTGTGTAAAAAGTTCTTTTGTCAATAAAACGACCTAGGCCAAGGGGGTGGGGGAGAGAATTATTATACGCACTCCTCCCAGAGTCTTGCTGGTCAAGCCTCGTGTGTATTTTATTAATCAGAGTCCAATCCTTCCTTGCTTTGGGAACGCTACATATAACAGCAGATGAAAATTAGGATATGAAAAGCAAAACTATAAAATAGGCACCTAGACTTGTACATGGGTTCAAACAGCACAGTCCAAGTGAATAATATTGGCATTATCTGATGATCAAGTATATCTCTGGACTTGCCAAGCTTGTGACAACAGTTGTCTAGCAGATGATGGTTCTGCTGTATATAGAATCATAGAACTGTAGTTATAAGGGACCCCAAGGGTCATCTAGTCCAACCCCCAGCAATGAAGTAACACGCCAACCCTTTCTAAGATGTTTCCCTTGTACGAGTTCTTTATTGTTTAGGAAGGGAGCCCCTGCCACTGAAGTTCTTTCCATACACCAAACATTTCTAAGATTTCCTCCCTGTATGAGTTCTTTGATGCGACTTAAGGGAGCTACTGCACCTGAAGCTTTTTCCACACTCCGAACATGTATACGGTTTCTCTCCTGTATGAGTTCTTTGATGCAACGTACGGGAGCTACTGCACCTGAAGTTCCTTCCACACTCTGAACATGTATACGGTTTCTCTCCTGTATGAGTTCTTTGATGCAACGTGAGCTGGCTACCGCGACAGAAGCTCTTGCCACACTCCAAACATTTATAAGGTTTCTCTCCCGTGTGCAATTTTTGATGCAAGTTAAGGCTGCAACTGTGGCTGAAGCTCTTTCCACACTCCAAACATGTATATCGTTTCTCCCCTATATGAATTCTTTCATGTGAGGAAAGGGAGTCAATGCGACTGAAGCTCTTGCCACATTCCCAGCATATATAAGGTTTGCTGCCTCGATGAGTTTGTTGATGTCTAGTAAGCCTATAGCGGTGAGCGAAGCTCATTCCACACTCCAAACACGTATGCGGTTTCTCCCCTGTATGAGTTCTTTGATGCGACTTAAGGGTGCTACTTTGAGTGAAGCTCCTTCCACACTCTGAACATGTGTACGGTTTTTCCCCTGTATGAGTTCGTAGATGCGAGGTAAGGGCACCATTGTCACTGAAGCTCTTTCCACATTCTGAACATGTATACGGTTTCTCCCCTGTATGAGATCTTTGATGCCTAGTAAGCTGGCCACAACCACTGAAGCACTTTCCACACTCTGAACATTTATACGGTTTCTCTCCTGTATGAGTTCGTAGATGCAAGGTGAGGGAACTACTGCCACTGAAGCTCTTTCCACACTCCAAGCATTTATACGGTTTCTCTCCTGTATGAGTTCGTAGATGCAAGGTGAGGGAACTACTTGCACTGAAGCTCTTTCCACACTCGGAACATATATATGGTTTCTCCCCTGTATGAGTTCTTTGATGTAAAGTAAGAGTTGAGTGACTACCCAATCTCTTTCCACACACGGTGCATTCATGCTTTTTCTCCTCTCTAGAAATTTGATTTTCACCACCCTGAGACGTACAAGAGTCACCCTCCGGCTTCTGCTTTCGTCTCCCCTCTCGCCTGCTGCCTCCATCTTGAACCCTCAGATCCCTTTGCTCTTTGGATCCTTTCGGTGACACTTCTGATTGTTCCCCTTCTGCCAGCATCCCTTCAACATCTCCTGGTGGAATAAAAAGGGAAACTGATGAAATGCTAAAGGAGCATCTTCACCCCAATCATTCAGTCAGGACACAGAGATCCAGGTCCCAGGGCCTTGTGGCAGTTCCCTCACTGCATGAAGTGAAGTTACAGGGAACGAGGCAGAGGGCCTTCTTGGTAGTGGTGCCCACCCTGTGGAACGCCCTCCCGTCAGATGTCAAGGAAACAAACAACTATACAACTTTTAGAAGACAACTGGAGGCAGCCATGTAGAGGGAAGTTTTAAATGTTTTATTATGCTTTTATATTTGTTATATTGTTAGAAGCCAGCTAGAGTGGCTGGGGCAACCCAGTCAGATCCGTGGGGTACAAATGATGAAAGTGTTAATATTGTATTATTATTTATTGAGTTTAAATACCACCCTACACCCAGAGGACTCAGCATGGTTCACAGAAAAGATCACATCATATATAATCAGTATAAAAACAACCCACTAACACTCCCCCAAAAAGCGCCACGTTTGAAAGACTATAGCATCTTAAAAAGCTGAGACATCACCTTGCCAACAAAGGTCCGTATAGTTAAAGCTATGGTTTTCCCAGTAGTGATGTATGGAAGTGAAAGCTGGACCATAAAGAAGGCTGATCGCCGAAGAATTGATGCTTTTGAATTATGGTGCTGGAGGAGACTCTTGAGAGTCCCATGGACTGCAAGAAGATCAAACCTCTCCATTCTGAAGGAAATCAGCCCTGAGTGCTCATTGGAAGGACAGATTGTGAAGCTGAGGCTCCAATACTTTGGCCACCTCATGAGAAGACTCTCTGGAAAAGACCCTGATGTTGGGAAAGATGGAGGGCACAAGGAGAAGGGGACGACAGAGGATGAGATGGTTGGACAGTGTTCTCGAAGCTACCAGCATGAGTTTGACCAAACTGCGGCAGGCAGTGGAAGACAGAAGTGCCTGGCGTGCTCTGGTCCCTTGGGTCACTAAGAGTCAGACACGACTAAACAACAACATAGGATGTCAAGCATATTAAGCAAAAACCTGGTTTAAAAGGAACATGTTTGCATGGCACCTAAAGGTGTATACCCCTTCATGGATCACTGCCTTGTTGTGGCAAAGGGGCTTGAATAACTCAGCTATGACCTATGCCTTGCAGGGCCACCTAAGACAGACAGGTCAGCCAAGAGTTTAGACTAAATGTGATCCACCTGGAGAAGAAACTGGCAACCCACTCCAGTATTCTGCCATGAATGCTCCATGGACATAAAAAAGGAGAAGCTTTGAGAGGAAAGTGAGTTTCCAAGGCATGCTCTGAATCATGGGGTCACGGAGAGTCGGACACAACTAAGACGACTAATCTGACCAAACTGCGGGAGGCAGTGGAAGACAGGAGTGCCTGGCATGCTCTGGTCCATGAGGTCACGAAGAGTCGGACACGACTATACAACAACAAAGACGACTAAACAAAAACAAATGTGTATAAGGAAGGCGCCAGGTGAACTTCCCTGGGGAGAGCATTCCAGACAGACAGCCACTGCAGAGAAGGCCCTGTTCTCGTGTTGCCACCCTCCGGACCACTTGAGGAGGAGGCCCACGAAGGAGGACCTCAGGATACGGCTAGGTTCATATGGAAAGAAGCAGCCCTTGAAGTATTGTGATCCTGAGCCATGTAAGGCTTTATAGGTCAAAACCAGCACCTTGATTTGAGCCCGGAAACTAACTGGTAGCCAGTGCAGTCAGAGCAGGATGGGGGTAATATGCTCAAACTGCCTTACTCCAGTGAGCAACCTGGCCGCTGAATTCTGCACTAGCTGAAGTTTCCAAACTGTCTTCAGAGGCAGCCCTACGTATAACACATATCTGTATCTAACCTTGAAGTTACCAGAGCATAGACAACGGTAGATAGGCTATTCCTGTCCAGATAGGGGTGTAGCTGGGCTACCAGCCAAAGGTGATAGAAGGCACTCCAGGCCATCTGAGCCTCGAGCAGCAGCAAAGGATCCACGATTACCCCCAAGCTACGAACCTGCTCCTTCAGAGGAAGTGTAACCACATCAAGAGCAGGCGACCTTCCAGCCATCTGCTCTAGGGAACCACCCACTAACTGAGCCTCACTCTTATCTGGATAGAGCTTCAATTTGTTGGCTTTCATCCAGTCCATTACCGAGGCAAGACACTGGTGGGAGAGGGTGCTCAGGGGTATTAGTAGTAGTAATAGTAATAGTATTAGCCTGTCTAAGTAAGGCCTCAGCCACACTTGTAATTTTAATGTGGACTTGAAGTTGCTTGTTCTCCTTTTTTTAACCTCTTCTGCCCAGAGCTCCTCTTGCAGAAACTGCTGTATTTAATTGAGAGACAAATGTTTTAAAATATGTGTGGTTTGCGGGGGGGGGGGTAATTGGGTTGATTTTGTTTATGTTTTGATTATGTACTTTGAGTTTTTATATTGCTATTTTATCCTGTGAACTGCCCTAAGGCCTGTGGGTATAGGGAGGTATACAATTTTAATAAACTATAATAAAATCAGGCCAGATAAAAATGATTACAAGTTCCAGGGGGGATCCCCTGAAGAAGGTTTCCCAATGCTTTAGGGTTTGCCTTGACCCCAAGGCCTATGGAGAGACCAAGGAAGGTCCCCCACCTGCCCAAGTTGGCCTGCGGGGAGGAGAGGAGGAGAAAGATCTGCCCCTCCATTGGGAAAATATGTCCTACCCCCATACAAAGGGGGAAAGCCCTATAAATGCATTATTTTAGCGGAATTATATACAGAATGCATTAATTATGGGAAATATAAATATTTGGGGAAATATCCTTTGCAAAAGCGTGGGCATTAGGAGAAATCTGCACCAAAATGCTGAACAATTTTCAAGAGGTCTTTAAAAATAATAACATGTGAAAATCTGGATAAACTGACGACGAGAAAAAGGAGACGCAGAAAAAACTTACATTGAAACGGTTTGCCTAATTGGGTTTTTTTTTAAAAAAAAATCACTCCCCACACTCCCTCCAGCTGCACCCCCACTCTCTCCCCCTTTATAATATATAATGATATGACGCACCTCCAGCGCCTCCGCGAGGAAGGACAGCCGCCGCCATTTTCGGCATCCCGCCCCCCCCCCAAGCGGGACAGGAAGCGGAAGCTCCTTTTCTCCCGTCAGCCTTTTTTTCCTCCGCTCTAGGAATCTCAGCTCTGTAGTCGCTGCTCTTAACCGTTTCGGAGCCGAGCAGCAGGAGCCTCTGGGCTTCTCCGGGCAAAGAGCGAGGAGAGGCGCTGGTCTCGCCTCCGGAAAGCCCCCCTGGATCAGCTGCACGGGCACCCCAAAACGTTTTCTAAACTATTTTTAAAAATAAATATTTTTATTTTCAATTTTCAAAATGTTGTTGTTGTTGTTGGTGTTTAGTCGTTTAGTCGTGTCCGACTCTTCGTGACCCCATGGACCAGAGAACGCCAGGCACCCCTGTCCTCCACTACCTCCCGCAGTTTGGTCACACTCATGCTGGTAACCTCGAAAACACTATCCAACCATCTCATCCTCTGTCGCCCCCTTCTCCTTGTGCCCTCCATCTTTCCCAGCATCAGTGTCTTCTCCAGGGAGTCTTCTCTTCTCATGAGGTGGCCAAAGTACTGGAGCCTCAGCTTCACGATCTGTCCTTCCAGTGAGCACTCAGGGCTGATTTCATTAAGAATGGATGCGTTTGATCTTCTTGCAGTCCATGGGACTCTCAAGAGTCTTCTCCAGCACCATAATTCAAAAGCATCAATTCTTCGGCGATCAGCCTTCTTTATGGTCCAGCTCTCACTTCCATACATCACTACTGGGAAAACCATGGCTTTAACTATACGGACCTTTGTTGGTAAGGTGACGTCTCTACTTCTCAAGATGCTGTCTAGGCCTGTCATTGCCCTTCTCCCAAGAAGCAGGCGTCTTTTAATTTCGTGGCTGCTGTCACCATCTGCAGTGATCATGGAGCCCAAGAAAGTAAAATCTCTCACTGCCTCCATTTCTTCCCCTTCTATTTGCCAGGAGGTGATGGGACCAGTGGCCATGATCTTCGTTTTTTTGATGTTGAGCCTCAGACCATATTTTGCGCTCTCCTCTTTCACCCTCATTAAAAGGTTCTTTAATTCCTCCTCACTTTCTGCCATCAAGGTTGTGTCATCTGCATATCTGAGGTTGTTGATATTTCTTCCGGCAATCTTAATTCCAGTTTGGGATTCATCCAGCCCAGCCTTTCGCATGATGTATTCTGCATATAAGTTAAATAAGCAGGGAGATAAAATACAGCCTTGTCGTACGCCTTTCCCAATTTTGAACCAATCAGTTGTTCCATATCCAGTTCTAACTGTAGCTTCTTGTCCCACATAGAGATTTCTCAGGAGACAGATGAGGTGATCAGGCACTCCCATTTCTTTAAGAACTTGCCATAGTTTGCTGTGGTCGACACAGTCAAAGGCTTTTGCATAGTCAATGAAGCAGAAGTAGATGTCTTTCTGGAACTCTCTAGCTTTCTCCATAATCCAGCGCATGTTTGCAATTTGGTCTCTGGTTCCTCTGCCTCTTCTAAATCCAGCTTGCACTTCTGGGAGTTCTCGATCCACGTACTGCTTGAGCCTTCCTTGTAGAATTTTAAGCATAACCTTGCTAAATTTAAAATTTTAAAAGATGATGCTGTTAAGGTGCTACACTCAATATGCCAGCAAATTTGGAAAACTCAGCAGTGGCCAGAGGACTGGAGAAGATCAGTCTACATCCCAATCCCAAAGAAGGGCAGTGCCAAAGAATGCTCCAACTACCGCACAATTGCACTCATTTCACACGCTAGCAAGGTTATGCTTAAAATTCTACAATTTTCAAAATAACATTTTCCAAATTTGCCATAAATGTCTTCCCCCCCGGCCCCCCTAGTTTCCCTCCAGCTGCACCCCCACTCTCTCCCCCTTTATAATATATAACAATATGACCCACCTCCAGCGCCTCCGCGAGGAAGGACAGCCGCCGCCATGTTCGGCATCTCCCCACCCCCCCAAGCGGGACAGGAAGCGGAAGCTCCTTTTCTCCCGTCAGCCTTTTTTTCCTCCGCTCTAGTAATCTCAGCTCTGTAGTCGCTGCTCTTAACCGTTTCGGAGCCGAGCAGCAGGAGCCTCTGGGCTTCTCCGGGCAAAGAGCGAGGAGAGGCGCTGGTCTCGCCTCCGGAATGCCCCGCTGGATCAGCTGCACGGGCGCCCCAAAACGTTTTCTAAACTATTTTTAAAAATATATATTTTTTTATTTTCAATTTTCAAAATAACATTTTTCCTTTTGGTACATAGATATCCAATCCAAATTTGCAATAAATGGCTTTTCCCCTTGCCCCCCCTGGTTTCCATTCCACACCTTTATTCTCCTTGCATATAATTATATTTCTTAGCCAGTCATCTAGTTATCCATTCTTCTTTCGTTGGGACCTTTCCTTCTTTCCACATCTGGGCTAGTAGCATCTGGCTGCTGTAGTCGCATAAATAAACAGTCTATTGCTTCCTTGGCAATTCTCCTCCTATTACTCCTAGTAAAAAAGCCTCTGGTTTTTTTTAACAAACGTAATTTTAAGAATTTTAAAAAGTTCATTGTGTATCATTTCCCAGAAGCCCTATACTTTTTTACACGTCCACCACATATGAAAAAATTGTTCGTTCCTTATCCTTACATTTCCAGCATAAGTTAGAGATATCTTTATACATTTCAGCAAGCTTTACTGGAGTCAAATACCATCAGTACATCTTCATATCATTTTCTTTCTTTCTTTCTTTTTTAATAAATATTTATTAAAGTTTTACAAAACATAGACATAGATACAACAAACATCAGACAAAAACAAATATGTCACAAAAGACAAAAAAAAGAAAAAAAATAAACACAGAAAAAGAAAAAAAAGCCAACTTTAAATTCCATAGTTCTATATCCCTCTTTCCTGACCTCCTCACATCTCCCTTTTTTGTGTTCCCCTTTGTTCAATCAAGTTCAGCAAATTCTAACCCTCTTTCAAACCTCATTTATAATTATATATTTCAACTTATTATGTCTCTAATTTCCCTTCCCTTACCACTTCGTGTTTTTTTTAACCTAATTTTCATACCACCTTCTCTTTTTAATCATTTTTGCATACCTCTTCTAACCATGTCACTAATGCCCTATTACCTTTGTATCCCACATCATTTTAACATTCAAACATTTTACAATATTTCTGTAAATAGTCTTTGAACTTTTTCCAGTCCTCTTCCATCGACTCTTCTCCCAGGTCTCGGATTCTGCCGGTCATTTCTGCCATCTCCATATAGTCTATCACTTGCATCTGCCATTCTTCCACGGTAGGCAAATCTTGTGTCTTCCAGTATTTGGCGAGAAGTATTCTTGCTGCTGTTGTTGCGTACATAAAAAATGTTCTGTCTTTCTTTGGCACCAAATGGCCGACCATGCCCAAAAGGAAGGCCTCTGGTTTCTTAGGAAAGGTAAATTTAAATACCTTCTTCAGTTCATTATAAATCATTTCCCAGTAAGCACGTCCACCAAAGATGAAAGAATGTTCCCTCAGTTTCTTTACATTTCCAACATTTGTTATCAGGCAGGTGATAAATTTTTGCAAGCTTGACTGGGGTCATGTACCACCTATAAATCATTTTCATAATATTCTCCTTTAAGGCATTACATGCCGTAAACTTCATACCGGTAGTCCACAACTGCTCCCAGTCAGCAAACATAATGTTATGACCTATGTCCTGCGCCCATTTGATCATAGCTGATTTGACTGTTTCATCCTGTGTATTCCATTTTAACAGCAAGTTATACATTCTTGACAAGATCTTAGTTTTCGGTTCTAGCAATTCTATTTCCAATTTTGATTTTTCCACCTGGATTCATATCATTTTCTTTTAATGAACTACATGCCATGAATTTTTAAATCTCTTTCCACAGCTTTTCCTATGATTCAAGTGGTATATTATAACCTGTCTTTTGCCCAGTGTATCATTACAGCTTTAACCTCTTCATCTTTCGTCTCCCATTCCAACAGTGGTTTGTACATTCTTGATAACAATTTCTCATTATTTTCTAATAATTCATTTTTGAACTTTGAGAATTCCTTCCCAAAGTCCTTCTCTTTGTCACCTCTGAATATGTCATTTATTTGGCAATATTGTAACCAACCTGTTAACAGAGCTTTCATATCCTCATATTTTTTCACCTTTAATTTGTTTTCTACTTCTGTTAACAGATCTTTGTATGTTGCCCAGTTTCGCGTTTACCTCTTTTTACAGATATGGTTTCTAATGGGGAAAGCCACAATGGTGTCTTGTTCTCTAATAAATTCTTATATTTGTCCCATACTTGGTAAATTGATTCCCTTATAATATGGTTCAGGAATCCCTTGTGCACCTTTCTTTTCTCATACTAAAATTCAGAATGCTAACCAAATCTATTATCACGTCCTTCCAGATCTGATACTTCAATATTGTTTAACCATATCCAGTAGCCAATCATGTGCAGCCAATCACGGGCTGCATTTTAAATTGCATTTTAACCTGTATTTTAAATTGGTTCCCCCCCCCCCATGTTTTTACTGTGATTTTATTGGTGTTAGCCGCCCTGAGCCCGGCTCTGGCTGGGGAGGGCAGGGTATAAATAAAAATTATTGTTGTTGTTGTTATTATTATTGCATATAATCCCCTGCCCAGCAACAAAGGATCGAGAGCAGGGGTAGCAACCTAAGGTTCGGGGGCCGGATGCGGCCCCATCGCCTTCTAAATCTGGCCTGCGGATGGTCTGGGAATCAGTGTGTTTTTACATGAGTAAAGGCTGGGCTGGATGAATCCCAAGCCGGAATTAAGATCGCCGGAAGAAATATCAGCAACCTCAGATATGCAGATGACAAAACCTTGATGGCAGAAAGTGAGGAGGAATTAAAGAACCTTTTAATGAGGGTGAAAGAGGAGAGCGCAAAATATGGTCTGAAGCTCAACATCAAAAAAACAAAGATCATGGCCACTGGTCCCATCACCTCCTGGCAAATAGAAGGGGAAGAAATGGAGGCAGTGATAGATTTTACTTTCTTGGGCTCCATGATCACTTCAGATGGTGACAGCGGTCACGAAATTAAAAGACGCCTGCTCCTTGGGAGAAAGGCGATGGCAAACCTAGACAGCATCTTAAAAAGCAGAGACATCACCTTGCCAACAAAGGTCCGTATAGTTAAAGCCATGGTTTTCCCAGTAGTGATGTATGGAAGTGAGAGCTGGACCATCAAGAAGGCTGATCGCCGAAGAATTGATGCTTTTGAATTATGGTGCTGGAGGAGACTCTTGAGAGTCCCATGGACTGCAAGAAGATCAAACCTCTCCATTCTGAAGGAAATCAGCCCTGAGTGCTCACTGGAAGGACAAATCCTGAAGCTGAGGCTCCAATACTTTGGCCACCTCATGAGAAGAGAAGACTCCCTGGAAAAGACCCTGATGTTGGGAAAGATGGAGGGCACAAGGAGAAGAGGATGACGGAGGGCGAGATGGTTGGACAGTGTTCTCGAAGCGACCAGCATGAGTTTGACCAAATTGGGGGAGGCAGTGGAAGACAGGAGTGCCTGGCGTGCTCTGGTCCAGGGGGTCACGAAGAGTCGGACACGACTAAACAACAACAAATATTGTGTCTTTTTATTTCAAATGCATCTTTGGGTTATTTGTGGGGCATAGGAATTTGTTTATCCCCCCCAAAAAAAATATAGTCCAGCCCCACACATGGTCTGAGGGACCTGCAGCTGAAAAAGGTTGCTGACCCCTGATCAAGAGGCTTCAAGAGGCTGCTGAACATCCTAAAGGGTTAAAGGAACTTTAACAGGATTCCTAGAGAGGAAGGGGAAGTGGAGAGGTTTCCTAGAGCGGAAGGGGAAGTGGAGAGGATTCCTAGAGAGGAAGGGGAGGGTGGTCTCATACCGGAAGTGCATCTCCACACCCCCCCACCAACCCACCTCTCCTGTAGGGAAGCTTCTTCTGTCTCCCCCAAGCGCTGCATCGGTGGCCCCACCTGGGATCTGGTGAGCCGCCCCCCAAAAAATTGTCTATTTGAAGGGTAGGGGTCCCTGGGATGCAGGGGTGGGTGCCTAGGAGGACCTGAAAGGGAGGGGTGAGGAGGGGGAGATTCCGGGATCCCAGGCTTTGAATGGGGAGAAAATGTGGGGTGGGGGGGTTAGGGGTAGCCAGCTGAGAGTGTGTAGGGAGCCAAACCCTGGCCCCACTTTACCCCATAGGGAGGCAGCCTCTGCCGCAGATTCACCTGGGATTTGCCCAACACAACACATAATAATCATAATCATCATAATAATTAATTTGTACCCCGCCCATCTGGCTGGGCTTCCCCAGCCACTCTGGGCGGGTTCCAACAAAGATTAAAAATACATTAAAATGTCACACATTAAAAACTTCCCTGCACACAAGCTTTTAGGGATCTGAGCTTCTTTCTCCCTCCTCTCTGCAGCCAGCAAGAGGCCCCTTGGATGTTTCATGCCGTGGGGAGGTTTCAAGTAGGTCTGCAGTGGGGGGCTGGGCGAGAATCATCAGCTGCGCTTCTGTTAGTATTTGCACCGCCACCACAGTCAGGCACATACCCTCCAACATTTTCATTTTTACTTTTTAATATAATTTTTATTAAGTTTTCTGTTTTACAACTTTGAATATTCATTTAGACAACCTTGAAATATCAGTGACTTCCCTTCTTCTCTTTCCATGGTTCATTTTGCATAGCATAAATCCCTGCATATTTTATATAAACTAAAGCATTCAGTATTCCATTATTACTTCCACCAAAACTTATTTACACTGTTGAATTTATCTTGATGCTGCCAACGTTTTCAAGTGTACACAATCCCCCCATATAGTCAATAAACATTTTCCAATCTTCTTTAAACAAATGTTCTTCTTGTTCTCATATTCTGTAAGTTAGATCCGCAAGCTGTGCATATTCCATCAGTTTAAGTTGCCATTCTTCTTTGGTTGGGACCTCGCTCGTTTAATATTATCATAATCATCATCCTATGGTTTGCCCCAGCCACTCTGGGCAGCTTCCAACATATATAAAAACATAGTAAGATATTAAACATTAAAAAACTTCCCTGTACAGGGCTGGGTGGGGGGGGGTCGGGGTCGGATAGCTACATACGTTCCAGCATTTCCCCGATGAAAATAGGGAGGTCCCAGGGAAAAGCGAGACATTCCGGGATCAAATCAGAAACCGGGATGGCTTCTGTAAATCCCTGGAAAATAGGGACACTTGGAGGGTCTGCAGGCACGGTGGACACTCGTGTGTGCGCTTTCAGACATGCAGCACCTGACCTGTGCAGTGGAACTTTTTTTTTTTGTCCCGGAGTACAGAGGCACAGCTGAAAACGGGAACCCTTTTTAATCTAAGGCAGCAGGTACCAGTTGGAAGTAAACAGCTTGTGTGCGAGTGGTTTATGGATTACGCAGTGAGGATTATGGGGGGCGGGGCGGGCTGGAATCAGTGGAAGGCTGAGAGCCATAAGGGATGGACTGGAGAGAAGGATGGATGTAGGATCCTCTGATTTCCGGGAGCATGGAAGCCTTTAATCCAGAGCCTTCACGCGACATAACTGCCGTCTAATCCTCAGTACAGTCATACCTCGGAAGTCAAATGGAATCCGTTCCGGAAGTCCATCCGACTTCCAAAAAGTTTGGAAAACAAAGCACTGCTTCTGATTTGCTGCAGGAAGCTCCTGCAGCCAATAACTTATATGAAACAAAGCGACATTCAGCAATCCAACAGAATCTAATAGGAAACACCAGCAAATAATAATTAAGCAGTTCAACCACAATAAAGAATTACCAATATATAATCAATAAAAGTAACAGCAAATCACAATGCGTAAAATACCACAAAACATACAAAACCATGTAAAGGATCAAATTGAGAAACAAAGAAGCACAACTTATGAAACTATTTTTAAAAAATAAATCCCTGAATGAATGAAATATTCCCTGCTACTGCTGCTGCTGTTCTCAAAGTCATAGTCTGGGAAAAGCTAGGTGGGGCAAGGCAGGTGGGAACACCATTGCCTGATGAGGAACTGAAAGTCTGTCTCCCCTCACCTCTAGAGACTGATATGGGAGATACATTATTATTATTATTATTATTATTATTAATATTAATATTATTATTATTATACCCCGCCCTTCCCGGTTCAGAAAACCAGGCTCAGGGCGGCTAACAACAAATTTAAGACACTTAATTATAAAAGCAGCATAAAATATGAATAACAATAAAATTCAAAAATCAATTTAGGGCTAGCTGGCTGAATTGGTCCTATTTGGGCCAGCAAGGAGGCCAGGGGAGAATTATCTGTGGCGTCTCAGAGTGGGTAATCTTCATTAAATGGGAGGGGGAGGGAAGGGAAGGGAAATAAGAGATCAGGCTGAATTCAAATTAAAGGCCAGGCGGAATAGCTCTGTCTTACAGGCCCGACAGAAGTAGGTTAAATCCTGAAGGGCCTTAGTCTTATGGGACAGAGCATTCCACCAGGTTGGAGCCATCACTGAAAAGGCCCTGGCCCTGGTGGAGGATAGTCTGACTTCCTTAGGGCCCGGGACCTCTAAACTATGGTTATTCATGGACCTTAAGGTCCTCTGCGGGGCATACCAGGAGAGGCGGGCCTGTAGATACGTAAATATAAATATAAGCAGTCCAAATGGCCAAATAGATATCTAAATGAAACTGACTATTATAAGCCATGCAATCAGATGGAGAAAGAGCAGTGAGATCTTCAGGCCACTGGGTGTTAGATGCCGAGTCTTCCTCCTTTCAGCCTTGCAGTAACTTAGCCCCATAAGGACTTGGAGAACCCATGTTTGTTGTCCATCTGTTCGTCCAAAAAGCTGCTTCATAGCCAGACTCATCCAGCTTTGATGAAAGCTTCTAGCCGTAACAATTCAATGATTTTCTAACAAGCCATTTTCTTCACTTTGCAGGGCTTGGTTGTACCTTGAATCAGGGCAGCTTTTGCCTTGAAAAGGCAGATTGGAAGAAGAGGGGAGAGCCAGAGGAATCCTTGGAGCACAGACCCAACATGGATGGACAAGGCACAGCTGGCCTTGACACCACCCGGGTTGGGAGGAGTGAGGGATTCTGGGAAAGAACTGTGCAGAATATCCTGGGTGCGGAGGACGCCCTCAGCTCAGACGCTCAGCGCCAACGTTTCAGGCAGTTCCACTACCAGGAGGCCGAGGGGCCCCGAGACGTTTGCAACCTGCTTCATGACTTTTGCCGTCGGTGGCTGAAGCCAGAGCTTCACTCTAAGACTCAGATCTTGGACCTGGTGATCCTGGAGCAGTTCCTGGCTGTCCTTCCCCCGGAGATGCAAAGCTGGGTGAGGGAATGTGGAGCAGAGACCTGTTCCCAGGCGGTGGCCCTGGCCGAAGGTTTCCTCCTGAGCCAGGCAGAGGACAGGAAGCCGAAAGAGCCGCAGGTTTGGAAAAGTTTTGTTCTGGTGGTTTGAAAGGGCTGAGGAACGTGAAGCAGAAAATCCCAAAACTCCCTATATTTTTCAAATTCTTTCTGAAACATAGCTGTCAACCGTCCCTTATTTGGCGGGAAACTCCCTTATCCCAGCACCATGTCCCGCTGCTGTCCCTTATTGATGATGTCCCTTAAATTTCCCAGGTTTCATGCTTGCCCGGCTCGGGAGGGAAGCAGCAGCTCGGGGTCCTCCGCCACATGAGAGAGAGCGTGTGCACGAGCTGCCACATCTCTGTCTCTCCCTTTTCCGCCTCAGGGGTGCGTCGTGAGGAGATAGGTGGTGGCGGGCGGGCAGGCAGCCCCTCTGTTGCGAGACTTCCGCCACGCTGCCAGGGGAAGCCGGAGGTGGCAGCGGCGGCTGGGGAGGCGGCCTGAGGGAGGGGGATGAGGAGGAACGCAGAAGGGCAGCACTTCAGTGGCTGTCGCAGTGCCGCAACCGCCTCATGCCGGGCTCACGGGCGGCGTGGGAGAGAGTCTCTCTCCCTCCCTCCCTCTTGGGCGGGGAAGGGCCGATGGAACTCCTCACGCCAGGACGACGGCAGCCCCGACGTGCTGCTTAGCATCCCCTCCAACCAGTGCAACATCTTAATGTAGTGATTTCCCCCTCTGCATCCCTTTCATAACTCTATTTTTATAAATCATTTGTCCATCCATAGTTCAAATTTTTACTACAAGTTTTCTGTCAATCCTACCAATGTATGTAACTCTTTACAAGAGCTTTTCAACTAAATTATAAACTTTCCCCATTATTTATGAAAGATGTCCTCTTCCTGGTTTCTAATTCTGCCTGGAAGCTTTGCCATCATGACGTCGTTTATCAGTTTTGTCTGCCCCTCTTCTTTGGTCGGAGTTGTAGACCCTTAGGATCATCTAGTCCAACCCCCTGCAAAACACAGTCAGTCGCAGCAAAAGCAGCATGGCTCCATCAGTGGCGGATTTCTGTATAAGCTAAGCAAAATCCCTTATTTTGGCTGCTTGATCCCTTATTCTCGAGGCTGCTGATTCCTTATTTTCAAATCTGTAAGTTGACAGCTATGTTCTGAAAATGTCCCAAACGCCAAAGCCTTTGCTGCTAACTCTCCTTTTCTCATCCTCCCCCCCGTTCCCTCTTTTCCGGTTAAGGGTCTGTTCACAGAAGTCGCCACTGATTTCCCATATGTTGTGAAGGCTCCAGAGAACATCAGAGAGATTCCCCTGCAAAGGTGGAAGGTGCAGGAGGAGAAGGAGGGAGGCGCCATCTTGCTGGGTAATGGAGCATGAATTTGAACTTGGTCTCCTTCCATTAATCATTGGGAAACAAAATTTTTGTTGCATTGACTCCTGCAGTTGTTCAAACCTGATTTTGACGTGCTGATTTCATATCAAAGTTGGTTTTGTTCTGTAAGCTCTAGTTTTTTTGCAATTCCTGTTTTTCACTTTTCACCATAATCTTTGTTTTTCACAATGCAAGAATTCAATATTTTATTAAACACATAGCCAAAGTAGTACAAAATGAGTATAAATGTAAGTGAATTATATAGCATTGAACATGACATGTATAGCATTAAAAATGGCATGTATATCTATGTACAGTTGGAGGTATGCAAAAAAATGTATTCCCTTGGGATACACAGTATACTGGGGAACAAAAACTTTTTCATTTTCTTTTGCATGAGATTTTCCAACTGTTCTTATATGTTCTTATATGGTCCGATCTGAAAAATACAAATATTTAGGTTAGGTTAGGTTAGGTTAGGTTACAAAACTATAAAAATAAAGAAAAATTAAGTTTGCAAAACAATAATTACCATGTGGTTAGGGTAGATCAACGTATCAGTGTCCACTTATCCCCAGTGTAAATATGACATATCGGCAAAAGTCGGAAAGTGCAAGATAACTATAGCATGTACATGAAAATTGATTTCAGATTTGAAATCAGCATTGAAAGAACATATAAGAACAGTTGAAAAATCTCATGCAACAGAAAATGGAAAAAAAAATTGTTTCCCAGTGTTATGAAAGAAATCCAGGAAATCCTTCTGGGTTCTCCTGACTCTGCTCTGTGTGTGTGTGCGTACGTGTACGTTCGCGCGCGCACACATGTGCAGGGGGGCGAGATACACTTCCTTCTGGTCCTTTTCCACAGTTCAATGTGATGTTTATTTTCAGCACTTGAACGCATGGAAGCCAACTTGTAGTTTGCCAAGATCCCAGCTGGGGAGAGATGTGTTTGCACAGTACAGTCAAACCTCGGTTGTCGAATGTAATCTGTCCCATTCGGCTTCCGAAATGTTCGAGAACCGAGGCAGGGTTTCTGATTGGCTGCAGGAGATTCCTGCACTCGAGTGGAAGCCGCTTTGGACATTCGGCTTCCGAAAAAAACGTTCGAAAACCGGAACGCTTACTTTGGGTTTTCAGCGTTTGGGAGCTGAAATGTTCCAAAACAGAAGTGGTTTGGAACCGAGGTTTGACTGTACTGAAAATAAAAACGTCTGTGAACAACCAAAATATACATGACAGATGAGACATTTTGTAATGTCAAGGGGATGCTTAGACATGGGCCACTTAACCTCTAAGACAAGCACATTCTGATCTCTGTCCCCCCTCCTTTGTCTCTCACAGGCGATGGAATGATACCAGCGAGACTTAACCATCCATTTCTTTCTGGTGGAAGGGAAGCGGTTGCTGTGGCAACGGACCAGGTAAGGAGAAGGACCAGTGGGGAGGCTGCCAGGGGGTAGTCAGGGTGTGTCTGTATTTTGGCATTTAAAGAGAAAAGAAGTTATGGGGTCAAGGAAGTTGCCCAACAGGAAGGCTGTGAATGCAGGGGTCGCAGGTAGGCAGCATTGGTGAGTTTTATGAATTGGGATGGTGTTATCTATAAAGGGGGAAATATTTGCTTTTCTTTCAGGACCCAGCATCGTTTGAGGATGTGGCTGTGTGTTTCACAGCCGAGGAGTGGGCTCTTCTGCATCCTGACCAAAGAGCTCTACACAAAGAAGTCATGGAGGAGAACTGTGGGATCGTGGCCTCTCTCAGTAAAAGTATATTTCCCTAGTGGATTATAATATTTATTTAGAAATTATATATGAATTTTAGCTGCTGCTTCCGTTTTGCAGAATCCCAATAATTTAGTACCTCCTTCTTTCCATCGAGCAGGGTTTAGCTATTTTTCTTTATCGAAACATTTATATCCCCCACCCCTTTCCATTGAACAGAAATCTACAAGTTGGCTAACAATGCTTGGAGCTCATTATGAACAATTAAAACCAGAACACAATCAAAACAACAGTTTGTAAAAGTGAGAGATATATATGGTCATATCTGTACACATAATCCATATTTGCAAAGAAGCTTTAATAATGACATTAGATTTTTTTTTAAACTGATGAATTTAATAATTTCCCAAGTGCCCATGAAAAATCCTGTTGTATATTCATGGAACTTGGCACGACAGTTCAAATGGGGGAATTATTTTCTATGTCTTGCCCTGATGCACAATAGATTTTCAAATTTTGACAATTCCTTAAAAATAGGGTTTTGTTTTGTTTTGTTAAATGTTAACCTTGTTTTTTCTTTTTAAAGAAACTACATTACCATGTCTTCGGCGACTTATGTCCCTCCCTGTTCCCTCAATTCCACCACGTCACACCCACTAAATTGACACTCTCCTTTAGAATCAAAAAATCTGGCTCTCCCATCTTGTCTTGGTGGTTTCTGTCATCAGAATATAACCACCTATATGTGGTCTGTCACAAAAGGATTTCTGGTTCTGTTTCTACCTCATTTTCCTGTTTTCATTACAGCACGCGGAAAGGGCCTTCATCATAGTTCTGATCTTGCTACACATCAAAGCATTCATATTGGGGAGAAACCTTATCAGTGCCTGGACTGTGGAAAGAGTTTCCATCCGAACAGGACTTCACATCAAATAATTCACACAGGGGAGGAGCCATATCGGTGCTTAGAGTGTGAAAAGGCTTTTCATGAGAACAAAAGTTTCACTTATCAAACTCATCAGAAAATTCACACAGTGGAGAAAACCTATGCACCCTTGGAGTGTGTGAAGCGCTTTGGACAAAATAGAACTCTCACTAATCATCAGAGAATTCACAGAGAAGAGAAACCATATCAGTGTTTGGAGTGTGGAAAGTTCTTCAGCAGCAGGACGAAGCTCACTGATCATCAGAGAACTCACACAGGGGAGAAACCATATCAATGCTTAGTGTGTGGAATGAGCTTCACTCAGAAGAGGAATCTCACCTGTCATCAGACAATTCACACAGGGGAGAAACCATATCAGTGCCTGGAGTGCGGAAAGAGCTTCAGGCAGAATTTAACTCTTACTTACCACCAAAGAATTCACACCGGGGAGAAACCGTACGAATGCTTGGAGTGCAGAAAGAGCTTCATTCGGAAGTGCGATCTCACTTATCACCAAAGAACTCACACTGGGGAGAAACCACATAAATGCCTGGAATGTGGAAAGAGCTTCATGCAAAAGACGAGCCTCACTTCTCATCAAAAAATTCATACCGGAGACAAACCATATAAATGCTCAGAGTGCGGAAAGGGTTTCTGCCTGAACAAAGACCTCATTCGCCATCAAAGAGTTCACACAGGGGAGAAACCATACAAATGCCTGGAATGTGGGAAGTGCTTCACACAGAAGACGATTCTTACTGCTCATCAGAGAGTTCATACCGGGGAGAAACCGTATCAGTGCTTGGAATGTGGAAAGGGCTTCACACAAAAGGCAAATCTCACCTATCATCAAGGAATTCACACAGGGGAGAAACCGTATCAGTGCTTGGTGTGTGGAAAGTGCTTCTGTCTGAGCAGGGACCTCACTTCTCATCAAAGAATTCACACGCAGGAGAAACCATACCAGTGCAGCGTGGGAACGGCTTCGATACAAGGGCATACCTCCATCGTCATGAAAGAATTCACTCAGGGGCAAAAACATATAAGTACCTGGAGTGTGGAAAGAGCTTCAGATAGACTATAACTCTTACTTATCATCAGATAATTCACTCAGTGGAAAAGCATGTGAATTCTGTGAGTGTGGAAAGCATTACCATATGAATTCATGAATTCAAGGCTCTCTCCCCCACCCCTGACCATGTAGGGTTTTTTAAATCCCCAATTAAACATTAACCCTGACCCCAAATTGATTTGGGGCCAGATCCTGGTTGGGTGTCCCCCTGGTTAGGGAGAGGGGTGCAGCCCTAGGAGCAAACAAGTTACATTATCCATGTATGAATTCAGTATTTTGGGGTTTGTTAGAATTCCTGAGCGACACCAGTTGCTTTCTGCTAGTGTGTGTATTGTGTGTAGATACTGACACACAAACAAACAAACAAGCAAACATATATCATGTGATGGATGCCCAGGGTGGTCCTAGCAGGAAGAGTCAAACTTTGTTTCACTCCTGCAACTGATGGGTGGAGGAACGGGGATAGGGAGAGATTTGGGATATCATTGAACAAGCGTAACTCTGGCGTTGGGAGGAGCTGGGTGCATTTTCTCATCTAAGTGGACTTTGGGTTGCAAACCTCTTTAAGAAATGCTTCATTTCTCTTTCTGAAAGCATCTAAAAGAAGAAGAAATGCATATTTACAGTACTGGACACAGCTGTGTAAAACAAGGAAGGGATGCTCTGTGTGGTATGTTGGTGCTAGAAAAACAGGATAGAGCTTTTTGTATAAATAAGTGAAATAAATGTCTTAAACTGTGTTTTTGTTGACTGTCCTCACCTCAGCACGGAGGGGAGGGGCTGGAGACGCCTGCAGTGACACCTGTCAAATCTGAACGCAGGGAGGTCAAAAGGCCTTTTCCTTTTTCATCTCTTTCTGCTCCAATCTCTCTTGGGCCTATGTTTCGTGGACCTTTACCTGCAGGGTCAAAATTGTAAGTCTGAAGCTCCCCAGAAGAGGGACCCTTTTGTTTTCATGTGTCCGTTGCTCTTTCAGGGTGGGAAACTGTGTGTGGGCTGGTGGGCCAGATAGTTATCTGTCTCCAGCCCTGTTGGCCAACTTCCATAGGAGGGCAGGGCAATTCATTTGTCGAATCTCCTGATATCGATCGTGGTTCCTCTCAAGCACCGGACAGCCAGCTGCTTGACACCCTTCGGCCACCCTGTGCTCCACAAAGCACCGAGCGTAAGTCTGGGTCTAGGCTTTTTTGAGGGTCGGGGGCAGTGAGAAAACAAAAGTGACCCTTATTTTCTCGCTGCCCCCCCCCACTTACATCCAGACTTTCTTCTGTTCTGCTGCTGTGTGTTCTTCAAATACAGGGAGGTGACAGGGAAGTGGGACGATGCCCTTCAAGGCTGCTGCTTCTTCCTTTGAACAAGGTCAGCACCCCCACAGAAAGAGGGAAGGCTTGAAGGTGGGGATGCCCTGCTAGATGAAGTTTGGGTACCACTTTGCGTCAGTCTGCGGAGGAGAGAGTGGCTGGGGAAACCCAGCCAGATGGGCGGGGTATAAATAATAAATTCTTATTATTATAAATTCTTATTATCATAAGCCCTCAGATGTTCTGCAATGGGAGCGCGGAGGGTTCCTCCATCTTTTACACACCTTGCTTTTGTTAACGGAGAAATCTGAGGGCTCCCTTGGACAAAAAAACAAGGACACCAGCCAGGAATACCAGAGCAAAACAGCAGCCAGTAGGCTTGGTCTTTATTGAAGACTATCACGACAGGACTCCCACCTGCCTCAAGGTGGAACAAAATGGAAGCCCTGAACAAAAGAGCACCCATACTTTTATTAGCTGCTAATCCCCATGTTACATCTTCCCCCAAACTACATCACTCATACATCATGGTTACATCATGAAAGGGGAGGTCTGGTGGCGTCCTGGACCCTGCCCCATGGTTCTCCTTGCCCTCCACCAAACACCCATCAAGTGTAACAAAAGAGATATTTACATTTCCCTGTTTCCCAGCCAAGTTAATCACACCCTTTTGTCTTCATCTGGGTTTGTTATTTCTGGAATGGCACTCAGGTATCAGGATGCCAGGGATTATCACTCAGGCAGAGGGGCTGCTGAGTAGCCGAGCTCACATGTCTATATGAATTTCTGAAGTTTCCCCTGTGATCCAGTACATAGATACATTTATCAGTGAATTCTTACATTTGGTATCGTGCAGCAAAGGCCCTTTGAATAGATAGGAAGAAACTGTGATGAAGTGTTTTGTGGGGACAAATCACAAAAGTCACAAAAGCGATTGTGCCGAGTTCGGTAGTGGGCTGCATGTGCATGATATCTGCTGTAGGGACAACCTCCCCCCCAACCTATACATAAATTCCTGCAACACTTTATACAAAGCAAAACCCCGGTCTTTCCCCACCTCTAACTCTTTGCTCCCTTCTGTCTCCTCGCTGTCAAACCCATTTCACTATGAGCAGAGCAGATAGGCTCCCACAGGCAGCTGATCGTAGAGGGTGGGGGAAGAGGCGGGTAGCCCGCACTTCCGGTCATGCGGTGGGGCAGGAGCATCACGTGCAAGGCTCGGCCCCCAAACCTCTTTGGCACCCCCCCCTCTTTATTTATATTTCTTGCACGGATGATCCAGAGACGCTGGATGAAACCTGAAGAAACGTGCACCTGGGAGGCTCAGGCACTGTTTTGGGAAGGGCGGGGTGGGACAGCTCAGTCGCTAGAGCAGGAGGGTCTTGGGTTCGAGTCCCGCGCTGGGCAAATTATTCTTGCATTGCGCAGGGTCGGGCTGGATGACCCCTGGGATCCCTTCGAACTCTACGATTCCTCCTGCACCTAACCTTCTAAGGGTTAAAGTGAACGGAGCAGGATGCCTAGACGGGAAGGCAATGGGAGGAAGAGGATGGGGCGGGGGGGGTGTGGGGAGGGCGCCTCCGCCCCTCTGCTTTCCTGCCCGGTTCATCTGTCTCTTGCAAGCGCTGCGTGGGTGGTCCCTTCTGGGATCTGGTGAGCGGGGGCGGGGCGGGGGGGGCATGCACATTGTTTGTGCATTTGGGTGAAGGGGAGCCCCAGGGCTGCGGGGGAAGGTGCATGGTCGGGGGTGGCGACAGGCAGGAAAATGACAGCTGGGGTGGGGGCTGAAACCCCCCCTGGGGGGGTACCCGGGTTCCTACTCTAGCTCAATGGTTGCCATTAATTTGATTTTGAATTCATTTTGGAATGAATTGATTTTAGAATGTATTTCAATTAACTGATTACGATTTTATGTTATTTTTACTGTTGTTAGCCGCTCTGAGCCCGGCTTTGGCTGAGGAGGGCAGGATATAAATTTAAAAGAATAATATTAGTATTACGCCACCCAGTGAATGCCATACAAAGAAAGGGGAGGTGGATTGTTAACCTATTGGGAGATCGTGGGGCCCCAAGAGCAGCAGGAGAGACCCCCATCCCATTTATCATTTCACCCCTTCCTTCCTTCCTTCCATCCACCCTACAGATTTATTTATTTGATTTTCCATGTTAAAATTTACACTCACACCACAACATATTATATAAAAAACAAGATTCCCAAGAATCTTCTGAACTTCCCTTCCTTCTTTCTTTCTTTCTTATGCGGGTGGAGGGAATTTGGAGCAGATACGCAGTGCTGTGGGAATGAGTTAGCGGTGCCGCTTCCTGCGCTCCCTCCCCTGAATTGGCGTTTAAAAGGGTCCCAGCGACATGCGGCTCAGATGTGCAACCCCTGATGCGTGGAAGACGGGGGTGGGTGGGAGACCTTTTGCCGCTGAATGCAAAGAGCGACTGGAAGCTGGAACCCCCCGTGGATTGAAGACAAGGGGCGCCAACTGAAATAATAATAATAATTTATTTATACCCCGCCCATCTGGCTGGGTTTCCCCAGCCACTCTGGGCAGCTTCCAACAGAATATTAAAATACAATAGTCTATTAAATATTAAAAGCTTCCCTAAATAGGGCTGCCTTCAGATGTCTTCTAAAAGTCTGGTACAGTGGCACCTCAGGTTACATATGCTTCAGGTTACATACGCTTCAGGTTACAGACTCCGCTAACCCAGAAATAGTGCCTCAGGTTAAGAATTTTGCTTTGTAGTTGTTTTTCTCTTTGACATCTGGTGGGAGGGTGTTCCACAGGGCGGGTGCCACCACCGAGAAGGCCCTTTGCCTGGTTCCCTGTAACCTCACTTCTTGGAGGGAGGGAATCGCCAGAAGGCCCTCAGCGCTGGACCTCAGTGTCCGGGCAGAACGATGGGGGTGGAGACGCTCCTTCAGGTATACTGGACCGAGGCCGTTTAGGGCTTTAAAGGTCAGCACCAACACTTTGAATAGAACACACTTGTGTGGCTATGGTTTATAGACCATGAGATAGCTCAGTCGGCAGAGCATACAAATTCTAGAATCCTAGAGTTGGAAGGGACCCGGGGGTCATCTAGTCCAACCCCCCACAATGCAGGAAGAGGCAACTGTCTCTTGAGACGCTTAATCTCACGGTTGTGGGTTTGAGCCCCATGTTTGGCAAAAAGATTCCTGCATTTCAGGGGGTTGAATTATAGGAACCTACAGTTCTGTGATTACAGAGTGAGGGTTAAAGGCCTTGGCTATGGACTTGGTGGAAGGCTGAGGGGAGGGGGAAGAGCTGTCAAGGTTACTGCATCCTTTCAAAAAGATGGGAGGCTTCCAATGAAATCAATCAATCAATCAATCAGTCCATGGCCTTCATGTGGAGGAATCTCCCTCCAGTATTTGATGTGGGACTTGGCATACAATTCACCTGCTTCTCCTTACTTGGGAAGAACTATTTGCAAGCCAAACTCACGCTGGTTTCCTGTGGGAAAATCTTCCAGCCCTGACAATGCAATGATTCTGGTCTTGTAGTAAGCTTAAAGCTTATTGGGAAATGATACATAATGAATTGAAAAGGATGTTCAAAATAACTTTTATTTAAAAAACAACAACCCAGAATCTTTTCTTTTGGGAATTATAGGTACAGAACTACATAAATTGTATAGAAATTTATTTATGTATGTGGCTACAGCAGCAAGAATGTTACTTGCCCCAAAATGGAAAGAAGCAGAAGTCCCAGAAAAAGAGGAGTAGATATAAAAACTTACGGAATATGCAGAAATGGCGAAACTTACAGGAAGAATAAGAAATCAAGATAACAAACTTCTTATAAAAGATTGGAAATGGTTCATTGAATATTTACAGATCAATTGTAAACAGATAAAAACATTAGCAGGATTAATGTAACAACCTGCAGTTTTATAAGAGTATATATATTTACAGAAGAAAAATAAATGAGCAAGTAAAATGAACTTGAAGATGCAGAAGACATTAAAAAAAATAAGGGACCGCAGAAAGAGGGGAAGGAAGTCACAACCTGGAAATGTTAAATAGATTGTAAAACTAATTAAATGTATATATTTGAAAAAATATAAATAAGCAAATAAGACAGTGCAATAATTCTCTAACAAGACAATGTGTTGGCTTTGCAGGAATTGGTGTAACACCTCTGGTCAGCACAGTTTTTGAAGAAGAAGGAATATTCGGAATCTTCTTTGGAGCCCAGATCAGTGATGGACAAGCAAGACTTAGCTGGGCCTACAAGAGTGTCTGATGACTTCAACATTGGGAACAGTGGAGAATTTTTGGAAAGAACCACGCAGGAGATCCTGGGCGAGGAGGATGCCCTCAGCTCAGATGTACAGCGCCAGCAGTTCAGGCATTTCTGCTACCAGGAGGCCAAAGGGCCCCGAGAGGTTTGCAACCGGCTCCACCGCCTTTGCCGTGAGTGGCTGAAGCCAGAGCGACACACGAAAAATCAGATCCTGGACCTGGTGATCCTGGAGCAGTTCCTGGCTGTCCTCCCCCCAGAGATGGAGAACTGGGTGAGGGAATGTGGAGCGGAGACCAGCTATCAGGCGGTGGCCCTGGCTGAAGGTTTCCTCCTGAGCCGGGCAGAGGACCAGAAGCAGGAAGAGCAGCAGGTGAGAGCTTTATATCCTAATTTTTAGGGGGCAGGAGTGTGAGGGAGAGTACCCCATAATTGCTTTTGCCGGGAAAGAAATCACACATAGATTGCGAGTTTCCTTGGGCATGGAGACTCCAGAATGTTTCTGTGTCATCTGGTGGAATTTTATTTCCTAGGCTTTGGATTTTGATGCTCAGTATTTGCTATCCAGGCAGCTCAGGAAATATTGGTGTCTTCATAAATATTGGTGTACCACCACTATTTAGTGATTGTTTGCATGATATATACAAAAGGTCGTTGAGTTTGTTTTTTCCCTTTGGTAAGAGTTGTTTTGGGGCTTTTCTTGGATTTTTAAAGCATTTTTTAATACAGTGGAACCTTGGTCTTCGAACTCCTCCGTAGTCGAATGTTTCAGTTCCCGAACGTCAAAAACCTGGAAGTAATTGCTCCGGTTTTCAAATGATTTTCGGAAGCCGAACGTGCTACGCGGCTTCCATTTTGAGTTTCCCTAATGTATTGAGGCTTCGGCTTTTCAGTTTTCGAACGTTTCAGAAGTCGAACGGTATTCTGGAACGGATTACGTTTGGAAACCGAGATTCCACTGTATAAAAAAATCGCCGTGCTTGCCGTACCCGTCCGGGTTTCCCTGGACATTTTGCCAGTTTAGCAAAAATCCGCCCGGACGTCATTTTGCAGCCCAATTCCAGGATGTATCTGGGAAAACCAGGATGTATGACAGCTCTGTAATACCCTGCTATTTGGGATGTTAATAATGTCAATAATAAGAATAATAATTCACGTATGAAAACCCCACTTTCCGTCATTTGCCAACCTTTTCTGAAAGCGTCCCAAGCCTTTTCCTCTGATACTCCTTTTCTAATCCTGCTCCCCATCCCTGTTTCTGGCAAAGGGCCTGTTATGTACTGAAGTTTTCACCCTGGGCCAGCAGGGGGATACTGTAGATAGTTCAGGTCCACATATGCAAATAAGGGATCGAAAGTGACATTCAGTGATTGGATAGTTACAGAAAATGGTTACTGTTGTGTTCTAGCGGAGCTCTATATAAGCAGGCTGGCTGAACCCTTCAGTTCAGTTCTGTTCTGGCCTGTGAATAAACAAGAGCTGTTTGAAGAATCGCTGTGTCGTCTGATATATTCACCCACAACTTAACAGGGCCTGTTTGCAGAAGGGGCCGCTGGTTTCCCTGAGGCAGAGAAGACTCCTTTGGACACCAGAGGGAGTCCCCTGAGATGGGTGGTCATGCAGGAGGGGGACAAAGGAGCCGCCATACCAGGTAAGGATTAACGGGGCAGGCCTTAACTTGGTCTGATGCGCTGCTATGCAATTAAGACAGTGGATGCAATAAAGACAGGGCAGCCCAACCTCTCAGACTAAGTGGGCTGCAAGAATACTTTGGCATGACACAGGGAATGAAGACAAAATTTGATGCCCCCTCTCCAGGTGGTGCTGTGGGTTAAACCACAGAGCCTAGGGCTTGCTGATCAGAAGGTCGGCGGTTCGAATCCCCGCAACGGGGTGAGCTCCCGTTGCTCGGTCCCTGCTCCTGCCAACCTAGCAGTTCGAAAGCACGTCAAAGTGCGAGTAGATAAATAGGTACCGCTCCGGCGGGAAGGTAAATGGCATTTCCGTGCACTGCCCTGGTTCGCCAGAAGTGGCTTTGTCATGCTGGCCACATGACCTGGAAGCTGTACGCCGGCTCCCTTGGCCTATACAGCGAGATGAGCGCCGCAACCCCAGAGTCGGCCACGACTGGACCTGCAAGACAGGGCCTGCAAGACAGAGCTGTTCCGCCTGGCCTTTGGTTTGGACTCAGTCTGACCCTTATGTTTCCCTCGCCTTCTGGTTTTGATCTATGGGCTACTATTAAAATGAGGCTGCATTTTAAATTGTATTTTTAACCTGTATTTTAAATTGGTTCCCCCTCCCATTATGTTTTTATTGTAATTTTGCTGGTATTAGCTGCCCTGAGCCCGGCTAATACCGGCGGGGGAGGGCGGAGTACAAATTAAAAATTGTTGTTGTTGTTGTTGTTATTCCACATGGAGGAAAACGCTTGATTTGTAAGTAATGGCCTACGAGGAGTGGAGATGAATAAAAAAAGGGGGGGACCTAAACATTCAGAGTGTATAAAACGGGTGAGACAATCTGTAAACTTACCTCAGTGTGTATTTTCAACATGTGGCTCTTGCCTCTGAGGCATATGCCTGCTGATGTCTCTTTCCCCCTCCTTGTCTCTCGCAGGTGATGGAATGATGCTGGAAGGACCATCTCGGCTGCGTCTTCCTTCTGGCAGAGGGGAAGCAGTTGCCATGGCAACAGATCAGGTAGGGGAAAAGAAGGGCTGGGGGGGCAGTCCCTCTGCCCGCTGCCACCTCCCTGGGCCTGACCAAATCTCTCTCCTTCCCTTTGATTCTTCCTTTGACGAAGGCTGTGGGTGCCCATCATTAAGGTTTAAATCCTTATTTCATTTTTAGAAATAAAGTGATACGGGGCGGGGGGGAGTTAAGGGGCGAAAAGAACCACGATGTGCGTAAGAAAGAGGAAAAAAATGAGTTAAAACAAACAAAGTGCAAAAGCCTAATGTAATATACTCCCATACATTCTTATATAAATTGATGTTGTAATAATAATAAATTATTATCCTCTTTTCTTGCTTTTTTAAAATAATTTTTTATTAGTTTTACATAAAGTTGTACACAATAAACATAGCCATGCTGAGGAAAAAATAAAAAGAGGTTCTTTCTAACCTTCAGACCTCCTTCCCTCCCACCATGGGTTCCATTTCTTAAAAATAAAAATAAAAGAATTCCTGCATCATTTACTGTTATCTATCTGCGATATAATGATAGTAACCAAAGTTCATTTTACTTCACAAGTGTCATTGCATTCCTGCCAAGGATTTCAACTGCCTACAGTGGTCTTTCGAATATATTAAAAAGGTTATTCCAGTCTTCTGAAAATACTTGGTCTTCCTGGTTGGTGATCTTTCCCCATCACGTTTTGCCATTTCTGCATATTCCATCGCCCAGTCTTCTCTGGGCGATACTTCTCCTTCTTTCCATCTCTGGGCCAGAAGCATCATCCTAATACTACTACTACTACTACTACTACTACTACTACTAATTTATTATTTAAACCCCGCCCATCTGGCTGGGTTTCCCCAGCCACTCTGGGCGGCTTCCAACAGAATATTAAAATACAATAGTCTATTAAACATTAAAAGCTTCCCTAAACAGGGCTGCCTTCAGATGTCTTCTAAAAGTCTGGTAGTTGTTCTTCTCTTTGACATCTGATGGGAGGACGTTCCACAGGGCGGGTGCCACCACCGAGAAGGCCCTCTGCCTGCTTCCCTGTAACTTGGCTTCTCGCAGGGAGGGAACCGCCAGAAGGCCCTCGGCGCTGGACCTCAGTGTCCGGGCAGAACGATGGGGGTGGAGACACTCCTTCAGATATACTGGACCGAGGCCGTTTAGGGCTTTAAAGGTCAGCACCAACACTTTGAATTGTGCTCAGAAACGTACTGGAAGCCAATGAAGATCTTTCAGGACCGGTGTTATATGGTCTCGGCGGCCACTCCCAGTCACCAGTCTAGCTGCCGCATTCAGGATTAGTTGTAGTTTCCGGGTCACCTTCAAAGGTAGCCCCACGTAGAGGGCATTGCAGTAGTCCAAGCGGGAGATAACCAGAACATGCACCACTCTGGCGAGGCAGTCCACGGGCATACATTGATATTAATAGCCTGCTACTTCCTGTATGAACTCATATTCCAAATGTTGTCAGATTTTATCCTGGTTTAAAATCCTGGACAATAAGACCTGGCCACCTTTCCTTTGTCTAACCTTCTGGGTTTTGCTGGTAGATCATGTTTAAAGGTAAAGGGACCCCTGACCATTAGTTCCAGTCGTGGCCGACTCTGGGGTTGCGGCGCTCATCTCACTTTACTGGCCGAGGGAAGCGGCGTACAGCTTCCAGGTCATGTGGCCAGCATGACTAAGCCGCTTCTGGCAAACCAGAACAGCGCACGGAAACACCACTTACCTTCTGGCTATTTATCTACTTGCACTTTGAGGTGCTTCCGAACTGCTAGGTTGGCAGGAGCAGGGACCGAGCAACGGGAGCTCACCCCGTCGCAGGGATTCGAACCACCGACCTTCTGATCGGCAAGTCCTGGGCTCTGTGGTTTAGACCACAGCGCCACCCGTGTCCCAGATCATGTTTATGTTCCCTTTAAAGAGGAACATGTTAATCTTTCTCTTTTAGGGTCCCGTGTCGTTCCAGGATGTGGCTGTGCATTTCACTGAGGAGGAATGGGCTCTGCTGGATCCTGACCAGAGAGGGCTGCACAAGGACGTCATGGAGGAAAACTGTAAGGTTGTCATTTCCCTCGGTGAGGCTCCGTGTTTCTCTCGTGTTTCTGGGGTGATCCTGAAGCCATCCAGGGTTTGGCTTGGCTTTTATTATCTATTTTGTGTTCTTATTTTGTATTTTAATATCATAGCTGTCAACGTTCCCCTCTTTTTAAGGGAAATTCCGTTATTCCGAATAGGATTCCTCGCAAGAAAAGGGAAAAGTTGACAGCTACGTTTAATATTATGGAACTCCTGAAGAGCTTTGGGTAAAGGGTACTATTCAAATTTTAATAAGTAACTACAGTCGTACCTTGATTTTCGAACAGAATGCGTTCCGGAAGTCCATTCAACTTCCGAAACGTTTGGAAACCAAGGCGCAGCTTCCAATTGGCAGTAGGGGAGTCCTGTAGCCAATCGGAAGCCGCGGAAGTTGCTCCGGGCATTCGGCTTCCAAGGCAAAGTTCAAAGTTGATCGTTAACTAAGCTGTTTGAAAATCAAGGTACAACCTTAAATAAATAAAAATTCAGATGTTGCTGGATTTCACCTCCTGCCATCCCAGACTATTGATCCTTTTAACTTTTTTATGGTTTTATTGTTATGGCTTTGTTTACATTTCTGGAAACCGCTTTGATATATCTTTTGTAATGATACAGTGGTACCTCGGGTTACAGAGCTTCAGGTTACAGACGCTTCAGGTTATAGACTCCGCTAACCCAGAAATAGTACCTCTGGTTAAGAACTTTGCTTCAGGATGAAGTGGCAGCTGGAGGCCCCATTAGCTAAAGTGGTGCTTCAGGTTAAAAACAGTTTCAGGTTAAGAACGGATCTCCAGAACGAATTAAGTTCTTAACCCGAGGTACCACTGTACTGCACTATATAAATATAGATACATAAATCAATATAAAATCTGTTTTAAAGTCCTTAAAGGACTTAAAGGTAATGTCCAAAATGTTATTTATTTATTTATTCTAAAAATTGTAAAACAACAACAACCCATAAAAATCAGCATAAATTAACAGATAGGGCATTTCTTGTGCTATAGAATCTCATGCCCCATCCTGCCCCACTGCTGGCATGTATAAATGCTAAAATTCAAACTTTATACATTAGTTTTTCTATAGTTCTGTAATTCCACTTTTCCATATAAATGAAAAGCCTAATTGAATTATTTTTTAAAGGGCTCCATTTCTATCTCAGTCTCCTTCCTGTTTTCATTGCAGCAGGTGGAGAGGGTTTTCAGCCTGGTTCCAGCCCCACCACACCTCAAAGGACGCCTGCAAATGACAAACCATACCAGTGCCAGGAATGTGGAAAGAGCTTCGCTCACAAGTGGGTTCTCACTAATCATCAAAGAATTCACACAGGGGAGAAACCATACAAATGCTTGGAGTGTGGAAAGTGCTTCACTCGGAAGGTGAACCTCATCCCTCATCAGAGAATCCACACAGGGGAGAAACCATACCAGTGCTTGGAATGTGGAAAGACCTTCAGGCAGAAGAGATATCTCACTTCACATCAAACCATTCACACAGGACAGAAATTATTTCAGTGCTTGGAGTGCGGAAAGAGCTTCAGGCACAATATAACTCTAATGAATCATCAAAAATTTCACACGGGAGAGACGCCGTATCAATGCTTAGAGTGTGGAAAGAGCTTCATCAGTATTTCCCACCTTACGTCCCACCAAACACTTCACACAGGGGAGAAACCGTATCAGTGCCCCGAGTGCGAGAAACGCTTCACTCAGAAGAGTCACCTGACCTCTCACCAAACAATTCACACAGGGGAGACGCCATATAAATGTTTGGAGTGTGGGAAGTGCTTCCGTCTCAGCAGATACCTCACTTCTCATCAGAGAATCCACACAGGGGAGAAACCGTTTCGTTGCTCAGAGTGTGGAAAGAGCTTTGGTGAAAAGAAAACTTTAGCTTCTCATCAAAAGAATTCACACCCTGGGGAAACTGTGTAATTGATTAGAGAGTGGAAAATACTTCTGTCTGAACAGTAACATCATCATTTGTAGACTGTCACCGTTGGAGATGCGATAAAAAGTTATTTACAAAAACAACAACCCAAAAACCAATGATCTCATCAAGTAATTCACCAGGCAGAATATCAACATCACCTCAGCATTACTGCACACCTTCAACGTCATCGAAGAATCTACGCAGGGAAGAAACCAATCCTTTGGACATGGATAGAGCTTTATCCAGAAGATACACCTCACTCTTCCACACTCAGGAAAAACTGTAGAACGAGATTCTATCACTCACTGTAGAAATGAACGCCAGGCAAGGAGTCATATTGATGTGCTGACAACAAAGAAACCTGTTTTTAAAAATTTGATTTCCACTTGCTTTAGTAACATAGAGAGAAATTATGGTCTATAGGTAATTGATTGGTGGTCCAAAATGTGGTATAAATCGTGGCAGGGGATAGCTCCTGCTAGGCTTCCACTCGCCACCGCACAATGTCCCGCCAAAGTCTTTTTGGGAATTTAAGGTCACCTTCCGAGGTGGGATATGAGTAGCTCCTAAGCAGAAATGCTGTTTGCTCAGGTGAGTTTGTCTCAAACACAGATACACCCACGCTGTTTGGTTTGGGTAAAAATTGACTCCTGAAAGCCCAAGGGAACAGAATCCACATACACTCTGTATGCTTATTCTAAGGGGCTTATTCCCAGAAATTGAATATTGCCTCTTTTATCCAGAACTTTTTACAGTGTCTGAGGAAAAGCTGAATTCACTTTTGATTTGTACAGTACTATAAGACCAACGCGGGTGGCGCTGTGGTCTAAACCACAGAGCCTAGGGTTTGCCGATCAGAAGGTCAGTGGTTCGAATCCCCACAACAGGGTGAGCTCCCATTGTTCGGTCCCTGCTCCTGCCAACCTAGCAGTTTGAAAGCATGTCAAAGTGCAAGTAGATAAATAGGTACCACTCTGGTGGGAAGGTAAACGGCGTTTCCATGCGCTGCTCTGGTTCGCCAGAAGCGGCTTAGTCATGCTGGCCACATGACCCGGAAGCTGATGTCGGCTCCCTAAGCCAATAAAGTGAGATGAGTGCTCAACCCCAGAGTCGTCCGCAATTGGACCTAACGGTCAGGGGTACCTCTTTATAAGACCGACAACTGACCTCAGCAAAGCTAGCAGGGGAATTTTTATTTTCTATTTTTGCTTGAGGCCTGCTCCGTAAGTCAAAGTGTGGAATATCCAAAGCTAGGGAAGTTATTCTGGCCCCTTAGGCACAAGATCCCACAAGTGTCTCTTCCCCCTCCATGCCAGTAAAATAAAACTACTTGACCATACATTTGCTGCCTTGTCAATGATGCCCCAAATCATCAATCTCCGCCCCACTGTCCAATGGTAGGGCTGGTCCTGCTCATCAGGTTCTTCCCCCCATTTGCCATTCCATCAGGCTAGACTGGAGAGAAGAGGCTTCTCATTGGCTCAGCTTTTGGCACTGGTCATTACAAGGAAATTGCAATTATACTTGAATGTGCTTTTCTCCTCCTCCCTCCTGATCCTTTTTCTTTTTGTGTTGTGTCTTTTAGATTGTTAGCCTGAGTTGAAGGACTGTTTGAGAGCAGGGTAAAAAAAATGCTTTAGATAAGCAAGTAAAAAAAATAATAAACGGTGTACATTATGCCTGTGTATATTAGCAATTGGTTTTCTCGAAACCTGTTTGATCTCTTAACCCATTTCCCTTTGCCAGCCGATTTGAAAGGTAAAAAAATTGTGTGCGTGCACATTTCTTCAGATACCAAATATCTGAAGAAGTATGCATGCACACGAAAGCTTATACCAAGAACAAACTTAGCTGGTCAGGTTACATACGCTTCAGGTTACAGACTCCGCTAACCCAGAAATAGTGCTTCAGGTTAAGAACTTTGCTTCAGGATGAGAACAGAAATTGTGCAGCAGGAGGCCCCATTAGCTAAAGTGGTGCTTCAGGTTAAGAACAGTTTCAGGTTAAGTACGGACCTCCGGAACGAATTAAGTACTTAACTTGAGGTACCACTGTGTATATATCGACTGCGTCAGACCAATATGGCTACCTACCTGAATCTCGATCCTTAAAGGTATAGATAGCCTGGTTAATATTCAGACCAGGCTGTAGCATCACATAGCATTTCTTATTTATCCCTATTAAATGATACTATGTTATTATTGCCCGTGAGATCGTCGCTTCAATATATTCCACAGTTTCTCCGTTTTTCAAATCAAATGTTTGAAAGGATTGGTTCTCAGGTGGTTGACTGATCCACTCAGGTGCACAAGATGGATGCACATAGACTCCACTGGGGTCTGAACTAGCGGCAGTGATTGCTGACCCATTTAGGGAAGTGGGGCAGTGCCAGTGGTCTGACTTGGCATGATATGGCAGCTTCCTGAGCTCCTGATGTTGGAAAATCCCAAGGGAGACAAAAGCCCTTTTGACAGCACAGAGTGGAGGTCATTCACTCCCAATAGAGGAGGATTTCCCAAACTTGGGCCTCCAGCTGTTTCCGGACTACAGTTCGCATCATCCCTGACTGCTGGTCCCTCTAGTTAGGGAATGATGGGAGTTGTAGTCCGAACAGCTAGAGGAGACCCAAGTTTGGGGAAACCCTGCACTAGATGCAGGAAGGAACAACAACAACAGCAGCAGCAGCAACAATTTATTTATACCCCGCCCATCTGGCTAGGTTTCCCCAGCGCCTCTGGGCGCCATGCAACAGAATATTAAAAACAATAAAACATCAAACATTAAAAACTTCCCTAAACAGGGCTGCCTTCAGATGTCTTCTAAAAGTCAGATAGTTGTTTATCTCCTTGACATCTGATGGGAGGGTGTTCCACAGGGTGGGCACCACCACCAAGAAGACCCTCTGCCATGGTTCCCTGTAACCTCTCTTCTCGCAGGGAGGGAACTGCCAGAAGACCCTTGGAGGTGGACCTCAGTGTCCAGGCAGAATGATGGGGACGCTCCTTCAGGTATTCAATAAGTTGATGTAGGTGAAATGAAGGCTACCAGTGGCTACAGCATAGCTGCCAACTTTTCCCTTTTCTTGCGAGGAATCTTATTTGGAATAAGGGAATTTCCCTTTAAACAAGGGAAACGTTGACAGCTATGGGCTACAGATGGGTGGCATATAATAAAGTTATTATTATTACTGTTATTATAACTACTACTATAACCACGAGGGCTGAGCTCTGCTGCTCCACTGTGCCAGGGCTTCTCCCCCCCCCCCAGGAATTTTTATTAACGTTTTCACAATATAATAAAATTATATCTAGAAAAAATGATATCGAAAAGAAAGAAAAAACAAAAGTAAAGAGAGGAATGAAAAGGAATGAAGAAAAAAAGAGAAGAAAGACAATAGATATAATAAAGCAAACACATATATAATATATAATACAATATTATAATATAATATAATATAATATAATATAATATAATATAATATAATATAATAATAGTGTGTGTGTGTATCCCTTTAGAAATAATAAAACGTGTGTTTGTTTTATTATTTCTAGAGGGATATACACACACAAAATTATTATATTATATTATACTGTATTATATTATATTATAATATTTGTGTTTATATATTATTATGCGTGTTTGTTTTATTATTTCTAGAGGGGGAATCTCTCCCCTCTATTCTAATTAAACCCTGCGCAACGGCTTCTGTAGAGTTAAAACGAGGCGGCCTTCGTTTCCTAGAGAGGACGCGAATGCGGCGAGGAAGGGAGGTGCGGGGGTCGCGAGGTCCTCCAGAGCCAACGCTCTTTCCTCCTGCCCAGCCCCCCCCCCAGTGCGCATGCCTGGTCCTTCCCGCGGCTTTTTCTGCCTCTGCCCGAGGGGCTTCGGGGACCTGGTGAGCTCCCGCAGACCCACCTCTGGCCCCGGTGCATGGGGGTGCAGGGGAGCCCCCAGGGCTGCAGGGAGGAAGGGGCATAGGGAGAAGGGGGGCAGGAGAGGAGACCCCCTGGGTGGGGAGATGGGCAGACCCCCAGCACCAGGCAGGCGCTGAATGGAGGGGGAGAAGGGGGGAGTCCTTGGTTTATTGGGGGGAGGAGAGGAGCTCCCCAATAAAATATCTCATAGAATTGTAGGCATGGAAAGGGACCCAGGGGGAACAACGCAACAATCACAAAAATAATAGTAGATAAAGAAGATCGCATTGGTGGAGGGAAGTACTGGGCTGTGGGGCAGGGAGGTGAAGGGGTTAATTTAAATTGTTAAAGATTGGTATAGGATTTAAGAGATTTAAATTTTAATAAAGATCCTATAAAGGAAGCAGAAAGCAGCAAGACATATCAAGTAAACGTATCGGAGAGGAGATCAGTGTACAGTGGTACCTCGGGTTACATACGCTTCAGGTTACAGACTCCACTAACCCAGAAATAGTACCTCGGGTTAAGAACTTTGCTTCAGGATGAGAACAGAAATTGCGTGGCGGCAGCGGGAGGCCCCATTAGCTAAAGTGATGCTTCAGGTTAAGAACCTGAGGTACCACTGTAAATGAAAACATGAGACTTATGGTTTTGTTACATATGGTTTTATTTTGGAGCTTGTTTATTTTGGAGTTGTTTGTTGTAAAGAATGTATATTATGTGAATACAATAATAAAGGATTTTTTTAAAAAAAGGAAGCTCACCTAAAGCATCCATGACAGGTTGCCATCCAACCTCTGCTTAAAAAACCTCCAAGGAAGGAGAGTCCGCCACCCACTGAGGGAGACTGTTCCACTGTCAAACAGCTTTTGCTGTCAGAATGTTTTTCCGGCATTGCCATTCAAGTTGTGTCAATTGATTATTATTAATAATAATAAAAATAAAAATAAAATTTATTTATACCTCGCCCTCCCCGGCCAGGCCAGCTGGCACCAATAAAATCACAGTAAAAACATAATTGGGGGGGGGGGGGAGACCAATTTAAAATACAGGTTAAAATGCAATTTAAAATGCAGCCTCATTTTAAAAGTAGCTGATAGATCAAGACCGTAAGGGGAGGGCAACATAATGGTCAGACTGAGTCCAAACCAAAGGCCAGTGGGGTGGGGCTCACCTGCTCGAACCCCAATATTTTATTCTAGTTGGCACCCCTGGCAGTTGATTCACCTGGGTGCCACCTCCCTACAATACCCACACCAGAAAGCCAAGCTGCTTTCTCTCTTCCAATAAGTCAGGAAGCCGTTTTGATGCGCACTGTGGAATCACAGACTTGCAGAATTGGAAGTCATCTAGTCTAGGATTCTTTTCCCAACGTGGGCCTCGAACCTTCGACCCTGAAGGTTACATACGCTTCAGGTTACAGACTCCGCTAACCCTGAAATAGTGCTTCAGGTTAAGAACTTTGCTCCAGGATGAGAACAGAAATTGTCTTCCGGCGGCGCGGCAGCAGCGGGAGGCCCCATTAGCTAAAGTGGTGTTTCGGGTTAAGAACAGTTTCAGGTTAAGAACAGACCTCTGGAACGAATTAAGTACTTAACCTGAGGTACCACTATAATAATTTGCTAACAGAACTGTGTGTTGGATTTGCAGGACTTGGAAGCACCTCTGGGAGTTGCCCTGAGAGAAAATTAGCAATAAAGGGACAAGTCCCTTTGAATCCTTTGGGGGCATTCCAGCAGAATAGATTAATGATGGAAGAAGATTCAGCTGAACCTGAAGCAGGAAGGGGCCCCCAAACCACCAAGACTGGGAGCAGTGAGGAATTCTGGGGGGAAACCATGGAGAAGAGATTGAGGGAAGAGGACACCCTCAGCTCAAATGTGCCACAGCAGCAGTTCAGGCAGTTCCACTACCCAGAGGCCAAGGGTCCCCGAGAGGTTTGCAGCCGACTCCACCATCTCTGCCGTCAGTGGCTGAAGCCAGAACTTCACACAAAATCTCAGATTCTGGACCTGGTGATCCTGGAGCAGTTCCTGGCTGTCCTCCCTCCGGAGATGGAAAACTGGGTGAGGGAATGTGGAGCAGAGACCAGTTCCCAGGCGGTGGCCCTGGCCGAAGGTTTCCTCCTGAGTCGAGCAGAGGAGAAGAAGCAGGAAGAGCAGCAGGTAAGAAAATGTAATTCTAGGGCTAAGAATTCCAGGGAATATATGCTTTTATGTACTGAGCTGAATCCTAGAACAATGGGATCCAGAATGCAGCAGTCTGATTGGTCCGCAGGAGCCACCCAATCCAGCTCCAGGTGGAAGTGAATCAGTGACCTCATTGGCCTGCAGGAGCAGCCAATCAGGCTCCTGGATGAAGTGAATCAGCAACCTGATTGGCCTGCAGGAGCAGCCCGGAATTAACCAATCATGTGGGGCCCATTCTGTAAATAATGTATATATAGCTAGATGTTTTGGGGAAAGTTTCATTCATAGCTACTATGAGCTGAATAAAGAGCATGAAATTCACACTCGACTCTGAGTGTATTTCATATGCTTAATTGATTTTATTAAATGCCCAACTCATTTTGTTTTTGTTTTTTCCAAATAATAATTCCCCCTACACACACACACACTATAGTGGTCAGTTATCCCCACTATAAATAAAGTGGCCACTACAGTGGTACCTTGGGTTACAGATGCTTCAGGTTACAGACGCTTCAGGTTACAGACTCGGCTAACCCAGAAATAGTACCTCGGGTTAAGTACTTTGCTTCAGGATGAGAACAGAAATCGTGCGGCGCAGCGGCAGCGGAAGGCCCCATTGGCTAAAGTGGTACCTCGGGTTAAGAACAGTTTCAGGTTAAAAACGGACCTCCAGAATGAATTAAGTTCTTAACCTGAGGTACCACTGTATAAATAAAGCGATCAATAGAGAGCATGTTGTCCAAATCCCTTTTCTGTTTCTTAACCCCAATCCCTCTTTCAATCTTCCTTGCTGTTTCAGGTAAATGGTATGTCATCAGAAGGGACCAACAGTTTCCATGAGGCAGAGAATACTTTCTTGGACACCGGAGAGCATTCGCTGAGACGGGGGACAGCGCAGGAGGACGACAACGGGGCCTCCTTGCTGGGTAAATATTAACCTCCTCTTTATTGTTTATGCAAGGAATTAATGGGATTCTTTTAGGTTCTGCTCAATCTTTGGGATGCAGGACACATTCGTCCAATTAAACAATAGGTTTATTTTTAATAGAACTGAAATATAAAATGCACAATAATGTCCACACTATAAATGTTATGTGAGACATTTTGTAACGTCAAGGTGTACTTAAGATTTGTGTCACTAAACCTCCGAGAAAATTTTTTGCTACTGACCAATGGTTTTTTTGGTTTTTAAAAAATTATTTATACTTTTCAGATTTATACATTTCACTGATTTTACAATCATTTGACATTTCAAAACTTGATTTCCTTCCCCCTCTTTCTGCGGTTCCTTAAATTTATTTTTTAGTATTTTCTGCATATCCTAACTTAATTTGCTCATTTATTCAGCTTCTTTAAATATATACTCTTATTACAATAATCCTGCCAATGTTTTTATCTCTTTACAATTTATCTGCAAACATTCAATAAACCAATGTCATTTTTTTATAAAAAGTTTGTTATCTTCCGGTAAGTTTCTCCATTTCTGCATATTCCATAAGTCTATGTATCCACTCTTCCTTTGCTGGGACTTCTGCTTCTTTTCATTTTGGGGCAAGTAAAATTCTTGCCTCTGTACAGTGATACCTCGGGTTAAGAACTTAATTCGTTCTGGGGGTCCGTTCTTAACCTGAAACTGTTCTTAATCTGAGGTACCACTTTAGTTAATGCGGCCACTCGCTGCCGCCGCATGATTTCTGTTCTCATCCTGAAGCATAGTTCTTAACCCGAGGTACTATTTCTGGGTTAGCGGAGTCTGTAACCTGAAGCGTCTGTAACCCAAGGTACCACTGTAGTCGCATACATAAATAAATTTCAATACAGTTTAGGTAGTTCTGTCCCTATAATTTGCAAGAGAAAAGCTTCTGGTTTTCTGTTATTTCAAACATTCTTTTCATTTCATTATATATCATTTCCCAGTAAGCCTTAAACCTTACTACAAAATCAATGGATTCTTTTGTCTTGATCTCAGGAATCTTCTTGTGGAATGGAATGGTGCCGGCAAAATCTACTCAGCCATCTCTTCTTGGTGCTGGAGGGGAAACGGCTGTTGTGACACCTGACCAGGTATTGAGACGGACCGCTGGGAAGAGAGTCTAGGGGCTGTCTTTCCCTTCCTCACCTCCTTGGGTGCAAAGAATTCCTTCTTCCCTTTCTTCCTGCCAAAGCTGCCCACTAGGAAGACCGGGGAAGCCACTCAATACAGTTTACGTTCTACAAGATAATAATAGCATCATAGAATTGTAGAGTTGGAAGGGACCTGAGGCTCATCTAGTCCAACCCCAGGAAGATGCAGCCATCCCAGCCTCCTTTCCTTGACTAGCGTGATAAGAATTTTAAGGTCTTAGATATATAATAAATGTACCAACCAAGCACATACATAGGTCAGCACAGGAAGACCGACCTGAAACCATTTTTGATTCCCAAACTGACCAAATGTTTTCCCTGCAAGGAGGGAGGGGGGTCAGAGAGCCTTCCTGAAGGAACAGGTTACCCAAACCTGACTGTGCAGTGTGCAGTCACCCGAACCGGGCCCCAGCCCCAAAATTCCCTAATTCATTCTTCTTCGATCATTAGCTAAAATCCATTAGCTTGAGCTGTATAACACAAACCAGCTGCATAAACAGAGTCTTCTCCTTTATTAACCCATGAAGGCTTAATGGATGGCCTTGTCAGTTCCGAGCGGAGACAGGATGGTCTTATCTTACCGGTTGTAAGCTATCTTGACCACGCTGACACACAGACCTTGCACAGACCCTGTCAGCCCACGCGCCCGGGGATGGCGCCAGCCAAGATAAGGAGTACAGGAACAGGAATCTCTGTTCATGCTCAAGGATGTAAACTTACGTGTATAAACACATGGGCTGAATTCCCAGGGAGGGGCAGAGGGGGCTTGGAGGGGATATATACTGTATGCAATTCCTCTTTCTTTGTGCTTGCTGTGAACCGATTCACACAGTGCCTTCTGCTGCTCCGGACAGCAGAAATAAAGACTCTTTCTCTGAACCAAACCTCGGTGTCTCTTGACTCCTTCCTCCCCTCTCGGGAGCAACGCAGACCCAACCAGTGGGAAAGGCTACATTCCCATTGTCTCAGGAATTGAGTAATCAGCATTTTAATGGGTGACAGGCTATCAGGAAAAGCAAACAGGAAAAAGAAGATTCAAATTTCTGCTGTAGACCACCCCTTCTGTGATGTATGTATGATGTATGGAGGGGTGGTCTTGCGCTCCAGGGTAGGGAATTTAAAATGTCTATGTAAGGGCGGACACACCTGGGTTCTAGGTCCTCCTCCTTTCCTGCGGGAGAGGGGAGCACCCTGTTGCAACAGATCAATAAAGATCAAGCTTACTAGCTGCTTTGCTTCTCAATATTCTCTGGTTGGCCTCTGTTATTTTCTCCTACCAATAGGGAACCTACGTAAGGACTCTATATGGGCTCTTGGATACCCCCCATAAGGGAAAAGGGCAGCTTTTGTTTACAACACTAGCCATCCTGATTTTGCTGGTAGGTAATGTTTACGATAAAGAGGAAACTGTTCTTTCACTTTCAGAGTCTGGTGTCCTTTGAAGACGTTGCTGTGTATTTCTCAAATGAGGAGTGGGCTGTGCTGGATTCTCACCAGAAAGTGCTGCATAGAGAAGTCATGGAAGAGATCATTGCCTCTCTCGGTAAAGGGCTTTGCTTGTTTTTATACTGTATTTTGTTCTGTGAACTGCCTTGAGATCTTACAAAGAAAAGCGGTATATAAATTTACAGTCATACCTCGGGTTGAAGTTGCTTCAGGTTGAGCACTTTCGGATTGCACTCCGTGGCGACCCGGAAGTAACGGAACACATTACTTCCGGGTTTCACCGCTCGCGCATGTTCAGGCGGTCAAAATGACGTCACGCGCATGCGTGGAAACGGTGAATCGGGACCTGCAGATGCGTGTTGCGTTTACTTCAGGATGTGAACAGGGATCCCATTCATATCCAGAGGTACCACTGTACTAAATAAATAAATTTAATAATAAAACAAGCCTTTTCAGTTTCTCCTTTATCAGAAGCATTGATTGAACTTGTTCAGTGATTTGAGACTCCCCATTTCTTCCTCAGGCTCTAATCGCCACAGAAAGAACTTCCGCCGGAGTCCTGCCGTTATTCCCTATCAAAGAATTCACACCGGGGGAAATTCGTATCAGTGCTTGGAATGCGGAAAGAGCTTCAGGCAGAAAATAACCCTCATCCGCCATCAAAGAATTCACACCGGGGAAAATCCGTATCAGTGCTTGGAATGCGGAAAGTGCTTCAAACAGAAGATCACTCTCATTCATCATCACAGAATCCACACAGGAGAGAAACCATACAAATGCTTGGAATGTGGAAAAGACTTCCTTCGCAGTTCTTACCTTACTTCCCATCAGAGAATCCACACAGGGGAGAAGCCGTATAAATGCTTGGAATGTGGGAAGAGTTTCACGAGGAAGAGAAGTCTCACTTCTCATCAGAGTATTCAGGCAGGGGAGAAACTATATAAGTCCTGGGCTTGTGGAAAGAAGTTCTGTCATGTTTCGTACCTTACTTCCCGTCAGATAATCCACACAGGGGAGGAACCCTATAAATGTTTGGAATGTGGGAAGAGCTTCCTTCACAGTTCTCGCCTTACTTCTCATCAGAGAACTCACACGGGAGAGAAACCGTATCAGTGCTCGGAGTGTGGGAAGAGCTTCACTCGGAAAAGGAACCTCACTTCTCATGGAAGAATTCACACAGGAGAGAAACCATATCAATGCACTGAATGTGGGAAGAGCTTCCGACACAGGCCGTACCTTATTTCCCATCAGAGAATTCATACCGGGGAGAAACCTTATCAGTGTTTGGAGTGTGAAAAGGGCTTCTACCTTAGTTCTAGCCTAACTCGCCACCAGAGAATTCACAGAGGTAGATAGGCACTTACTCCCACATGTGGTGGACTTGTATAAAGGTAACTGGTTTTTGGAAATGTGTATTCTGATTGTTTCCCAAACATTTTCAATGACCCACAAATGGCACTCCCCCCAAAACAAATTTGAATGGGGTTGGGGGTGTATACAATCTTTTCGGGGGGAGGGGGACCATAGCAGCTGCCCATCTAAGATGGCCTGTAAGACAGAGTTGTTCCGCCTGGCCTTTGGCTTGAAATCAATTTGATTCCCTTCCCCTCTTTCCTTTTTCCTTTCTCCTTCTGTGTTGGAACTCCTATTTGGGGACTTCCCTGGTTTTTTTCTGGCCCAGTCTGGATAGTTGGCCTTGGTGAAGTTTTTGATTTGAGTTTCCATTGAAATGAGGCTGCATTCTAATGTTTTAATGTTGTATTTTAATCTTGTTTTTTAAGTTGTATTTCAATCAATTTGTTTTTATATCAGTTGTTAGCCGCCCTGAGCCTGGTCTTGGCTGGGGAGGGCGGGGTATAAATAAATTATTATTGTTGTTGTTGTTGTTGTTGTTGTTGTTGTTGTTGAGGGCGGGGTATAAATAAATTATCATCATCATCATCATCTAACCATTGTGGGAGATCAGAAGACATCCGATGCCAAATCTGGGGACTCACACTAACAGAGAAGTTAACAAATGTGTGCACTTTGCAATCCATGCTCCAAAGATTCATTTTATGTAATGTTCTGCTTTGTTCCACATATAGCTTCTAAAAAAGCTGGTTATCCCCTCTTCGTGGTGCAGCAATAAAACCGCTAGCACATTTGCAAAGCTAACCTGGGTCTAGTATGGTTTCAAGTTGGACTCTCAACTATGTGTTGAGAGTCCTGCATTGCAAGGGGTTGGACTAGATCACCCACAGAGCCCCTTCCAACTCTATGATTCTGTGAAATATACATGGCCTTCTGTGGGTGGGGTATCCTAGGTTAATTTCCACCCCCTAATATTATTTAGCATCATCTGTGATGAAAATTAAAAAGTAGGAATGTTAATGAACAACAAGTACGCATTGTGTTCAGAATCTGTGAGCTGGTTTCTGTTTTGCACCTCACCCTTCATATTATTGTGTTTATTGTTCTTTTGTATATTTTGTATATATCTGAGTTGTATATATCTAAGTTGTTTTCAAAAATTCACACAGGTGGAAAACTAATGTTTGGAGTGTGTGGACTGTCATATGACCGTAAGGTGAGAGAATGTTCTCTAAAACTTTAATTACATTACTAAAAAAGAAAAAAAGCCAATTCAGTGTCACGCTTTTATATATTCAAATATAATTCACTACTGAGTCTTAGTTGAATGTGCATACATTCTACAACACCAGTTACTTGATTGTTACTTTACTTTTCTAAATCAGGGCAAAATTGAAAGAATGGAATGGATATTTTTTTGCAGAACAAAAGATGGTCAGACAAAATTTATATTTTTATTTGCATTTCTTTTATAAACCAGGCCAAACCAGAAAGAATGGAAAAAAATTCATAGAACAAAAAAAAAAATATTAAACAAAAATATACAAAAAAATTTTGCAAGGGAAATTTGCATTTCTTTTATAAACCAGAAAGAATGGACAACATTTTACAGAGCAAAAAAATATTACTCGATGAAATTTATATTTTTTGCAAGGAAAATTTGCATTTCGGCGTTCTCTGGCAAAAGAGACGCCCTTTGTCTTTGTAGAACATCGCCAGCCGTGCTGAACACGCTTTCGGATGGCACACTTGTTCCTGGGATAGCCAAAAACCTCTTTGCAAGCATCTTCAGCATTGGAAAGGAGGCTTCATTTGCCTTCCACCACGTCAGAGGGCATTCATCGAAGCTCACTCGCGGCATAGATATATACTCATTTAGCTCTTTTTCTGCTTTCGATGCATCATCCGCCAGCGCCTCTTCTGCCTCTAAACCGAAGATTTTTGCCAACGTCCTTTTTCTGGGTGGAGCAGGGCCAGTACTGGGCTCCGTCGAAGCAGCACGCAGACTCCCTTGCAAGTCCGTCATCATCTTTACAGCCTCCTGCCTGACAGCCTCAGGAGCCTCCAAGAAACGCAGCCGAAACCTCGGGTCGCACAACGAGGCCAGGCCTAAAGTGGTTGCGGTGGGGGCGCTGTCGTACTTTTCCGACAGCGCGCCCAAAATCTCACGTTTAATGTCCTTCAGCAGCACACTGTCTCCCCCCTGGGGCTGGAGACTTTTCTTAATTTGCCTGTAAAGAGGCAGAACAGACGAGGCCGTGACGTAACTGCTTCCACTCAGAGTCGTAGTGAAGTCCTCTAACACGGTAGCTGCAGACACAAAGTCTTGGACGGCCGAGACGTCGCCCCCGTCCAACATCAAAGGTCTTTTAGACGGATAATCCAGAAGTACCTTGCACAGCGGGAGCTGGTTTTCAAGAAACCTTTGGCACAGCTTGAGCAGACTCCACCACCTGGTGGGACAAGCGCTTGGCAAACCCACCTTGTCCATCTCGAGCATCTCCTGAGCTCTGGTGAGGTCTCGCCTCATTTTCCAGCTACGGCAAATACTGTTCTGTAGCCTTTTCAGCTTCCTGACTGCCCCTCTCAGTTGTGTCCGGTTCAGAGCTCGGTTCACCCCGTCGTTTATATTGTGAGCGAAGCAAGAGATGTGCTCCAAGCCCAGCTGCCAGACCGCTCTGAGGATATTGGCGCCGTTATCCGTCGTGCTGCAAAATATGTTCTTCATGTCGATGCCCCACTCAGACAAGGCATCTCTGAGCATTTCACAAAGAATGGCTGCGCTGGGCTCCTTCCAAAAATGTCTACAGGCCAAGCAAGCGTCGGTCAACTTCCACTCGTCCGAAATGAAATGGACCGTCACTGCCACAAACGGAGCGCCAGCTACGGACGTCCAGCAGTCAGTTGTGACGGCCAGTTCAGTCGTAGTTAGCTGGAGTATTTCTCTCTTCATTTTCTCCACCGTGTCCTTGTACAGCTTTGGAACTCCTGCGGTAGCGAAGTAATTTCTACTGGGCAACGGATATTTCGGTTTTAGAGTGTTCACCATCTGGATAAATTTGGGGTGGTCCACTGTGTTGTAAGGCTCCAGGCACGTAGCCAGATACTCTGTGATCGCCTGAGTACAAGATCTCGAGCTCTTAGGATCGAGCGGCTCAGAATCCGACACGGTGTTTTGCTGTTCTCTAGGACTTTCCGCAACAGTTACTGCCGCACTCGCTGATGCCGTCCCAGCCGCCGGCTCCGCGGCATTTTTACGCGAAGGGACGGAAACGTCTCTGGATGAAGAAGGCAGCTCCCTAAATTCCTGAGGATGTTTGAGCTGGAGGTGTTTGCCGAGGTGGGAGGTGTTTCCGCCTTTTGCGGACACCGAGTGCGAACATATTCTGCAAATCGCGACCCCGTCGGACACCGCACGGCCGCTCTCGTCGGCAGGCAATCCAAAATGCACCCAGAAAGGACTCTTTGTTTTTCTCTTGTCTACCAAATGGTGGTATTCGGGACATTCCAGAGCACAGGGGTGAGGCGGGCTGGAGACAAATAGAGGGGGAACATTTTAAACGAAAATAAAACTCTAAAGCCAGTGCATTTAATTTACGAAAATGTAATCGATGATAGCGTGCTTCAGCTAGACCTTTGCAGATTTCAGGACAACATACCAATACCAATGTCATTATATGAATACTGATATATTGATGTTAATATATTAATGTAAATACATTGGTGTCAATATATTAATGTTAATATATTAATTTGTTATCAATGATAACAAATATGTGAGAAATCAAGGGGGTGAGAGGAGAATTGAGAAGAGTTCTAGGGTAGGGAGTGGGACTGTTGAACATGCTTCTAGTTTGTAAGACCACTGCCTTGCCAGAGAAAGCTCTGTGGCCTATTTTTCTGTCCCGGTTTCTGATTTTATCCTGGAATGTCCCGCTTTTCCTTAGGGTGTCTCCATTTTCATTGGAGAAATGTTGGAGGGTGTGGAGTTATCCGACCCCCGAGCCATCTGAAGGCAATCCTGTATAGGGAAGTTTAAAAAAAAAAAAGTTGGATATGGAATGCCCTGAATTCTGTTTCGTACAGACTGGCAGCATGATTGAAAAGGAGTGGGACTGGAGGAGAAAATGGGGAGAGTAACAAGGGTGGGGGGAGACACACTTGGAGGGAAAGAGAAGACTTTCGAACGCCAGAGCTAGGTGGGTAGTTGGTTGTGGTTTTTTTTACTATGAAGCAACTTGAAGGCCAACAAGCATCTCAAGAGTGTATTTATGCAATAATTATTTTTGAAAAAAATAATATTTTTAAAAAGCAGAGACATCACCTTGCCAACAAAGGTCCGTATAGTTAAAGCCATGGTTTTCCCAGTAGTGATGTATGGAAGTGAGAGCTGGACCATAAAGAAGGCTGATCGCCGAAGAATTGATGCTTTTGAATTATGGTGCTGGAGGAGACTCTTGAGAGTCCCATGGACTGCAAGAAGATCAAACCTATCCATTCTGAAGGAAATCAGCCCTGAGTGCTCACTGGAAGGACAGATCCTGAAGCTGAGGCTCCAAGACTTTGGCCACCTCATGAGAAGAGAAGACTCCCTGGAAAAGACCCTGATGTTGGGAAAGATGGAGGGCACAAGGAGAAGGGGACGACAGAGGACGAGATGGTTGGATAGTGTTCTCGAAGCTACCAGCATGAGTTTGACCAAACTGCGGGAGGCAGTGGAAGACAGAAGTGCCTGGCATGCTCTGGTCCATGGGGTCACGAAGAGTCGGACACGACTAAATGACAGAACAACAGCAACAACAACAACAATTTTTGAAAGTACATACCTGTTCTCCACTTCCTGGCTATGCTTTCTGGTGTGAGTGTCACAGCCAGTGTCCGTTGGCTCGGCACCATTGACTCTGCCCAACTCAGCCAGCTTCAGGCAGTTCTCCCTGTGCCTTGCAGATTCCTCGTGAACCTTCGTCTTTATGGAGATCTGTTTCATGTCTGCCACTCCAGTCCGTGCCCAGGTGGCGGCGCCGCCAAACAGCAAGCAGGGAAAGCACAGGAACGCGTTTTTCGAGGTACTTCCGCAAAGCCACTCCTTCCGGTCGTACCAGGCCCTGCTAAACCTCCGGGTGACCGGCTTGCCTTTCTCCAGCACGGTTTGCACAATGCACAGGTCGGGGCAGTCGGGACCGAGCTCTTTAATGCAGCGTTGCTCAGCCAAACTGCGCTGAGGAAAGGGATTTTGCAGCAGCGCTTCCACGCTGTTCAACTTCACACAGTTGCAGGAAGATCTTCTGCTACAGGTCTGAAAAACAATTTAGAGAGGAATTATCATACCAGACTGTCCTTTCTCAAGCTGATCACACTCTGCAAATTCAGGTAGGTAGCTGTGTTTGTCTGATGCAGTCGAAATAAAAATAATTTTTTAAAAAATAAAAATTGTCCAGCAGCACCTTATAAACCAGGCATGTCCGAAGTCGATTTCAGGGGCCTAATTCGGCTGGCTGGCTGGTTTAATCCGGCCCCTGTGGCAGCTTTGGTTGGCCCCCATGGCCCTTCGCTTCATCAAATCTGGCCCTCTTTGAAAAACGTTTGAACACCACTATTATAGACCAACTAAGTTTGTTCTGGTATAAGCTTTCGTGTGCATGGTATCTGAAGAAGTGTGCATGCACACAAAAGCTTATACTGGAACAAACTTACCGTATTTTTCGCTCCATAGGGCGCACTGGACCATAGGGCGCACCTAGTTTTTAGGGGGGGAAATAATAATCCCCCCCCCCCGGTCCAGGAGCGGCGGCAAGATTGCGCGCAACCTCGCCGCCGCTCCCGGAGCTTGCGGGGCTGGGAAGCCCAAGCTTCCGCTGACCCCAGCCCCCAGAACAGGCAGCTATCCGCAAGCCTCCCGAGCGCAGCGGGAACTCCCGCCGTCCTCAGAAGGCTTGCGGGTGGGTGCCTGAAGCCTGGCAAGCACAGCCGGAGTTGGCGCAGCGCTCGCCGGGCTTCAGGCTGCAGGTTGCTGCCCACAAGCCTTTGGAGCGCTCCGAAGGCTTGTGGACAGCTTCCTGAAGCCTGGAGAGGGAGAGGGATCGGGGCACACCAACCCCTCTTGCTCTCCAGGCTTCAGTGAAAGCCTGCATTCGCTCCATAGGAAGCACACACATTTCCCCTTCATTTTTGGAGGGGAAAAAGTGCGTCCTATAGAGCGAAAAATACGGTAGTTGGTCTATAAGGTGCTACTAGGCAATTTTTTATTTATTTTTATTTCAACACTCTGCAAATATTGGACGAAACCTTAAAAAGAAGGCAGCTCACTGTCAGCCCTGACCAGTCGTTTGGCGCTGACAGCAAGCCCGTTTGAAGGCGTGCCGAAACCAATAATGGACACTGACAGCGAACCCAGCTTTGTCTGCAGATGCAGTTTGGATTCAGACCTGCCAATGGGTATTTTGTCCCATGAAGCCCCAGCACTGAAGTCCGGTGCTCAAAAGCTTGTTGTGACGGACGGACCCAGAAACCAATCAGGAGAGAGTGAGCTGCATTTAAGCAATATATAAGTTGTTTACATACATGAAAGTGAAATGAAATCCATGAATCCAACCACACGGCACGTCAGGCAGCAGAGGAACCAACCTGAACGGCAGGTTGCCAGGAACGGACAAGACAAGGAAAAGTCCTTGCCTTCTGTTTTTATTCAATATTCACAGAGAGAGGCTTGGAAATGTGGTCTCTCGGAATAACAGCATTGCTCCGAATGAGCCACTCCCCCTCCCCCTCTCCCTTCATGCGTCATCACTACGGGTGCCGATTGCCAGGATCGTCCTACTTGTGTGTAGGACCCCGATAGAGACACATGCCCGAATGGCATGTTCCCTCCCTCCTGGTCGGTCCTTCGGGAGCTTCAAAAGCTTTCACCAGCCCAAACATCACAGCGACTGATACCAAGAAGCTTCAGCATGCTTAGGAACAGCGGAGTGTTAGCAGTTTGTGTAACAAACTCAGTATTTTGGCTAAACTACAGTGGTATCTCGGGATAAGAACTTAATTCATTCCGGAGGTCCGTTCTTAACCTGAAACTGTTCTTAACCTGAAGCACCACTTTAGCTAATGGGGCCTCCCGCTGCTGCCACGCCGCCGGAGCACGATTTCTGTTCTCATCCTAAAGCAAAGTTCTCAACCTGAGGTAATAATTCTAGGTTAGCAGAGTCTGTAACCTGAAGTGTATGTAACCTGAGGTACCACTGTACAGTGGTACCTCGGGTTACATACATTTCAGGTTACCGACTCCGCTAACCCAGAAATAGTACAGTGGTGCCTCACAAGACGAAAAGAATCCGTTCCGTGAGTCTCTTCGTCTTGCGGTTTTTTCGTCTTGCGAAGCAAGCCCATTAGCGGATTAGCGCTATTAGCGGCTTAGCGGATCAGCTGATAAGCGGCTTAGCGGATCAGCTGATAAGCGGCTTAGCGGATCAGCTGATAAGCGGCTTAGCGGATCAGCTGATAAGCGGCTTAGCGGATCAGCTGATAAGCGGCTTAGCGGATCAGCTGATAAGCGGCTTAGCGGATCAGCTGATAAGCGGCTTAGCGGATCAGCTGATAAGCGGCTTAGCGGCTTGGGAAAAAGGGGGGGGAGGAAAAAAACCCCGCAGGAACTCGCAAGACGTTTTCATCTTGCGAAGCAAGCCCATAGGAAATTCGTTTTGCGAAGCACCTCCAAAACGGAAAACCCGCTAGACGAAAGGGTTTTCCGTCTTGCGAGGCATTCGTCTTGCGGGGCACCACTGTACCTCGGCTTATACAATATACATATTCAAGGTACAGTGGTACCTCGGGTTAAGAACTTAATTCGTTCTGGAGGTCCGTTCTTAACCTGAAACTGTTCTTAACCTGAGGTACCACTTTAGCTAATGGGGCCTCCCACTGCCACTGTGCCGCCCCACACGATTTCTGTTCTCATCCTGAAGCAAAGTTCTTAACCCGAGGTACTATTTCTGGGTTAGCAAAATCTGTAACCTGAAGCATTTGTAACCCGAGGTACCCCTTTACTTTATTTACATATAATACACGGAGCATTCTGACTCAGCTCCTAGCTCTTCCTCATCAGACAACAAAGAGAAAGAACAAAGGACAATAGTCCTACATCACGGAATACAGTAGCACAAAACATCCTGTCTCCATCACTTCCCACTATGTGGAATAAAAACATACACTGTCATGTGATAAAACCAATCCCATGACAGCAAGCACGGAGCAAGAATTATAACACTGTATGTGCCCTCTTTGGGCTCTTTGCTCTCCTACTTTCAAGGCCTGCCGTGTTCTGGGAGAGGGGAGGTCTGGAATGCTTTCTAAAGACACTGAGTCCGTCAGCTGTCACTCCCCTATTGCTGCTTCTTCCTCCTCTTCCTCTCCCATTATTTCCCAGCTTTCCCCCTCATCTGTCTCTGAGCAGTGACCTCCCTCAAGCCCCTGTTGTAATTCTGAACTGCCTCCTTCTTCAGTATGAGGATCAGACTGGGGAGGCGGTCTCCACCATTCTTTCTCTGCCCAGTCTCTGACACTGCCCTGGCCATGGCTCCCGATGCCTTTCAACATATCAGAAGCATTGGCCTCCTGAGCTTGTGTGCTACGCTGTAAGGACTCGACAACAGCCATAGCTGCGAGAACACCCAATTGCCAAAAATTGGAAAAAAGAAACAATACCAACAAAAAATGAGTGGCAAGATAAATTATTTTACTACATTGACGCTATGTGAAATGGGAAACTGGGGGAAATTTTAAAAACTCATGCAACCCTTTGTTCTGGGCTTTTTCTTCGTTTTTTGTGGAAACCATGTTACTACAACAACAACAACAACAACAATAATAATAATAATAAATTTTATTTATATCCCGCCCTCCCCAGCCGAAGCCGGGCTCAGGGCGGCTAACAACAATAAAACAGTACAAAAGTACAACACAAACAACACTCTAAAATCATTCATTATAAAATTAATTCATTCAAGCCACTGGCGACCATTGGGCCAGAGCTCCGCGAAGATTGCCAAGGGAGGGAGTCAGGCTGTGCCCTGGCCAAAGGCCTGGTGGAACAGCTCTGTCTTGCAGGCCCTGCGGAAAGATGTCAAGTCCCGCAGGGCCCTAGTCTCTTGTGGCAGAGCGTTCCACCAGATTGGAGCCACAGCCGAAAAAGCCCTGGCTCTAGTTGATAAATAGATTAGGCTTGCTAACCAGCTACTGTTTTGCTTCAGTTTACCTGGCTGTGTTCCCTTGCTTGAACCTGAGCAATACTGAACCTACAGGGCTAGACCCTAGTGAGGTTGGGAAACGGTTTAAGTACCGCACCCCTAGATTTTGTCCTCATCACCTTCACAGCACATAATTTAGGTCTTCTGGCTGGGATGAAGGAATTCTTAACGACCTCTTCCCTCACACCCTCCCAATGCAGGCTGATACTAAATATCCAAGTGAGTTCATACCCCAAGACCATTTTTTGCCGTGAACTATGTTCTTATTATTGGGACGCGGGTGGCACTGTGGGTTAAACCACAGAGCTTAGGACTTGCCGATTAGAAGATCGGCGGTTCGAATCCCCGCGACGGGGTGAGCTCCCGTTGCTTGGTCCCTGCTCCTGCCAACCTAGCAATTCGAAAGCACATCAAAGTGCAAGTAAATTAATAGGTACCGCTCCGGCGGGAAGGTAAACGGCGTTTCCGTGCGCTGCTCTGGTTCGCCAGAAGCGGCTTAGTCATGCTGGCCACATGACCCGGAAGCTGTCCGTCGGCTCCCTCGGCCAATAAAGGGAGATGAGCGCCGCAACCCCAGAGTCGGTCACGACTGGACCTAATGGTTAGGAGTCCCTTTACCTTTACCTTTATGTTCTTATTGAAACTGTTTCTATACTCCAGATATTTATTTCTTCTTTTCCCCTGCTGGTGAATGAAGCTTAAAGTCTCCACCCGTCTCTTCAAACGGCTTCTTCTCTTCAATGTGCAATAAGATTTGCGCTATAACCTTCACAGTCCAAACATTAAAATAGTTTCTCCTCCCTGTGGATGCTTTCTTGAACAACAAGAGCCCATTTTTTCACGAAAGCTCCTCCTATAATATGCTATACGGCTTCTCCCCTATGTGTATTATCCATACAATAAGGTTTTTGTTGCAAATGACACTTTTCAGTCAACTTATAACTTACTTCCAGCTTGGGATGCTTGGCTCTTTTTGCTGACACTTTGGGCTGTATCAAACAAAGCTGTTCTGTTGGTGGAAGGTTTTCCGCCTTCACAATGGAAGGCTCCTCCTCTCTCTTCACCTCACAAATCGGTTCTGGGGCTTCACCCATCTCTCCAAACCAGATGTTCAGGGGACGCAAGGGGCAGTAGGAATCTACTTCACTTTTAATCTCTGGATCTTTACTTCCTGGAATCAAAAGGAAAGGAAGCATGAGAGGAACTGAGTCTCTAAGGAGAAGGAACCAGCCAAATTCACAGCTGTGTAAAAGATAGCAAAGACATTACCCATGCAAATATTCAGTGGGGAGGCAGAACCTGCCATACATTAAATAAACCGGGCTGATATTTACTAAGGTGTTGTTTTAACTTAGCTATTCAAGGGTGGAATATAGGTTAGCAGGAACTGTTGGGAACTGGTGGCTCTGTCACCCGCTGGGACCAAAAATTCTGTCATTTTCTGCAAGAACAAACCAAACGTCCGGAAAGGAAGAGAGCTGAGGGTGGCAGAAGTCTACAAAAAACGAACACACTTTGATCAGGGAACCAGTTCAAAAATCACCTGTCTATGGAGGACCTTAACTCAGGTGTGAGGAACTATGTCCCTCCAGATGTTATTCCCAGCTCACATCATCGTTGATCATTTGGCCAGCTACGACTGGAGGGCCACAGGACCCTCGTACCTACGGGACCGCCTCTCCTGGTATGCCCTGCGGAGGACCTTAAGGTCCATAAATAACAACACTTTGGAAGTTCTGAGCCCCAAGGAGGTTAGATTGGCCTCAACCAGGACAGGGCCTTTTCAGCTCTGGCCCCGGCCTGGTGGAACACCCTACCTCAAGAGATCAGGGCCCTGCGGGTTTTGACATCTTTCCGCAGGGCCTACAAGACAGAGCTGTTCCGCCTGGCCTTTGGGCTGGACTCAGTCTGATCCCTCCCCTCATTTTTTTTTATGGAACCCCTTATATGGGATTTGTATACAGCCATACCTCAGGTTGAAGTTGCTTCAGGTTGAGCGCTTATGGGTTATGCTCCGCGGTGACCCGGAAGTAACGGAACGTGTTACTTCTGGGTTTCACCGCTTGCACATGCGCAGACGGTCAAAATGACATTAAGCGCATGCGCGGAAGCGGTGAATCACGACCCACGCAGACGCGCATTGCATTCGCTTCTGGATGCAAACGGGGATCCGGAATGGATCCCGTTCGTATCCAGAGGTACCACTGGATAAATTTTCCCTCAGCTCTTTTTGCTGGCCCATATAGGACCAGCATGGATAGTTAGCCCCGGTGAATATTTGACGTTTTCTCCCCTTATTGCTTTGATCTATAGGCTACCACTAAAACGAGGCTGCATTTTAAACTGTATTCTAACTTACATTTTAATCAACTCTTCTCTTGTTTTTTTGTTTTGTTTTTAATGTTTTTATTGTATTTATATTCAGTGTTAGCCGCCCTGAGCCTGGTCTTGGCCGGGGAGGGCAGGGTATAATTAATTAATTAATTAATTAATTAATTAATTAATTATTATTAATTCTTCTTCACTTCTCCCTTCCTCCTTCCTCCCGGTCATTGTGAGAGTTGCTCATTTTCTTCGACTCCCTGGTGTACCTGGTGAAGACTTGTTCTCCCGCCCCAAGAGTACAAGGTCTACAGAAGCGCCTCTGGGCAAGGGGTTTTGCCAAAATATTTTTGGAAGTCCACAAGATTACTGTGCACAGGACAACCATGGGCAGCCGGTCCATTAGGGCGAAAGGGTCACTGCCCCACAAGCCTCAGCCTGCCTGCCTTCTCCCTTACAAACAGCAAGCGAGTGGCTCTGCCCATCACTGGCTCTCGCTTTGCTCACCACTGGGTCCCCTCCATGCTGCCCTGCCAGTCTCAACGGGCACCAGACACCACTGCAGAAAACCTCCAATTCCCAGGCAAGGAGGAGCACATTCGCCATTACCTGCTGCTGAGTATCCTTCCATGCAGGACGGTATAACCAGCTCTTCGAGCCAGCGGATGAGGTCCGGCCTGGGCATGAGAGGGTCTCCTCTTTCTTGGGAGAAAGGAAAAGCAGGCCTAATTACAAACACATTTCCTTCTGAAACATCCCCGTTTTCGTCTCCCACACCCTGTTCTTGGCAAGAGGAGGAGGTCTCTCCCCCTCCCCCCGTACTTGGGTGCCCACATGCCTATTGCCCTGTTCAGATTTTGGGGGAAGGGCCATTGCTCACATGTGGCCCATTGCTCACCAGGTTTAATCCCCGGCTGAACACTGAGCTAGATAGACCAATGGTCAGACTCGCCATAAGGCAGTATGGATATGAAGAGAACAATACAGCCTAGATCAGACACGTCCAACTCTCAGGAGACTGCGATCTACTCCTGGTATAATAAATCTAGCAGTGTTCTACCTATTGTCATCTTTTTAGGGAAGATTTACCAGAGTTGTTGAGCTTTATTTAGGGATGAAGGACCAGAGGGTTGAGCTAGATGATCTTCAGGGTCCTTTCCAACTCTATGATTATAAATACGATACGATAACCTTTATTGTCCTTGTCCCACACAGAGCAACGAAATTGAAAAAATCTACATCAGACATTCAAAAACCAACAAGCCTGCTATCCCAGCCACGTTAGCCCCCTAAAAACTCTGATACCCCATAATTAGATACAATATACTCCCATAGAGACTACCTTACACTGCGTTTAAAACCAAAATTGCATTTGGATAGAAACTGTTTCTCAGGCGGCTAGTCCTAGTCTTTATAACCCTGTACCTCCTTCCAGAAGGCAGAAGCTGAAAGAGATCATTTCTGGGGTGCGCACTATCCTGCGCTATCTCTGCAGCTTTCTTGTGACACCTGGAAGCATAGATTTGATCCAAGGTGGGAAGAGTGCGCCCAATTATTCTCTCTGCAGTCTTTACAACCCTGGACAGCATTGTTTCCCCCCTGACCGTGCAGCTCCCAAACCACACACACAGACCATAAGTTAATACACTCTCCACAGTACAATGGTAAAATGCCATCAATAGGTCCTTTGAGAGATTGTTTTTCCGGAGGATTCTCAGAAAATATAACCTCTGCTGTGCTCTCTTCATCAGGTCTTTGCTGTTTTCTCCCCAGGTTAGGTCATCTCTCAACCTCATTCCCAGAAATCGAAACACCGAGACCTGTTCCACGCACTTCCCCTCAATAATGAGTGGCTGAATATTCAATTTTCATTTCCTAAAGTCCACAATAATCTCTTTTGTTTTCTTTAAGTTTGGGAGTAAGTTGTTTTTCCTGCGCCACTCCCCCAACTGCTCAACTTCCTTCCTATAAGCCCCCTCTCCAGCTGTGATTAAACCAACCACCGTTGTATCATCTGCAAACTTAATAATCTTATTACTAGGGTATTTGGGGCTGGAAACCCCTGCAGAATCAACATATAACTTCAGAGCACATGCTGTCTCAGCAAATATCATACCATCCTGCCTAGTTGCATCCCTCTCTTGCTAGTAAACTTTAACAACAACATCATTAAACCGGAATGGCCATACTGAATGATCCCTGCTGTTGAGACTCCAACACTATACAGTCGCACCTCGGCTCCTGAACGCCTGGGGAGTCAAACGTTCCAGCTCCCGAACGATTGAAAATTGGAAGTGAGTGTTCTGGTTTTTGAACATTCTTTTGGAAGCCGAACGTCCGACGGGGCTTCCAATTGGCTGCAGGAGCCAATCAGAAGCCGCACTTTGGTTTTCGAACATTTCAGAAGTTGGATGGACTTCCGGAATGGATTGTGTTCGACTTCCGAGGTACGACTGTACCTGTTTGTATTTATATCTTTAATGCTATTTTTAATATAACTTTTTGCCTTGCTTGAAAACCCATGCAACGATGACCAGTTATGGCAGGTGTGCTATTCTCCAAAATAAATTGTGAGTCCAGCAATGAAGAGTGAGAAATCTCATCTCTTCAGTGTCTTACGAACCAAAGGCTAGAGAGCTCCCTACCCAGGGAGGTCACATTCCTATAATTTTCCAGCATGATTTCCTTGTACAGAGCCTTCTGCCGCGGGTCCAGGAGTTCCCACTCCTCCTTCGTGAAATGTATGGCCACCTCCTCAAAGGACACCAGACCCTGAAAAGTAATAATAATAATAATAATAATAATAATAATAATAATAATGTCCCGCCCATCTGGCTGAGTTTCCCCAGCCACTCATCACTCCTCACGAATAATCCTAAGGAAATGGGTGTGGTAAAGTGCAGGTAAAGAAATTTTGGAAATATTGTACAAGCGCCAAAGCTCGTGGCCTACTTAAAGGGCACTTTGGATGTCGAAAAAGCAAAGATAGACCCCATAACCAAAGAGGAACCCAAACTTTTCATTCCAATGAATCCCAAAGCATCGTACAAACTAAAGATAAAAGTAACATAATAGAACATCACAAACACAGCATAAATCATAAATAGAATACCTCACCTACCTGAGCTGGTTGCAGAGCCGCCATTTGTTCTCTTTTCACCAAGAGGAGGCTGCCGGGAAGGGGTCACTGAGCTTCTTCCACAACCTGTGGGGGACGGGTTGTGGGGTGTGAGAGAGACAAGTAGGGTTGGAAGATCTTTATCCTTTCCCACCTTTCCCCCCACTTTAGTTCCACCACAATGTGGAAAGGTAAAAAATAACATAACATAAATTCCTTGTGGTCCACGAAGCTCACAGCCCAGAGGACCTTGCAGGGCTCCTGCTTGGAAAACTACAGTTCCCCCAGGGATCCTTGCAGAGAAGTGGGGCCCTTCGAAAAGGTGCATTGCTTCAAGGGTGTTTTAATGCATAGGGAGGGTCTGCCCTAAGCCATGCAATATGTAGGGGAACCACAAATGATTCAGCAGCAGGAGGAGCTGAGCACACCTACTCCTGTGGAATTAATTAATTGATGGATGGATTAATAATAATAATTTTGCACCCTGCCCATCTGACTGGGTTGCCCAGAGACTACGGGAGAAAATAAGACGTGGTTTCTAAAACAGAGGAGGGGGGAAATTGCTTGCAAGGTGGTGGGAGGGATTTCCCCCAGCTGGGCTGGTGAGAAGGGGGCTGGGGGTGGGATAAGAGGGGGGTCCCTTTTACCCCTTCCTCGTCCCCCTGGAGGCCTGAGCTCCTGCCTCACCCTCCTAAGACTCGCCCTCAGCGCCTCCCCAGCAACAATTCGGGAGGATTTGGGGGGTAATTGGGGAGGGGGAGGGGGGAAGAGTCACTGGGTGGGCCTAGACACTTCCGGGTTCCCAACGGCAGCGGCTAAGGTTCGTCCATGTGCGGGGCAAGCGGGAGTGGAAATAGGCAGGAGTAGCCTTGAATAAAGCAGGAGGGATTCGAAGGTTCCATCTTTTTAACCCTTCCCCGCATCTGCTTTGGAATAATCTCTCCCTCCGGCCGAAAAAGGAAGGCTGGATCATGGCTATATATGAAGCCACATTGCGCATGCAACCAGCAAATGCATGCAAATGTTGGGGGGAGTTTCGTGGATGGAGAGCTTGTAAAATGAGTGGAATTTATATTTAAAAATTGTAGATATTTGTATATATGGAATTTATATTTTAAAAATTGTATGTATTTGTATATATACAAAATATTGTGTGTCTGTCTGTCTGTCTGTCTGTCTGTCTATCTATCTATCTATCTATCTATCTATCTATAATTATACATATACATACAAACCTATATATAGTTTATATAAATTAGATACTAATCAGGAAGGCTTATTTTATGCCTCTGCAGTTGCTGCGCAACCTGTGGAAGAGGTATACCAATCGCCTTGAATAGACACCTCTCCCGCTTTGACCTCAGCTGCTCCCTCCCTCCCTCCATTCGCTGATTGAACCAGGAAGGAACGCGCGCGCTTCCTTTGAACGCTCGCAGCTCGTCTTTCCCCTGCCCCTCTAGGAAGCGCGTGTCGCTCCCTTTAACCCTTAGAGAGCCAAGCGGCGGCGGGGGTTTGAAAGGCTGGATTCTTAGAGAGGCAGGAAATGGGGGAACAGGGGGATGTCAATAGTGGGAGCAACTTCCTGCCTTGCGTTTCCCCCCCCCCTCCACGAAATGTTTCTGCAAAATCGGCTTTTGAATGCTGTTTGCCAGAAGCTGCAGGCAGGTCAGTGGCTGTTGCTAGAGCGCGTGAAAAGCGCATTTAAAAGTGGGTTTGCTGGTGGGGGGAGAGGAGGGGGCGGGTCTTTCTTGGGAGAGGGGAGCAGGTTCAAAAGAATTATAGAATCCTAGAGTTGGAAGGGACCCTGAGCATCATCTAGTCCCACCCCCAGACCCTCCAACGTTTTTCCTATGAAAATCATTCCCTAATGATAATTTTACTATTTATACCCCACACATCTGACTGGGTTGCCCCAGCTACTCTGGACAGCTTCCAACATACATAAAAACATAAAAACGTTTTTTTTAAAAAAACCTTCCCTATACAGGATCGCCTTCAGATGGCTCAGGGGTCGGATAGCTCCATACCCTCCAATGTTTCTCCAATTAAAATAGGGATGTCCTAAGAAAAAGTGGGACATTCTGGGATCAAATCCAGAAACTGGGACGGCTTCTCTAAATCAGGGATGTCCCTGGAAAATAGGGACACTTGGAATGCAAGAATATGCCACTGTCCCTTACAGGGATCAAACCTGCAACCTGCTGATGGAGAGGATACAGATTGCTGGTGGAGAGGGGCTGGTGGAGAGGGGAGAGGGTGACTGGCCTGGTGGAGAGGGGAGACGGTGACTGGCCCAAGATCACCCAGCTTCATGACTGAGCGGGGATTCAAACCCTGCTCTCCCAGTTCCTAGTCCAGCATTCTAACCATTACGCCACCCTGCCTCTCCAGTGAAATGTTGCCAGCCTCTCATTTTGTGTATCCCAAAGAGAAAGCCATTCCTCAGAATCACTCAGTTCTGTGCACGCATCTGCACATCCTTCCTCAAGGCCATTTGTCTTCTTCTTCTGAGGCGATCCCTCGTAGCCGAGTAAGATTGTCTTTCATGAACCCAGTTTTAACAGTGAGTCCGTAAGTGACTGTGGAGGCCAATTCCGGATCCACATGTCCTTCCACAGTGGGGACATTGGTTGCTGGGCGGGAGTTGATCACGGTGAGGGTTTGCCAAACGTGCCTTCCTCTTAGCACGTTTCTCCCTTTCGTCCTGAGTTCGAGTGTCTTCAGAGTCCATGACACCTTTGGTAAAGGCTGTTCTCCAATTGGAGCGCTCACAGGCCAGTGTTTCCCAGTTATCAGTTTTTATACAGTCGTACCTCAGACATCGAACCCCTGCAACTTGAACATCTTGGCTCCCGAACGCCGCAAACCCAGAAGTGAGTGTTCCAGTTTGCAAACGTTCTTTGGAACCCAAGCATTCAATGTGGGTTCTGTGGCTTCTGATTGGCTGCAGGAGCTTCCTGCAGCCAATTGGAAGCTGTGCCTTGGTTTCCAAACTTTTTGGAAGTCAAACATACTTCCAGAACAGATTCCGGATACAGAGGTACCACTATACAACAAGTACGCATTGTATTCAGAATCTGTGAGCTGGTTTCTGTTTTGCACCTCACCCTTCATATTATTGTGTTTATTGTTCTTTTCTATATTTTGTATATATCTGAGTTGTATACAGTACTAGATTTTTTAAAAATTTGCCTTGAGAGTGTCTTTAAACCTCTTTTGTTGTCTCATGGCTGTTTGTCTCTTTCCCTTCAGGGTGAGTGGTTTGTCATCCATCTGCTTCTGAATGACCTTTCTGTGGGCCGGGAATGAGGCATCTCTGAAGGCGCCCTTCTGAACCTCCTTTTGCGTCGACACAGCAGCTCTGGTTCCCAGCGGCGTTGCGGGACGGGGGGCAAGAGGCCTCGGGCTAAGCCTGGGAGGCGGGATGGCGGTGGAGCAAGCAGATAGGGCCCCTGCCCTGACTCTCCAGCTGCAGGCCGTGCCGGATGAAAGCAAGGACCCAGAGATGAAGATGGAGCCAGAGGTGCTTCAGGGCCTCAAAGAGGCAACAGGGGCAGGAGACAGCTCGTCCGACTCTCAGTCAGCGGCCAGCGGGGTCCCCAAACGCTGGGAAGAGCTGCAGCGCGTTAAGCAGGAACCAGGTGAGGGTCTGTCGTCGCTCCGCTGGGAAGCCCAGTGGCAGGAATTCCTGAAGGCGGTGCAGACCCCTCACTCTGGCGAGGGCGACCCACAGCTGCCAGAAGCCGTGCCGTGGGGTGAAGACAAGAACGTCCTGTCCCGCTGTGAGAGGGCAGAGGCCGTCAGCCAGGGGACTCAAGAACAGAGCCAGGATGGGGTCCTTCCTTTCAACATAGCAGCCCAGCCGGTTGATGGGAGGGTGGGTGCCACTGGCGATGTCAGCCAAGCGATAAAGATGGAGGACTCCGCCAGCGGAGAGGCCCAGCGTCGGCTTTTCAGGCAGCTCTGCTACTGGGACGCCCGGAGTCCTCGCGAGGTCTACAGACGGCTCCGGGAACTGTGTGCGCAGTGGCTGAAGCCAGAGAGGAGCACCAAGGAGCAGATCCTGGACCTGGTGATCCTGGAGCAGTTCCTGGCTGTCCTGCCCTCGGAAATGGGGAGCTGGGTGAAGGAGCGAGGCTCGGAGAGCTGCGTCCAAGCCCTGGCCCTGGCAGAGGAATTCCTCCTGAGGCACCAGGAGGCAGAGAAAGCGGGAGGGCAGGTGAGAGGGCCTCATCCTGGGATTTTCCCCAGAGGCGGTTGTGGCGCAAAGGTCTGAGTGTCACACCTTAAAAAGGGTGGAGACCAAAGGTGGGGAGTCTCAGGCACAGGGGCCAAATGCAGGCCTCTCTCTGGCCCTCAGGACCCTTCTCAGGCCATGCCCTTTGTTGTCCACCAGCTCTTTGGATGTTTAGTTGAAATCTCCTTTCTTGTCACTTGAAGCCATGTGTTCGAGTCCTACCTTCCAGAGCAGGAGAACACAATCTCGCTGCATCTTCCATGTGACAACCTTTATTAGAAGATAGCTGTCCTAATTCTCCTCTTTTCCTTTTCCTTTTTTTTTTTGGAAATAATTTTTATTTGATTTTAGAAATTATAAACTTAAAACAAAGTCAATTATAAAAAAGCCATGTAAAGAGATTATTCTGAATCTCACAACTCCCCCCCCCATACCCTCCGTGGGTCCTAATATCAATATTTATAACTTCATATCAGTCCATTATCCACATTTTTTATCCATCTAAATTGTCCATAGTTTCTGTTACTCTACAAGTGTGGTTAAAATCCTGCTGATGTTTTCATCTGCTTACAATGGTCTCCTAAGTAAGATATAAATTTCCCCATTCTTTTTAAAAAAATTAAAGTTTTGTCCTCTTGGTTCCTGAGCTTCCCTAATAATTTTGCCATTCCAGCATAGTCCGTCAAGTTGGTTTGTCATCCTTCCCTGGTCAGGATTGTTTCTGGGCAAATAACATCTGTGCAACAGTTTTCGCGTACATAAAAAGTCTTTTTCTGGTCCTTTGGTATGTCAGTACCTATAATTCCTAATAAAAAAAACTTCTGGTTTTTTGACAAACGTTATTTTAAACATTTTTTTCATTTCATTATATATCACCTCCCAGAAAGTTATTGTTACCCTACACGTCCACCACATATGGTAAAAGGTACCTTCTTTTTCTTTACATATCCAGCAGGTATTTGTACTTGTTCTATACAGTAATTCTCTTCTTTTCCTTGTCCTCTGCTGCCCCAGGGGACATCCACACAACAGCTAAAGCACGTAAACAGCCTTGATTCCCCCCCCCCCACGCAAAGAATTCTGGGAACTGTAGTTTGTTCCGGATGCTGAGAGTGCAGGCGGTTCTCATATTCTTACACGGCTAGAAATGGAACACTGGACATTGCTGCGATGGTTCCACCCATCCATTAGACTTAGACCTTATCTCTGGTCCGATCCCGTTCCTCACTGCTGCTGTCGTTCTGTGAAATATTGTCTGGACCGCTTTGTGTCTTGACTAAAACGTTGATGCGTATTTCAGGTGCCAGGGGCGTTCCAAGAGGCTGCTGTGACCTTCGCTGGAAATGTGGAGGCATCGCCGGAAACCACCCAGAGGCAGCTTGGTGGGGAGTTCAAGCGGGAAAATGAGGGGGTCTCCAGCGTGCTGGGTAAGGGCTCACCCCCCGCCGTGAATTACTGTGTCATTTCAAGTAGGTATAATGCCCTGACACAGGGAATCACCAACATGGGGCGCTCGGCCCCTTCTGTGACGCCCATGAAAGGTCTCAGTAGAGAAACCCCTCAAAAATCCACAATCCGCAACAGACTTGTTTCCTCTTCCTGTTCAGTTCCTGTTTGCATTGACTTAGCCATTCCTACATTGAAATGCCCCCGAAACTGGCTTTAGGGAAGTTTTTAATGTTTGATGTTTTATTGTGTTTTTAATATTCTGTTGGGAGCCGCCCAGAGTGGCTGGGGAGGCCCGGCCAGATGGGCAGGGTATAAGTAATGAAAAGTAATGAAAGTAATGAATAGTAATGAAAAATTACTATTACTACTACAGTGGTACCTCGGGTTAAGAACTTAATTCGTTCTGGGGTTCGTTCTTAACCTGAAACTTCTTAACCTGAACCACCACTTTAGCTAATGGGGCCTCCTGCTGCTGCTGCACCGCCAGAGCACGATTTCTGTTCTCATCCTGAAGCAAAGTTCTTAACCTGAAGCACTATTTCTGGGTTAGCGGAGTCTGTAACCTGAAGCGTCTGTAACCTGAAGCGTCTGTAACCCGAGGTACCACTGTAGTAGAAAAGCTGCCTTGTCTCTTTGACCAAAGCAGAATCAGTTGCTAAAAGTTTATAGAATCACTGGGTTGGAGATAGCTTTTTGGCTCCACGAAGCTGACCCTTGACAGGATCGGCCTTGAAGATGAAATTTTAACGGGGGGGGGGGACACCCCCTGTCAATCACATGATTGTCAATAACATCAGATGGAAGGTGCCACTAAAACAAAGTGTTTTCCCTCACTCCTTCATTTTAAGTGGGACGTTCTGATGCAAACCCCATCCTGTTTCACACCTGGTCTAACCACCCCCCCCAAGTCTGGGTGAAAGAACATGATTTGCAAACGAGAGGTTGTTTCTGCAGTTTAACTTGTTGCATCCCTAACTCATGGGATCATAGATTTGTAGCATTGGAAGGGATTTTGAGGGTCATCTGGCCCAAACCCCCACAATGCAGGAATCTCAGCTAAAGCATCCATGACAGATGGCCTTCTAAAAACCTCCAATGAATCAGGTTGATATTATTATTATTATTATTATTATTATTATTATTATTATTATTTTATTATTATTATTTATACCCCGCCCATCTGGCTGGGTTTCCCCAGTTACTCTGGGTGGCTTCCAACAGAATATTAAAATACAATAGTATATTAAACATTAAAAGCTTCCCTAAACAGGACTGCCTTCAGATGTCTTCTAAAAGTCTGGTAGTTGTTTTTTCTCTTTGACATCTGGTGGGAGGGCGTTCCACAGGGTGGGTGCCACTACCGAGAAGGCCCTCTGCCTGGTTCCCTGTAGCTTTGCTTCTTGTAGGGAGAGAACGGCCAGAAGGCCCTCAGTGCTGGACCTCAGTGTCCGGGCTGAACGATGGGGGTGGAGACGCTCCTTCAGGTATACTGGGCCGAGGCCATTTAGGGCTTTAAAGGTCAGCACCAACACTTTGAATTGTGCTCAGAAATGCACTGGGAGCACAGGGTTAGGTGCTCCAGTTCGTTCCTAACAATCTCCTTTTGTTATTTCAGCAGGTGACAGGGGCCAGTGTGCTACTGAGGGAGAACTATTCTGGGTCCCACAAGGAAGAGCGATGGGTCAGGAGCTGGAGGAAAAAGATGGAAGCCAAGGAAAGCCAGAGAAGCTTCGGAGCCATGAGATGGGGATGTGGAGGGACAAATTTCTCCCTTGCCTGGACGATGGCGACGTCTGCGAAATGCCAGCCCAGCAGGGCACCCTCAAAAGGAAGAAGCGCGTCAGAAGCGCGGTGAGCGAGAAGCTTCTCCGAGACGAATCGAACCTCCGTGGAATCCACACAGGGGAGAAACCGCACGACTGCTCGGTCTGCGGGAAGATATTCCGCAGGCGCTCGGACCTCAACAGCCACCAGCGAACCCACACGGGAGAGAAGCCTTACGTTTGCCTGAACTGCGGGAAGAGGTTCAACCGGAGCACGAACCTTATTTCACACAAGAGAATCCACACAGGGGAGAAGCCCTATAAATGCTCGGACTGCGGGAAAAACTTCTGCCACAAATCCGGCCTGATTAGGCACCGGAGGACCCACACGGGAGAGAAGCCGTACGCCTGTTCCGAGTGCGGGAAGAGCTTCAGCCAGAGGCAACATCTGATCACCCACCAGCGGAACCACACGGGAGAAAAACCGTTCACGTGCTCCGAGTGCGGGAAGAGCTTCAACCAGAGCCAGCACCTTACCACACACCAGAGAAACCACACTGGGGAGAAGCCCTTTGAATGCTCCCAGTGCGGCAAACGCTTTTGCGACAAGTCCACCCTTTTTAGACACCAGAGAAGCCACATTGGGAAGAAACCCTTCAAATGCTCCAAATGCGAAGAGAGCTTCTACCGGAGCAAGCATCTTATCAGACATCAGAGAATCCATCTTGAACCTTCGGCGGTCTAATTTCGTGGGGGTTTTTTCCCCTCCTAAGTTAATGTATATAAACAGTGTTTGTTCCTTGCTTTTTGCTGTCCGCAAATCATGTTTCCAAGGCATTGGGGATACCATATTTTTTGCTCCATAAAACGCACTTTTGTCTTCCTAAAAAGTAAGGGGAAATGTCTGTGCGTCTTATGGAGCGAATGTGTGGTCCCTAGAGCCGAATTGCCCAGGGGCAAAATGCAGATCATGCTTTTTTGAGATAGAGAGAGAGAGAGGGAAGTGGGTGTTCAAACAAAGCCGCTGATCTGCAAGCAATCGGGAGCGAGATAAGGGACGCTAGCAATAAAGGAGGCTGCCTGGGAGGGGGGAGGTAAAGACAGCAAACTTGCAAGGAGAGGAGACAGGAAGACTAAAGCAATGAGGAGAGAAATTAGAAGAAAAGGAGGAGCAAAAAACTGCTCCAGCTAAGGAAAAGACACTAAGGCAAACAAGAGGGAAGGGGGTGTTGAAAGGAAACAGCTGATCAGTAAGCGATCGGGGGAGGGAGATAAGGGACACTAGCAATAAAGGAGGCTGCCTGGGAGGGGGAGGTAAAAGCCCATGGATCCTCAGGATTTTTACATTGGGTCACCCCAAATTCACCATCAGATCACATAGCATGTCCATGGCTACAGCCTGCACCAAAAATATCATGCACCTACTGTTGCTTGGGGCCGCAATGGTGCAAAAACGTGGTTACAAAGCACGGATCCACATGGATCCTCAGGATTTTTGCATTGGGCTACTCCAAACTCACTGTCAAATCACATGTCTGTGGCCACAGCATGAACCACAAAAATCATACATCCACTGTTTCGTTCGGAATATTTTTTTTTCTTGTTTTCCTCTAAAAACTAGGTGTGTCTTATGGAGCGGAAAATACGGTAATTACTGCCTTCAGACAGATGGGTGGGGTACAAATTAAAAAAATTACCATCATCATCTCTCGATAGCCCTCTCCTCTGTGAATTTGTCTTTTTAAAAATCAGTGCCTGTTTGTGCTTCCTGTGGCAGTGAGTTCCACAGTTTAACTGTGAGATACTTTTCTTTGGTCCAACGTTCGGCATCATTGGACGTCTGGTGTTATGGGAGCGTGAGAAGCACGTTGTCAGTGTTCCCCACGGCTTGCGTTTCTTTTTGCGTGCCACGCATTAGTTTTCCCTCCTCAAAATAAAATAAATGTGACAAGCAGCCCATAAGATGGACCGCGCATAATTTTATAAACTTCTGCCTCGTTGCCTCTTTCTCGCATTTCCCTCTAAACAAAAAAAAAAAAAAAATCCCCAAATGTTGAAACCTCTCTGCACGGGGGAGACGCTTCGACTTTGGCTGGTGTTTTCTGAAACTCTTCCCAACTCTACAATATCCTTTTGGGAGGGTGGGGACCGCATGGGCAAAGCACCGTTGTTAGCAGAAATATGAATCACCCCGCACTTAGTCCTTTTACAATTTCTCTCTCTGTTGGAAGCTGCCTTAAAGGTAAAGGGACCCCTGACCATTAGGTCCAGTCATGACCGACTCTGGGGTTGTGGTGATCATCTCGCTTTATTGGCCAAGGGAGCTGGCATACAGCTTCCAGGTCATGTGGCCAGCAGGACTAAGCCGCTTCTGGCGAATCAGAGCAGCGCACGGAAACGCTGTTTACCTTCCTGCCAGAGTGGTACCTATTTATCTACTTGCACTTTGACGTGTTTTCGAACTGCTAGGTTGGCAGGAGCAGGGACCGAGCAACGGAAGCTCATCCCGTCGCGGGGATTCAAACCGCCGACCTTCTCATCGGCAAGTCCTGGGCTCTGTGGTTTAACCCACAGCGCCACCCACATCCCTTCTAGGAAGCTGCCTCACGCCAGGTCAAATTATCCAGCCATCTACCCAGCAGTGGTTAGTGTCAGCAAATATTTTGGATCTCATACAGAAAAAGGTCTTTCCCCTCCTCCTGCTCCCTGGTCTTTTTAAACGGGGTTTGAACCCGAGACCTTGTGAGGCGGGTGTTCTGCCACCAAGCTACAAATCCTGCAATATTTGAATATCCCGATATCCACCCTCCCACTGTCTTCCCCCCACCCTAAAATCCCACTCTGTAAAGACTGCGTTTCCCACTTGGTTCCTGACATCGTTTGTTCAGATGTGAAACCCAGCCAGATGAGAGGGGAATGAATGAATGAATGAATGAATGAATGAATAAATACATTAATATGATAATTCCTGATCCAACACAATTAACCTTCCTCTCCTGTCCAGCCACTGCCGGGATGAAATTGTGTCTTCATTTTTTATTTTTTTTTAATCATTTTTATTGATTTTCCAATAAAAACAGCCAATCGAGATATCTGAATCATAATCCAATTAAAAATAATAAACTAAAATAAAAACAACAACCCAATTATAGTCCAAATTGCAATTATTAATTTTTACGGGCTCCCCATAGTCTGGACCTCTGAAGCATATCTCCATTTTTTCATATCGGGTTCTATTAAGGGTTTTCAGCATAAAACACAATGGAAGCCAAATTAATGAAAAGAACTAGGAAAGAAGCAAGAATAAGGAAAAGAAGGAAATAACAAAGTAGAAAAAGAAGCGAAGACGAAAAAGAAGTGTGTGTGTGTGTGTGTGTGTGTGTGTGTGTGTGTGTGTAAATCCACAAGATCCTCTATCCTAATTTTATTTTAACCCCCAAGGGATGACAACCAAAATGATCAAAGGTCTGGAATCTAAACCTTATGAAGAACGGTTGAAGGAGCTGGGTAGGTTTAGCCTTGAAAAGAGGAGACCAAGAAGAGGCAAGATAGCCAATTTCAAATTTCGAAAAATAAATTTCAAAAACCAGGCAGAGGGCCTTCTCAGTAGTGGCGCCCTCCCTGTGGAACGCCCTTCCTTCAGACAACTACCTGACATTCAGAAGACATCTTAAGGCACCCCTGTTCAGAGAAGTTTTTAACGTGTGATATTTTACTGTATTTTTGGTTTCTATGGAAGCTGCCCAGAGTGGCTGGGGAGGCCCAGCCAGATGGGCGGGGTATAAATAATAAATTATTATTATTATTCAGATGTCGAGGAGATAAAAGAATTACACAACTTTTAGAAAACACCTGAAGGCAGGCCTGTGTAGGGAGGTTTTTAAGGCTTGATGTTTTTATTATGTTTTTAGTTATTCTGTAAGATGCCCATGGTGGTCATGTGAAGGATGGAACAAACTTGTTTTCTCCTGTTTTGGAGGGCAAGACTGGAACCAATGTTTTTTTAGCCCAAGGCAACAGCTCTCCAGGACCTCAGAGAGGGTGTCTTTCCCAGCCCTACCTGCGAGACACCAGAATTTGAACCTAGGACCTTCCACATGCAAATTGTGTTCTCCCACTAAGCTACTGCCTCTTCCTCTAAAAATAAAGCAAGATTCTAGTCCTCATTTTTGTTGTTTAGTCGTGCCCGACTCTTCGTGACCCCCTGGACCAGAGCACGCCAGGCACTCCTGTCTTCCACTGCCTCCCACAGTTTGGTCAGACTCATGTTTGTTGCTTCGAGAACACTGTCCCACCATCTCGTCCTCTGTCGTCCCCTTCTCCTTGTGCCCTCCATCTTTCCCAACATCAGGGTCTTTTCCAGGGAGTCTTCTCCTGAGGTGGCCAAAGTCTTGGAGCCTCAGCTTCAGGATCTGTCCTTCCCGTGAGCACTCAGGGCTGATCTCCTTAAGAATGGAGAGGTTTGATCTTCTTGCAGTCCATGGGACTCTCAAGAGTCTCCTCCAGCACCAAAATTCAAAAGCATCCATTTTTCGGCGATCAGCCTTCTTTATGGTCCAGCTCTCACTTCCATACATCACTACTGGGAAAACCATAGCTTTAACTATACGGACCTTTGTTGGCAAGGTGATGTCTCTTCTTTTTAAGATGCTGTCTAGGTTTGTCATTGTCTAGTCCTCATAGTTCTGAGCAAACAGCTGGTTTAAAAATGAATGTAGGAAGCTGTCTCAAGACATTGGTCCATCCAGCAACTAGCAGAAGCTCCTCAGGGTTTTGTTAAGAGACTGTTTTGTGAAGGATGCTGGGAACTGTAGTTTTGCGCTGGGACAAACTACAATTCCCAGGATTTCTTTGGGGAAAGCCATGTGCTTTGAATGTGGTTTGTATGCAAGCCCAGGAAACGGAAACAAGCACAATGCACCAAGCTGTAGCGTTGCAATGAAAGTGAACCATGGTGGACATGTCCAGAGATTTAAAAAAATTGGGATATGATTCATGAAGAGATTTTAAAAATGGATAAAAGTATCGTATACCAAAAGGGCAGAAGCATATCTATTAGGAATTTTGAATAAGGACATTCCCAATGACAAAATTAACATATTTCTGTCCGCAACAACGGCAGCGACAATGTTGGTAGCCAGTCACTGGAAAGGAAATTATATCCCAACAAAGGGGGGATGGATAAGTAAACTTTGTGAGTACCTGGAGTTAGCAAAATTGACGGATTTAATAAGGCATAAATCAAAAATTATCATTCAGAAACAATGGAAATGTTTAAAGGATTATTTATACAAGCAGGGCTCAAATATGAAAGTTTGGTTGTGAAGAATACAGAGAATATAAAGATTTGATCGATTATGAAAGAATTTAAGGAAGGGAAATGACTGAAGAACAGATGTAAATGTGAGCAAGATAACTAAGAGACGTGCGGTATATGCGGTGGAAGTCTCTTATAATATTTTAACTAAGATTATATACTGTAGTGTTTGAAGCAAGAATTTGGCAATATTTTCTTTTTTCTTCTTTTCCTTTTATCTGTTTTCTTATAACTTTTCTTCTTTTTTCTTATTAGTTTTCATTTTGGGAAATATGTATATAAGGGTGTTTACAGTGCTATGTATCGTTTTTTGTTCTTTTTTTGTTGTCTTTTTACTGGAAAAAAAATCAATAAATAAATATATAAAAAAGAAAGCGAACCATTTTACAGAATCAACAGCACACTGCACGGCTCATGCATTGTTTTTTTGTCTCAGTACAAATAGTTTGGAGGCGGTGGAAGAATCTGACCCCCTCCCGGGGTTGTGTAGGTTTCCACATAACCCCAAATCACCATTCGTACGCGTCCTCTCCCATGTGCATCCTCTGGTGCTCAGTCAGGGCGGATCCTCGCTGGAAGCTCTCCCCACACATGGAGCATTCATGAGGATGTTCTTCGGCATTCAGCCTCCCCAGACCCAAACTGTACTGGCTGTTCCTCCTTTGGGCTTTCTGCTCCAAAGTGCACGGGGCTTTCACTAAAGGGAACTGGACTTCTGGGTGATGGCTGCTTTCATTTGCTCCCTGGTGTCCTTTGGACTCACGCTTTTTGTTATGTACTGAAGTTCTCACCCTGGGCCAGCAGGGGGATACTGCAGATAGTTTTCACTCAGGTCCACATATGCAAATAAGGAATTGAAAGTGACGTTCAGTGATTGGATAGTTACAGAAAGTTGTTACTGTTGTGTTATAGTGGAGCTCTATATAAGAAGGCTGGCTGAACCCTTCAGTTAATTTCTCTTCTGGGTCTGTGAATAAACAAGAGCTGTTTGAGGAATCGCTGTGTCATCTGATATGTTCACCCACAACTTAACACTTTTGCTCTGCAATCTCAGCTAACAAAGGAATGTTCCTCAGGGATATTCCCTCTGGCACAGCTTCCCTGTGGTGGGAATTCTCCATCTTGATCTCTCTTCCTTTACCTGCAGGTGAAACCAAAAACATTTTTTAAACATTATGTGTGTGGGAAACCCCTAAGCAGGACCTGGGAACAAGAGCCCCTCCTGGAGGCTCCAGCAACAGCTATTCAGGAGGATTACTGCTTCCAGCCACAGAGGCAGAGCATATAGCCATCCAAAGTCTTAAGGTAAAGGGACCCCTGACTATTAGGTCCAGTCGTGGCCGACTCTGGGGTTGCGGCGCTCATCTCGCTTTATTGGCTGAGGGAGCCGACGTACAGCTTCCGAGTCATGTGGCCAGCATGACTAAGCCGCTTCTGGCGAACCAGAGCAGCGCATGGAAACGCCGTTTACTTTCCCGCCAGAGCAGTACCTATTTATCTACTTGCACTTTGAGGTGCTTTCGAACTGCTAGGTTGGCAGGAGCAGGGACCGAGCAACGGGAGCTCACCCCGTCGCGGGGATTCAAACCACCAACCTTCTGATCGGCAAGCCCTAGACCCTGTGGTTTAACCCACAGCGCCACCCGCGTACCCTACCAAAATCTTATCCTCGAGGAATTGTATCTAATCCCCTGTTAAAGCCCTCCAGGTTTTTCAGCCATTGGAAGGCACCACACTTTATTAGGAATATAGGAAGACTTTACACTGTGTAGTAATATTGATTAATAATAATAATAGCCAAGTCATAGCAGGCATTCATATCTAGGGAAGGAACGCATAACTGGGCTGCCACCATGCAGATGGTGCCTTCTGCCAGGTCCATCGAGGTCAGTCTTGCCTCCACTGACTGGCAGTGGCTCTGCAAGGTCTTCCCAACCATACCTGCAGATGTCCTGGCCACGGATGATGGGAGCTGTAGTCTTAAGGAAACAGAGGGCACCAGGTGGGCAAGGCTGAAAGCGTCTGTTTCAATCTGAAGTTCTTTGCCAGCCTGCTAAAAGGGGATAAAGTTAGAACTAGCAACCAGACTTTTAGGAGTTCTCTTCACGGAATCAAGTCCCACTTGCTAAATCCTGTCCATTTAGGGCAGAGGAGGATTTTCTCCCAATTCAAAAATGACAAGGAAGCTATGAATGAAAATGTTGCAGTATGAATACCACAACTTACCAGGTATGCGTGTGTTTGTGTGTAATCAAAAGCATGGGAAGCAATCCAGAAGTATTTGCTGCTACTTCAAAAAACATTCAGCAATTGCAAAGACCTGGAGACATATTTTTTTTAAAAAAATAAAGATCACATGATCACTGAGTCATTTCCAGGAAGGGAAACTCCCACTAGCTGAAAACTGAAAAAGCGAAACTTAACTCGGGTCTTCAGCGCGAGGGAGCCATGGCTGCTGCAGGGGGTCACATCCAGCGTCTCCGTGATGAAGCCACTTGCTCCATCTGCCTGGATTACTTCAAGGATCCAGTGACCATCCCAGAGTGTGGGCACAACTTCTGCCGATCCTGCTTGGTCCTGTTCTGGGGAGAATCGGAGGCAGAGGCTTCCTGCCCTCAGTGCAGGGAAAGAGTCCGGAGAAGGAGCCTCGTCTCCAACCGGCAACTGGCTAATATGGTGGAAATAGCGAAGAATCTCAGCCTCCAAGAGGGAAAGGAGGAAGGAGGGAAAGGAGGAGTCTGTGAGAAGCACCAGGAGCCCCTGAAGCTCTTTTGCAAGGAGGATGAAGCCCCCATCTGCGTGGTGTGCGACAAGGCAAAGGGGCACAAAGAGCACGAGGTGATTCCTCTGGAGGAGGCTTTTGAGGAATACAAGGTAGGAGATCCCTGGATCTGGAGGGGGAGAAATAAATAGCTGTGGATTCTTCTTGGGAGGTTTTCTTTTTACTTCTCAGGTCCAAAGTAGACATGGCATTGATTGGTCGTTGTTTATCGCCTTGGAAGCAGCCCAGGGGAAGCCTGAGGGCTCCTGGGATGGCTGGAGGGGGGAGTTGAAGTCTTTCTCTCTGCCAGGGGGACAAGGGGATCTTGAAATACTCACAGCAGCTTCAAAGATTTGAACTGGGACCTTGGCAGGGAGAGAAAGGGTTAACCTCATCCACATCCCCCAGCAAGGCTGCTTTGTACATATTTAGAACGGTACAAATGTAAATTGCACATAGACAACTAAGTACATGTCTCCTTTGGTTACCAGGATTCCTCCTCAATGCCCTGCAAAACAGAGAGCAGCAAGGGATCAGCTGCGGGGGCGGGGGGGGGGGACTGTTAGCCAGGAATTGAGCAGATGGTGCAGGATCCCACCCCCCAAGTATCTGTTGGAAGCAGATTTGGGAGTGGGGAGTAGAAGCACCTACTGGTGGGGAGCACGTTTATTCTGGGGGTGATGTGGAGCCTGTGCAATGAGGTTTGGGGGGGCTGAGGATCTCCTCCCACCCCAAATTTTGAGACGCTCTGCTCTATCCCTGCATCTCTCGCCTCTTGGGCTGACCTCACTAGTATCTCTTTGACGCTAGACTGATACATCCCAGGTTGGATCCTGCCTTAGCTTCCTCCTCCTCCTCCTCTTCCCACTTCTCCCTGAGACCTCAAGGTGAGAAGTCAGGCTGGGACCCCCAAGGAGAGGGGAGGAGGCTGAGAGATCACTCCACAAGGGAGGGTGTTTGAGAAAAGGTGAGGGGCTGCCAGCTCTGCAGGCAAGAGGGGACCTAACTGGGATCCTGAGCCCCACAGGGGTGCTGAAGATAGAAGGTAGTTGACCCATGGAACCAAAAAGGCTGAAAACCTCTGTGCTTTTATTTCCTCCAGGAAACTACTTTGCTATTATAGCAAGGCTACTGGGCGCAAGAAGCCATTGTGATTTTAATTCCTCTGTGTGTCTCAATCAAAGCTGAGTTTTTCCTTTTCTCTTTAGGGAGAGATCTGTCGCCGCCTGGAGATTCTGAGGAAAGAGAGAGAGGAAATTCTGGCCTATCAAGCAGATCTGGACAAGGAAAGCAAAGACCTCCTTGTAAGTGTCTCTGTTGTTACTAGACAGGGAACAAGCACTTGAGACCTCCAGGTATAGGGCAGAGTATAAATTCAATAGAGAAGAAGAGGAAGAGGAAGAGGAAGAGGAAGAGGAAGAGGAGGAAGAAGAAGAAGAAGAAGAAGAAGAAGAAGAAGAAGAAGAAGAAGAAGAAGAAGAAGAGAGAGAGTCAGGACTGAGGAGGGATGGGGAAATCTGCCTGTTTCAGCTTCTCCTCATTTCTCCTTTTTCCACATCGGTCTGTTATGAATCAGATGTTAGGGTAGCTACCTCCTTGTATAAATATTTCGATCTGTACTTTACCCTCATAAATACATTTTTTGTGAATATGACCTGGCTGGGTCAAGCTTGAAAATATCAGAACTTTAAAACTCTGTTTTGGTCTCCGTATCTTTTCAGCAAGGAGCAAATTAGGTAAGTTCACCTTTGAATGCAGCTAAATTGAGTTTATTTCCCCTTGTCATTTATTATGTGAATAGCAGTCAAGGAGAAGCTTGAGGACTTGTGAGCTGAAAGGGTGGAAGCAATTCAATCCAAATCCTGATTTACTATAAATATTACTAAAGAACTGAATTCTAAATGTGCTCTCTTGTTCATTTTTAGGAAACTCAGGCTTTTTTTAAACCTTTAAAGTAAACAGGGGAGCTCTGGGGATGAACTCTGCACTTTGTTCTCCTCTGTTTCTGTTCCTTCCTACACCTAAATGGCCCCAGTCTAAACTGAGGGGTGTTTTATGTCCCTGGATGTTCTCTGAACAGCTCTGAACTCTGGTTATGCCATGCCCCAAAACATGCAGGGAACATCCATGGCTAGGAAAAAAGAGCTCCTTCCTTTAGGCTGTATCCGTCTGCAAAATAGAAGTCAACAGAAACAGCAATGCAGAGGGCCTCCCCTCAAAATAAAGGTTTACTTCTTTAGCCACTGGAGGTTTCATGTCTATAGAAAAATCAGAAGTGTCCTCCCTGTGGAAATCTCATAATTTTCTTTCTGCTGTTTCGAGGCTAAGCACCAAACACACTCTTTTCTTGCAGAAATTAACAGAAACAGAGAGGCTGAAGATTGTGGAGAAGTTCAGAGAACTGCGCCAGTTCCTGGAAGAACAAGAAAAAGGTCTGCTGACTCACGTGGAAAAGGTGGAGAAGGAGATTGCAGGGAGAAGGGATGAGCAGCTGGCCAGACTCTCCAGGAAACTCTCCTCTCTTGAGAGGATCATCCAGGAGATGGAGGAGAAGCGTCAGCAGCCAGCGAGTGAACTCCTGCAGGTAAGACGGTGGCAGGAACAGCCCAAGGCTCCAGGAAAAGGCTGCCTCCAATCCTTTATGTGTCCCTTTCATGTATACAAGGAGTGCAGGGGTTCAGATGATGGAGCCTCCAGTCAGGTATGTAATGGACAGGAAGACCCAAGAGACCTGGGATGCTTAATTCACCTGAATGCAGAATAGAGATTCTTCTGTGTTCTTGATGGAACAGGAGGTGGTTTTCTGCTCTTTGCTGATGATTTGTCTCCAAATGCCTTCCTTCTTGGCAATGCTGCCTTCCTGCCCTGGGCTGGGCTTCAGCGAGGATGAGTTCAGGCCTCCTTCCGACATGAGCGAGTCTCTTGACCAAGCTTCTTTTCCACTTCCCTCCACAACTTCTTGGTTAATCCCCTTCACAATGGATCCAGATCAGCCCAAAATGGTGCTCAGTCACAGTGCCGAAAGAGCAAGACAGGGGGACTCATCCAGACTGCTGCTTGTCCCACCCCTTTCCTCAAGGAAAACCTGCTCTCTACTGCTGAATTAGAGCAAACCTCAGCCAGGTTTTCTCCGGATTGACGTTTGTGGAGATGTTGAACTAAGGAACAGGTTTTTCCTGAGGGAAAGCGGCAGGGCAAAGGCAAAACTACCTGGACCTGTGTTTTCTGGGCACTGGAAAAGCAGAAGTGTGGATGAGCCCAAAGAAACACTCAGCTATATAATAATAATAATAATAATAATAATAATAATAATAATAATAATAATAATAATAATTGTTGTTGTTGTTTAGTCGTTCAGCCGTGTCCGACTCTTCGTGGTGACCCCATGGACCAGAGCACGCCAGGCACTCCTATCTTCCACTGCCTCCCGCAGTTTGATCAGACTCATGTTTGTAGTTTGAACACCGTCCAACCATCTCGTCCTCTGTCGTCCCCTTCTCCTTGTGCCCTCCATCTTTCCCAACATCAGGGTCTTCTCCAGGGAGTCTTCTCTTCTCATGAGGTGGCCAAAGTATTGGAGCCTCAGCTTCATGATCTGTCCTTCCAGTGAGCACTCAGGGCTGATCTCCTTAAGAATGGATACGTTTGATCTTCTTGCAGTCCAAGGGACTCTCAAGAATCTCCTCCAGCACCATAATTTAAAAGCATCAATTCTTCGGCGATCAGCCTTCTTGATGGTCCAGCTCTCACCTCCATACATGACTACTGGGAAAACCATGGCTTTAACTATACGGACCTTTGTTGGTAAGGTGATGTCTCTGCTTTTTAAGATGCTGTCTAGGTTTGCCATCGCCTTTCTCCCAAGGAGCAGGCGTCTTTTAAATAATAATAATAATAACAACAAAAACAATAATAATAATAATATATTTTTGTCCTGCCCATCTGGCTGGGTAACCCCAGCCACTCTGAGCGGCTTCCAACCAAATATTAAAAACAATACAGCATCAGACATTAAAAACGTCCCTAAGAAGGGCTGCCTTCAGTTTTCTTCTAAAAGTCAGATAGTTTTTTACTTCCTTGACATCTGATGGAAAGGCGTTCCACAGGGCTGGTGCCACCACTGAGAAGGCCCTCTGCCTGGTTCCCTGTAACCTCACTTCTCGCAGCGAGGGAACTGCCAGAAGGCCCTCGGCACTGGACCTCAGTGTCCAGGCAGAACGATGGGGGTGGAGACGCTCCTTCAGGTACACTGGGCTGAGGCCATTTAGGGTTTGAAAGGTCAGCACCAACACTTTGAATTGTGCTCGGAAACGTACTGGGAGCTGCTTTATTACCCCTTTGGAGGCATTTTATGTTGCAGGTGCTTTTCTTATTTCCAGTTGGAAAGTAGAATTTGAAATTTGGGGACTTCTATGGAAGACAATTTGGGACAGTTCTCTGGTAGGATTATCCTGTAGGCTTACTTACGTCTGAATTGCACAATGCAAACTGGATTAAAGTTAATAAACTTGATACTTGAAAAATTAATAATTTCAGACTGGAGAAATAAAAGCTGTGAGAAACCAAAACTGGCTGATTCAGCCATTCCTACCCAAAACCTTGCCATGTGCCAGGCAGACTGACATCCAAGGGCCAGGGTCTGAGGGGGTCTTCCTAGTGTGGCCTGTGGGGTGCAGTGAATTCCCTTCTCTTTTTCCCTCTAGGATGTGAGAAGCACCTTGCAGAGGTAAGTGGATCTGGCTCATTTCCATTAGCATCACTCCATGAGGCCGGGATGCAAGAACCTCAGACATGGCCCTGCAGGGGCTGCAGGGGGGAGACTGGAGGAGTCACTCCCTGAGGCATCTCACAGGTAAAAGCAGGGCCCCCTCTTTGGGACTTGACAACGGGTAGATCACAGTTGGTCTTTTTATACTGTGAGTAGATCACAGTGTCTTGGGAGTTGGACGTGCCTGCCTCAGTTGTTTCCTTCTAGACTGACCAGTTCAGTCACTCTGCCAGCCACCCCACCCTGACTCAATCAAACTCCTGCCCCATAGAGCCCCTTGGGAGGGGGCGATTTCTCACCAAGGAGCAGGAATTGGCTATTTTCTTGACCATATTCCAGCTGCAGTATTTATATTTAAGGAATCACTCAGGTTCAGAGTAGAGGTTTTAAGGAACATTTCTTGTTTCCCAACAAAAGTGCATCTCGTTTTCTTCCTCACCCCTTCTCTGGGGACATCTAGAGAAAGGAAATGTGTGCTGTGCTGTCACCACCCTCAGACAATTCCTGCCCCTTGATACCATATGATTCTGCTGCTTCTTTGACTTGACACCAGTGGGGAGACTCAGAGGCCTGGGGTTGCTGTTTTGGCCCTTGGGGGTCTGGCTGAGGAGTCCGTAGTGAGGAAGAAACTCCCCACTCAGCGCCTGCCTGTCTCTCTAGGCCTCCTCTCAATACCTTTCTTTTCCTTTAACAGAAATTGCAGATTTGAATGGGCTGACATTGTTTTTCTTTTCACCAGGTATGAGAAAAGAGAGAGTCCAGAGAACCCACTGCCTTTCCCTCCAGAACTGAGGAACAGGATCTTGGAATCCTGTGATGTAAATCACCTTGTGGAGGATGCAATGAAACAATGGAAAGGTAATGAAAATTGGCTGCCAGGATTTCTCACTGGGAATTCTATTATTTCTTCAGAACTGAACATGCCAGGCTCTTACTGCATGGAATTGAGTAACCCCAGGATACCTTCCTTCTTGGGGCTCCAGCCTTCATTTCCTGTCCCCCAGAATGGCCCATGTATATTGTGACGCTGGGTCCTGTAAAGAAAGCCTGAACCAGAGCGTATCTGTTTTCAATTATATTGAAGCTCCTTTTCCTTTTGGTTACCAGTCTACACAATCTGGGGTTGTCCTTTTGGAGGTTCTGCTCTGAATGGAGTCAATTCAAGGATGCTACATTATGAAGTGTTACTTTTGTGTGGAGATTTATTTCAGGTGGAAGAGTGTTGCCCTTTCACTTTATATCTTTTTGCTTCCTCAGATGCTGTGTTATACAGAAAACAGATTCAGAAAGGTAAATTTCCAGGGGAGGAACAATTTGACAGGAGGGATGGGGACTGATATTTCATGGGTGTTGAACCTTCCCTTCTGCAGACTTTGTGGCAAGTGAGGGAGCTATGTGTATTATTATTATTATTCTTTTGTTGTTGAAAGTTAAGAACATTGCTACTAGCAATATATCACAGCTTCTATAGCCTACATATAGTAGGGGTATTTCAGAGGAGAGTCGTCATAGCGATCCATGGTTAAAAGTCAAAGTTGGCCAATGTGTCCTCTTTCTTGCTCTTCAAAATAGGGCAGCCCTACACTTGCCTATCATGACTGTCTCAGCCCCAAACTGGTAACCTTTTCAGTTATTCCCCGCTTCCCCCAGAGAACTAGTCTTATGGTATATATTAAATCCCAAAGAGAAGCATGGAATAAGCAGTCCTTTGTAAAATTGCCCTGCCACATGCCTCCTCTTCCCTGGCGGCAAGCCCTGAACTTCCAAGATGGTTGGGAGGAAGGAGAGACCAAGTGGGTGAGAGAGATGGAGAGCAGGAATAAACAGGCTCCCCACTGAACACGATTTTCACTTTTGTGCACGAGGGCCCAGAACATAACTCATGCGAAAGTGAGGGGAAGCCTATATGTGGTTTTGTGTTATATTTTTATGCTGTGGACCACCCTCAGACCTATAGATGAAGGGCAGTATGCAAATGTTGATATTATTATTATTATTATTATTATTATTATTATTATTATTATTATTATTATTATTACAGGGGGGTCCTCATCTCCCAGCCCAACCCAGAGCTCCCAAAGGCCAATTCCCACAGAGATTGTCAGAGGAAAGCAGCTTCTCTCCTCTCCTGCCTCCTCCAATTCTCCTCTCTTTCCTCTTAGATAACACAGAAGAGCTGAGTAAAAGGTTTCCTGGGTGGTTTTTCCGCTTAGAAAATGCCTGGGTTGAGAGGAGGGCAGGCACAATGGACATTGAATATAAGAAAGGGAAGGAAACTGAGTTAAAAATCAACCAGAAGATATTTATTCTGATCAAAGTCTGCAAGGAGGAGTCCCAGTCTTGCATGCGATGCAAATAAATCCCCTTGATCTGAAAGGGAATCTAGGTTTTTCGGGTGTTTCTTGGATAAAGATGTCCATCTCTCTCTCTCCGCTGCCTAATCTTCTCTTTCCCTCATCTTCTCCCCAACAGCAAATGTCACTCTGGATCCAGACACAGCCCATCCCAGGCTCATCCTGTCCGAGGATCGGAAAAGCCTGAGATGGGGAGACAAACCTCAAGCCCTGCCTGATAATCCTGAGAGATTCAGATGCTGGCCTTGTGTGTTGGGACGTGAGGGATTCACAGCAGGCAGACATTTCTGGGAAGTCACTGTGGAAAGTGGGAGATGGTGGGCTTTGGGGGTTGCCAGGAAGTCTGTGAGGAGAAAGGGCAGCTTCCCCTTTACACCTGAGAGAGGGATCTGGGCTGTAAGGAAGAGGGGAGGGAAGTACTGGGCCTGCACCTCCCCTTATCCCTCTCTTCTGTCCCTGAGGGAGAAGCCCAGGAGGATCCGGGTGACTCTGGACTATGAAGGGGGACGTGTGTCTTTTTCTGACGCCGACTCAGGAGCCGAACTCTACACGTTCTCAGGAGCCTCGTTCTCGGGAGAGACCCTCCTCCCTTTCTTTTATCTGTGGGGAAATGAAGCCCACTTAAGTATCTCCTGAGGAGACTAAATCTGCCTCTCAGGCCCAGCAGGAGTTTCTCTCCAGACCAGAGTGACTGACATAAAAAACATTTACCCACCAGGAGAACCTTGGGCAGTTTTTCAAGGGCTTCTTTGAGAAGATTCATTTTCCTTCCTTTCCCCAGAATTCCCTCTGCAGCTCACTTCTTCTTAAAGAGACAGTCACACTTTTAACAGTCCCAATAAATCATCTTTTCCTCACCTTCAGTCTTGTTTTCCTTTTGAGATGTCTGATTTGGCAGAGCACGAGACTCTTAATCCCACGGTTGCATAACTGGATTAATAGAGGACTAAAAAATGAACCCCGTCCCCCACATCAGGCAGGATAGCTCCTTACTCTGGAGACCTCAGATGGGAAGAAAATAAAAAAGAAATTGAACAGGGCGTCAGCTCCAAAGACCCTCTGCAAATACAGCCTCCCCATCTCCACACTTTGTCAGAAATGAACCTCATTGCATTGAGTGGGGCTTTGGCCCAGTTATATGTGTTTAGGGTTGCATTAATGTTCCATATTTACAGGCTGGATTCTGTATATCGGGGGCAGCAAATGGGGTGTCCTCTGGTTAATGCTGGACTCCAACTCCCCTCTGACGCATCCAGCATGGCCAGGGGTCAGAGAGGATGGGAGCTGCAGTCCGGCAGCTTCCGGAGGGGGCCCCATGGGCTGTGCTGCCCTATACATTACGCAGGGCACCTTCCCTGTGTTCCTCAGGCCCACTCCAAAAGCACAATGCTCCCCCAAGGAGCGTCATTTCGGCACCAGGTACATCTGATTTCTCTCCTGGGATACTAAGAGCTAGAACAACAATTGCCTGTGGAATTGACCCCTCAAAGATCTGGCAGGACTCTCTCTGGCTCCACTATCAGGGTTGCTGACTACTGACCTGTGCAGCCTGATCTCCTTTTCCTGCATTTCCCACGGGGAGGTGGCACATGTCAAAATAAAGACACCTTTGCCCCCCCCCCCACCTGCCTGAGGGCCACCTCCCCTTGCTCCATCTCATATATGATGTAGGCCATGTTTGTGTGTCATCGTAAGTTTCTCTGTGAGCTTCCACTCACCCCGTGGGAGGACACAAAAGTGGCCCATTTGGTCCAGTGCCCAAGAGGGGCCACCCAGACGCCCTTGGGAAACCTGCAAGCGGGACCAGTGTGTAAAACCAGCCTCCCCCTCCCTGCAGTTTCCAGCACCTGAGATTTAGAAGCCTTCTGCCTCTGGACTGTGGAGGCAGAGCAGAGCCATTGTGCTTCACAGCCTGGTGCTCCATGAATTTGTCCCCAGGTCAATGGGTGGAGCATGATAGTCTTAATCTAAAGGTCACCGGCTTGAGCACCACGTTGGGCAAAAGATTCCTGCATTGCAGAGATCTGGACTAGGTGACCCTGGTTGTAGCATTCAACTATGCAATTCCATGATTTTAAGTTGGTTGCCGTCTCTGCCTCCAGTGGCAGTGAGTTCCATGGTTCATTTACACGCTCCACAACGAAATGCTTTTTTCTGTCCTGGATCTCCCAACAATCAGCTTTGTTTGGGGGCCACGACTTCTAGTGCTATGAGAATCTGCAACGTGGATATCATGTGTCTCTGCCTCCCTGCCTCCATCGTGGGGACCAGAGCAGAGGGTGGGCAGTTTTGCTTGTCCCCTCCTGGGGCAGGAAGCCTCAACAGAGAACTTTCTTGAACTAACAACAACTGGCCATCTGCCTATGTCTTGTAACGTAGAAAAGGTGTGTGTTCTCCACTGCAAATCCGGTTGTAACCAACATTTCTCCCTCTTTTTTCTGTGAATGTGGCACTTTTCAAGAATATTTGCTGGTCGTATTCCCTAAATGAATTATCTGGTGTACGATTAATCCCTTCTTCTGAATGAAGCTTTTCCCACACTTGGGGCATTTTTTTTTCTTTTTATTGAATTTCACTTAAGTAACCAAAAGAGAAAACAAATCAACCATTTCAAGAAAAAAGAAAAAATATTCAAACATAACATAAATATAACATCAGTTTCTGTTACAGTTCTTTGTCTTCACTTAGATCTTCATATCTTTAAACATTTAAATCTTTCCTCCACACACCTATTGACCTCCATCCCTCCCGATTTCGGGCTTCTTAACAGAAAAAACTTTCTTTTTCCTGCAGCTGATAATTTTTAATGTTTTACACATTGTGAGATCTATATCAAACCTGCTATAGTTTTTAAGTTTCTATACAGTGGTGCCCCGCAAGACGAACGCCTCGCAAGACGGAAAACCCGCTAGACGCCTCCGTTTTGGAGGCGCTTCGCAAAACGAATTTCCCTATGGGCTTGCTTCGCAAGACGAAAATGTCTTGCGAGTTCCTGCAGGTTTTTTTCCCCTCCCCCCCTTCTTCTAAGCAGCTAAGCCGCTTATCAGCTGATCCGCTAAGCTGATAAGCCGCTAAAAGCCGCTAAACCGCTAATAGTGCTAATCCGCTAAGCTGTCAATGGGCTTGCTTCGCAAGACGAAAAAACCGCTATACGAAGAGCCTCACGGAACGGATTAATTTCGTCTTGCAAGGCACCACTGTAGTTCCCTTCAATGTATACCATAAATTTATTCCAATCACTATTAAACTTTGTATTTTTTTGGTTTCTAATTTTTTGTGCCATTTTTGCTAGTTCAATAAATTCGAATAATTTAATTTGTCAATCTCTAATCGTTGGGGTATTCATAAGGTTTCTCCTCTGCATGGGTCCTTTGGTGTTTGATCAGCGTATCTCACGGAGAAAAGTTTTTCCTGCACTCAGGGCATTTGTGAGGCTTCTCTCCTGTGTGGATGTTCTGATGGTCAACCAACCTACAAGGGTGATGGAAACTTTTCCCACACTCGGTGGGGTTTTTCCCCTGTGTGTGTCTTCCAATGTTCAATTAAGTTGCACGGGTGCTTGAAGTTTCTCCCACGATCATGGCACTCGTCCGGCTGCCCCCCCTGTGTGGGTTCTCCGGTGTTTGAGTAACGTATCTCTCCGGGAAAAGCTTTTTCCGCAGTCCTGGAATTCGTGAGACCTCTCTCCCGTGTGGGTTTGCAGGTGACTCTCCAAATTGGTCCTCTGGCTGAAGCTTTCTCCACAGTGGGAGCACTTGTGTGGTTTCTCTTCCATGAGGCCTCTCTGATGGCGCACCCAGATCTCTCACTGGGGAAAGGGTTTCTCATCCTCAGACCATTTGTACGCTTCCTCTCCCATGTGCATCCTCTGGTGCTCAGTCAGGGCGGATCCTCGCTGGAAGCTCTCCCCACACATGGAGCATTCATGAGGATGTCCTTCGGCATTCAGCCTCCCCAGACGCAAACTGTGCTGGCCGTTCCTCCTTTGGGCTTTCTGCTCCAAAGTGCACTGGGCTTTCACTAAAGGGAACTGGACTTCTGGGTGATGGCTGCGTTCATTTTCTCCCTGGTGTCCTTTGGACTCACGCTTTTGCTCTGCAATCTCAGCTAACAAAGGAATGTTCCTTAGGGATATTCCCTCTGGCACAGCTTCCCTTGGTGGGAAATCTCCATCTTGATCCTTTTACCTGCAGGTGAAACCAAAAACATTTTTTAAACATTATGTGTGTGGGAAACCCCTAAGCAGGACCTGGGAACAAGAGCCCCTCCTGGAGGCTCCAGCAACAGCTATTCAGGAGGATTACTGCTTCCAACCACAGAGGCAGAGCATATAACCATCCAAAGTCTTCAGGTAAAGGTAAAGGGACCCCTGACCATTAGGTCCAGTCGTGGCCGACTCTGGGGTTGTGGCGCTCATCTCGCTTTATTGGCCGAGGGAGCCGACGTACAGCTTCCGGGTCATGTGGCCAGCATGACTAAGCCGCTTCTGGCGAACCAGAGCAGCGCACGGAAACGCCGTTTACCTTCCCGCCAGAGCAGTACCTATTTATCTACTTGCACTTTGACGTGCTTCCGAACTGCTAGGTTGGCAGAAGCTGGGACCGAGAAATGGGAGCTCACCCCGTCGCGGGGATTCAAACCACCAACCTTCTGATCGGCAAGCCTTAGACCCTGTGGTTTAACCCACAGCGCCACCCGCGTACCCTACCAAAATCTTATCCTCGAGGAATTGTATCTAATCCCCTGTTAAAGCCCTCCAGGTTTTTCAGCCATTGGAAAGCACCACACTTTATTAGGAATATAGGAAGACTTTACACTGTGTAGTAATATTGATTAATAATAATAGCCAAGTCATACCAGGCATTCATATCTAGGGAAGGAACGCCATAACTGGGCTGCCACCATGCAGATGGTGCCTTCTGCCAGGTCCATCGAGGTCAGTCTTGCCTCCACTGACTGCCAGTGGCTCTGCAAGGTCTTCCCAACCATACCTGGAGATGTCCTGGCCAGGGATGATGGGAGCTGTAGTCTTAAGCAAACAGAGGGCACCAGGTGGGCAAGGCTGAAAGCGTCTGTTTCAATCTGAAGTTCTTTGCCAGCATGCTAAAAGGGGATAAAGTTAGAACTAGCAACCAGACTTTTAGGAGTTCTCTTCACGGAATCAAGTCCCACTTGCTAAATCAGAACTCCTGTCCATTTAGGGCAGAGGAGGATTTTCTCCCAATTCAAAAATGACAAGGAAGCCTATGAATGAAAAATGTTGCAGTATGAATACCACAACTTACTAGGTATGTGTGTGTTTGTGTGTAATCAAAAGCATGGGAAGCAATCCAGAAGCATTGTCTGCTACTTGAGAAAACATTCAGCAATTGCAAAGACCTGGAGACATGTTTTTTTTAATAAAATAAATAAATAATAAAGATCACGTGATCACTGAGTCATTTCCAGGAAGGGAAACTCCCACTAGCTGAAAACTGAAAAAGCGAAACTTAACTCGGGTCTTCAGTGCGAGGGAGGCATGGCTGCTGCGGGGGGTCACATCCAGAATCTCCGTGATGAAGCCACTTGCTCCATCTGCCTGGATTACTTCAAGGATCCAGTGACCATCCCAGAGTGTGGGCACAACTTCTGCCGATCCTGCCTGATCCTGTTCTGGGGGGAATCGGAGGCAGAGGCTTCCTGCCCTCAGTGCAGGGAAAGAGTCCAGAGAAGGAGCCTCGTCTCCAACCGGCAACTGGCTAATCTGGTGGAAATAGTGAAGAATCTCAGCCTTCAAGAGGGAAAGGAGGAAGGAGGGAAAGGGAGAATCTGCGAGGATCACCAGGAGCCCCTCAAGCTCTTCTGCAAAGTCCATGAAGCCCCCATCTGCCTGGTGTGTGACAGATCGAAGGAGCATGAAAATCATAAGGTGATTCCTCTGAAAGAGGCTTTCGAGGAATACAAGGTAGGAGATCTCTGGATCTGGAGGGGGAGAAATAAATAGCTGTGGATTCTTCTTGGGAGGTTTTCTTTTGAATTCTCAGGTCCAAAGTAGGCATGGCATTGATTGGTCGTTGTTTATCGCCTTGGAAGCAGCCCAGGGGAAGCCTGAGGGCTCCTGGGATGGCTGGAGGGGGGAGTTGAAGTCTTTCTCTCTGCCAGGGGGACAAGGGGATCTTGAAATACTCACAGCAGCTTCAAAGATTTGGGAGAGAAAGGGTTAACCTCATCCACATCCCCCTGAAAGGCTGCTTTGTACATATTTAGAACAGTAGAAATGTAAATGGCACATAGACAACTAAGTACATGTCTCCTTTGGTTACCAGGATTCCTCCTCAATGCCCTGCAAAACAGAGAGCAGCAAGGGATCAGCTGCGGGGGCGGGGGGGGGGGACTGTTAGCCAGGAATTGACCAGATGGTGCAGGATCCCACCCCCAAGTATCTGTTGGAAGCAGATTTGGGAGTGGGGAGTGGAAGCACCTACTGGTGGCTTATTCTGGGGGTGCTGTGGAGCCTCTGCAATGAGGTTTCAGTGGGGGGGGGCTGAGGATCTCCTCCCACCCCAAATGTCAAAGGACTCCGTGGTTCAGAGTAGCATCTGCAAAGACCAGGGGGAAAGATGACTTTTTCATGGTAACTCGGAATTGGACCTGTGCAATTATATACTATATATAATGCCTTTTAATTCCTTTTTAAAAATCACTTGTTCTACTACAGTGGTGCAAAAATGCTCCTGTGCCATGCAGTGCTACTAATGCCACAAAACAGTAATAATAGAAGCTGGTCCCTTTGAATTGGCGGGAGGACCAGACAGCAGTCTTCTGACCGAAGGAGATACTTGGGTGGATTCTGGCTGCAGCAAGAACTTCTTTGGCCCAGAAATGGAAAAAGCTGCAGCACTTGCCGTATTTTTCGCTCCATAGGACACAGTTTTTCCATCCTAAAAACTAAGGGGAGAAGTCTGTGCATCCTATGGAGCGAATGCAGGGGGGGAGGAAGGCAGGAAAAGCCCCCAAGAGCCACACACAAGCTTCGGGAGGCTCTTGCGGGCTTTTCCCCAGGAGGGAGAAGGGACTGACGCGGCCAGTCAGCCCCTTCTCCCTCCTCTAGAAAAGCCTTGCGCAATCTCTCCAGCCGCGGGAGGCTGCGCAAGGCTAAAGAAGCCAACTTTTTAAAAATCTCTCTATCTATTTAAAATCTATTTAAAAATCTCTCTTTTTCTTTTTTCATCCTTTCGCCACCCCCTTCTTTTCCTCTGGATCAGTGTTTTTATCTAGATTAACATTTTAGTTTGAAGGGGGGGATATTATAAAAAAGGAAACTTTGCAGCTTTTATTTTAGTATACAATAAAAACAGATTAAACAAAACACAAGAGAAGGAACTAGCATAGAAGAAGAAGAGAAAAGGGAAAGAGGGAGGATACAAAGCCATTTACCAGAGGTAGATCTTAACCCTTGCCTCACCTGGGAGCTTCTCTGGGCAGGAATTCCCTCGGCTTAAGTGGGGTGGGGGAAGAGTGGCAGGTAGGGGGGTACCTACCTAGACAGTGAAGCCACATGTCTCTCCAGTGAAAACTGGGAGTGGGCATTGTGTGAAGTGGCTGTGGATCTCCTGCCGCAGAATTGTAGGACTGTATAGAGTTGGGAGGGCTACCCGAGGTTCATCTAGCCCAGCCCCCTCACAATGTAGGAATCACAGCTAAAGAACGCCAGGCAGATGGTCCCCCAACCGCTGCTTAAAAGCCTCCAGTGGTGGAGACCCCCAACACCTTCTGAGGTCATAGAATTGCAGGGTTGGAAGGGAACCCCAGGAGTCATCTAGTCCAGCCCTGGTGGACAGCAGGCGCAATCCATCCCGTTGCACAAGGCTAAAGAGGAAGCCAAGGCAGCAAGCGGGATGGATCGCGCTCGCTGCCTTGTCTTCTTCTTTAGCTGCGCTGGAGAGGTTTAGCTCCTGGCTGGAGAGGTTGCGCGGCTATGGATCCCGCTCGCTGTCTTGGCTTCTTTGCTCTTTGGGGCTGGGGGGGGGGAATAATATTTTCCCCCTTGATTTCCCCCTCTAAAAACTAGGTGCGTCCTGTGGTCCGGTGCGTCCAATAGAGCGATAAATACAGTAAATCTCCCCTGGTGGCCCAAGCACACGTGGGGTCTGGCTACTGCAGAGAAAATAACTGCCAAATAGCAGAAAACCACAATTGCCATCTGACCCAAAAGAGGGGTTTGGAATGGGTGAAGTTTTGAGAAGCGCTGCTCTATCTCTGCATCTCTCGCCTCTTGGGCTGACCTCCCTATCTCTTTGACGCTAGACTGATACATCCCAGGTTGGATCCTGCCTTAGCCCTTCCTCCTCCTCCTCTTCCGACTTCTCCCTGAGACCTCAAGGTGAGAAGTCAGGCTGGGACCCCCAAGGAGAGGGGAGGAGGCTGAGAGATCACTCCACAAGGGAGGGTGTTTGAGAAAAGGTGAGGGGCTGCCAGCTCTACAGGCAAGGGGGGGGGGACCTAACTGGGATCCTGAGCCCCACAGGGGTGCTGAAGATAGAAGGTAGTTGACCCATGGAGCCATGGACCCAAAAAGGCTGAAAACCTCTGTGCTTTTATTTCCTCCAGGAAACTACTTTGCTATTCTAGCAAGGCTACTGGGCGCAAGAAGCCATTGTGGTTTTCATCTCTCTGTGTGTCTGAAACCAAAGCTGAGTTTTTCCTTTTCTCTTTAGGGAGAGATCTGTGGCCACCTGGAGATTCTGAGGAAAGAGAGAGAGGAAATTCTGGCCTATCAAGCAGATCTGGACAAGGAAAGCAAAGACCTCCTTGTAAGTGTCTCTGTTGTTACTAGACAGGGAACAAGCACTTGAGACCTCCAGGTACAGGGCAGTGTATAAATTCAATAGAGAAGAAGAGGAAGAGGAAGAGGAAGAGGAAGAGGAAGAGGAAGAGGAAGAGGAAGAGGAGGAAGAAGAAGAAGAAGAAGAAGAAGAAGAAGAAGAAGAAGAAGAAGAAGAAGAAGGGAGTCAGGACTGAGAAGTGATGGGGAATCTGCCCATTTCAGCTTCTCCTCATTTCTCATTTTTCATATCAGTCTGTTTATTAATATACTGTTCTGAAAATGAATCAAATGTTAGGGTAGCTACCTCCTTGTATAAATATTTTGATCTGTACTTTACCCTCATAAATACATTTTTTGTGAATATTACCTGGCTGGGTCAAGCTTGGAAATATCAGAATTTTAAAACTCTGTTTTGGTCTCCATATTTTTTCAGCAAGAGCAAATTAGGCAAGTTCACCTTTGAATGCAGCTAAATGGAGTTTATTTCCCCTTGTCATTTATTATGTGAATAGCAGTCAAGGAGAAGCCTGAGGACTTGTGAGCTGAAAGGGTGGAAGCAATTCAATCCAAATCCTGATTTACTATAAATATTACTAAAGAACTGAATTCTAAATGAAAATGTGTTCATTTTTAGGAAACTTAGGCTTTTTTTAAACCTTTAAAGAAACCAGGGGAGCTATGGGGATGAACTCTGCACTTTGTTCTCCTCTGTTTCTGTTCCTTCCTACACCTAAATGGCCCCAGTCTAAACTGAGGGGTGTTTTATGTCCCTGGATGTTCTCTGAACAACTGTGAACTCTGGTTATGCCATGCCCCAAAACATGCAGGGAACATCCATGGCTAGGGAAAAAGAGCTCCTTCCTTTAGGCTGTGTCTGTCTGCAAAATACAAGTCAACAGAAACAGCAATGGAGAGGGCCTCCCCTCAAAATACAGGTTTACTTCTTTAGCCACTGAAGGTTTCATGTCTATAGAAATATCAGAAGTGTCCTCCCTGTGGAATTCTCATAATTTTCTTTCTGCTGTTTCGAGGCTAAGCACATGTTACTGTGATAGGAATTTTATGGTCTTAGATATATGACAACGTTCATAACCACACGTACATAGATCAGCACAGGAAAGCCAACCTGGAACCATTTTGATTCCTAAACTGAGTAAATGTTTCTCTGCATGGTCAAAATGGAAAAGCCTCCCCATTGTCTCTTCCTTCACAAATCCTGTCTTAATCTGTGTTTGAATAAGGGTGTGAGCCTTGGGCTCCCCAAGAAATCCAATCAAGTAACCTGCCAGACAGGAAATAAACAAAGCGACAGGAGAAAACAACATGCAAATGTTCTGTTTTAGACCGCCTTATCTGAGGGGTGGTCTTAGGTTACACCCCTTCTGTGATGAATGCATAATGTTTCTGGGGGTGGTCTTGATCTAGAGGATGGGAATTTCAAAAGTCTTTATAAGCCCTTGCACAGCATTTTTGGGGGGTCCTCTTCCTCTCCTGCGTGTGAGGGGAGTACCCTGTTGCAACAGATCAATAAAGATCAAGCTTACTAGCTGCTTTGCTTCTCAAATATTCTCTGGTTGGCCTCTGTTATTTTCTCCTACCAATAGGGAACCTATGTAAGGACTCTATATGGGCTCTTGGATACCCCATAAGGGAAAAGGGCATACTTTTATTTACAACAGATGGCGACCACGCACGAAGGGACTTTTGGTTACCCGGATTCTGGAGGCGAGGAAGGACTGGTTATCCAGCGCGCACCAGGCAGTTTGCCAGGAGGAATAACCAGTCCTCCATCGATCCCAGGGTCTGGAAATAACTGGAGGTTCAGCGGGGTTAACCAGGGGAAGCAACGCTTGATCAGGCCGGCCTTAAACAACCAGTCAAGAGATCATGGGATCACCAGGAACAGCGCATGCGGAAGTGAGTATTAAGTAGGAAACACGGGTAGTGGGTTGGGTTCTCTAAACCACAGCAACCAAAATTCTTTAATTCTTCCTTTCCCCTTCAAATCTAAAATTTCTACTTTTTTCCTCATCTAAAAATTGCCTTCTCTTCCTTTCTGTCCCCTCGATCTCAACACCAGCCCTAGCCCTTCGGAGTATGCCCAGGCAAAAGTTTTGTGTGACTTCTTTCATTTCCCTTCTACAGTCTATATGCCGACCTATTCCTTCGGAGTTTTGCCCAGAAAAAGGTCGTGCTTTTTCTTCTGTACTGAAACTATAACTCCCAGGTGCAGCCGCACCTCTGCCATGGCAATCTTTGTTAGAGATGACCTGTGAGCAGAGAAAGCAAGGGCACCTGATTCCTTTCCTTCTTTGTCATTTCTGAGTCCCAATCTGGCACTGCGCTACGCAAGCGTCCAGTAGGGAACTCTCAGGTTAGATTGTAAGAGGCAGAAGGTTGCTGTGGGCTCCCCGGCTGAGTAATGACCAAAGGGGGGGGGGGGTTGAGATCGCTGACCGCACTGTTAGCTTAGTAGCCAGGAAAGGCCAACAGCTGTACCAGCCTAGTAAGTCAGGCCAGACGAACGGCGGTGTGTCACAGTACTAATTCTCGGAGTTGTCCAAATTGAGTCTACTGTGGGGTTATTTATTGTGTTTCCTGAAAAGTGGGGATAAAACCCCGACTGCAGTATAAAAGTAAAAGCTAGCGCTATTAAAATTCTTAATCAAAGAAATGAACCCGCAGACTCCTGATGGGAAAGAAGCCCAGTTGGCGCTTATTTCCGGCCTGGACTCTGACAGTCCCCTTCAATTTGTGTTTAAGAAACGTTTTTCCTGTGTTTAAATTGTACTTAGGTAACATCCAGCAGCTGCTTATCTTAAATGTGCCATCTAAAATAAAAATGCAAGCTTGCTCCAAAATTTTAAATCTAAGAAAGCCATGTTGGGCCTTATCAATCTTAAACAAGACAAAAATGAGAATGAAGTGTGCAAATGTTTGTTATTTGAGAGAGGCTCAAAAGAGTCTTCCTCCTTGTATGTACTTCATTAAGCATATGCCTATGAAAGTATGGTCTTCCTTCTAAGAAAAATATCTGAGTCCAGTTTTAACTTTGATTTGGTTGGACAGAAGAGTTATTGTAAGGCTCCTGATATCAGTCTCTATAAGACCTCCTGGCCTCTTTTCTTAGAAAATGCCCCCCCTTGTTTCATTCTGTCTCTTTCAGGGGTTTTTCCTTCTTACTTCTGTGCCAGGTAAATTTACTCCCGAGTAAGCTTCCTTTAAAGGAAACTGCAAAGGGGGGGGGCATAGATTAGGCTTACTATTCCTCTGCAAGTTCAGGAAAAATTGTTCACTTTTGTATTCCTTTTAAATCAAATCTATGGCTGTTTTAACTATGCTTTATAAGAGATCCTCTCCCTATCTTAGGAAAAATGTTCACTTCAATCTTCTTTTAAAGATAATTTCTCTAGGAACTTGCACTCTTTAGTCTAAGGAAGCAAACTCAAACTATCTCAAGATCTGCTAAAAGGGTTCTGTGTAAAGTTGGGTACTTTTATTTTCCTCTTCCTTAGTACATGATAGGAGCATGGCTTGCGGTCTCCTCCCCAGTTGTGTCTGTGTACATAAGTATGTGTGTGTGTCTCGGGTAGTACAAATCTTGCTATGAACACTGTATTTTAGGGTTGGACTAGATGACCCCAGGGTCCCTTTCAGCTCTCTCAATTTGTGGCTGTGTGGAGGGCCATGTGTCTGCAAGCATGTGATGAGTTGAAATTCAGCCCAACTTTGCTCTTTGTTTTTGTTTTTTTAAAAGGTGAGAGGTAAAAGCCCTGATGTTTTGAAGCAGAACTGGTGATATCAGGCATTTGAGTGATTACAGTGTTTATCATTTTGTCTATTATTTACAAAAATCAAACTTGAAAGTCTATTCAAAGTTTAAGCACATAAAAATTCATATAGTCAAGTAGAATGAGCCTTGACCATCTATCCTGTAAATAAAGGGCAGAAAATTTTGTCTGCAAAATGGTAAGGCTGAAATGACTGAGAATGTTAAAATCTTATGAATTCTGACTCTCTGGCCATTTTTTCCCATATATAAGGGCGTGGCAGATTGTTCCACAAATGGCCGGAGGGATATTAGCCCTTTCCTGTACATAAAGGAAGCAGTCCCTTTGCTTGGGCTGCAATTGCTAGCTTTGGTGAATTGCTGAGTTTCTCTTTTTTGTTTTAAAATCTAACCCTATTTTTAAAATCTACTCCTTACCCTTCCCTTCCCTTATTCAAATTCTAATTTAGCCAAAAGATGCAACATTTTCAATAGTATAAAAGGTTTGCTGAGACATGAACTCCGCACATGCACAGAGGCTAGATCAGCTTACAAAAAGAGAGAGAGAGAGAGAGAGAGAGAGAGAGAGAGAGAGAGAGAGAGAGAAAGGAGGGGGGAGAGAGGAGGTTTGGAGAGCTTGGGCTGCAGGGAGAAACCTATCCAAATTTCCTTATGTAAAACTTGGAACCATTGAGGGAAATCACCCTTAATGTGTCTTTTGCTCCAAAGGCTACTTAAGACTGAACCATCAAAAGTCAAGAGGTTGCCAAGTTTCAAATCTTAACATGCCAAATTCTTTTCACAGGTAAATATCAAAGCACTCCCACTGACTTCTCACATGAAATAATTTTCCCTTTTAACAGGATATGTGAACCCCACTAAGAAAGTGTTTGTCCCTTCTTTTCTCCCACAGCAACTTTCTTTCTGTTCTGTGAAACAAGTCTGAAACCTTGCTGTATTAGTGACTTCCATCTCTTTGTGGCTTTGACACTTTAAGTTACAAATAATCTGTTTTCATTTATTAAATCAGTTTTTCCATGATGTCTATGAAATTAATCGAAGCACAACCAAACATTGTTTGTGGAATGGTATTTGTTTACCTTTTTGCCTGAGTATTATTATTTTTGGTTCCTCATAGGTCATTGTGTGTGTGTGTGTGTGTGTGTTTTACTTTGGGGACATGTCCATCACATATTGAAAGTCATTTTAAGCCCTTTTCCATTGTTTTCCCATTTTTTCAGTCCAGTAGTAATCTGTGTGGTTTTGATAATATCTTTGTATTATTTAATAATAATTCTTTTCTAAATTTGATGTCTTTGTGTCAAGTCTGTTTTCATCTGACTGGTAATCTAATTTTTTGCTTTCTTTTTTATTTTTTAACCTTTGTTGTATTTTTTACAGTTCTCTTTCTATACATGTGGAGTAATTTTTTATTTAATAATATAAAAAAAACAACAAAAACTAAGTGAAGGAAAGCAAACAAACTTAGCAGATAATAACAGTAATTATATGGAAATATGATAATAATATTGAAATGAATAAAATGCTTAATCCGCTAAGATTTTTTGTTATTTGCAGCTTCCCACAGAAACTGAAGGACATCCTTTTTGCCTTTCGCCCCTTCCCTTTTCTAACTCTGTCTTTTAAGTCCCCAAAACCCTGCCCCTTACAGGATATCACTTCTACAAATGCGTTACTACAGATCCAATGAAAAGCTTCGCCACCACAAGACCTGCAACAACAACAGACACCAAAGTTTTCAAAGTGGCCACAGCTATCTCTTTCAAAGGATATAGACTGTCGGGGAAGTGGGGCTGACAAAGGGGGGAGGAGTTGAATTGCAAGGACATTTTCTCACTTTTGAACCTCAAGACTGTGCTCCGGCATTGAGAAGATACATGCGTAAAATATCACAATTGTCTCAAGATATGCAACTGATACTTAATTAGTTTGTTTTGTATTATGCGTTATTATGTAGGAATGTTGAAATGTGTCTGACAGTGTGTTATTTTCACAAATGGGGGGGGGGCTATTTTTGTGGCTATTTTTGTGTGTAATTGTTTTTAAGTTTAATGTCTTATTCCTTACACCCCAGTGGAGGATTCTCATACATTTTATGCGTTCTAATAGACTAGGCTATTGTGTAGTCCAACGTTTAGATTGTCCCACCTGGCACTATGCCAACCTTCCCTACCCATTTTAAAAATGTGCTAAAACTCGCTTTACCAAGGAGAAGCTTCTAAGATACATGAAGGTGGATATGCTTTGGTTTAGCAGGAATGATCCCTTATAGAGTTAAATTGACTTATTTGGACAAGTGCCCTTTTTAAGAATGGTTTTCTTTTAACAGTTTGTTTTGATAAGTTGAGAACCATGAGCATATATAAATTATAATTGGACTCAGTTTGAATTGGGCAAGTGTATCCAGGCTGCAATTAGCTTTTTGGTCCTTTAAGTGCAAGTGAGCAACTTCCCATGAGTGCAAGACCACAGCCTATAATAAAATCCCACAGAAAGGCCAAGGCAAAGACATCTCTCTCATGAGATGTCCAAACCTGTGCCAGCTATGGTGAATGCCAGGCGACATGGTTAAATGAAAGCCCCGAGGGGATTCAACAGGATGTGTTGCTGTAGCACTATGCTGGTGTGAGACCACAGAAGAGCTAGCTTGACACCTGAGAAACACACAAAAATGGCGAAGGACAAAACACCAACTGCATTTTTCAGTCAGTAGTGGACCTTCCTGCTAAATGTAAAGCATAGCCACTATTGAGAAAATGTTTCTCCCAAGAGCTAGAATGCCACAAGTAATTTAGTAACAAAATGCAACATATGTTATTTTTATATGATATATTTATACAAAGGCATCCATTTACAACATACGATGTTATTATTTGTGGGGCAAAAATTTTTAAGAAAAATTCTAGCCCCAAAGGGGGGATGATGTGATAGGAATTTTATGGTCTTAGATATATGACAACGTTCATAACCACACGTACATAGATCAGCACAGGAAAGCCAACCTGGAACCATTTTGATTCCTAAACTGAGTAAATGTTTCTCTGCATGGTCAAAATGGAAAAGCCTCCCCATTGTCTCTTCCTTCACAAATCCTGTCTTAATCTGTGTTTGAATAAGGGTGTGAGCCTTGGGCTCCCCAAGAAATCCAATCAAGTAACCTGCCAGACAGGAAATAAACAAAGCGACAGGAGAAAACAACATGCAAATGTTCTGTTTTAGACCGCCTTATCTGAGGGGTGGTCTTAGGTTACACCCCTTCTGTGATGAATGCATAATGTTTCTGGGGGTGGTCTTGATCTAGAGGATGGGAATTTCAAAAGTCTTTATAAGCCCTTGCACAGCATTTTTGGGGGGTCCTCTTCCTCTCCTGCGTGTGAGGGGAGTACCCTGTTGCAACAGATCAATAAAGATCAAGCTTACTAGCTGCTTTGCTTCTCAAATATTCTCTGGTTGGCCTCTGTTATTTTCTCCTACCAATAGGGAACCTATGTAAGGACTCTATATGGGCTCTTGGATACCCCATAAGGGAAAAGGGCATACTTTTATTTACAACATTACGGAAATTACGGGGGGGGGGCACATCTTTAAAGTTAAATATTACAAATATTATGCCTGAATATATCCTTCCAACTTGACAGCTGAGGAAAGTCACCTAGCTTTAAAAAATAATATAAAATCATCTCCTTTCCCAGTTCCCCCCATTCCAAAGCTATTTTCCCCTTGCAAAAGGACTCCAGGAAGTTCTCAGAGGTGACAATTGCTGGGCTCATTGTTAGCCAAGGGAAGCCAAATCTCATCACCTGACTCCCTCAGGCTCCAGACATGCAAAGGGACTTCTATTGCACTTTTGGGGTACTTAAGTGGGTACTTAAGACAAATTTGTCTATGCTAATCTTATACCTGAGTCTTGCCCTGCCATGTCTGCTTATGCTAATCTTGTACCAAGGACTTGTCTGGACATGTTTGCCAAGGTTACCCCCTCCCCTTCGAACTGTATTCTGGGATGTGGTGGGAAAGTTTTAAAAGTCTTTGTCATCCCATCCTCAGGGTTCAAATTTGCTTTTGAACCTATTGCGCAATAAACTTTGGTCTACAGCTATTTGCTCCGGTTGGCTGGTCTCCTTCCTTTATTCCGCAGGGACCCGCAGGCTATGCCCGACGAGCTGGGTGACTGAGCAGCCTCACACCTAGATATTTCCCTAACAGCACCAAACACACTCAGACCTCCTCTTTTCTTGCAGAAATTAACAGAAACAGAGAGGCTGAAGATTGTGGAGAAGTTCAGAGAACTGCGCCAGTTCCTGGAAGAACAAGAAAAAGGTCTGCTGAGTGATGTGGAAGAGGTGGAGAAGGAGATTGCAGGCAGAAGGGATGAGCAGCTGGCCAGACTCTCCAGGAAACTCTCCTCTCTTGAGAGGATCATCCAGGAGATGGAGGAGAAGCGTCAGCAGCCAGCGAGTGAACTCCTGCAGGTAAGACGGTGGCAGGAACAGCCCAAGGCTCCAGGAAAAGGCTGCCTCCAATCCTTTATGTGTCTCTTTCATGTATTCAAGGAGTGCAGGGGCTCAGATGATGGAGCCTCTAGTCAGGTATCTAATGGACAGGAAGACCCAAGAGACCTGGGATGCTTAACTCACCTGAATGCAGACTAGAGATTCTTCTGTGTTCTTGATGGAACAGGAGGTGGTTTTCTGCTCTTTGCTGATGATTTGTCTCCAAATGCCTTCCTTCTTGGCAATGCTGCCTTCCTGCCCTGGGCTGGGCTTCAGCAAGGATGAGTTCAGGCCTCCTTCCGACATGAGCCAGTCTCTTGACCAAACTTCTCTTCCCGTTCCCTCCACAACTTCTGGGTTGATCCCCTTCACAATGGATACAGAGCGGCCCAAAATGGTGCTCAGTCACAGTGACCAAAGAGTAAGACAGAGGGACTCATCCAGACTGCTGCTTGTCCCACCCCTTTCCTCAAGGAAAACCTGCCGCTCTTTACTGATGAATTAGAGCAAACCTCAGCCAGGTTTTCTCCAGATTGACGTTTGCTTAGATGTTGAACTAAGGAACAGGTTTTTCCTGATGGAAAGCGGCAGGGCAAAGGCAAAACTACCTGGACCTGTGTTTTCTGGGCACTGGAAAAGCAGAAGTGTGGATGAGCCCAAAGAAACACTCAGCTATATAATAATAATAATTGTTGTTGTTTAGTCGTTCAGCCGTGTCCGACTCTTTGTGACGCCATGGACCAGAGCACGCCAGGCACTCCTGTCTTCCACTGCCTCCCGCAGTTTGGTCAGACTCATGTTTGTAGTTTGTAGTTTGAACACCGTCGAACCATCTCGTCCTCTGTCGTCCCCTTCTCCTTGTGCCCTCCATCTTTCCCAACATCAGGGTCTTTTCCAGGGAGTCTTCTCTTCTCATGAGGTGGCCAAAGTATTGGAGCCTCAGCTTCACGATCTGTCCTTCCAGTGAGCACTCAGGGCTGATCTCCTTAAGAATGGATACGTTTGATCTTCTTGCAGTCCAAGGGACTCTCAAGAGTCTTCTCCAGCACCATAATTCAAAAGCATCAATTCTTCGGCGATCAGCCTTTTTGATGGTCCAGCTCTCACTTCCATACATCACTACTGGGAAAACCATGGCTTTAACTATACGGAGCTTTGTTGGTAAGGTGATGTCTCTGCTTTTTAAGATGCTGTCTAGGTTTGCCATCGCCTTTCTCCCAAGGAGCAGGCGTCTTTTAAATAACAACAACAACAACAACAACAACAACAACAACAACAACAACAACAACAACAACATATTTTTGTCCCGCCCATCTGGCTGGGTTACCCCAGCCACTCTGAGCGGCTTCCAACCAAATATTAAAAACAATACAGCATCAGACATTAAAAACGTCCCTAAGAAGGGCTGCCTTCAGTTTTCTTCTAAAAGTCAGATAGTTTTTTACTTCCTTGACATCTGATGGAAAGGCGTTCCACAGAGCAGGTGCCACTACCAAGAAGGCCCTCTGCCTGGTTCCCTGTAACCTCACTTCTTGCAAGGAGGGAACCGACAAAAGGCCCTCGGCACTGGACCTCAGTGTCCAGGCAGAACGATGGGGGTGGAGACGCTCCTTCAGGTACACTGGGCTGAGGCCATTTAGGGTTTGAAAGGTCAGCACCAACACTTTGAATTGTGCTCGGAAACGTACTGGGAGCTGCTTTATTACCCCTTTGGAGGCATTTTATGCTGCAGGTGCTTTTCTTATTTCCAGTTGGAAAGTAGAATTTGAAATTTGGGGACTTCTATGGAAGACAATTTGGGACAGTTCTCTGGTAGGATTATCCTGTAGGCTTACTTACGTCTGAATTGCAAATGCAAACTAGATTAAAGTTAATAAATTATAATCTAAGACAAGAGATGGGATGGAATCTTCTCCTGAACCCACAAATATTAAATTTCCCAAAAATGCTGGTGGATTTTCATAAGGATTCTTAAAAAATAATTGTAAACAGATGTGGAAATGTGGAGAACTTGATACTGGAAAAATTCATAATTTCAGATTGGAAAAATAAAAGCTGTGAGAAACCAAAACTGGCTGATTCCACCATCCCTGCCCACAACCTTGCCATGTGCCAGGCAGACTGGCATCCGAGGGCCAGGGTCTGAGGGGGTCTTCCTAGTGTGGCCTGTGGGGTGCAGTGAATTCCCTTCTCTTTTTCCCTCTAGGATGTGAGAAGCACCTTGCAGAGGTAAGTGGATCTGGCTCATTTCCATTAGCATCACTCCATGAGGCCGGGATGCAAGGACCTCAGACATGGCCCTGCAGGGGGGAGACTGTAGGACTCACTCCCTGAGGCATCTCACAGGTAAAAGCAGGGCCCCCTCTTTGGGACTTGACAATGGGTAGATCACAGTTGGTCTTTTTATACTGTGAGTAGATCACAGTCTCTTGGGAGTTGGACGTGCCTTCCTCAGTTGTTTCCTTCTAGACTGACCAGTTTAGTCACTCTGCCGGCCCCCCACCCTGACCCAATCAAACTCCTGCCCCATAGAGCCCCTTGGGAGGGGGCGATTTCTCACCAAGGAGCAGGAATTGGCTATTTTCTTGACCATATTCCAGCTGCGGTATTTATATTTAAGGTGTCACTCAGGTTCAGAGTAGAGATTTTAAGGAACATTTCTTGTTTCCCAACAAAAGTGCATCTCTTTCTTCCTCACCCCTTCTCTGGGGACATCTAGAGAAAGGAAATGTGTGCTGTGCTCTCACCACCCTCAGACAATTCCTGCCCCTTGATACCATATGATTCTGCTGCTTCTTTGACTTGACACCAGTGGGGAGACTCAGAGGCCTGGGGTTGCTGTTTTGGCCCTTGGGGGTCTGGCTGAGGAGTCCGTAGTGAGGAAGAAACTCCCCACTCAGCGCCTGCCTGTCTCTCTAGGCCTCCTCTCAATTCCTTTCTTTTCCTTTAACAGAAATTGCAGATTTGAATGCGCTGACATTGTTTTTATTTTCACCAGGTATGAGAAAAGAGAGAGTCCAGAGAACCCACTGCCTTTCCCTCCAGAACTGAGGAACAGGGTCTTGGAATCCTGTGATGTAAATCACCTTGTGGAGGATGCAATGAAACAATGGAAAGGTAATTAAAATTGGCTGCCAGGATTTCTCACTGGGAATTCTAATATTTCTTCAGAACTAAACATGCCTGGCTCTTACTGCATGGAATTGAGTAACCCCAGGATACCTTATTTCTTGGGGCTCCAGCTTTCATTTCCTGTCCCCCAGAATGGCCCATGTATATTGTGACGCTGAATCCTGTAAAGGAAGCCTGAACCATCTGTTTTCAATTCTACGGAACCTCCTTTTCCTTTTGGTTACCAGTCTACATAAATCTGGGGTTGTCCTTTTAGAGGTTCTCCTGCTCTGAATGGAGTCAATTCAAGGATGCTACATTATGAAGTGTTACTTTTGTATGGAAATTTATTTCAGGTGGAAGAGTGTTGCCCTTACACTTTATATCTTTTTGCTTCCTCAGATGCTGTGTTATACAAAAAACAGACTCAGAAAGGTAAATTTCCAGGGGAGGAACAATTTGACAGGGGACTGATATTTCATGGTGTTAAACTGTCTGTTCTGCAGATTTTGGGACCCCCATCAATGGCGTAACTCTGGGAAACAGTCCTCTAGGGGGTTTGGGCTCTTTGTCTGTCCCATGAATGAACTGGGAGAGGGTTTGAAGGTTTGGATTGGGGGCAGAGCTTGTCCCTACAAAGAACCTGCACACCAGTCTGAGTTCCATTCCTGCCTATAGACTAGTATCCTGGTTTCACCCTCGATTTTACAGATTTTGCTTTCTTTGATAAATCGATATACTGCTCAATTGTGGGGGGAAAGCCTCAGAGCCTTACAATATCTTACAAAACCTTAAGGAGGATCCTGCAGGGTCAGTCCAATGTCCATCTTGTCATGTTCTCATGTATAGGGAACCTCCCCTGCGTTTTGTTTTCCCTCCACACAATCTGGAGAGGTTCTTTTGGGGCTTTTGAGATCAGCCCCATTCCAGGAGGGAGGACTTCCCATTGCATGAGACCCTTTGAATTACAGGGTAAAGCTCTGCCGATTCTTCCTCTGGTTTGTCAGCATGCTTGGAAATTCCGGTTTCAACAGCTTTTTCCCACTAGTTCACTTGACGCAGATGTTAACCTTCCTCCAGCCATTCAGTACAGATCCCCATTTTATTTATGGATTTTGAATGATTGTATTCCGCCATTTTCTAGTATGGTTTACCATTTCTGATTTCCCCATGGAATTATGGAATAGTAGAGTTTGAAGGGATCCCAAGGATCATCTAGTCCATGGGTAGGCAAACTAAGGCCTGGGGGCTGGATCCGGCCCAATCTCCTTCTAAATCCCGCCCGCGGACTGTCTGGGAATCAGCGTGTTTTTACATGAGTAGAATGTGTCCTTTTATTTAAAATGCACCTCTGGGTTATTTGTGGGGCATAGGATTTTGTTCATTCCCCCCCAAAAAAATATATAGTTCGGCCCCCCACAAGGTCTGAGGGACAGTGGACCGGCCCCCTGCTGAAAACGTTTGCTGACCCCTGATCTAGTCCAACCCCCTGCAATGCAGGAATCACAGCTAAACAGGTTAGTTGTTTTAATTCCTTAGGCCTTCAGTTGTTGTCTTTCAATTACTTGTTTTATGATGTCATCTTTTGCTTGAAATAAGGAAACAACAGATGCTATGTGTCAGGGAACTGCCATCTGAGACGAAGGAGGTGAAAGGGCTCACGGAGGGTGAGAGAGACCATTCAGTGGAAGAGGGGACCAGCAGGGGGAGAAGTGGAGTTCCAAGGGAAAGTGAGTCGGAGGGAGGGCTCAGAGACACTTCAAGCGAGAACAGTGGGGAGGTTTCAGGACCTCCTGTAGGGACAACCACTCCTCGGCGGAAACTGTCACGCCGAGAGTCCAGAAGACGCGTTTCCGTTAAGGAGCTTTTATGCTGGAAGAAGTTCCGTAAACGCCCACTGTCCGATTCAACGAGCGATTGATGGAGCCATGCTTAAGGAGCTCCATCACAGACAGAGGTTTGGGGACTTAGCCAAACTCTGAGGGATTAGGATTTTACGCACAAGCAGCTCACCATCCCATCACACTATGTTATGGTGATGTTTTGTAAAAAGATATTCTTTGAACTATTGCAGTGTAGACCATTAAGCCTCTCTTTTTGCTTCCTCAGATGTCCAGTCACTCAGAAGTCTCCAGAGAGGTAAAATTCACATGGATATTCCAGTTCACAGGAGGGGGGGGACTAGTGTTTCATGGGGGGTCAAGAGTCTCTTCTGTACACTTGAGAACCATCCACAGCTAGACTCTAGCCCTGCTGTTTGTGCCACAAAGGCAGAGAGGGTGGACTTGAAGGGGAGAGAGAAACTTCCCAGAAGGATCAGGCGGAGGAGGGAAGAGCTTTACTCCTGGCTAGAGTTGGGTTGCTTTTCCATCATGTGACCTTTTTCAGGTCTGGTTGCCAAATGTCCTCTTTTCACCAGCCATGTCTTCTATTTTCATGATCAAAATTTCTTAAAATTTGTATCGGGGCAGATTTTTAAAATTTGGCAGAATGTCCCCAAGTTTTTTTGTTCGGTTTTTTGGTTTACAAGAACCCATGAAAATTTTAATATTGCATTAGAGCAGGCATAGGCCACCTCGGCCCTCCAGATGATTCGGCACTACAATTCCCATAATCTCTGACCACTGGTCCTGTTAGCTAGGGATCATGGGAGTTGTAGTCCCAAAACATCTGGAAGGCCAAGGTTGCCTATGCCTGCATTAGAGTCAGATCTAAGGCACCCAGTTAGGCTAATCTGCAGCAGAGAATCACAACAGAGCAGCATCTTAAGCTAGCGACATACTGTAAAAATCCCTTCTCTTGTGGCTGAACCAAAAGGACGCTGGCTCAGCTACAAGATCTTGGAGAAGGAGTCCGGGAGGGCAAGAGTTAAGCCCCCCTGCCCTTAAGGAGAGTCCACATGCAGATGTTCAACAGGTTAATAAATTGTTCTATGCACACTTACATTCAGAAAGTTGTGAACATGTGCCCAAATATTTCATGTGGCAAGTGAGGGAGCAATATGTATTATTATTATTATTTTGTTGCTGAAAGTTAAGAACATTGCTGCTAGCAATATATCACAGCTTCTATAGCCTACATATAGTAGGGGTATTTAAAATGAGAATCATCATAGCGATCCATGGTTAAAAGTCGAAGTTGGCCAATGTGTCCTCTTTCTTGCTCTTCAAAATAGGGCAGCCCTACACTTGCCTATCATGACTGTCTCAGCCCCAAACTGGTAACCTTTTGAGTTATCCCCCTCTTCCCTCAGGGAACTAGTCTTATGGTATATATTAAATCCCAAAGAGAAGCATGGAATAAGCAGTCCTTTGTAAAATTGCCCTGCCACCTGCCTCCTCTTCCCTGGCGGCAAGCCCTGAACTTCCAAGATGGTTGGGAGGAAGGAGAGACCAAGTGGGTGAGAGAGATGGAGAGCAGGAATAAACAGGCTCCCCACTTAACACGATTTTCACTTTTGTGCACGAGGGCCCAGAACATAACTCATGCGAAAGTGAGGGGAAGACTATATGTGGTTTTGTGTTGTATTTTTATGCTGTGGACCACCCTGAGACCTATAGATGATGGGCAATATGCAAATGTTGATTTTTATTTTTATTTTTAGAACAGGGGGTCCTCCTCCCCCAGCCCAACCCAGATGTCCCCAAAGGCCAGTTCCCACAGAGATGGTCAGAGGAAAGCAGCTTCTGTCCTCTCCTGCTTCCTCCAATTCTCCTCTTTTTCCTCTTAGATAACACAGAAGAGCTGAGTAAAAGGTTTCCTGGGTGGTTTTTCCTCTTAGAAAATGCCTGGGTTGAGAGGAGGGCAGGCACAATGGACATTGAATATAAGAAAGTGAAGGAAACTGATTTAAAAACCAACAAGGAAGATATTTATTCTGATGAGAGTCTGCAAGGAGGAGTCTCAGTCTTGCATGCAAAGCAAATAAATCCCCTTGATCTGAAAGGGAATCTGGGTTTTTCGGGTGTTTCTTGGATTAGGATGTCCATCTCTCTCTCTCTGCTGACTCTGCCTGATCTTCTCTCTCCCTCATCTTCTCCCCAACAGCAAATGTCACTCTGGATCCAGACACAGCCCATCCCCAACTCATCCTGTCCGAGGATGGGAAAAGCCTGACATGGGGAGACAAACCTCAAGCCCTGCCTGATAATCCTGAGAGATTCAACTTCTATTTTTGTGTGTTGGGACGTGAGGGATTCACAGCAGGCAGACATTTCTGGGAAGTCACTGTAGGAAGTGGGGGATGGTGGGCTTTGGGGGTCGCCAGGAAGTCTGTGGAGAGAAAGGACGACTTCTCCTATAGTCCTGAGTGGGGGATCTGGGCTGTGGGGAAGTGGGGAGGGAAGTACTGGGCCTACAACTCCCCTGTTTCCTCTCCTCTGTCCCTGAGGGAGAAGCCCAGGAGGATCCGGGTGACTCTGGACTATGAAGGGGGACGTGTGTCTTTTTCTGACGCCGACTCAGGAGCCGAACTCTACACGTTCTCAGGAGCCTCGTTCTCGGGAGAGACCCTCCTCCCTTTCTTTCATCTGTGGGAAAATAAAACCCACCTCATTATCTCCTGAGGAGACTAAATCTGCCTCTCAGGCCCAGCCGGAGTTTCTCTCCAGACCAGAGTGACTGACATAAAAAACATTTACCCACCAGGAGAACCTTGGGCAGTTTTTCAAGGGCTTCTTTGAGAAGATTCATTTTCCTTCCTTTCCCCAGAATTCTCTCTGCAGCTCACTTCTTCTTAAAGAGACAGTCACACTTTTAACAGTCCCAATAAATCACCTTCAGTCTTGTTTTCCCTTTGAGATGTCTGATTTGGCAGAGCAGAAGACTCTTAATCCCACGGTTGTGGGTTGGAGCCCCACGTTCGGCAAAGGTTTCCTGCACTGCAGGGGGTGGGACTAGATGACCCTCAGGATCCCTCGCAACTCTGCAATTCTACGAAACCTTCCTCTCCCCACAAGACCTTATGCAGCTGTGAAAATGCATGCATTATTGGATTAATAGAGGACTCAAAAATGAACCCCTTCCCCCACATCAGGCAGGAAAGCTCCTTACTCTGGAGACCTCAGATGGGAAGAAAATAAAAAAGAAATTGAACAGGGCGTCTGTTAAGTTGTGGGTGAACATATCAGATGACACAGCGATTCTTCCAAAGCAGCTCTTTATTTGTAAGCTGGAACAGAACTGAACTGAAGAGCTCAGTCAGCCTGCTTATATGGAGCTAGCTCCAGAACAACGTAACTGTTGCAACTTTCTAAAACTATCCAATCACTGAACGTCACTTTTGATCCTACATTTGCATAACTATCTACAGTATCCCCCTGCTGGCCCAGGGTGAGAACTTCAGTACATAACAGCGTCAGCTTCAAATGCCCTCAGCAAATGCAGCCTCCCCATCTCCACACGTTGCCAGAAATAAACCTCATTGCATTGAGTGGGGCTTCTGCCCAGTTATATGTGTTTAGGGTTGATGCATTAACGTTCCGTATTTACAGGCTGGATTCTGTATATCGGGGGCAGCAAATGGGGTGTCCTCTGGATAATGCTGGACTCCAACTCCCCTCTGACCCATCCAGCATGGCCAGGGGTCAGAGAGGATGGGAGCTGCAGTCCGGCAGCTTCCGGAAGGGGCCCCATGGGCTGTGCTGCCCTATACATTTCGCAGGGCACCTTCCCCGTGTTCCTCAGCCCCACCCCAAATGCACAATGCTCCCCCAAGGAGCGACTTTTCAGTACCAGCTGCATCTGATTTCTCTCCTGGGATACTAAGAGCTAGAACAACAAATGCCTATGGAATTGACCCCTCATATATCAGGCCGGACTCTCCCTGGCTCCACTATCAGGGCCGCCGACTACTGACCGGTGCAGCCTGATCTCCTTTTCCTGCATTTCCCACGGGGTGGTGGCACATGTCAAAATAAAGACACCTCCCCCCCCCCACCTGCCTGAGGGCCACCTCCCCTTGCTCCATCCCTTATATGATGTTAGTGATGTTTGTGTGTACTTTTCCCTTTGATTCCTTGCAAATGTCTGCTTCTTCGCACCCCCAAACCACCAGCCTTTAGGAGAAAATTGTATGTGCTTTCTACTTCAGTAGCAGCTAGAGTGTTGGACTGTGACCTGGGAGACCAGGGTTCAAATCTCTGTTTGGCTACGAAGCTCAAAAGGTTGACCTTGGGCCAGTCTCAGCCCATCCTACCTCACAGGGCTGCTGTTGAGAGGATTAAATGAGGAGCGAGGAGAAGCATGTAAAATGGGGAGGACAAACTATGCAACCCCCCTTGAGCTCCTTGGAGGTGTAATAGACGAAAATCTGCCCTTATTCCCTCATGGGGTACACAAGAGCCCTTGTAGAGTCCTTTGTAGGTTCTCCATCGGTAGGAGAAAGTAACAGAGACCAAACAGAGAATATTAAGAAGCAAAGCAGCTAGTAATCTTGATCTTTATTCAACTATTGCAGCAGGGTGCCCCCTCACAGACAGGAGAAAGGAGGAGGAACCCCTAACAAAAGCGTGCCTGCCCTTATATAAAAATTTAAAATTGCCCACCCCCGAGTCCCAAGACCACCCCCAGAAGCATCATACATAAATCACAGAAGGGGTGGTAGCCCAAGACCCCGCCCCACGATACATCATACCACATCACAGAAAAGGCGGTCTACAACAGAAATCTGAGTGCATTGTTTATTTCCTGTCTGGCAGATTACCTGTTTAATGAGAGCCTGGAGCCTGGCCAGTCTTTTGTAATGATAAATACTTAGTTCCTGCGCCAGGTCACAGGCTCACACCCTATTCAAACACAGACATACCCTTAAGACAGGATTTGTGAGGAAAGAGGCAATGGGGAGGTTTCCCACTTTGACCTTGCAGAGAAATATTTGAGGCAAATTTGTTCAAGACCTTTTTTCTGTGGGGTTTCAGGCATGTGGCTTATATACAGTGGTACCTCAGGTTAAGAACTTAATTCGTTCCGGAGGTCCGTTCTTAACCTGAAACTGTTCTTAACCTGACGTACAACTTTAGCTAATGGGGCTTCCCGCTACCGCCGCACCACCAGAGCACGATTTCTGTTCTCATCCTGAAGCAAAGTTCTTAACCCGAGGTAATATTTCTGGGTTAGCGGAGTCTGTAACCTGAAGCATCTGTAACCTGAAGCATATGTAACCCTAGGTACCACTGTATTTATGTACGTGTTTGCTTGGTACATTTATGAACATTTATTACATATCTAAGACCTTAAAATTTTTATAACAGAGGAAAGGTGAGGATGCAAATGTTAAGAAGAAGAAGAAGAAGAAGAAGAATGCCATATTGGCCCGAATATAAGCCGCACGCACAAATAAGCCGCACCTTTAAAATTCAAGGGGGGGGGGAGAAAAAAAGATAATACCCAAATATAAGCCACTCCCTTAAAATTGGGTTACAGGCTGAAAATTGCTGCCACTGGGACAATTGTAACTCCGAGCCAATTTAAGCCTTTGATCTTGCAAGCCCACAAAAGTTACCGTACAATCGCTAAAATCACAAATCACTATTCAGCTGCTACAATTCTGCAGGGACTCACACCCGTAAATAGCAAATGAAGTCTCAAGCTCGCAAATCGGCAATAAAACATTTTTTTGTTCCCTTTCACCGTTAAGTCTGTTTCAGCAGCAATATCGTAAAAGGCAGTTTCTGTAAGGTCACAGATTTAAGCCACACTTTAACTTTTCACGGTCAGAATTTGGGGGGGAAAGTGCAGCTTATATTCGGACCAATATAATAATAATAATAATAATAATAATAATAATAATAATAATTATTATTATTATTATTATTATTATTATTATTATTATAGTAATAATGCTGCACCGTTTCTAATAAGGCTGCACCTAAGATAGCTCAGATGGCAGAGCATGAGACTCTGAATCTCAGGGACGTGGGTTCCAGTCCCATGTCGGGTGAAAAATTCCTGCATTGCAGGGGGTTGGACTAGATGACCCTCGGGTCCCTTCCAAGTCTGCAATTCTGCAAGGATTTGTGCAGCTGAAGAGTTAAACCCACAGAGCTGCAATGGCTAGAGTTGCACAAGGGAGGCAGGCTTGTGAAAGCCAGGAAGGGTTTTTCCTCCCTGGTTAGGGGGTGGGCCTTGGTTTTGAATTTCTTTTGCAGCTGGCATAAAAGGAGGAGGAAAGAAGGAGAGGAGAAGACAGGAGGACAGTGTCCTAGACTGGGGCATGGGGGCGGAGAGGCAGGGAATTGCTGAAGGAGAAAAAAAGACCTGCTTTTACAATCACTCTCCCTCCTCTGGGTAGCAGCCGGGGGTCTCTCTGCTGCTGGTTTCCCCCTTCCAGAAGAAGCAAACTCTTTGAGCAAGCTGGGTCAAAGGGTACGTGGACAGCGCTTTTCTATGGGGTACTGGGGAGGGGCGGTAGGGCAGGGGGACGGCATGGGGCAGGGAGCCTCCTAAAACGAAGGGGGCCTGCCTGCTTGAGCCTCCTGCAATTCCTGGGTGATGTGGGGGGGGGGCTTCTTGCAGAGCGTCGGAGACCAAAGCGCATAGCAACATATCGTTAACCTCTGGAACTCCCCTCCACAGGAGACAATAATAATAATAATAATAATAATAATAATAATAATAATAATAATAAATTTTATTTATACCCCGCCCTCCCCAGCCAAGACCGGGCTCAGGACAGCTAACACCCAATATAAAAACAAATACAATTTAAAAACAAGATTAAAATACAACATTAAAACATTAAAATACAGCCTCATTTCAATGGAAACTCAAATCAAAACCTTTTGGGGATGAAAACGTTAAGTCTTCACCAAGGCTAACTTTCCAATGAGCGTCCCCAACACAGACAGCTTTGAAAAGAGGATCAGACTCATTCGTTTGGTCTGAACTGGAAAGGGATCTGCTTATACCTTATTTAAAAAGCGGGACACTTCTCTTGCGGAATCAGCCCCAGATCGGAGGCCGCGTACTGTGCGGTAGCCTCAAAATTATAACTCTTGATTTAACACCCACGTTTCCCGTCTTTCCTTCTAGGAAGAAGCTCCTCGTGCCGGTTTTGGGACCGCCAGTATCTCCTCCTCTCCCGTCCTAGTTCTCCTCTGAGCATTTTGATCCTTGGAAGCCATCCCTGTGGAGATCAGGCCGGGATGAAAATGGAGGAGCAAGACTCGGCAGCCAAGAGTTCGCAGAGGGCAGGAAAAGCCCCCCAGCTCATCCCGGCCACAAGTATCGGACAGTTGCGCAGCCAAAGGTCAAGGAGGAACCTGGCAAAGGTCTTCTCCTTCACCACTGGGAGGTCCAGTGGCAGGAGTTCCTGAAGACGATGGAGTCTCCTCTGCCCAGATCGGGCGCCCCATATCTGCACGGCGAGGTGGCCCCATGGGACGATGCCAAGGGCTTTCTGGCCTCCTTCGAGCGGGTGGCCGAGGCCTGCCAGTGGCCCAAGGGAGAGTGGGCGGCCAGGCTGCTGCCAGCCCTCCGAGGAGGGGCCAAGCGGGCCTTTGGCAGCCTGGAGGCCAGCAACAGAGAGGATTATGGGAAAGTGAAGGCGGCCATCTTGCGCGGGAACACCACCGCCCAGGAGAAGCAGCGGCAGCACTTCCGCCGCTTCTGCTACCAGGAGGCTGAGGGGCCGAGAGAGGCCTATGGCCGCCTCCAGGAGCTCTGCCGTGGGTGGTTAAAAGTGGACCGGCACACCAAGGAGCAGATCCTGGAGCTGCTGATTCTGGAGCAGTTCCTGGCTATCCTGCCGCCCGAGGTCCAGGGCTGGGTCAGGGAGGCCGGGCCCGAGAGCTGCTCCCAGGCAGTGGCCCTGGCCGAGGAATACCTCCAGGCGCAACGGGAAGCTGAGGGGCAGCAGCAGCCGGTGAGGCGGTGGCGCAGCGCTGCTCACATGCGCCTTGGGGCTGTGTTGCCGGGGGCCTCCCGTGGGTCTGATCCTGTCACTCCCTGGGTTGTTAACCAAGAGAGTGAAGCCTGTCCATTTCCTGCTGCTTAAGGAGTGGAAGTCTAATTCCATGCCCCTGGCTCACTCAGTGAAACACTTAATCTCAGGGTTGTGGGTTCAAGTCCCATTTTGGGGGGAAATATTCCTGCGTTGCAAGGGGTTGGACTAGATGACCCTCGGGATCCCTTCCAACTCTATGATTCCTGTGCTCTTCTAGGCATACTCCCCAAGTGTCCCTTTTCTCCAATGACAGTTCTGGAATTATGAAAGCCATCCAGCTTCTGATTTGATCCCAGACTGTTCCTAATTCCGCTGCCAGTGCTGAGATCGGGGAATAGTATGAGCCGGCCCTTGTCCCAAGCGATGGTGGCTGTGAGAGGGCATCCTGTTGCCTCTCCATGGACTCTCCACGGCCGCTGCTACCAGCCTCCTCCGTTGGGCAGCTGCTAGTGGCTGCTGGATAGCGGGTGAGGAGGAGAGGCCACCACCATTGAGGCCCTGTTTGACGCACCAGCTCTGAGGGGCAGGCAGAGGACAAGAAGAAAGAAAGAAATGTTTAGCTGGGAAAGAAGAAAGGGGGAGTGGAGCAGAGCACAAGGAATCTTGATTTTTGTACAGTGGAACCTCAGTTTTCGAGCGTATCGGTTGCTGAACGATTCGGAACCCGAACGCCGAAAACTCAGAAGCAATTGTTTCCGTTTTTGAACGCGCCTCAGAAGTCGAACGGCTTCCGAGTCACATTTCTCCGTTTTTTCAAGGGATTTTACCAAACGCCCATTGCGCCTCGGCTGTTGAACGTGTCAGAAGTTGAACGGTCTTCAGGAACGGATTACGTTCAAAAACCGAGGATCCGCTGTATTGCGTCCGTATCTAATCTTGCCCCTTTCTGAAATGTATTCATTGGTGTGTGTTTCTCTTTTCATCGATCGACCAAAAAATAAAATAAAATAAAGCCGGAATTAAGGGTTTTCTCAGGAGGGCGTTTGTGCTGCGTCCCATTGTGGTTGTGGTGAAAATGCTCTGCTGGGATGGGTTGGGGAACAAAAATGGGGGTTGAGGTTGAGGAGGGTCATTTGAGTGGGGAGAGAGAAAAGCCCCTCTTTTCATCTAAGGAACATTGGAGGGTATGGCTGGGTGATGGCTTCAGCGTGGGGTTTGAGGGCAGCTCTGGGTTTCCCCCCCAGGCCTCTCCCTCTTTGCCCTGTTGCTCTGTCCTGACGGGGTTCCTTCTGATGTTGCAGGTGGGATTTGAGGAGGCCGCCGCAGATGTCTCTGAGGAAGGCCGGGTGCCGTCCGATGTCAAACAGAGACCCCTATATGTGGAGGCCAAACAGGAAGATGCAAGCGAGGCCCAACTGGCAGATAAGCAGGGCCAGATTTAGAGTCGTGCCCCTGGATCATGAACCTTCATTGTGTTGTTCCCGTCACATGCTGAAGACACAACCACTTTGGCTTCGCGTGTGTAAAGGAGGGCAACTAGGATGATCAAGGGTCTAGAAGCTAAGCCTTGTGAGGAACGGTTGAAGGAGCTGGGTATGTTTAGCCTGCAAAAGAGGAGACTGAGAGGAGATATGGTAGCCATCTTCAAAGATCTGAAGGGCCGTCACATGGAGGATGGGGCAAGCTTGTTTCCTCCTGCTCTGGAAGGTAGGACTCGAACCCATGGCTTCAAGTTGCAGGAAAGGAGTTGGATGGGCATCTGTCATGGATGCTTTAGCTGAGATTCCTGCATTGCAGGGGGTTGGACTAGATGACCCTCGGGTCCCTTACAACTATGATTCTATGATCTGAGAGACACGTTTTTCAGGTCACAGCTGAGAAACAGCTTTTAGCATTGAATTTTATTTATTTTTATTTATTTATTACGGTCCAGAGACCCAACAAATCATTACAAAGCGATGCACAATTCAGACAGCCTACCTCCAGGTTAAACAAGCATTTTGTTCAGACTTAAAGACAGGGATCATTGGTTCTTGCAACCACCGATAAAAACTTTGCCACTGCTAATGTTCTAGCGTTTGTCCGGTCTTCCAATAGGAACCTGACATAGTGAGCCTCTGATTTTCCCAGGAAAGGTACCAGCAAGGGTAATATCAGTTCAGCCCTGGCATGCTCGTATTTTGCACAGTGCAGCGAAATATGTTTTATAGAATCGATGTCTTGGGCACACGAGCAAAGTCTGTCCTGGTAGGGAACTCCTCTCAACCTGCCATCCAACACTGCAGAAGGAAAGACGTTTAGTCTGGCTTTGGTGAACAACCTTAGATAATTTGGTACTGAATTTTTAATTTCTGTAGTCCACTGAGGGATGTTAGGGTGAAGAAATCAAATTAAGAGAAGTAAGAGAAATAACCTTCTTTTTCTCATTTATTCAGCAGGTAAAAGGTGGGTGGGCATACCTGAGGGAGAGAGATACACACCTGAAGATGGTGAGGGGTTTTCCGGAGGGAGAGCAGAGGAGGAGAACTTTTCCTCATGTGGTGAACAAGAAAATGCCCCTGAGAGTCATGAATGGCGAAGTCAAGGCCACGAAGCAGAAGGAGCCCGCGAGTCTAGTTCCTTCGAGGGTGACGGCAAGGACTTCAGCGAAACCGCGGACCGTAAGGAAGTCTGCGCTGGCAAGAGGCAAAACACATTTCATGGGAAAAGCTTCGGCCAAAGTCCAGGCCTCCTTGTCAACCAAAGAGCCCGTGTAGGAGGAAAACCGCAGAACAAATGTTTGATTTGCGGGAAATCCTTCCTTCACAGCTCCGACCTTGTCATCCACCACGAAATCCACACCGGCGAGCGGCCTTACGAATGTCCCGACTGCGGCAAGAGATTCAGCCGAGGCTCCGACCGCCACCGCCACCAGAGGATCCACACGCAGGAAAAACTGTACAAGTGCCTGGCCTGCGGGAAATGCTTCCTCTATAGCTCGGACCTCGTCATTCATCAGAGAATCCACACCGGGGAGAGGCCCTACGAGTGCTTGGACTGCGGGAAAAGATTCAGTTGCAGCTCGGACCGCAACCGCCACCAAAGGATCCACACCGGGGAGAAACCGTACGACTGCATGGACTGTGGGAAAAGGTTCAGTCAGAACGTTCACCTCAAGAGGCACCGAAGGACCCATGTGGGAGAGAAATCGTACCAGCGCCCAGAATACGGGGAAAGTTTGAGCGTAAGCTGAGGAATGAAAACCATGTTCCCCATTACGTTTTATGAGGTAGTTTGTGGACCTCAGCCAAGGTAGTTATGACGTCACGTGTTTCCGTTCTATTTTTTAAACTTTGTTTCCTGCTTTCAAGTTCCATTTCCCCCCTCAAATTTTTATTTATTTATTTTATAATACAAATAAACAATACAAACAGAAATACTAACAATGCAAACAAATTCTTGTCTTATCCTTATTTTTTCTAAACATTGTTAGGTGAGCTTCCCCAAGTCCCCCGTATCTGATTTTCATTTTACCTCATGTTTAGCAGTTTCATACATTATAATTTTTAATCATTTTTTTATCACACTTACTTTTACCTTAAAAATCTTCACATTCTATCACTTACAAATAATACTATTTTAAAATACACTATCTTCTACTTCTAACCCTACAGCCTATATCCACTTCCAAAGCTATTCTAAGATTTAAATATTCACATATTTTTTCAAATATTCTTTAAACTTCTTCCAGTCTTCTTCCACTGTCTCTTCTCTCTGGTCTTGGAGTCTCCCAGTCAGTTCAGCAAGTTCCATATAGTTCATCATCTTCACCTGCCATTCTTCTATAGTTGGTAAATCTTGTTTCTTCCAATTCTTCGCTAGTAATATTCTCACAGCTGTTGTAGCATACAGAAAAAAAGTAACATCCTATTTGGGGATTTTCCCCTCCTGCTTTCAAGTTCCATCCTATCTGGGAATGAGTTGAGTTTGGGATTCTCTAATTCCACCCAACAGGTGAAGAAAGGGTGGCTGGTCGTAGCTGAGGTGAGGGGAAAGATGTTCCAGAAGACTCAGAACAAGTGGGAAAGAGAGAAATAAGAAATTATGTTTTCCAAGGTTGTACGCAGAAAAATGCCTTGAGGAGTCAGGACGGTGAACAGTGGCGTAGCGTGGGTTGTCAGCACCCGGAGCAAGGCAAGTAATTTGCGCCCCCTAACCCGGGGCAAGGCAAGTAATTTGCGCCCCCTAACCCCTAACCTGCCGCCGCTGCCAGCTTCTTCTTGCTGCTGCCTGGTCTGGTCTGGTGTGGTTCTCTCCCGCGCTCAGCGCTGCACTGAGCGGCCGCTGCACTGTCCCTCCTCCAGATAGTCCCTCTCTCTCTCTCCGCACCGCACGCCTGGCACCCACCCCCTCCACAGTGGGTGGCGACCCGGCGGCTCGGATCGGATTCGCACAGCCAGCACTGCAGTGAGAGAGAGAGAGTGAGCCAGCTAGGGGCAGAGAGCTGCGAGTGCGAGCGCCCCCCCCCAGATGTTGCGCCCGGTGCGGCCGGCCCCCCCTGCACCCCCCACGCTACGCCACTGACGGTGAACGGAAATGCGAAGCTCACACCACGGAGACAGTGGATGAAATTCTTCATTGTGGAAACGGCTACAAGAGCCTTAGGACAACCAAAGGCGAGAAAGAATTTGTACCTGTAAGAGCCAAAACACCAGACATGCTCATGGGAAAATCTTCAGTCCAAGTTTAGGTGCTCTTAGAACTAAGAGGAAAAGCACAGGGGAGCTTGAATGTATTAATGTCTGGAGGATCCGCTTGGGTTCATCAGAGAATCCACACAGGAGGGAAGCCTTGGAAGCGCTCCTGTTGCAGAAAAGGATTGTGGCGTAGTTCACAGAGACAGGAAAGAGTCATGTAAAAAAGAAAAAGAAAAATCTCCTTTAACAGGCAATGGTAAAAAAAATAAAAATGAACAGCAGTAATGGCGTTTTAACTTGCATTGTAAAACACATACATGTAAGAAGCACATAGATTCTGAAATTGAGGACAGTCTAGAAATTGGCGATCATAGAATAGAATCATAGAATCATAGAGTTGGAAGAGACCACAAGGGCCATCGAGTCCAACCCCTTGCCAAGCAGGAAACACCATCAGAGCACTCCTGACATATGGTTGTCAAGCCTCTGCTTAAAGACCTCCAAAGAAGGAGACTCCACCACACTCCTTGGCAGCAAATTCCACTGTCGAACAGCTCTTACTGTCAGGAAGTTCTTCCTAATGTTTAGGTGGAATCTTCTTTCTTGTAGTTTGGATCCATTGCTCCGTGTCCACTTCTCTGGAGCAGCAGAAAACAACCTTTCTCCCTCCTCTATGTGGCATCCTTTTATATATTTGAACATGGCTATCATATCACCCCTTAACCTCCTCTTCTCCAGGCTAAACATGCCCAGCTCCCTTAGCCGTTCCTCATAAGGCATCGTTTCCAGGCCTTTGACCATTTTGGTTGCCCTCCTCTGGACACGTTCCAGTTTGTCAGTGTTCTTCTTGAACTGTGGTGCCCAGAACTGGACACAGTACTCCAGGTGAGGTCTGACCAGAGCAGAATACAGTGGCACTATTACTTCCCTTGATCTAGATGCTATACTCCTATTGATGCAGCCCAGAATTGCATTGGCTTTTTTAGCTGCCGCGTCACACTGTTGGCTCATGTCAAGTTTGTGGTCAACCAAGACTCCTAGATCCTTTTCACATGTAGTGCTCTCAAGCCAGGTGTCACCCATCTTGTATTTGTGCCTCTCATTTTTTTTGCCCAAGTGCAATACTTTACATTTCTCCCTGTTAAAATTCATCTTGTTTGTTTTGGCCCAGTTCTCTAATCTGTCAAGGTCGTTTTGAAGTGTGATCCTGTCCTCTGGGGTGTTAGCCACCCCTCCCAGTTTGGTGTCATCTGCAAATTTGATCAGGATGCCCTTGAGTCCATCATCCAAGTCGTTGATAAAGATGTTGAATAAGACCGGGCCCAAGACAGAACCCTGTGGCACCCCACTAGTCACTCTTCTCCAGGATGAAGAGGAACCATTGATGAGCACCCTTTGGGTTCGGTCAGTCAGCCAGTTACAAATCCACTGAGTGGTAGCATAGTCAAGACCGCGTTTTACCAGCTTCTTTACAAGAATATCATGGGGCACCTTGTCAAATGCCTTGCTGAAATCAAGGTAGGCTACATCCACTGCGTTCCCTTCATCTACCAGGCTTGTAATTCTGTCAAAAAACGAGATCAGGTTAGTCTGACATGACTTATTTTTCAGAAATCCATGCTGACTATTGGTGATCACAGCATTCCTTTCTAGGTGCTCACAGACTTTGCTTAATGATCTGCTCCAGAATCTTCCCTGGTATTGATGTCAGACTGACTGGGCGGTAATTATTTGGGTCCTCTCTTTTCCCCTTTTTGAAAATAGGGACAACATTTGCCGTCCTCCAGTCTGCCGGGACTTCGCCTGTTCTCCAGGAATTCTCAAAGATGACTGCCAGTGGTTCTGAGATCACATCTGCCAGTTCTTTTAATACTCTTGGATGCAGTTCATCTGGCCCTGGAGACTTGAATACATCTAGACTAGCCAAGTATTCTTGTACTATCTCCTTAGTTATTCTGGGCTGTGTTTCCTCTGCTGAATCATTTGCTCCAAATTCTTCAGGTCGGGCATTGTTGTAGTCCGATGTAGTCCGGAGTGTTGTTTTAACAGTTAAAAGTCAAGTCTGGAAGTTATTTCTAAGCAATGTGTTCCCGGTGAGTTCTCAGAACCAGTTAGAGCAGGGGTAGCCAACATGAGGCTGTCTAGATCATGGGTAGGCAAACTAAGGCCCGGGGGGCCAGATCCGGCCCAATCGCCCTCTAAATCCGGCCTACGGACGGTCTGGGAATCAGTGTGTTTTTACATGAGTAGAATGTGTGCTTTTATTTAAAACGCATCTCTGGGTTATTTGTGGGGCATAGGAATTCGTTCATTTCCCCCAAAAATATAGTCCGGCCCCCCACAAGATCTGAGGGACAGTGGACCAGCCCCCTGCTGAAAAAGTTTGCTGACCCCTGGTCTAGATGGACTCTTCTTCTTTTGCGATCACTTGTAGCTGAGAAGATTGTCTTCCATAAACCCAGTTTTAACAGTGAGTCCATAAGTGACATTGGAGGCCAATTCTGGATCCACACGTCCTTCCACAGTGGGGACATTGGTTTCCGGTCGGGAGTTGATCATGGTGAGAGTTTGCCAAGCATGCCTTCCTCTTAGCATGTTTCTCCCTTTTGTCCTGAGTTCGAGCGTCTTCAAAGCCCATGACACCTTTGGTAAAGGCTGTTCTCCAATTGGAGCGCTCACAAGCCAGTTTTTCCCAGTCATCTGTGTTTATACAACATTTTTTAAAGATTCGCCTTGAGAGAGTCTTGCCTTGAGAGAATCTTTAGACACCCATCACCCCTGACAACTGGACGTTCTCACTAGAAGATGGGAGTTGGGAACCACATTGGCCACCCCTGAGTTGCAGGCTGTATGAAAAACACCTTTTTGTCGCTAGTAGCCATCAATATAGCCTTGTTTGTCCTCCGTGAACTTGCCGATCCTCTTTGAAAGCCAACCAAGTTGGTGGCCATAAATATGCACACATGATTATTTCTCCTCGTGCTCCTAGGCATGGTATTAGAAATGCCATCAGAACAGAAGAGCAATGTCAGCTGAGGGGCTGAGCCCAGATTTCCCCGCAAAGGCTCTAGTTGCTAACCCCTCGCAACTGAGTTTGTCATCTCTTCCTCTTCTATGTCTCTCCACTCAATTTGGAGGTGTGGGCAAGAGGTTGTGACACAAACAGAAGTAATTTATTTTGACACCTGGCAGACTATAAGTTGAGGTGACAGGGGTGCAAATGAGGCTGTAGGTTTCTCTTCTAAGGGGGGGATGTTTGTGTGAGAGTCAACCAGACTTCGGTAACAAATTTGGATAATAAAAAGTCTGAACTGCACGGGAGAGCTTTGCGTTTGGTTGGCATCTTGCTAAGGAACAGGTAATTTTGTGCACCAGCGTTCTCTCTTTCTGTGGTTTTCAGCAGCGGGCATTCAGAGGCAACAATGGACAGAAAACATCACCATCGTAGCTGTCAACAACTATACCCTTCCCAAATTTTATTTGGATGGTCAAAAAAGGACCTTCAGAGGTGTTTACTAACCACAAAAAGTCTCTACCCTCAGAATTGCAATCTGGAAAGACACGACACAAAAGGAAAATGGATTGGGAGGGAGAAGGAGGGGGGAACCCGGGTTCAAGTTCATAGTTACAAGTTGTCCTGACAGCTAGGGTAGGAAAGCTCAAGGAAAAGAGGCACCAAAACGTTGTGGGTCTCAGCAGTGCCAATGTGGGGGCCTTGCATCACTTCTCTTTCATCATCATCATCATCATCATCATCATCATTTTATTTGTATGCCGCCTTTCCATAGTTAAAACAATGCTCAAGGCAGCTTAAAACATAACAGCCTGAGCGTGCTCTGGTCCAGGGGGTCACGAAGAGTCCGACACGTTGTTGTTTAGTTGTTTAGTCGTGTCCGACTCTTCGTGACCCCGTGGACCAGAGCACGCCAGGCCCTCCTGTCTTCCACTGCCTCCCGCAGTTTGGTCAAACTCATGTTCGTAGCTTTGAGAACACTGTCCAACCATCTCGTCCTCTGTCGTCCCCTTCTTCTTGTTCCCTCAATCATTCCCAACATCAGGGTCTTTTCCAGGGAGTCTTCTCTTCTCATGAGGTGGCCAAATTATTGGAGCCTCAGCTTCAGGATCTGTCCTTCCAGTGAGCACTCAGGGCTGATTTCCTTCAGAATGGAGAGGTTTCTTGCAGTCACTAAACAACTAAACAACAACAATCTGCGCCCAGGGAAAGGGTGGCAACCACAGAGCCCGCTCGTCCTAGAAGGGAGCATCTCTCTTCTCCCAGTGTTTTTCCTCGTCCCGGAAACGGGTCTCTTTTGAATGCACTTTTCCCCCCGGGAGCTGGTGCAACCTGGGCACCGGGTTGGGGTTTTTTTCGGAGAGGGAGGAGGATCTTGGGTAAGTGGCAAGGGCGCACTTTGCACGCGCGCAGAGGCTGGGGAATCCCTGCCTGGGAGGGGAGGGTGGGTTCTAAATGCAAACACAGGCGTCTTCTGTGTTGCTTTTTTGCCACATGATGGGCAAGGCATTGGTTTTTGCGGGGCAAAGAGATTTCTGCACGATGCGGCTCTGCATTATGGTTGCTGCTGCTGAAGCTGCCTGATCCGGAGTCAGTCCGGAGTTGGTTGCCCCTGCAGTCCCAAGGTCATAGGATCGTAGGGACCCAAGGGGTCATTAGTCCAACCCCCTGCAATGCAGGAATCTTTTTCCTAGCGATCCTGAGAGTAAAAGTCTCATGCTCTTCGCTCATCGGAGTCATAGAATTGCAGGATCATGGAGTTGGAAGGGATAGAAAATAGCAAGTGCAGACAACTGCTGGAGATGTGGGAGTAAAAATGCGAACTTAGTACATATGATGATTAACTGCCGGATGATAAGATCATTTTGGTGAGGATATTTATAGTAAGAGGAATAGAAAGAAATTGTCGTTTAGGGAAATTGAATTTAACTCTAAATTATATTTCAGAAACGTGGGAGATTTCAAGGGTTCAAAAAAAATGGATGTACCGTGCTATATTAGAAGCAAAAAAACTTGTTTTGATGAATTGGAAGAGCCGCAAAAAGATTCCATTGAGCACATGGATTGATAATATGGACAGATTAGCTACATATGAACGAATTGTACGTCGACGCAAATTGAGAATGGATAAATATGAAGAAATCTGGAATGAATATTTAAGCGATGAGGCAGATAGTGGGGGGAAGTGGGGGAGGAGAGTGAGGTGGGAAAATATTGTTAAAAGGGTGCAGTCATAGGTATATCAGTGTATTTAAATCTGAATTGTCAAATTGTGCTATTATTTTTAATATGGTTTTTGTTGTAGTGTCTTTCGTAGTTGTTGTCTGTATCGAAAAAATGATTAAATACATTTTTAAAAAAGAGAGTTGGAAGGGACCCCGGGGGACCATGGAATGGGGACTCCCTTGTGAAGTTGTGGACTCTCCTTCCATGGAGGTTTTTCAGCAGAGGTTGGATGGACATTTGTCAGGGATGTGTTAGTTGAGATACGTGCATCGCAGGGGGTTGGACTAGATGGCCCTCAGGGTCCCAACCCTACGATTCTATGATTCTTTTTCACATCTCGGATACAGTGGTACCTCGGGTTAAGAACTTAATTCATTCTGGAGGTCCGTTCTTAACCTGAAACTGTTCTTAACCTGAAGCACCACTTTAGCTAATGGGGCCTCCCGCTGCTGCCGCACGATTTCTGTTCTAATGCTGAAGCAAAGTTCTTAACCTGAGGTACTATTTCTGGGTTAGCGGAGTCTGTAACCTGAAGTGTCTGTAACCCGAGGTACCACTGTATTTCCCCATTTTAACACAGTTCTTTCGTTGTGTGTTCCAGCTGGGCATTCGCTGCTGCCTAACACGCTTCGGAGTCTGAATTGACATTGAGCGTCGGACGGACAGTTAACGGAGGATCTTAAGAGGCTTTGCCAAGCTAGACCATTGAGGGAGGAAGCCCTGGAGTTGAACCTCTGCCACCCACGGCCGGCGTCTGGGAGCTCCGGGAGAGAAAGGGAGAGAGGAGATGGATGCAGGTCGAAGGAAGAACGAGCCAGAGGACGTGGTCCAGGCTGTGCTCAAGCAGTGGCCGCCCATGGGCATGAAAACGGACGACCAAGACCATGGTGGTCCTACGACGAGGGAGAAATTCGTTGAAGGAGGGAGAGACCTTTGTGCTTTCCGGACTGGGAGGATGGGGGACATTGGATCCAGGGTACCAGAAGAGAAGGTGAAGCAGGAGTCGGGCGCAGGCCTGCTTCAGCACTGGGAATCCCAGTGGCAGGAGTTCTTGAAGATGGTGGAGTCCCACCACACGCACTGGGAGATCCCACCAGAAGAGCCTGCCCCCTGGGAGGATGCCAAGGGCTTTCTGGCCTCCTTCGAGCAAGTGGCCAAAGCCTGTCGGTGGCCCCAGGAGGAGTGGGCGGCCCGGCTCCTGCCAGCACTCAGTGGAGAAGCGGAGCAGGCCTTTGGCGGCTTGGAAGCTGGGGACAGAGAGGATTATGGGAAAGTGAAGGCGGCCATCTTGCGCCGGGACGCCCTGGCCCGGGAACGGTGGTGCCACCGCTTCCGGCATTTCTGCTACCAGGAGGCCGAGGGGCCGAGAGGGGCCTACAGCCGCCTGCGAGACGTCTGCCACCGGTGGCTCAAAGTGAAGAGGAACAGCAAGGAGCAGATCCTGGAGTTGCTGATCCTGGAGCAGCTCCTGGCCGTCTTGCCGCCCGAGGTCCAGGGATGGGTGAGGGAGGTTGGGCCCGAAACATGCTCCCAGGCGGTGGCTCTGGCGGAGGAATTCTTGCTGAGGCAGCGAGAGGCCAAGAGGCCGCAGAAACAGGTGAGGCTGCTGTGGCGGAGAGCTTTGAGGGCCAGAGCGACAATATGTGGGGTGAGGAAGGGGAACTGCTGCAAGGCATCCTGGGACCAGCCCTGTCTGTATCTCAATGGTGTCCGCATAGCAACATAGGGTGGTATTCGACAATGGTATACTCAGAGAGCTCAGTGGGTTAGAGCGTGGTGCTGATAACGCCAAGGTTGCAGGTTCAATCCCTGCATATATATTTTTTACAAATTTTTCGGTTTATGAAAAAAAAATGTTTTCAGTTTATGAAGCAATTCTGACAAAGAATTCTACGAAACAGTAGTCAATATCCGGAATCACTGTTCAGTGTTGGACCTCATATTTGCTGAATACACAAAGCTTCACAGCTTGTCTTTCATCGTACCTCGCTTCATTTAAACATTTCCAGAGATTTTGAGACTAAAGATTTCATTTTGTCCTTGTTATGGTTTGAAGGAATTCTATAAAGATTGTCTATTGCATATGTACATGGTCATCGTGTTGCCTAGATGTTGCTGACGTTCTCTTTGCAACACAGGGGTTTGTTTGGTTACTTATTGTCGTTCCAGGCTCAGGAAGCCTTTGAGGAGGACGGCTACAGTTTCTCTGAACCAGCGCAGGTTCTGACCGACACGGGGCAGAGGCAGCAGGAGAGGGGAGCGAAGGAGGAGGCCGGCTGTGGAGACGCGAGCTCACGAGGTAAGGAGGATACCAAATCTCCGGCTTGCAGCTGAAAAGGTGTGGCACGAAAGGAAAAGGGACTGGGGTGGGAGGAGGAGGAGGAGATGGGGGAAAGCAAACGCCAGACACTCTTATTTAATTAGGAGATCCTTGTCATGAGCAGCTGAGAAGGAAAATTTTCAAAGAGAGGAGGAGGCAAATGTTTCTGTTCTTCCAGCAGAAAAATGGAAAGACCTTTCTGCCTGTCTCCCACACCTATAGTCAGTGGAATAGACCACGAAATGAGAGTTACGTCCTGTTACCCGGTCACCCTGTTTGGTTGTCAATTCTTCTCAACGATCACCATGATTTAAATTTTTGATTTGTGTGCTGCTTTCCCATTTCAAATAAAAAACACTCAAAATGTCTTGCGAAAGAACAACAAAAATGCGAATCAATAAACCATTAACAATAACAATCAAATAGGAAGAAATTGTTTCAAAACATAGCAATCCAACATAGAATTTGATTTATTTGTTTATTTATAATTAATTTCAATCAACAAAATTTATATTCCGCTTAATTGTCATGTAACCTCTGAGCGGCTTACAGGGAACATTAGAAAAATAAATAAGTATCAATGGATAATGTTTACTGAATATTTTAAGAACCAGTATAGACAAAGACATAGCTTGGCAGGTTTTGAGTAAATCCAGCAGAGTTGAAATAGATGAGAGTATTTAATAGACAGCAGGAAGCTCCTGCAGCCAATTTGAAGCTGCAGAACCCGTGTCAGACGTTCAGCTTCCAAAAGAATGTTCGAAAACCAGAACACTCACTTCTGGGTTTGCAGCATTCAGGAGCCAAAACGTTCAACTTGCAAGGCATTCAGGATCTAAGGTACGACTGTACTCTAAAAGGCATTACAAACTTATAGAGATTAAAGTTAGAGTGCAAACATTTCATAGCAACTTGATAATACAAAGTGCTAAAAGGAAGAAAAAATCCCTTGATGCCTACAACTGACCTCAATATTTACACCTGATTAGTTAAATAACTTACCTCTATGTACTGGGAATGGGTGGTGAAGAGAGAGACGAGAGTAGGGGTTCCTTTTGAGTTAGACATCTTATCCGTGTTTATTACTGAAAATGGATAACTCAATAGAGAGCGAGACTGTTAATCTCAGAGTTGTGGGTTCAAATCCCACATTGGGCAAAAGATTCCTTCATTGCAGGGGGTTGAACTAGATGACCCTCTTGGTCCCTTCCAACTCTACGATTCAGTGACTCTGTGAAAGACTGTATTTTTACATGTGTTCAGAGCTGCCCCAAGTGACTGGGTCAACCCAGCCACATGGGCGGGTTATAAATAACAAAATGCTTACAATTCTTATTAATCACATCAACATTCTTTTAATAATTTCCACAGATTACATGCAAGTGGGAGAGTGCGACGGGCAAAACCGTCCCCAGGAAAGCCGTGACAATGTGGAACCATCCGTCGCCCGGGTTTGCAAAGAGGGCAAAACCTCGGAGGGTCAGGGCGAACCAAAGAGGCCACAGGCGAGCTGGCCGGGGAATCGTCCCTGCGGGACGAGCGAGATCTCTCTTGATCAAACCCCACTGCGGCGGCAGCCTCAAGGGTCGGACAGCGGATCTGGCGAAAGCTTCGATTCGGAGCTCGTGAAGTACGAAGCGGTTGAAATCCAGGAGTCGGCCTACCCGTGCGAGGACGGGACGCAACTCAGTTGCAAGGAGGGTCTCCGGAGACACAGCCCACACTTCCGCGGGAAGCCATACCAGTGCGCTTATTGCGGAAAGGCCTTCAGCCGCCGGTCGCACCTGGTGACGCACGAGAGGACCCACACGGGAGAGAAACCCTACGCCTGCTCCTTCTGTGGCAAGAGCTTCATCCAGAGCTCCCACCTCATCCTCCACGAGAGGACCCACACCGGCGAGAAGCCCTATCGGTGTTGCGCCTGCGGAAAGAGCTTCAGCAGCACCTCCAACCTCCTGGCCCACGGCAGGACCCACACGGGCGAGAAGCCCTACAAGTGCGCCGTCTGTGAGAAGGGCTTCATCAGCAAGTCGCACCTGGTCCGCCACCGCAGGAACCACGCCGGGGACAGGCCCTCCACGGAACAATCCTGCTCCAAGAAAGCCTTCTGCTTGGCCTAGTTTCTTACGAGACCAAGAAAGGGAGACTACTTTGGAGTAAAGCCATACCAGAAAGCTCACCTTATTTTTACAAAGAAGATGTGGGGCGTGGCAGAGAGAGACATTTTTATTTTGGTCCAGATTTGGCTGCATCGGACGGTGTTCCAGGCCTGGAAAAAAATGTAATACAAGAAAAAAGCACACCAAGAACACAGGCCAATGTAAGTTTCAACAGTGGGAGTGGTCCCTACACACAAATCAATAGTCAATAGCAACAAAAACTAATCCAAGGATTAGTTTCTGACAAGGAATACAAACTCAAATAGAGATCACAAACTCCAACAGAGATTACAAACTTAAACCCATAAAAATATGTATAACACAACAATTCATTACAGAATTAGAGATAAGAGTTTATGAGTAGAAATAAATTCATGTTCATCCAGATTCGTCGTGGAGGTCCCAGCCTCAATCATTGAGCAGAAGTCAGAAGTCAATTATGGATTAGAAACCAGAACAGGGCTGTTGGAGTTTGTAATCTCTCTTTGAGTTGGTAATCCTTGTCAGAATACATACTTTTGAATGGATTAGTTTTTGTTGCTATTGACTATTGATTTGAGAGTAGCGACCACTCCCACTGTTGAAACTTACATTGGCCTGAGTTCTTGGTGTGATTTTTTCTTGGTATATTTAATAACTGGAAAAAATTGTAGCCCGGGAGCAGCAAAACCTGTGGCTCTCCAACTCCTCTAATCAGTCCTGATTAGAATAATTGTATTACTTATATGCCGCCCATCTCACTGGGTTTCCCCAGGCACTCTGAGCAGCTTCCGGGGAAATATAAAAACACAATAAAACATCAAATGTTAAAAACTTCCCAATACTGGGCTGCTTTCAGATGTCTACGTAAGGTCATATAATATTGTTTATCTCCTTGACATCTGGTGTGGGGGGGGGGGTTCCACAGGACGGGTGCCACCGCTGAGAAGGCCCTGTACCTGGTTCTCTGTAACCTCACTTCTCGCAGGGAGGGAACCGCCAAAAGGCCCTCAGAGCTGGACCTCAGCTGAATGATGGAAGTGGAGACAGGATTGCAAGCAATATTAACTGTAGCATGCAATTTCTTTAAATAAATGGTATACTACAATTTATATTGTTTGCGATCCTGTCTCCTGTCATTGATTATTGGGGGGGGCAGGTGGCGCTGTGGTCTAAACCACTGAGCCTTTTAGGCTTGCCGATCGGAAAGTCGGTGGTTTGAATCCCTACAACAGGGTGAGCTCCCGTTGCTCTGTCCCAGTTCCTGCCAACCTAGCAGTTCAAAAGCTTGCCAGTGCAAGTAGATAAGTAGGTACCACTGTGGCAGGAAGGTAAATGGCGTTTCCGTGCGCTCTGACACTCATCATGGTGTCCCATTGTGCCAGAAGCAGTTTAGTCATGCTGGCCACATGACCTGGAAAAGCCATCGGCGGACAAACGCCGGCTCCCTCAGCCTGAAAGCGAGATGAGTTCCGTAACCCCATACTCTAATTCGACTGGACTTACCGGTAACTGTCCAGGGGTCACTTTATTGGTGAACCTACCGGTTAGAAATGCCTGTCCTTCTGGGAGCTGGACTTGAGGGAAGAACTTGAGGAAATGCATAGATCCTGGATCATTACTTGACGTGAAAATAATTGTTGGATCAATCTGTTCAAAGAGAGTGTGTATGTGTTTCTGTGTTTGTAAGGACTAAGGCAACGATCCTTTGGATCATTCCTTTGATGAAATAAATTTCAAACCATTGCTTTACTTCTGTTGCACAGCATCCAACCATGTCTTGTTAGGTTTTTCCTGCCTTAAATGTTAGCGACATTCGCACTCTGCACTAGCCGGGACTCTGTAGGCCTAATAATAATAATAAAAATAACAATAATAAATTTATTATTTATACCCTGCCCATCTGGCTTGGTTTCCCAGCCACTCTGGGCGGCTCACAGCATGTAAAACATTAGACGTTAACAATTTTCCAATACAGGGTTGTCTTCAGATGTCTTCCAAAAGTCAGATAGTTGTATGTAGCTGCTGTATGTCTGTAAGGAAGTTCCCTTTAATAATAAACACAACCGAGTATGAGTCTTTCTGCTTGGACCTAACACGTGTACCAAAATGCCATCTTTGAAAGTCTTCACTGGGCCTGAGGTAGGGAACCTGTTCAAGACCAATTCTCAAGTTCTTTCTATAATATTCCAACACGCACTCCTTGTCAGCCACGCTCCATCATCTCAAGTGCTTTATCCTGGCCGCAGGATGTCCTTGGTTGCTTGGGGTGGATAAAGAGGGCTTTGGGTGGGTGCCAACCCTTGACTCTATAGTCCCCTGCTGGGACACGGCCCTCAGAAAGTTCTCCACAAGAGAATGCGGCCCTGGTCTTAATCCTTACGATGGGCAGCAGTTCCCTGAAGAAAGCTCTACGGTTGCTAAAAACACCAGCGGTTGGTGGTGTTCCCTCATAGTAAAAACCCCCCCAGAATTTCTGCATAATTTTTACATAAACATTCAGATGGTCAATAATAAAGTCTAGGAACTTTAAGGTTTGCCACACTTCTGGAACATGGAAAAAACAAAACAACGGTCCAAGTGGAATTTAACAATCGCTACGCTAATTAAATAAAGGGACGCGGGTGGCGCTGTGGGTAAAACCTCAGTCCCTAGGGCTTGCCGATCGCATGGTCGGCGGTTCGAATCCCCGCGGCGGGGTGAGCTCCCGTCTTTCGGTCCCAGCTCCTGCCCACCAAGCAGTTCGAAAGCACCCTTAAGTGCAAGTAGATAAATAGGTACCGCTTTATAGCGGGAAGGTAAACAGCGTTTCCGTGTGCTGCGCTGGTGCCGGTTCGCCAGAGCAGCTTCGTCACGCTGGCCACGTGACCCGGAAGTGTCTCTGGACAGCGCTGGCCCCTGGCCTCTTAAGTGAGATGGGCGCACAACCCTAGAGTCGGACACGACTGGCCCGTACGGGCAGGGGTACCTTTACGTTACCTTTACGCTAATTAAATAGATTTGAAATATGTATCCAAGGGAATATAAACTCCATTAAAAGGTGTTCTTTTTTTAAAAGAGGAATTGGACTGTGAGCTGTGTTGATTTATGACTGTGTGGAACTGCATGATCTTTCGCTTTCTTTGACTTATGGCTACTGTGTGGAGAGAGTGATTGGCTTGTTTTGTTCTTATTCTTATTAGTACTTTGTACTTTTGTTCTGAATTTTTATGCCATGAAGCGTCCTGAGATCTTCAGATGAAGAGCGGTATGCAAAATAATTACCGTATTTTTCGCCCTATAGGGCACACCGGCCCATAGGGCGCACTTATTTTTTTGGGGTGGGAATAAAGAACAACATTTTTATTCCCCCCCCCCCCCGCAAGCTCCGGGAGCGATGGCAAGGTTGCGCTCAACCTCGCCATTGCTCCAGGAGCTTGCTGGGCTGGGGGCGGGGGAAGCCCGAGCTTCCCCCGATCCCAGCCCCCAGAACAGGTCCGGGAGCGATGGCGAGGTTGCGCTCAACCTCGCCATCGCTCCCAGAGCTTGCTGCTATCTGAAGCCCGGGGAGCGCAGCCCTTTAGCCAGCTGCGCACCCTGGGCTTCGGGCAGCTATCCGCAAGCCTGCGGCACCCGGCAGGAACTCCCGCCGGGCTCTGCAGGCTTGCGGATAGCTGCCCGAAGCCCGGGGTGCACAGTGCCGCGCTCCCTGGACTTCGGGCTGCAAGCACCTATCTGCAAGCCTGCGGAGCCCGGCGGGAACTCCCGCCAGGCGCCGCAGGCTTGCGGATAGCTGCCCTAAGCCCGGGGTGCACAGTGCCGCACTCACTGGGCTCCGCAGGCTTGCAGATAGCTTCCTGAAGCTTGGAGAGCAAGCTTGCACACCGACCCCTCTCGCTCTCCAGGCTTCAGCGAAAGCCTGCATTTGCCCCATAGGACGCACACACATTTCCCCTTCATTTTTGGAGGGGGAAAAGTTCGTCCTATAGGGCAAAAAATACGGTAAGTAAATAAATAGTAATTGGGGAGCCACCACTGAGAAGGCCTTGTCATGGTTGAATGCCGACCGGGCACCACCAAAAGATCATAGGTCCCGAGATGGTTGATATTGAGAGTGCCGCTTTATTAGGAATTTGGATCCCAAGCAGTTTAGGGCTTTATACGCTAGTACCAACCCACTGAATTGAGCCTGGTAGCTCCCTGGCTCCCTTGACGCTGCGCCAATATTTATCTTTGGAATTACTGAGTAGGAAATCTGTATTCCCTGTATGCGGTCACTACCTTTGCAGAAGGACCGCGTGGAGGATTGAAGAACATTAGGAATGGGACTGGGGAAAATAAAAGCTGCGGGTTATCTATTGGTGTTTCGCAACTTTCTGACTTGTTGCAGACCTTAGCCAGACCTAGCAGAGTATGCGCAGAGTCCACGGAAGCAATTGGCAACTGGCTGCAGACAGGACGGACGAAGCAGGAACCAGGAACTTGTAGTTATAGGTGTTTATTATACACAGTGGACTATTTACAGGAACAGAACACGGATCTTTTGCTAGCTCTCTCTTACACGACTCACAACTCTCAACCTCCAACTCCTACACTAGCCACTCCAACTAACACATTCCAGTTAGTAGGCCATAAATCATTATTTCCATGAGAGCTTGACCAATCATGGAGCTGTCTCCATTCCTCTGTATCACCAGGCAGATTACACTCCTCTACATTGCCTTGGCTGTCGGCCAAACCCTAATTGACTCTGTGTGAAGCTGCAGTATTCAGGTTCCCAACATTATCTTCATGTCATCATACGAATCTAGGGTGAGGCCTTATATCCCGCCAGCGAATATTGTGCAGGCAAGTCGGGGTGAATTACCGTATTTTTCGCTCTATAGGATGCACCCGATCATAGGACGCACCTTGTTTTAGAGGGGGAGAACAAGGGGGGAAAATTCTCCCCCTCTCTGCTCAGCGCCCCTTCAGCAAAGCGGCAGGAGAAACGGAGCCCCTTCCATTTCTCCTCCCGCTTAGCTGAAGGGGCACTGTGCCTTAGCTGAAGGGGCACCTACCCTTCAGCAAAAGGAACCCGAAGCCTCCGGAGCGCAGCGGGAGCGCTTCCACTGCACTTCAGAGGCTTCGCATTGCTGTCGCTGAAGCCAAGGAGCCTGCATTCGCTCCATAAGACGCACACACATTTCCCTTTAATTTTTGGAGGGGAAAATGTGCGTCTTATAGAGCGAAAAATACGGTATGCACCATAAAACTGACTGACCAGAGTTGGATGGGCTCCAGATGACTGAATCTGGAGTGAGAATTGGGAGTGTAAACGCTTCCGCAACTTGATCAAGATGGGAGAGAGACTAAGATGGGAGAGCGACACATGTCGTTTTCCCATTGAGGCTTCAGTCTGTCCCCCTTTGACCCTTGGACTAGGTCTGCATTTCTAGAAAGGCCTCTGGAAAGAAGGAATTATGGCTCTTCCTGATCTGCCACCTCTGGGAAGGGAGCAGAAACAGCCCTTTGTCTTTCCCATCCAGGGAAGAATCTGATGAGTACCTTTTGCAGGCAGTGGGGAAGCAAGACTGCAATGGAGGATTGGTGGAAAATGCGCTTTGGGGAGGGAGACTCCACGTGGAGACCCTCCAACCTCAAAGGGCGGCCAGTGGGACAAGAAGAGGCAGGGAGGCAGCTGCTGATGGAGGGGAGCCGAGTAGGACAGAAAGGATCAGCCCCCCCTTTCCCAGCATTGGGCTGAGGGCTCCCCACAGATGAAATGTCTAAAATAAAATCCTAGCCAAGCCCAACTGGAAAATGTATTGTCTAGATGAGTCCTAAGAGATGGAAGACCACAAAAACAAAAAACATTTGGAAGTATTTTATTGGAAAGATTAGAAAAAGAGGAAGCACAGCCTCATTTTGCCACCTGTTGCTTTTTCATCACTTACACACCTACCAACAAACTACAAGAACATCTATCAAAAGAATCGACAGAAATATGGACAGCGTGAAAAGCAGGTAGCTCTTAACCAAAACCATCTTTTGTTTTCTCTCCATGACACCCTTAGCACCCTGAATAAATAAAATAGACACTTAAAAAATATATATTTTGGAAAATTCAATGTAATGAATATTTTGATGGAAATTAAGGGATGGGCCCTGACTGAAACCCCTTCCACAATCCAGGTTTCTTAGATCATTGGCATGCATTGTGCTTGACCCCACGTTCCAGGCATTAAAATGGTTCCTAAATTTACTATTTAAAGATGGTTCTCTTGACTGGAGCTCATTCTGCCCTCCAGGCATCTAAACAGCATATCTCCTGGGTGAATTCTTTGATGGGAAGGAAGGTCTCCTCTTCAACAGAAGCTCTTTCCACACTCCAGACATTTAAATGGTTCTCTCCAGCATGAATTCTTTTGTGCTTCTCAAGGTTTGTGCCCCTACTGAAGCTCTTGCCACAGTCGGGGCATTTATATGGCTTCCCCTCTGTGTGGATTCTCTGATGTGACGTAAGGCTTGTGCTCACAGTAAAGGTCTTGCCGCACTCCAAGCATTTATAGGGTTTCTCCCCTGTGTGGATCCTCTCATGCTTAATAAGGTTTGTGCTCTGACTGAAGCTTTTCCCACACTCTGGGCATTTGTACGGCCTCTCCTGTGTGTGGATTCTTTGATGTGAAGTAAGGTTTTTTCTCCAGCTGAAGCTCTTTCCGCACTCCAGACATTCGTAGGGCTTCTCTCCCGTGTGGATTTTGTCATGTTTCGTAAGGGCCGTGCTCTGACTGAAACACATACCACACTCCAGGCATTTAAATGGCTTTTCGCCCGTGTGTATTCTCTGATGGGAAATGAGGTCTGAGCTTTGACTGAAGCTCTTTCCGCACTCCAGGCATTTGAAAGGCTTCTTCCCTGTGTGGATTCTCCCGTGCTTGGTAAGGTTTGTGTTCTGACTGAAGGCCTTGCCACACTCCAGACACTGATAGGGCTTCTCTCCGGTGTGAATTATTTGATGGGAAATCAGGTTTGAGCTCTGACTAAAGTGCTTCCCGCACTCCAGGCATTTAAACGGTTTCTCCCCTGTGTGAGTTCTTAGATGTTTAGTAAGGTTTGTGCTTCGACTGAAGCTCTTTCCGCATTCCAGGCATTTACAATGTTTCTCTCTCCCATGAATTGCTTGGTGTTTGCTTTGACCAAAGTCCTTTCCAAACTCCAGACCCTTAACTTTTCTCTCTCCCTTGTGGATTCTCTGATGAGAGATGAGGTTTGCGCTGCGACTGAAGCTATTACCGCAGGCCAGTGGTTTCTCCTCTGTGTGCGCTCTTTGGATAGGGATTTCACAGACGTCTACTTTGTTTCCGCCCTGCCTCCTCCACATTTCTTGATCCCCAAAGGTCTCTTCTCCCTCTTCATTCTTGACGGGTTCCAAGGACACCCCAACTGGCTCTTCGTAATCCTCACTGCCCTGCCCTGTTGCTGCAGAGGGAAAAGAGAGTATCCTGATTAGAGTTGGAAGGCACCTCCAAAGGTCATTCAGCCCAACCCCTTGCTCAATGCAGGAACCACAATGCAGGTCGCTACCACGCTATCCCTGATAGGGGTCAGCCTCTGCTTTCAAGCCTATTATTATTATTATTTACTGATACCCCACCCATCTGGCTGGGTTTCCCCAGTCACTCTGGGCAGCTCCCAACAGAATATTAAAAACACAATGAAACATCAAACATTAAAAACTTCCCTAAACAGGGCTGCCTTCAGATGTCTTCTAAAAGCCATATACCATAGTTGTTTATTTCCTTGACATCTTGTGGGAGGGCGTTCCACAGGGCGGGCGCCACTACCGAGAAGGCCCTCTGCCTGCAGGGAGGGAACCTCAAGAAGGCCTTCGGCGCTGGACCTCAGTGTCTCGGCTGAATGATAGGGGTGGAGACACTTCTTCAGGTATACTGGGCTGAGGCCATTTAGGGCTTTAAAGGTCAGCACCAATACTTGGAATTGTGCTCGGAAACATACTGGGAGCCAATGTAGGTCTTTCAGGACTGGTGTTATATGATCCCAGCAGCCACTCCCGGTCACTAGTCTAGCTGCCGTGTTCTGGATTAGTTGTAGTTTCTGGGTCACCTTCAAAGGTAGCCCCACATAGAGCGTATTGCAGTAGTCCAAGCCGGCGATAACCAGAGCATGCACCACTCTGGCGTTACAGTCAGCGAGCAGGTAGGGTCTCAGCCTGTGTACCAGATGGAGCTGGTAGACAACCGCCCTGGACACAGAACTGACCTGCGTCTCCATGGACAGCTGTGAGTCCAAAACGACTCCCAGGCTGCGCACCTGGTCCTTCAGGGGCACAGTTACCCCATTCAGGACCAGGGAGTCCCCCACACCAGCCCACCCCGTCTCCCAAAAACAGTTCTTCTGTCTTGTCAGGATTCAACCTCAATCTGTTATGAGGTAGATTTTTTTCTTAGGCTCCTTACCAGTGAAGGGCAGTGTCTCATGCTCAGGAATGTGACCTGACCACAAAACAGATAGGAGCCAGTTTAGGAGGAATCGAATGGCTGAATGTTAAATTGAATAACAACTCCAGATGAGGTACAAGGAGGGTTCTAATAGGGACAGTAAGAAATGGGTTGAGTAAGTGTTTTCAGGGATGGGTTGGAGATGGTGAAGTGCTGTGGTGGCAGGAGGAGGTTGTGAAGAGAGTAATGAGCTAATATGGCATATATTTAGTGCGTGTCCTAACGAGAATGCTCTTGCAGACTCTTCGAACTCTGTCTGTTAATGCATTACTGAATAAAGTCTGACCAATTGAGAACTGGGTGTGAGCCACCATACTTGAACCCTGCAGTGAGAACTTGACACACACAAAGAAGAGTTCCACCACTTTTTGAGGAAGTCTAGAGCATCCTCGTCTTTTTTTCCAGACTACTTATCAGATGCAGAAAGGCTTGGGGCCAATCTTTGCTTAGAGATTCAACAAGGGGTGCTGGGGCCTCCCTGTTAAATGTCTGATTCACCTCTGTGGCTTTTGCATTGTGCGCGATCGTGGCAATGAGTCATTTCATTGACTTAATGTGTCAGAAACAACAATAAAAGTTAAACTAATTAATTAATTAATTAATTAATGAGAGAGAGAGAGAGAAGAAGAAGAAGAAGAAGAAGAAGAAGAAGAAGAAGAAGAAGAAGAAGAAGAAGAGGAGGAGGAGGAGGAGGAGGAGTTTGGATTTGATATCCCGCTTTATCACTACCCTAAGAAGTCTCAAAGCGGCTAACAATCTCCTTTCCCTTCCTCCCCCACAACAAACACTCTGTGAGGTGAGTGGGGCTGAGAGACTTCAAAGAAGTGTGACTAGCCCAAGGTCACCCAGCAGCTGCATGTGGAGGAGCGAGGAATCGAACCCGGTTCACCAGATTACGAGTCCACCGCTCTTAACCACTACACCACACTGGTGTAGAATCAGAACCCATGTAGAAGGGAAAGTTTAGGGAAGTTTTTAATATTTAATGCTGTATTGTTTTTAACACTTGATTGGGAGCCGCCCAGAGTGGCTGGGGAAACTCAGCCAGATGGGCGGGGGTATAAATAATAAATTATTATTATATTATTATAAAGTAAAGGGGGGAGGAGAAAACAACAACCCCAAAACTATAGTTAACAAAGCTGTACTTCACCAGATCTTAACCTATTACAGTATTTGTAAGAATGGATTCCAAATATCATTGAATTTGTCCATGGCAAGTCTGTTTATATGCAAGTGGTTTGTATGTTGCGAGTTTGTATAGGTCTTCAATCCAATCGTAGAAGGGAGATGCATTTTTATTTTTCCAGTTCTTCAGTATCACTCTTTTTGCCGTGGTCAGGGCTTGGAGAGTCTACTCGTATTGTCCTTTTGTAAGGTTTAATGTGCTGGGTATAAAATTCAAGAGGATATTTTGCTCTGTAAATGTAAGGTTGTTCGTACAGTTCTGTTGATCGTTTCAGTTACCTTCTGCCCAAAATCTTTCAATATAGGACAATTGAAAAAAAAGTATGTTTTAGAGAAGCATTATCCCTATTGCATCTCCAAGAGTTAGATACCTTAGCCCATTTTAAAACAAAAAACAATACTAAAACTTGAAAGCCTCGTTATCTCCTTCACTTCATAGAACAACTGCATTCTCCCCATTCATGATTCCTAGGTATTCAGAAGCACGCTGCCTCAGACACTGGAGACAGAAGGTAGCCATGATGATTAGCAGCCATTAGGGATGGCTAGTCCCTAATTAGGCTTGGGGGTGTATGAAAAAGCTTGCTGGCTTTCACAGAGCCCAACCAGATGGCTCTGAAAAAGCCCACAAGCAGCTGTTCTTACCTAGAGAAGCTACACTCCCCTGTTCCTCCTCCATGACTTCCTTGCACAAGGCTCTGTGCCCTGGATCCAGTAACGCCCGCTCCTCCTCAGGGAAATACACAGCTGCTGCCTCAAAGATCACCAGACCCTAAAATAAAGAAAGAAAATTCTCTCGTAGTATTTTCCTACAGGACCGAAAAACTTACACACAGAGTCATCTGGCCAAATAATCCTCAAGGTTCGGTAATAACAGTGGGACACCCTGGGCTGCAGGAAATGCCAGGCCTCATTTCTGCCAGCACTTGGGCTGCAGCATGAGGTGGGAAGGGAAGCGGGTGGCGCTGTGGTCTAAACCACTGAGCCTTTTAAGCTTGATGATCAGAAGGTCAGCAGTTCGAATCCCCACGACGGGGTGAGCTCCCGTTGCTCTGTCCCACCTCCTGCCAGCTTAGCAGTCCTTTTCGTGCGCTCTGGTTTCCGTCACGGTGTCCCGTTGCGCCAGAAGCGGTTTAGTCCTGCTGTCCACATGACCTGGAAAGCTGTCTTTGAACAAACACCGGCTCCCTCGGCCTGAAAGCAAGATGAATGCCGCAACCCCATGGTCTCCTCTGACTGGACTTAACCATCCAAGGGTCCTTTACCTTTCACCTTTTTTACCTTGTACCCATTTGCTTTTGGAAGAAACCAACACTTTGCTCAAGGCCCAGTTACGTACCTGCTGCTGGAATTCGCAGGAGAAGAGAGCAATGTCGGGCTCCTGTCAAGGTTGTCCGCCTGTAACAAACTCTAAACAAACCCGGCAGGCAGAATCTGTAGGAGCACCACTGGTTGTCCTCTGAGTTGATGAGGCTCACCTGACAAGAAGAAATAATAATAATAACAATAAATTTTATTTATACCCCGCTCTCCCCAGCCAAGACCGGGCTCAGGGCGGCTAACGATTGATATAAAAACAAACTGATTGAAATACAACTTAAAAACAAGATTAAAATACAACATTAAAATGCAGCCTCATTTCAATGGAAACTCAAATCAAAAACTTTTTGGGGGATGAAAACATCAAGTCTTCACCAAGGGTAACTGACATCTTTAGTATCATCAGCCCAGTTGGTGAGTAGTCCATGAACAGCCGCTCTGAGCCGCTCTGATAATAATAATAATAATAATAATAATAATAATAATAATAACAACAACAACAACAGAGATTCAGTGGGGGCCTTTTGCCTCAGCCTTCGAACGCCTGCTGAAAACCTTTGCTGCCAATCCTATACAGGAAATTATGAGAATATCCTTTCATGGTTAGTTGTTTTGGCATCCATCTGTCTTGAGAGACAATGGAGCGCGCCTCCGGGGGTGAAGTAAAATCGCTGTGTTAGCAGCACCAAAGCCCATAGCTGTCAACGTTTCCCCTTTTTAAGGGAAATTCCCTAATTCCCAATAGGATTCCTCGCAAGGAAAGGGAAAGGTTGACAGCTATGCCAAAGCCACCTCCCTGGGGTGCAAGCCAGAGCAGTGGAGGTCTTGGGCTGCCCAGTTGGCAAGACACCCCCCTCCTCGGCCTCGCTGATGGGGGTCCAAAGGAAAGCAGAGCAAGACGTTTGGTACCAGCTTGGCTGCAGGAGTTTCCGGAAGCAGGCGTACAAGGTGCCATCCAACTGTCTTAGGGATGTGTGTAGGGTTTGCTTTTCTTCTCTTGCAATGCCCAAATCCCTAAATTTTTGGAGGAGAAGCTCCCTTTCGCCCCTGGACCTCAAAGGCGCGCCCAGCTGTTCATCTCCCTCCTCCCCAACTTCACAAACTGGGCAGGACATTCAGAGCTGACGCCTATTCAGGTTCCCATTTGAAGGCAGACAGAGGATGCGGGGGCCCCTGCTTCCTTCCATTGGCAACCGGAAATCTTTCTCTCCCTCTGTCTCCTCTCCTGCGTTCACTTACCCCTTTGGAGGGACGCGGTTGGTCACATCTGGCGCCGCCCCCGTCCCTGCGGAATGCTCAGCCAATAGATATTCAGTGAGCGTCTTCTCCATTAACCTTTAAATGCCCGCAAAAGCTTTGTTGCGTAGCCAAGCCTAAGAAGATTCTTCTGTAATAGTTGGGCTCACTCCTCTGTTGTCTCCCGAGACAGGTCGATGCCAGTCAATCAGTAGTTGATCTCTGATTTTTTAAATGCATTTACGAATGTATGATTGTTGAAAGTCAGTCTTTTTTTTTTAATGAACAGCACTATATAGATTTTTTTAAAAAAATACAGATATATAAAAACCAGCCTTTGATTTTTCCAGGCATGGCTCCCACCCATCTTTCCTGGGTTTCAAGCGCTTGTTTGGGGCAGGAACTGCGTTCCATATCTGAAGAAAGGCGCTCTGCGTATGTTTTTTTGTTTGTTTGCCCGGACAGAAAGTGGGGAGCATTAATCTCTGCAGGAAAGCACTCTGCACATGCTCAAAGGCCGTCTGCCTATAGATCTTCTTCCCCCCCAGAAAGGGGGGAAATGATTCTGCTGCTTAAAAAAAAACAACCACTCTGCACAGGCTGTGGGACACTGCGTGCAGCCCCAAGAAATAATAATAATAATAATAATAATAATAATAATAATAATAATAATAATAATTTATTATTTATACCCCGCCCATCTGGCTGGGCCTCCCCAGCCACTCTGGGCGGCTTCCATAAAAACCAAAAATACAGTAAAATATCACACGTTAAAAACTTCCCTGAACAGGGCTGCCTTAAGATGTCTTCTGAATGTCAGGTAGTTGTTGTTCTCTTTGACATCTGGTGGGAGGGCGTTCCACAGGGCGGGCGCCACTACCGAGAAGGTCCTCTGCCTGGTTCCCTGTAGCTTTGCTTCTCGCAATGAGGGAACCGCCAGAAGGCCCTCGGCGCTGGACCTCAGCGTCCGGGCAGAATGGGAGAAAAGTAGCAGTTTCCCATCTGGAGAAAGACGCTCTGCATATGCTTAAGAGATCCTTTATCTGTTGGAAAAAGTTTGTAGGTTATATGTTCCCTAGCTACTCTGGGCGGCTTCCAAAAAAGATTAAAAATACATTAAAATGTCACACATTAAAAACTTTCCTGAACAGGGCTGCCTTCAGATGTCTTCTAAATGTCAGGTAGTTATCTTTTTGACATCTGATGGGAGGGTGGTCCACAGGGTGGGTGCCACTACTGAAAAGGTCCTCTGCCTGGTTCCATGTAACTTGGCTTCTTGCAGTGAGGGAACTGCCAGAAGGCCCTCAGAGCTGGACCTCAGTGTCTGGGCAGAGCGATGGGGTGGATGGGGGTGGAGATGCTCCTTCAGGTATACTGGGCCGAGGCTGTTTAGGGCTTTAAAGGTCCGCACCAACACTTTGAATTGTGCTTGGAAACGTACCGGGTGCCAATGTACCATAGGTCTTTCAAGACCAGTGTTATATGGTCCTGTGACTGGCCACTCTCAGTCACCAGTCTAGCTGCAGCATTCTGGATTAATTGTACTTTCCGGGTCACCTTCAAAGGTAGCCCCACATAGAGTGTATTGCTGTAGTCCAAGGGGGAGATAACCAGAGCATGCACCACTCTGGAGAGACAGTCTGCAGGCAGGTAGGGTCTCATCCTGCGTACCAGATGGAGCTGGTAAACAGCTGCCCTGGACACAGAATTAACCTGTGCCTCCATGGGCAGCTGTGAGTCCAGAATGACTCCCAGGCTGCGCACCTGGTCCTTCAGGGGCACAGTTACCCCATTCATGCCCAGGGAATCCCACACACCCACCCGTCCCCTGTCCCCCAATCACAGTACTTCTGTCTTGTCAGGATTCAACCTCAAACCATTAGACGCCATCCATCCTCCAACCGCCTTTAGAGAAAACCCAGCACTATAATGGAGTTAAAAACGAGAAACAAGAAAGGGAAACAAACGAGAAACAAACGAGAAACAAGAAAGGGAAAATATGGAATGATTAGAACATGCAGTGAAATTGAAGTTCAGTTCCTCTGGAATGTAATGCAATGCAATGTCGAAAACTGCAATGGTGAAAAATATAAATGAAAATCTAAAAAGAGAAAGAGATCCTCTGTCTGTAGCTTTTGTTTGTTTGTTCGCCCAGACAGAAAGCGGGGGACTGCATTACTCCCTGCAGGAAGGCGCTCTGCACGGGCTCAGGAATACTTTTTTGGGGAGATGGAAACCACCGCCTCCGGCCAGACCCCTTTGCAGCGACCAGCAGAGGGCGAAGAGCGCAGGGCGCGCGCGTCTCCTCTCGTCCGGCTCCGGAGGGAGGGATGGAGGTCGGACGGAAGGGGCTGAGCTTCTTGCCAAGCGGCGGATTTAGCATCCGGGGGTATCTCTGAAGCCTTGGGGGGGGGGGAGAGAGAGGCACCCACCTACCCAGCAACCCCAGATGTGCACCGGGATCGGCGGAGGAGCCTCCTGCGCGCTTGGAGCCTGGAGCGCTTGGAGACTCGCCTTCGCCCGACGACAGCTCAAGCCCTGCAAGCAGCTTTGCGAGGAAAGAAGCCCCTGATCCGGATCATCGCCGCCCCTAACATCATCAGAGCGCCCGGAGAAAACAGGGTACCACACGCGCGCGCGCGCCCTCCCCCCCAAGCATCTCCAAAATAGCTGCTTGGTGCGCCTTTTCCACCCGCCTGCCCACCTGTCGGGAGGTCTATGCGCCCCTACTCCCGAGGAAGCCCCGTTGACTTCCGTGGGGCTTGAAATCCCCGGAGAACCCTAGGATCGTAGAGTTGGAAAGAAAATCTTCTTTCTAGGTACAGTGGTACCTCAGGTTACATACGCTTCAGGTTACAGACTCCGCTAACCCAAAAATATTACCTCGGGTTAAGAACTTTGCTTCAGGATGAGAACAGAAATTGTGCTCCGGCGGCACGGTGGCAGCAGGAGGCCCCATTAGCTAAAGTGGTGCTTCAGGTTAAGAACAGTTTCAGGTTAAGAACAGACCCCCAGAACAAATTAAGTTCTTAACTGGAGGTACCACTGTAGTATAAAATTTGTATATAATTTGTGTATACATGTTGGAAATTATATTATAGTAATTCCTGTAACGTAATATGACTACGTTTACCGATGTAATAAAAAATGTTAACAAGTAAATAAAATGCAAATTTAAAAAAAAAGGATCGTAGAGTTGGAAGGGACCCCTGAGGGTCATCTAGTCCAACCCGCTGCAATGCAGGAATCTCAGCTAAAGCATCCATGACGGATGGTCGTCCAACCTCTGCTTGAAAACTTACAAGGAAGGAGAGTGCAAAACCTCCCTTCCACGGTCAAACAGCTCTTGCTGTCAGAAAGTTGAGTCGGAATCTCTTCTCTTGCAGCTTGAAGCTCTTGGTTCGAGTCCTACCCTCCAAGGCAGGAGAAGACAAGCATGCTCCCTCTTCCATGTGACAGCGCTTCAGATATTTGACGGTGGCTCTCGTATCTCCTCTCAGTCTCCTCTTGTCCAGCTCCTTCGACCGCTCCTCATAAGGCTTGCCTGCCTTCTGTTGAGTCAGTGCTTGTATTCACTGACTGGCAGCAGCAGCAGCCTGCATGG